>NC_080677.1:151157168-151782168 GCF_030445035.2 Dasypus novemcinctus | reverse complement strand
TGGGGATTTTCAAAACAAATAGGTGATTGATTAGATAGATAGATAGATAGATAGATAGATAGATGATAGATAGATAGATAGATAGATAGATAGATAGATAGATAGATAGATAGATAAAAAGAAATATGGAATTGAATGTGTGTCCATTTGTATGTATATACACAAATTCCCTACCCACACCTTATGGGTTGAATTGTGTCCTAAAAAAAAAAAAAATTGAAGTCCTAGCCCCCAATACCTCACAATGTGACCTTATTTGGAAATAGGTTGTTGCAGATGGAATTAGTTAAAGTAGGATGAGGCCACAGTGGAGTAGTGTAGGCCCTCAATCCCATCACTTGTGCCCTTATAAGAAGAGACAGACACAGAGAGAAGATGGGCATGTGAAGACAGAGATTGCTGTTATGCTGCCACAAGTTAAGGAACACCAAGGATTTCTAGCAAACTACCAGGAGCTAGGAAGAGGCAAGGAAGGATTCTGGCCTAAAGACTTCAGAGGCAGCATGGCCTTTTTTTCAGACTTCTAGCTGCCAAAACTGTGAGATAATAAACATCTGTTGTTTTAAGCCATCTAGTTTGTGAAAGGAAACTCAGTCATATATATATATATATATAGATATAGATATAGATATATATATATATAGAGAGAGAGAGAGAGAGAGACAGAGAGAGAGAGACAGAGAGAGAGAGAGAGAGAGACCCTATGTCTGTCTACTGGGGTAGCTGAGAACAGCAGCATTCCAAGAGAAATGAGTACACCTAGCACCCAGACATTGGCTTCTACATACCATTCCCCACTAAAAGGAACAGGATTGCTTAGAGAAATCTAAGCAGGAAAAAGTAATAATTAATCCAGAACATCTGATGGTGTTAGCAAACAGGGGAATTTCCAAATAATGATTGGGTACATGTAAAAAGGGTTACAGAAGGCAGCTAGAAGGGGTGCCAAATGGGTAAATCTAGGACAGTCAGAGAAAATAAGGTAAGTAATGGTGGTAATGGAGTACAACCTAATTAATAACAAAGAAAACTGTGAGTCCCTACTGATATAAATACATGAGCAAATGAATGAATTGGAAGTTTTTAGGGTGTTTTTGCTTCCTCGTTGCTGAAGCAAATACCATACAAAAAGTTATTTAGCAATGGGCACTTATTGGCTCTTGATTTTGAGGATAGGAGAAGTCCAAAATCTGGCATCATCAAGGAAATGTTTTTTCCCAGAAGACTGCAGTGCTTTGAGGCTGGCTGCCTGTGATCCCTGGTCACTGGCTCCTCTGTCACAAGGCAATGCACATGGCAGCATCTTCTGGCTTCTCCCTTCTCTTCTGGGTTCCCCTGACTTTCACCTTCTGACTGTTCCCTCTGGACTTCTCTTTCCCTGTGACTTTCCCAGTGAGGCCTTCAGTAATAGAATAAAGTCACTTCTGATTGGGCTAAACCGAGCTGGAATAACCTCATTGAAAGGTCCCATTTACAAGCATTCACACCTACAGGAATGGACCGAGACTTAGAACATGTTTTTCTAGGGTACACATAGCTCCAGCCACCACATAAAATAACAGAATATTTACATAATTTCAAGTCACTTCCCACAAAAGGCTTACTTATTACCAAAGTGAAAGAATAAATTTACTGTGGAGAAGCCTGGCAGAGATCATAATCAAATGTCAAAGCAAACCTTACCATTAATATGACAAATTAAAATAATTTACCACCAAATATAAGGCATTGAGAAGAACATAGCATCACATCTGGGATATTCCTACCAAAGATATCTGACCAAAAGCTAATGATTGGGACACATCTGACAAATCCAAATTGAGGGACATTCTACATAATAACTGACCAGTACTCTTAAAAAAATGCAAAGGTCCTGAGAGTCAAGCAAAGCCTGATGAACTATTTCAGACTGAGAGATTAAAGTGATGTGACAACTAAATGCAACCCGTCATTTTCGCCTGGACCCTTTTGCTATAAAGGCCATTATTGGTGAACTTCTGGAACTTGAATGGGGTCTGAGAACTAGACTGAATAACTGTATCATTGTTAATATCCTAATTTTGATGGTTGTATTTTGGTTACATAAGAGGATTTCCTTGTCTGTAGGAAATACACACTAAAGTACTTAGAAATGGTGGGGCATTAGGTCTACAGCTTACTCTCACAAGGTCCTGGGGGCGGGGGGGGAGTACTGTACTAGCAACTTTTCTCTAAGTTTGAATTGTTTCCAATTTTTTTTAAATAAAAATATAAAGAACTTAGTAAGGTGGATAATTTCTACAAAGATTCTGCATAAATTAGCTCAGCAATGGGGTTGTCTGGAAAGGAATTTTAAGCTAACCATCAAAACAGAATTATCTAGGGAATTTTTTAAAACACACATACACAGAATCAGTCAAATTTAGCTATTGATGACTAAGTGGGCTCTAGTAAAGAGGCATTGATGTCACAGCGCAGAGCTGGCCTGTGGTTACGTGTGTCTACTATTGTATCATAGTGAGGGGGGTTCAAAAGAAAGTTGGGTGAGTGTAAAGCAGCCTTTGCTGCTGTCTCTGCTCCTATTGATATAGTGCACAGGTTAATGCATAGGGACGACTCCCTTTGTAATCTATATGGTTAATTCTAAAAGTTTAGGTCAGAGTAACAGCAGTTGTTCCATAAGGGCAGCCATTGTCATTGTCATATGCCAAAAGCTATGCTAAGTGTTTTAACTCTGCTGACCCAAATCATCACAGGAACACTGCGAGGCATATATCGAGGGAGTTACTACTATCTCCTGAATGATACCCATCCACATGAGGCTCAGAGAGGCTAAGGGTCTTACCCAAGTTCACTTAGCCAGGAAGTGTTGTTGGAAACTTCTCACTTCCTGATTCTGGATGGAGGCCAGATCTCCCTCCTGGTCCTCTTTGCTCAGTTGGTCAAGTACCTTCATCACCTTAATAGGACAGACCTGGAAGGAAAAGAGCAGAAACAGGGAGGGATTTTCAGTGTCCCAAGTGACAGAGAAAAATCTCTACCTGAACACCTCTAGATTGGGGGAAGGCAATTCAATGTCAAGACACATCATCACTGTTCCAACCCCGGAAGGAGACAAAAGGTTGTAGTCCTTCCCCGCCCTTCCCTGCTGATGGCATCATTCACTTCCTTTTTTATTATTATTATTTTTTTAATTTTAATTTTAATTTTTTACTGTATTTTTTTGAAGATACATAGATCACAAAAAAATCATCCACTTTCTCTGTCAAGAATGTGGCTGGGAAGAGCAGCATAGCTACGAGCTCCACACAACTGGGTGGGAGCGTGAGCCCTGTCTGGCTCCTAGCCTATGTTCCATGGGAAGAGGTATACCGGGTCCCATACAGGAGGTGGGAGGATGTTGGATAGCTCTGCTCTTGGCCAAACTAGATGTACCATCCCTTCTCCCTGACTCCCACGATGGGCCTCAGTCACTGCCAGGGTTTCAGAGTAAGCAAAAGGTAAGGATCTCACCTCAAAAGGCTTCTCGATCCAACCAGACGGCCGTTCGCAAGCCTCAGCAAACATGATCTTTATCTAGCTCCTGAGCAGTGCTGAACTGCTAGGTTAACTTGCTTGCAGTTTATGAGAGGTACTTATTCGTACATTAGCTCTTAGCTAGTATTCAAATGACAATCCCTATAGCTATTGTTTAAAAGAAGAATGTAAACTGGATACAGCTAGATTTTAGCCCTTATCCTTATGCTCTGATTTTATAGACAAGCAATTACTCTGAACACAAAGAATGCTACTTAGATCAGGTTTTAGAAGACCCTATAAAGTAAGGAGGAGGTAGAAATACTGGGGTTTTTAAGGTAGTGTAAAATGGGCAGACTTGCAAAAAGTTAAGCAATGCAAAATGAAGTCAGCTTCAACAATTACCTCCCAAAGGTGAATGGTACAATCCAGTCATACATTCAACAAGTACTGATTGAAACCTGATGAACATCAAGTACTGGTCTAGGCTCTGAGTACATAGAAGTGAACACGACAAACAAAAACCCTGTCCTTACGGTTAATCGATTGCCCATCACTCAACAAATGGTCATTTGCACAGAGATGATTCAAGTCACTCACTTTTCCCCCTTTCAACCCCATCTCCATCTTGCGACTTAGGTTTTGTCTAGCCTTTGGGACCACCCATGGTCATCTACTCCTGTGAATGTAAAAGAAAAAAGTGTGAAACTCTCATCTTGCTTGCACTCAACCAACCATACAGAAGTCAGGAGTTGCAGATCAGGAATTCTATTGCACAGAGGGGTGCTGTGATACTAGATGTATAAAGCATTGGGGAGTATTTTCATGAACAGCAACTAACAGAAGAGCTATACAGGACTATTAAATGAAAAGTAGGTCATCTGGTTTACTCTGTCTGGTTACTAAAACCACCTAAATGTAAAGCTTTCTACATCCTGAAAAGCAAAGCTAAGATTGTTCTTCCTTCTGCAATCCAAATGAAGTGAAACCCACCACTAGCTGGTTCCCACGGCCATTGAGCCTGTATCTTCTCTGGATGTAGTGAGGCAGCTCTCAATGAATTCCACTATTTTTATGGCAAAGACAAACATCTAGAGTTGTCTGGGATTTATTTCAGGCCCTGTTTATGATGGGAAAATAAAGCCTCCCTATTTGCACTAGCCACTGTGTGTTTACAAAGGGATTCTAAACACACTGCCAACTGGATAACATGGGACTAGCCTCGTTTGGAAGAGAATCTTAATTAGTAACACCAGCAAAAATCCCACTTGGATCAAAACTTCATGTTCCAAAAATTTTCATCTCAATACCCCTAAGGTTTGTGGATGACTGTTTCTGGAAGAGAGAGGAAGAGATTCCAAGATCATATATTTATCTCATTATAGCAGAGTCAAACACTCAGGCAATTCCACATTCACAAGTTGGAATATGAAAATGAATCTACATAAACATTGTTGAGCCAGAGCCTTGGTTACCTTGAAAGGTCCTTCTGTCTTAAGGAAGGGTTCTTCTTTCCATTTCTCAGCTGCTTGCCTGGCCAGGCCACAGGGTCAGTTACCAAAGTTGGAGGAAGGGCACCTTTGCTTAGAGCAACTTATCTGCTTTCTAGGTTGGCAACTCTCCAAAATTAACATACATACGAAAATACCTGGGGGTCTTGTTAAAATTCAGATTTTGTTTCAGGAGTCTGGGGTGCAGGCTGAGAACCTACATTCCTAAGGATATAGGTAAGTCGCCCATGATGTGGATGTTGCCAGTTCATGGACCACATTTTGGCTCTTGGTCCTGGGTAGTGATCATGCATCTGCAAAGTCAGCACTCCCTCATTCAGAAGTGGTTCCCAAGCATGTTAGGGGGCAGGTGTGGTGCTAAAGAACAGAGTGATGAAACCGAGGTGCCTGGAGGAGAAAGGTACACTGGTTCCTGGAGTCCTTAGTCTATACATAGTGCCTTCCAACCTTGCATGATATGCCCAGAAAGATGCTGCGTCATGCCCAGCAGCAGCACTTCCAAAGTCTTTTCTCCCCACCCATCCAGGGTTGCTCAAATCTTATGCTGCTGGAGGATGGAGAGTCTTTGAGCAGCAGCAGATTTGCAGCTTAGATGAACTAAAATCTTACTTTTGGAATTTCTTCACTGGTACAAACTTGCTGACTTGCCTTACTTCTCAACCCAGCTGATCTGCTCTGAGGTAGGAAGTGTCTGTCCCCAATTTAGAATAGTCCTCACCTAAGACTGCTGGCCTCTGTTATTCCAGAAGATCTCCTGTATCATCTCTGCTCCCTGGATATCACTGACTTGCAGAGAGCTGCTTGTTTAGCCCTGAGAAGGATCTGACTTTGTACAGGAAGGAACCTCCTTTTCCACCTCACCCCTCATTCTCCTCCCCACCTCGAACCATTTACCTAACTAAAAGATGAAGCTTTTCAAATAAAGTGTTTCCTTAGTAGAAGCAAGGATGAAGATGGAGGGAGTTGATGAAATTAAACACAAAATGATTGATCTGCGAAAAGAAAAAGAAAAGAAAATGTCAAACAACTGTTCAGAGTATGGTCAATGGAAGAGTGAAAGGCGAAACTGCTGACTGACGTTGGTTTGGGTTCCTGCTTACGGAGGGAACACTCAGGAGGCATTCTGCTTCACCCACATTTTGGGGCCCCAAGGAGGTAATCCCAGTTGTGGGGAGATGGACCTGCGGTGCAGCTGTAAACACTTAATTACCTTGCCAATTGAGATGACTCCTCTCTTGACATTCCAGTTTTTATTAAATCCAAAAAGGTTTTCCATCTGCGGGAAAGCCTGGTGTGGGAAAGAAAACAGAGCCAGGTTCAATGTGAAATGTTTTCCTCTGCTGTAGAACCTTGCTACTCAAAGTGTGGTTTGGGGACCAGCAGCAGGGGATCACCTGGGAGCTTGTTACAAAAGCAAAATCTCTGGCCCCACCTCAGCCCCCTACTGGATTTGGCATCTGCGTTTTAACAAACTCACCACATGATTCATATAGGCACTAAACTTTGAGATGAACTGCTGTAGAGTTCCAGTGGTTATGTAATATAGAGATTTGACCACCCTCATTTGAGGCAGATTTGTTTGCTCAGGGAGCCAGTCCTGGAATTTCAAATGAACTGGCCATGCAGCTTGCAATTCCAGTCCACAATCTCTGTCTAGGAGATAAGACTCGAGTAACCCTCCACAGTTTCTTCTAAAGAAAATAAGGTGTTTTTTGAAAATATGCATGGAAATCCTCACGTATGTTTAAAATATTTTCTAAGACTGAAATAAAATATGTCCACAAATTCTATTAAATGGGCCATAATTAATGAACTACACCATAGTGACACGGAAAATTAAATATGATAAAACCGGAAAACAGTAGGAGGAAAGAAAAGAGAGCACAGACTAGTAGCTGACTTCTCAAAAGTAAAGCTAAAAGGTGGAAGATGATGGGAGAATATCTTGCAGGGCCTGAAGAAAATTCCTGCCAATATAGATGCAAAAATCTCCCAAGAATGTGATTAAAACAAGAACTAAGACCTTGTTACTAGCAGACCTTCACTAAAGGAAATTCTAAAGCACTATTTCTCAACTCTCTGCGGTAAAGAATCAGGTGTTTGTTCTTGTATATAGTGTTTTAACTTCCAATCTATCATGGACCTGTACCTTTAGTTCATATCCTGTTCAACAAGTCAAGTACACTGATCATGCACTCGGATAGTTCAACGATGTCAAATGGATGTTAAAGGTTTAGATTCTCACTTTCTGTATTTACCTTGCAGGGAGTTGCTAACTAGCTGTTTGTAGACTAGCACCTAGTCCATGGACCACACTGCAAGAGGCACAATTCTAAAAGATGCACATTAAGTGGAAGGAGAGTGATCCAGAAAGAATAAAGAACAAAGAAAGTAACTGCTTTTCTTAAGGACACACTAGCAAGGAATCTGAATGTCAAGTTTGACACTAGAGCAATTTCACATCTCCTTTTAAATTAAGTGAACTGAATTAGCTGATGTGACTCATTAAAGCAGCTTTGGAGCCCAGATTATCCTATGCGGCAGAAAAGAGGGTATATTGTTCCAAAAAAGAAATTTTCTCTCCTTTTTAAAATTAAACACATTGTATAATAATGCACAGTCTTTTAGGGGTTATTACATTTCCATGATGACATATGGGTAATTAGGAAAAATCACTTGTGAAAATTGTTCCAGAAAAATATACTCAAACAAAAATTTAAGATCAACTGGATTTTCTCTCCAATATTATCATGAATAGAAAATTAATACAAACTTTGACTATAGTGATTTGTTATGATGTTCCCAGGTAGAGATCCAGTGGGGACATGGCAGTAACAGAAGCAATGCTCCTATTGATTACTTTAATAAATGAGTGTCACAGTATAAAGGAAACATTTACAACCCAAGTCTAGTATTACTCAAAACAGTGAGAGCTTAAAAATAAATTTCCCACTGCTGACGACTAAAGCATTTATTCTACCAACCAAATCAGAAACTGGCATGCAACTATTCATGTTCTATATAAAAGTGTACCAAAAAATCTGTATCTGTTTTTCACTTTTTTCCCCCCTCTCAACTAATTAATTTATGTATTCTCTTTTATTCCCACACTCAACTTTTAGTTCCCTATTCCATATAGAGTCATTCTATTTCATCTAATGCATATCTATTCTTACAAAATATATATGCTGTTTTGCGCAAAGTTACTTTTATCATACGTAAATGGTGTTAGGTTAAATTTTTAAAAATCTTGATGGCTTCTTATTTCATTGACTCACAGACTTATAGAAATGAAATTGACCTTTGAAGTCAAACCCATCCTTCTTCCGGAATAGCTTTGCATCCATGACAGACAGGTTGGATGTCCAGCCTAGCCAAAAACACTGTGAGTAGCAGGAATCTCAGAACTTGTTAGGGACCAGTTCCATGGTGTCAAACTCAAAGCCATGAAAGAGCTCTTCCTTCTCCTGGCTAACATGGCCCCTATACATGCCACCCATCATATTGACTCTGCCTCTCAGCTATGAGCCATCCACAAGCAGTTAAGAAATCTACCATTCTATGTGGTCAGTACATCAGAACCCACTTCAGCATCATGACATAACATATTGGGGCATTTTCATGGCTACAGAACTGAAAGCCTATAAGCTAATAAATCCCCATTGTAAAAGCCAACCCATTTCTGGCATATTGCATTTTGGCAGCCTAAAACACATGGTGAAAAGCAGCTGAGGGAAAATGTGATATCTGATCACAGGTATGTGAAATAGGGCCATGACTGCTCTTGGTTGCAAGCAACTGACTCCCCTTCTTGTTAACTTTTAAGTTGTCAAGGAATTTAATATAAGGCCATCAGGTATGTCTTAGTTTGCCAGGGCTGCTATAACAAATACCATATATGGGTTGGTTTAAACAATAGGAATTTACTGTCTCACGGTTCTGGAGGGTGGAAGTCCACAATCAAGGTGTTGACAGAACCATGCTTTCTCCCAAGTCGGTAGAAATATGTTGGTGGCTTGTCAGCAATATAGAACTCAAACTCTACCTTCATCACATGGCCATGTCTCTTGTCTTCTATTGCCACTGTTTTCAAATTTCCTCTGCTTACAAGGACTCTAGTCATATTGGCTTAAAGCCCACCATGATTGAGCCTAAACAATCTTCAAATATCCTATTTACAAATGAGTCCATACCTACAAGAGGTGAGGAATTTAGTGTGTCTTTGTGAGGGACTTGATATGGCCCAAAACAAAGTAGTTCATAGAATCTCTGGGAAAAACAAGAGAATAGGGCTTGAAAAATGGGCTGGGAGCTAGAGAGCAAGAAGCATGTGCATCCCAGAATCTTCTCCTTTGAAGTCACCACCTTCACCAGTCCCAGGCGACACTCAACACACCACTGTTGGCCTCTCAGTGAGTAGACACCACTGGACTCCTGCCACCACAACTCATGTTTCAACTCCCAATATGTCTTCGATTTGCCTCCTCAAAATTCAGAGCTCCAGATGAGAGCATCTGATTCCTAGGAAATGGGGAGAGAGAAGAAAGGCACCTGAACTTTCCTCCAACAGAAGTGAGGCCCCACACAACTGGAAGTTTGGGACTCTGGATAGCCAGAAAGAAAATTTTACATAGGTAGTTAGACAGTTAACTTGTTTTCTTTGATGCAAGTCCACATTTCCCAGTCCAATGATATAATATACATTTTGGAAAGTTTGTGAAAACAATCTCAATCAGGAGTCTTGATCATAGAGGAAAAATCAAAGCATCAGCAGCTTATTGAAAACATGATCATTTTCTCTAAAAGAACCTTAAAATATTATTAATATTTGATGGTTAAAATCAAGAATAGGGACTGTGGGAATAGGGGTTGTGCCTTATGCTTTTCTTATGTTTTCTGGCACCCAGATCAGACTGGGCCACGTGGCAGGTGTCAGTAAACACTGATAGCCTCAACAGCAAAGATGGCTTCATTCAATGATTTTACTTTTATAATTTAGTCCACGTGAGGAGTTTTTGTCATTTAAAACCTTTTATATAATTCTTTTCTGGAGCATAAAGATTGAAAAATGCACTTGTCATTCCTAGTGAAATGGAGTCTCTAGGCCATACTGTGCAGCGTTCAATGTCATTCCCATGAATACACCTGGAAAAAACCTCCTGCTGCCATTCACACAGAACCAGGTGTCATTAAGGCCAGAGATGCTAAAAGCTCTGTCTTGCTCAAATAGTTATTGCAGGTCACACCTGGGGCTAGCCCAATGCACTGTTATTGAAGAGCATAATTTAGGAGAGGATTGGACTCTGGAACTAGATCTCATTGCTGTGGGGCAGCCTCAAAGGGACCCATAAACAACTAGAAAAAAGGTAGGCCAGCACAGGGTCTGGGGTGCAGCAGGAGAGCACAGGTAGCACTCCAGGTAACCATCAGCATTGTGACAGTTTGAGGCTGGGTTGGCCCCAGAAGATCATGTCCTTAGAACTAATCCATTCCTGTGCATGTAAACTTATTGTAGAGGAGACCTTTTGATTAGATTTAGCTAAGAGAACTTCCTTTTGATTACATCATTTCAGTAAGGCATGACCCAGGGTGGTTCTTAATCCTTTTACTGGAGTCCTTATAGAAAGAGGAATAAAAGTGACAGACACAGACAAAGTCACAGAGGTAGAGAGAAGGAATCCAAGACCTCAGAGAAGAACACCAGAACAGAAAAGCCACAGACAGAACAGTCCAGAAGACAGGGAGAACAAGAGGACCAGCATTGTGCTCTGCCTGTGACTGATCACCCCCAGCTGAGCTTGGGAAGAAAGTGAGCCTAGAGGAGAAGGCAGAGACTGGCAGAGCCGCCATTGTGCCTTGCCATTTGGCAGGAGTTCAGCATTTGCCAGCAGCCAACCTATGGTGAGAAGCATCTCTGATGATGCCTTGATTTAGACATTTTCAGTCTCTGAACTGTAAATTTTTAACCTAAAAAATTCACATTGTAAAAGCCAACCCATATCTGGTATATTGCTCCCAGTAGCATTTAGCAAACTAAAACAAACTTCATCTCAATGAAAGAATAGTAAGAAGCCACAGGACCTGCTGGCTGCTTAAGTAGCATCTGATCTCCTTTCCTCCTTAGCTGAACACTAATGCTAGTCAGTGCAGCAATGTGCCCAGGTGAGAGTCTGCTTTCCAGACACTCTTGCAGTTAGCTATGGACAAAGGAGATGTAAGTAGTAATCATCAAATAGGATTTCTGGGAAAGTCTTCTATAGTCACTTGTCTTCTCCTTACTTCTTATAATATGGATATAATAGCTGGATTCTTGCAGTCATTTTATAATGCTAAAGATATAAGCATTACCCTAAAGCAAGTCAGACTGAAAGATAGAAGGAGTCTGGGTCCCTGATGACTCCATGAAACTACCACAGCAGTCCTGGACTGCTTACCTCCAAGCTCTCTTTTATGTGAGGGAATAAACCTCTGATTTGTCAATGCCATGTATTTGGGTGTCAGTTAACCTAACAATCCTAATTTATAGGAGCAGAGGGACACGTGAAATTCAGAGGGCCAAGAAGGGGAGCAGTTACAAATGTCAGAGAAGTGGGCCATGCAATGCAGGGCTCTCAGCCAGTCAGGTTTCCAAGATGGAACTTTATCTAGCAAACTAGACAACATCCGGTTTCTAGAATTTGTGTACAAAACCAGGAATGGGTTCCAGGAGCAAGTAAAAGCACAGTTATCAGAACCAGATGTGGCCTAAGATCAAAGCTGCGTGAGTAGAAAAGGGGAGCTAATGCCAAGTTCACAAACCCATCCTGTCTGGAGTCAGAATTGGGTTCAGAAACAAGGACCAGTGCGTGGGCAGAGGACAAGTGGCTTCAGCCACATGACAGTTGGGACCGGATGCTGAGGCTAGAACAAGCAGGACCATGAAAGAAGTTTCCTCCTGTCCCTCTGACAGGGAAGAGTCAGAGCCTCACAAAGGGGTTAACCCATAAGGTGTCCTCCTGAAAGAACCCTCAACCCCCATCCTGTCTGATCCCTCACCTCAATGGGGCTGGGCAGAGGAGAGAGGCAGAAAAGAGCTCAGGAGGGGAACCAGTGGGAGGAGTCTGGGGAAGGGGACCTGACCCTGCCTTTGGGGAACCTTGAAGGAATGTTCCTCAGTGCTTATGTGTATGTCCTCCTACCAGAGCTGACTCCTGGGAGGGCCAGTCCTCCTGGGGGCAGCTAAGCATTTTCCCAGTGCACAAATTAGGAGGCTGCAGCTGCACATAGCATCATATCCAGTTTAAACTGGCTTAAAATGCTAAGGGCATCTCTTACTTCACTTCTCGAGAACTTGAGGTAGTTTGTTTCAGGTATGATTAATTCAACAAGACCATAGTCATCAAGGACTTAATTCTGCCATCCTCAGCTTATTGGCTTTCTACCTCAACTTCGTCCCCATGGTCTCAAAATTACTGCCACAGTTCCAAGCTTCATATTTTTATTAAAGCCTTTCTCAGATGTCCCCTTGTCTCTAATTTGGCCAGAACTGGACCATATGACCTGGCTCTAGGAGAAAATGCCAAAGTAAGTATTTGGCATTTTTCAACTCTTCCATGAGAAGCGGCTTCTGCCAGCAAAGAATGGATGTTGAGTAGACAATTAATGGGGATGGCAGGCACTGCTCTTGAAAGAGAAGAAACAGTTGTATCTGAGGCCCTGGAAACTTCCTAGAGACCTATGTATTTACCCACATGCTTAAAGCAGGTGGGTTAGAAAGAATCTGCTGCTTTCTTTTACCCCTACCTGAAGAAGTATCAATCAAGTGCACTATGTTATCCTTGGATAAGGAGTAGGTGTGTAGCCTTGGCAAAAGAAGTGAGCTCAGGTGTTACAAGCTGTATTAGTCAGCCAAAGGGGTGCTGATGCAAAATACCAGAAATCTGTTGGCTTTTATAAAAAGGTATTTATTTGAGGTAGAAGATTACAGTTACCAGGCCATAAAGCATAAGTTACTTCCTTCACCAAAGTCTGTTGCCATGTGTTGGAGCAAGATGGCTGCCAACATCTGCAAAGTTTCAGCCTTCCTCATCCTCTCAAGGCTCTGTGGTCCCAGCTTCTTCCAATATCTGTTGTAGGCTGGGATAAGTCTCTTCTCTCTCCTAGGGCTCCTTTCTCCCTGGATTCAGCTGCTCTGCTCTCTCCACAAGGTCAAGTGTAAGCTGTCAGGCAAAAGGCTCATCTCTCTTCCTGGGGCCTCTGCAGTGTCTAACGGAGCATTCTTATGTATCTGGTTCTGTGTGTATGTATTAACACTTCCTGGGGCTCCAGCATTAAAACTCCAACCTCCCTTCTCTGTGGTGCAGCTTCTCTGTGAGTCCTCTTGGTGGGTGGGGACTCAACATCCTACTGACATGGCCCAATCGAAGCCTTAATCATAATTTAGTAAAGTAAAAATGAAACCTCTGAATCCAATATAATCTAATATGCCCAAAGGATCAGAGCAGTTTAAAAACATAATCCAATATCTATTTTTGGAATTCATAAACAATATCAAACTGCTACACAAGCCCCTCAAAAATTCCCATCAGCCACCTTTCTACTGCCCTCCCCTCCCAAATCACCTTGAGCAGCATGCTTGCTTTAATCCACTGTAGTTGCTAGGTTGCTAAAAGCAGATACCACGAAATGGGTTGGCTAACAATGGGAATTTATTAGCTTACAATTTTGAGACTGAGAAAAATGTCCAAATCAAGTTATCATCAGTGTGATGCTTTCTTCCAGAAGACTAGCTTCTGGAGATCCTGGAGTCCTCTGCTGCCACATGGGAAGGCACATGGTGGCATCTGCTGCTCTCTCCCTTCTCTTCTGGGTTTCGTTGCTTTCAGATTCTTGGTTCAATGGCTTTTTTTCTCTCTCTGTATTCATTCCATTTATAAAGGACTCCAGTAAGAGGATTAAAACCCATGCTGAATGAGGTGGGCCACACCTTAACTGAGGTTGCCTCATCAAGAAGTCCTACTTACAGTGAGTCCACACCCACAGGAACCATCTAAATTCAAGAACATGTCTTTCTGGGGTACAACAGATTCAAACCACTACATCTACTTTCTGACCAAGATGCCTTCCCCAAGCCTCAGGTGACTTATCTACACCCTAGTACATGTGCTGCTGGTGGTTGTTTACATTTTTCTTCAGATATGTGAGCCACACAGTGTCCTTTTAATAATAAACTCCTTTTTCAAAATAAGGTCAGCAGGGTTTCTGTTGCTTGCAATCAAAAACCCTAGCTGTCACAGATGGAGTACCACCTGTGACTTCTGTGAAGAGGGGAGAGGAGAGGAGTTATAACTTCCATTTTTGAAAACACCACTCTATCTACCAAAGGATCTCAAAATGCTGATTTCTGAACTGCCTTCATGTTATCAGGCCCTCTTTTTCACGCTAAAAGCAGCCCATTAAGGTGAGAAACAAAACATTTACTTGAGGTCTCATCCGATTCGGCAACCCCAGCTCAACCTGTGCTTCTATCTGATTTCTTAGTAAATAGATATGAACCCTATCTTACAGCCCACTCTATCCTCACGCTAGAAAATTGCGTGCCAAACAATGCACAAACCTTCTCCTTGTCTCCGAGGCAAAAGAACACATTAATTTTATCAGGTGTTCAGAGCTAGGATTATTTTCCCTCTTTTCTCACCTCCCCCTGGAGATTTAGCCAAATAATGTCTCTCAATTGTGAAAAACAAAATAGAAAGCAATTATTATTAGAAATATTAAACTTTAATCTTAGCTTTTTAAATGAAGCTAAAGTCCTTTCTCCAAAGAGATCTCCAATCAGGTGCTCATTCTTTTCTGCAAAAGGAACCAAGCCTGCCTCTGCTATGCAGGGATTAGGAGCTCAGTTCTAGGACAGACAACCAGCCCTACTGCGGTAACAATATTTCATTACCCTGTATCAAACTAATGCACCATCATAAGGATCTGATCGTCAGGATAGTAGGTCATTCAGACTAATAGCCTACAAATACCAACTTATCAAACAAAGCTGGTTCGGGTTATAGGTGTGGAGGGCAAGCTGCAAGGCTCTGTCACAGGCCTGTGGAGAGAAGCTCGCATATACAATCATAAATCAAGGCCTCCGCACCCTGGGAGGGAAATCTGGAAAGACGCTTGTGCATTATAACTCGCCTGTTGTGAGAAATGGCCCGGTTGTTACTAGGGCACCATGCTAGTCTCATGACATCTGCATGATATATTATCCTACTATAGTTGCTCAACCCAGCGTTCAACTAAAAAAAAGGGTTTCTTAGCAACCAAAACAATATTGTTGTGCAGCCGGAGGAAAAGCACCCGATTAGCAGAAAATCCAGATTCCAAGTTCTGAATCAGGACTTCCGGCCAAACATATGCTCTGCCCTTGACTCAGAGAGGTCTCTAAGGCCAGTGGTCCACCTGGGACTTTTCTTGCTGGCCACTGCATCACGGGCACCCCAAGGAGGGTGGGTGCAGGGTGGGTCACCAACATGCAGGGCTGGAACAGAGCACAAGGCCCGCCAGGGACCAGGTGGGGGAGTAAGAGGTCCAGAAGGATTTGTCCCCAAAGAACCAGCTATGTCTTCACTGTGGCAGCAGCAATCTGCAGAGCCCAGATTGTTTTGGCACAGTCCTGGGCCTCCTTGTACTTTCTCTTGTTGTGCAGGCACCTCCCTCTTGTGAAGCATGACATAGCTTCTGTGGGTGTAACATGATGTCCAAAGAGCACTGCTCTTCCTGACAGCTTGAATCCTTCCTTTCTCCAGGAACTGGCAGCCAGGTCCGTTTCCTTGGGGAAATTTGCTGGGACAGAACTTGGGAATGACTATACCCACGAGGAGGGACATAGGGCTGGAATTCTCCTGCACAGGGACCTTTGGAGGCCCTTGGCGGGCTCTTGATGAGAAGAGAGGACTGCAGTGATTCCTCATTTCCTTCCCTCCAGCCTCAGCCTCCCATCTGCCACTCCAGATTCTGGAGGAAGAAGTAAATCAGGCTCACTTGCTCTAGGCTCCTTCCCTGAAACCTAAGTTTGGTAAGAGGTCCCTTTCACATGCTTTCAAAATAGCCTGTGCTTCTACTTATTGCTGCACATGCCACTTCACTGTATATTGAAGATGCCCAAAATGTTTGCTTTGAGGAGGTAAGAACATGTCTTATTCACAGCTTATCCCCAAATGGAACACGATGCCTGGCAGAAAAAAAGGAAGTAAAAGAAAGTCAGTTCT
Organism: Dasypus novemcinctus; assembly: GCF_030445035.2. Taxonomy (NCBI): domain Eukaryota; kingdom Metazoa; phylum Chordata; class Mammalia; order Cingulata; family Dasypodidae; genus Dasypus; species Dasypus novemcinctus. The sequence continues at coordinate 151,765,922 of NC_080677.1, read as the reverse complement.
CTTCACACGGGGCACAGTTAAGCTGTGTTGTAGGAGGGAAAATGGTGTCCTTGTCCTTTAGAGCATGCAGGCAGGAGAAATTAGGGAGGTGGGAATTCAGAGATAGGAGGGGTTGGCAGACATTCAGGAGTCATTTGCTTATCCTTGGAAGCTGTAGAAAGGAATTAAAGCCTCCAAAAGAGGAAGCAGAGCTGCCATTTTTTACCTTCCACTGTATTAACTCCTCACCCCCAAGCAAGCCCCAATGTCAGGTTTTGAAAGAAAAAAAACAAGTGTTCTTCTTTCCCTTTAAGAGGAGCCCCCAAAAAGGTGATTGCGTAAATGTTTACTTCTGACATTTTATGTCTCTTTCATTTGGGATGCTTTTGAAAACCCCAATCCAAACCAGGTGAACAAATAAGGAAATTTGTCGTTTTACTTAGTAGGAGGTAGAACAGCTCCAGGCACAGTATTTCAGGACTCTGTTTCTCTGCTCTTCTTTTGCTCTCCTCTCTTCTCCGTGTGGTGTTGAACATATTTTCAGGCTGGTTGCAAGATGGCTGCAGCAGCTCCAGTCATCGATATGGCAATGTTCAGTAACACAAAGGAAGCTCTCTTTTCTTTGGGACTCTAGCCCCCAACAGACAATGCTCATGTCTCATTGTCCACAGTCAGGTCACAGGGTTTTTCTTAGGCAATTTAGCCAGGCAAATGGAATTGTCCTCATCGGATTAAGCTCCTCATCTGGCATGGAATGAAAGTGGGAAAGTAAAGCACCATGGTTACTGCATAGCACCATAAGGAATAATTTCCTTTCTGTTTCTCGGCCCCTTGCTGCTCACACCCAAAGACAGCAGGATAGAGAAACCCCGAATGTGGACAATGAACCATAGTGCTCTTTGTTACAGCTGATTGGATTTCCCTTGCACGTTGTTAAGGTAAGTCTATTCAATTTGTGTAGCAATTATCAATTGTTTACCTTGTGAAATCAAATCTGGTTTGTAAAGAAAGATCCCACTTCCACAAAAGAATCACCCAATATTTTCCTTTGAGGTAAAATAGCAAATTGCCTCTTCTTATCACTCAGCCTATCCTTCCAAAATTGTCCAATCAGCTGGGTGGTGTGCAGTGCTTCACACAGTCGGGACTCAATACCGGTTACTTCAAAAACATTTGTTGTTATGACAAAGAGGAAGACCTGAAGTAAATCTGGGTGATGACTGGGAACTAAACAGAACCAAGGAAAATTAATCAACAGATTGAAAGACTAGACACTCTCCCTCTTCAGTGAGGATATACAGGTTTTGTCAGGTCACTCTGTCCAGGGGTGACTTCAGAGTTTCTTTGCAAATAGGTTGGGCATCTCATAAATTTGGGGAAAGATGTCCTATGATCCCCATGGACAACAGTGCTGGACATTTCTGGCCCCAAGTCTGCCACACACACAGCCTCTCTGCAGGAAGCCACCTGCCCATGGCACCTGCAGAAGCAGAGTTCCTAAGCTGCCATGATTAAAATAGCATGGCCCTTCTCCCCAGCCACATCATATTGGAATACTGGATGACCAGTCCACAGCGAGCCAATTGCTCTGCTCACCCATGAGGTCTTCTTCAAAAAATAATATGGCATGTGTAACCAGATTCTTTTTGTGAGAAAGTAGAATTGTGAAATTGAGTCAGCAAGTTAACAGCAAGAACTGTACCTGAAAGGTTGCAAAGAGAAAGCCTCTAGAACTGTGGGAACTCTAACTAGCTACTAAAGGGAGGAAAGAAAACATGGGGTAGAGTTGGGGTCATGGCAAATCCATGTCATGAAGCAGGAGGAACTAGAATGTACAGACCCAGCATGTATGTCTACCCTCAAAAAGACAGTCCCTTGGTAAAATGAGGCTGCCACATCTGGGAGTATTTTGGGAAATCTTCAGGGTGTTCCTTCAGGGCAAGTGGCAGGTTCTGTTGGATAGCCCCAAATGCAGCGTGTCTTTAATCTTTGATGGTGGCTTTGTCTGTACCCCAGAGTTGTATATGACCAATTCTTATGTGCCTAGTTTACAAGTCAGCCCACTGAAGAAAATCACCGAGCCTGCCACTGGGTTTCAGTTTCCACATCTGTAGTTCAAGGTTTAAGGGAGATTGTGACTGCAGTCTTTTCAAGTGTTAACATTCTTGATTTTCACCAGCTTTCCCTCCTCCTTTCACTAGTCCAGATGTGAGGAAATACAGGAAAGCTTCCCGAGAAGATCAGGCCCCTTACAAGGCAGATCTTGAGAAACCTGATGAAAAACTTTTAAAATTTAGAAATCACACCTCTTTCCTCTTCCCCTCAGTTCTTGGAAAGGGGTGATATCCACTGGACTCTCTTGTCCCATGGTCTGCCTACCTCCCCTAAGCTCCAGGTCTTGGTCCCTACCTCACCACATTCCTGCTATCCTGCTGAGACAAGGTTGGGAGTTGCTTCCCCAAGCATCTCCAGCCTGGAACTGTGGAGAACACTGACCCCACTTGGGCTGTGGGACCCACGTACCCAATTCCCAAGGGCTACCTCACACAGGAAATGTATAACTGCAAACATCTACTTTCAGCTTTCTGGTTTCCTCTTTTAGCATATTTCCTTATAAGCCTAGCCCCTGGAGCCCCATAGGCACAAACATAAAGACTGAAATTGAAGGGAATTTCCCCAGAAGAAGGCAGCTAGGGGATTCTGGAAAGAAAACCAACACAAAAGGCACAGATCATTCTGGGTAGTTGTGAAGAGAAAGTAAAATATTCATGAAGAGGAAGGAAAACTTGCATCTGGCAAGTTGGGAGGCTGGACCCCACATTTCCTGGACCCATACCTCTGGCATTCCAAGGCTGTCTTCTTAATCTTTCTTAGCGTTTGCTGCTCCCACCATTTGGGTCTGAGACCGAGGGTGGGATTGGCTGTAACAATCTCCCCTTTTTGGAGGCATATCGTGGAGCACAAGTTTGAGCTCTCACTCACCACATTTTCAAATGTCTATAGAAAGTGGCAGAGGGAAGCGGACTTGGCCCAATGGATGGGGCATCCACCTGCCACACGGGAGGTCTGTGGTTCAAATCGTGGGCCTCCTTGACCCGTGTGCAGCTGGCCCATGCGCAGTGCTGATGCGCGCAAGGAGTGCCGTGCCACGCAGGGGTGTCCCCCACGTAGGGGAGCCCCACGCACAAGGAGTGCGCCCCGTAAGGAGAGCCGCCCAGCACGAAAGAAAGTGCAGCCTGCCCAGGAATGGCGCCGCACACATGGAGAGCTGACACAACAAGATGATACAACAAAAAGAAACACAGATTCCTGGGGCCGCCGATAAGGATAGAAGCAGTCACAGAGGAACACACAGTGAATGGAAACAGAGAGCAGACAACTGGCGGGGAGGAGAGAAATAAATAATAAATCTAAAAAAAAAAAGTGGCAGGAAAACTTCAGTTAAAAAGGTTTCTGCTGTAAAGTTCTGGCAGAGGGCAAGAGCAGGAGTGCTTTATTTGCCCATCTGCTCTGGGGGCCACTGGAGGTCAGTTATGCTCTGGGATTCAGGACAAAGCAAGGTGGGTGGCTGACCAGCGTCAACGGAAGACACAGACAAGGCTGGCTGTAGCTCGTCCCAGCGGCTGTTTTCCACAGTCCTCCTCACTGACAGAGGCACACATTCTGCAGGTAGATGGAATTGAAACCTCTCAGGAGGAAAACTGATAAAGGAATGATGTCTATAGTTAACCTTCCTTTCTAGAGAGAGAGTTGAACAAAAGCCTGTGCTCCACATTTGATGATGGCCTCGCTGCCAGGGGCTGTCAGCACTGGGTTTTCACACAAGCCGCCACCAAGGCTGCTCTTGTTTCGCCGGGTCAGAGTTGACCAGCAGGAGAGGCGGGCTGGACGGAGCTGTGGAGGGTGGTGAGGGGCTTGGGTGGCCGACACACCAGGCCACTCAGACTTCCTGAATCTCAGTGTTCTTCACCCTAAAAAACAGGCAAGACAAACAAACAAACAAAAACGTCTATACGCTATTTACGAGGATACAGAGGAGTGGGAGTTCTCATCCTCTGATGGGAATGTAAAATGGTACAACCACTTTGGAAGCAGCATGGCAGTTTCTTAAAAAGCTAAACATATACTTACTACATGACCCGGTCGTTCCACTCCTAGTTAGTTACCCAGAGAAGAGAAAATATATGTCTATACAAAGACTTGTACACTAATGATTATAGTAGCTTTACTTGTGCTAACCCAAGGCTGGACACTTCCCAAATGTCCATCCCTAAGTGAATAATAAACAAATTATGACACAGTCATACAATGGAATACTACTGAGCCAAAAAGGAACAAACTATGGATGCATGTATCAACATGGATGAGTCTCAAACTAATTATGCTGAGGAAAAGCAGCCAGCCAGACCAAGGGAAAAAAAACAAAACATGCATACTGCATAATTTCATTCATAGAAAATTCTAGAAAATTCAGGCTAATCAATAAAGACAAAGTCTAATTGTGGTTACCTGGTATAGGGGATTGAACCATCTCCCCCACAAATCTTAATCTGTCTTCCTGTGTGAATCCATTTGTAAAGAGTATCTTTGAATACGTTAAGGTGAGTCATTTGTGAATAGGACCTTGGAAGATCTCATTTAGGTGTGGCCAGACTGAATAAGGGTAGGCCTGAATCCTGATGATCTGAAGTCTTATGAAGAGGAAATGTGGACTTCTTATAAGAGAGAAGTCAGAAACTGGAAGAAGCCAGAAGCCAGAAGAAGCCAGAAAGAAGAGCGAGTTTGCCACGGGATGGAGCACTGCCATCTCCAGGGCACTACCGACTCGGGGATTCGCTGTCTCGCATCTTGATTTTGGACACCCAGCCTTCAAAACCATGAGGCCATAGAGGCTTTCTGTTTAAGCTAACCCAGTGTGTGGTATTTGTCTGGCAAACCAAGACACCTGGGGATGGCAGGGAGAGCAACAAGAAGTTATGAAGGAAACTTTTGGGAGCAATGGGTATGTTGGTTACCTCAATGGCAATTGCACAGGGTGTACATATGTCAAAATGTATCAAATTATACACTTGAAATATGAGCAGTTTACTGTATGCCAATAATAATAATTTATCCCCCAATAAAGCTGTTTTGAAAACATGTATGTCTTTAACGCTCTTCGTAGAACGGCCTCCTGTTTATCCTTCAAGTCTCAAGAACCTCTCATGTTCTCTGGGAAGACTTTTTGACCGCTCCTCCCTGTCTCCTCTACACACACGCTCTGTTCCGGCCCCCTCTGTACTCACAAGCTCCTACCTGCCCCTCCAGCACAGTATTTAGTAAAAGTGTTTGTAAAGACTGATAGGTTTCTCTTGTACTGAGGGGCAGGGTCCCGTCTTCCGTGTTTGTGTCCTTGGCACCTCCCATGGACCAGGCACTGAGACGGTGTGTGAGTGTTTATTGAATGAATGAAAAAATGAATGAATGATTCAATATTCAGTCTGCATCTTTTAAAACACTAGATACCAGGTTAAGGGACATAATACAGGCCTAACATTTGATAAAGGATGGACGAACAGATGGATGGGTGGACGCTCACTGGTTTGACCACACCTGGACCTATAAGGTCAGAGGCTACATTTCCCCCTGACCTGGAGTCAGAATCTGAAACCTCCCCTCAGCATCTTCCCAAAGTCCTGTTTGTGACATCAGGACTTTTTCTAGGCCTTGCTAAATCAATATTTCACCTGCAGAATGTTCTACTTGGTCCTGGTGCTGAGTGGGGGGAAATGGAATAAATTATTCCGGTCTGATGCTTTCTTTTCTTTCTAATAAACCCCAATTTCCCATATTATAATTAAAAGGAAAATATTAGAGCACAAACAGAATTATAATACTGAATTGCTGTGTTTGGTGGACTTTCCTTTCTAAATTCACATCAATAGTCAATTTAACAATAGGCGAAAACTCAATGGGAGTTCAACAGATGAAATTAACACAGTGCAAAGCTGTGGACTAAAATATTTCTTTGCCCATGTAATTACTTGCAGCCACCCTTGTGTAAAAGTCCCCATCACATTACAGGATTTGTTATATATAAAATTGAAGACTAAATGGTTGGTAGCACCTTTCAGCTCTGCAATGCTGGAAATAACTTTTTTAATAGGAAATTAGATTAGTAATATTTTAGTCAACAAAAATGTGGAGAAATTCTGCATAAAGATGAGAAAATTATTCATGCAAAGAGACTTAGACTCAAGAATGAACCAATTGTTGGAAATTTTGCATCGTTCTTCACAAAAGAATTTGTCTACTTTTCTCCTGGCCAAAGTCCAGGGCAGAAAAAAATGATTTTCTGCAGTCATTTATCACAAGAGTCCACCACAATGAAGGTTTTAGACAATGTCATCACTGTCCCTTCCTCCACAGCTCCCCACAGTTCATGTGTAACCTGTAAAGTTTCAACCAGCCACAGGACAATTACTGTGCTCCCTGCATCCTAACTTCCTGGGTATGGACAAGCAGGTCATGTGCACGTGGCCCCTGGAAGGAGGGGAGTGAAGGGTGCAGGGCAGGAGGGGAGCTCTGGGTGACTGGTCTCCTTGCTCCAGCAAATGGACCTGGCTGGGTTCTAAGAGTCAGGGTTGGAGGGTTTTACTTGCTATTATAGAATACACCAGGTGGGAAGGGAACTTGACATCTAGCTCACTCTCTCTCACCCTTGGAAACGTGGGCCTGGGAATCCAGGGTAGCGTGTCTAGGACCTAGTGTGGAGGAGAGGGTCAGGACAAGGAAGAGTGATTAAAGACCAGTCATGGAGGTGCCACATGCCGTACTAAAGAGGATGAAGATTGGAGGCTTCATTTTTGGAGACAACACCTACAGGATGCCCTTGGGCAGGGGCAAATCTAGACTTTGTGGAATGTAAACAATGAAAAATAAATACAAGTATGAATATACAGTTAGGTACAAGGCCTAGGTGGGGGCTTTGCAAGGCAGGGACCCAGTTTAAGCTTCATGAGCAACCCTACAAACCACCCACACAGGTGGTTTGAAATTGGATGCACCCCAGAAGAACATGTTCTTCAACCTGATCCTCTCCTGTGGGGTGTGAGCCCCATTGTCAGCAGGACCTTGTGATGAGGCTACTTCAGTGTAAGGTGTGGCTCAGCTCAGTCAGGATGAGTCTTATTCCAATCACTAGAGTCCTTTATAAGCAGAATGAAATTCAGACAGAGAGAGAGAAGGCCACCGAGCAGCAGCCCAGAAAGGAAGGGAGAGACCGGGAGATGCCACCACATGCCTTGCCCCGTGACATAGCTAAGACCCAGGAATCACCAGCAGCCAGCCCCAGTGTGCCACAGTCTTCTGGAAGAAAGCATCACCATGATGATGGCTTGATTTGGACTTTTTCCCAGTCTCCAACCACGAGCAAATAAATTCCCATTGTTTAACCCAAACCATTTCCTGGTTTTGGTTTGAGCTGTCTAGGAAAACAAGACACCTGTGAATCCGCCTCTGCACACAAGACACCTGTGAATCCGCCTCTGCACACAAGACACCTTTAATAATGAAGGAAGCCTTTTATGGAAACTGCCACCCATAGTTGGGAAGAAACTTAGGCCAAGAAGTTGATTGCTTTTCTGAGGTTGAGTGATATGGCTAGAGTAGGCAAAAGCGTGGTCATAGGGGCTTTCCTAGACAAAGCCACATGCAACTGACTGGTGCTGGTCAGTCTTCTTCCAGCACAAACAGGAGGGATGGTGTTAGAATGGCCAGTTGGCAGAGGCCTGCAGAAAGCTGAGCCAACTTCTTCTAAAATAGTCATTCAGAGACTGAAGTGAGGGAACATAAAAGCACAGAACCAAGTAGGATCGAGTACCAAAGAAGTCGGAGCAAAAGGTCTTCGGGGCCCTCCTGATTCAATTATGCCACGCTGGGGGATAGTTGGACTCCGTGTCCTGTGTCCAAGGCTGAAGTGGCTAAAGGGAGGGAAAAGTGCCCATTTAGACAGCTCACGGGAGAGGAAATTTAGCAACCGAAGCTGTTGATTAGATCATACCAGCCCTTTGTCTAGCTAGTTTACAGACTGTCCTGGTTCATTGTCTTACTACGTTATGGTCCAAAGCACTGACTATCTTGGAGACACATGGCCTAGGTTTGAGTCCTGGCTCTCTAGCTGTGTGAGCTTAGACAAATAATAAACCTCTCTGCCCAGTTTTCACATCTGTAAAATGGGAGTTGTAATAGTGTGTTAATTTAATGTGTCAGCTTAGTTATGTTATGTTATGATGTTATGATGCGCAGAAGTTTGGTCAAGCAAGCACTGGATTGTTACTGGGATAGTGTTTCACAGCTGGATTTCCATCTATAGTCAGTTAATTGCATCTACACTTGATTACATCTACAATGAATGAAGGAGATGATTGAATTTAATACAAAATTGAGAGAAGTATCATCTGCCAGTCAGAGGCCTTACAACAAGAACAATTTAAAGAAGATTTAAATAGTCACAAAAAAGGATTTTTATCTCTACATCAGCCAGCCCGCTTCTCCTGGGAAATTCAACTTTACTATCACCAAGTTTCTAACTTGAGTCCTACCCTACAGAATTCAGACTGGCCAATTCCCACAGTCATGTGAGCCAATTACTATAATAAATCTCTTAACGTTTGGTTCTATTACTTTGAAACACCCTGAATAATACTATAATTATATAGTTATAATAATAATAATACTATCAAGTATTTACTTCATAGAATTGTTGTACATTAATATAAACAAAGCATTTAGACCAGTGTAATAATAAATATAAACTATTATTATTATCTGTTCTTTTAAATGATGATTATTCAATTATTCAGACCAATGGATCTTAAATGTTCTTTTAGCATCACTTAGGGACACTTTCTAAGAAAATTTTCTATTGACGTATAACATACGTATAGAAAAGTACACAAATTATATATTATATTATTTTCATATGTATAAAAAGATCACAAAGTAACTACCATCCAGATTAAAAAAAGAATACTATCACAACCTGAAGTGCTTTTATAAATGTAGATTATCAAGCCTCTATTTACAATTTCTGAAAATGGGGGAAGTCCTAGAATTCCCAGCCTCCCTATTTTAAGCACCTACTGGGTACCTGGCATGAATAGGAGAGACCTCCCCAAAATGTGAATTAGTATATCATTCAGGTCATATTTAGTGAATTGCCTAATTCAATCAAATTGAATAAAGCTTGAAATATCTAATCACAATCACAGGTCAGATTTTATCCATAGGAGAGACCACATTTGAAAGGGGTTTTCTATTAGTAAGCTATTGCTCCATAACAGGTTACTTCCCAGAATTAGGAGCTTAAAAGTGACATTTATTGTCTCACTGTTTCAGAGGGTCAGGAATCCGGGTGTGACTTAGCTGGGTGCTCTGTTTCAGGGCCCTCATGGGCTGCAAACAAGATGTCAACTGCAGCTGCAGTTTCATCTGAGACCTCGACTGGGGAAGGATCTGCTTCCACACTCTCATGCATGGCTGTCGGTGGCCTTCAGTCCTCATGTGCTGGACCAAGGAACTCTCAGTCCCTTGCCATGTGGTCATCTCCATAGGGTGACTTCCTCTATCAGAGAGACCATGCAAGAAGAGTCAGAGAAAGAGTGCACGCCAGATGGAGGGCACAGTTGTTCACAACCCAACAGTGCAAGAGACAGCCCATCACTTTGGCTGTTTTCCATTCCTGAGAACCAGTGCCTATGTCCAGCCCTCAGATTGGCACAAAGAGTAATTAGTAGGAAACAGAAATCATGGGGAGGCATTTTAGGGCAGGTTGGGTTTCTAAGTTGAACACTTCTTCTCTTCTCAATGGTATCTTGGAAAGAGAGAAGAGTGAGTCCTGGAACCCTGGGGCTGCTCGATGCTGTGTCCTTTCTCACAGTTCAGTCCTCACATTCCAAGTGACTGCTGGCCTGGTCTGGTGGACAGAACCCAGGGCTAGCCTGGGAATCAGGCCACCAGGTGCTGCCTTTGTGTGTTGGGCAAGTTACTCAAGCTTCCTCTCTGATCTGATATGCCTGGCGGGACTGTGAGGAGTCAATGAGATGGCATATATGTAATGCCTAATCAATAACTAGTGCTCAGGTAACTTTATTTCCCTGACCCCATTGTCCCTCTGAGATAAAGCCCTGCCTATCCCACCTCCTCCTGAAATCATCTGGTTCCTGCAGACCCCCAGGTCCCCAGCAGCTCTCCGCTGTGGTTTCCAGCTCTGACCGCTCCCTCCCCTTGAAGCCCACGCGTTTACTACCTGTTCCCTCATACTCAAACCTGGAGTCATTCAGTTTAGCACATCAGTGGATATGGTTTATTTACTTTTGGCTAATTGTTTCCTAATTCTTTCATGTCAGAAATGAAGTCCAAAGACAGGGTCTGTGCCCCAGATACCTTTAATATTTATTTATATGTTTGGGCACAGGGTTCAGCCCATAGTACTTGTTCAACACTTGCAGAATTTATTTGAACTTGTTATTATCCCTCCAACAGAACAAAATTGATTCAATCATTTTGCCTTTCTGCACTTCTGCTAGACAGGGAATTACACACCCTATGAGCTGACAGGTTCCCGAAGAGTCTGGACTTGCTTGCTTTAAATTAATCAATGAATCATGAACATTTCAGAGAAGCCACCATGAGTGAGGCACCGTGGGGGATACAAAGAATCGCAAAATATAGTGTTTGCCCCTAGGAAGCCATGAGATGTGAGCACATGAAAAGTTACCAATTAAAAAACAAAAAGAAAATCTTGAGAAGTGCTCAACGGATAGAACACAGAATGGAAGAGTTCTGTGTAGAGTGAAATCACAGTCTAGAGAGAAATCACGAGGTTGGAGTAGCCAGAGAGAAATCACGAGGTTGGAGTAGCCAGAGAGAAATTTATACAAGGAGACCAAAATTGAGTCGGACTTTGAGGAGTGAAGAGGACTCAGGCAGACAACAGCCAGGGGTGCGGGCCGGCGAGGAGAGAGATCTTTCAGGCAGGATGTAATGTCATGGACCCAAGAATCAGACGGATGCAGGGTGCATTTTGATAGGAGGAGAATTGGGGGCCAGGGCCCAATGGGAGAAAAGGCTGGAAGGTAAGTGTGGACCACCAAGGGCCTCAAAGCCCAGCTAAGGGAGTTGGCCATTTTGTCATAAACCATGAGGATCTATGAGACTCCTGAGCTGCCAAATGATGAAAGTTAGCACTTCAGAAGGAGGGTCTGGCTTTAGGGTCCAGCCCCAGCTGGCATCCCACAGGGTAGTTGATACTGAATAGTCTAGAACGTTCCCCCTTGGCCCCAGGACAACCTGGCCCTAGGCCTTGCAGGACTACTCAGGGTCAGAATTGCTGAGTTCCTCAGGCCTCGTGCATCCAACTGACGTAACCCCTCACTCCCAGGTGGGCATCGTTCATTTATCTGGCTTGCCTTTCCTGGGGGGAGCCCTTCTGCAACAGTAAAAAAAAAAGTAAAATCTGAAAAAAAAGCAAAAGCAAAAACAAAAGCAAAAAGGAGTCATTTGAGAATTCTTGCAGCATCTGTGCAAGCTGGGTTACAGACAAATATTCTCGTACCTGGGACGATATCCTCACTGAGCAGCAGAATCATGAAAATGAAAGAATGAATAGACTTAATAGGTTTTTTTTTAGTGGGTCCCCCAGATAGCACCCGATTGTTCCCCATAGTATAGAATTAAATTACTCTAAAGCACAACTGCTTCCTGAGAAACCACATAATCTTAATAATTTAAGGAACTTAAGGAGAATAATAAGATTAAAAAATGAATGATGATCTTGAAATTATTTATGCAACTACCATAGAAACATGTTGAGAAATTCCCTCAGAAACCTAAACCTAGAAAGGAGTTAAAGTAAATACCCTGAGTGCACTAGCCTAATCCTGTCATCTGTCACCGCCAGGCCTGGCAAGGGGAGTAGGCTCTCTTGGGAACCGGAAGGCTGCCTGCTCACGGAAGTCTAAGAGTCGTAATCCTGGAAAGATTGTCGGGTCCAGGGTAACAGCCTGCAAGCGGAAGGATCAGACTGAGCATGTGATGAATTGGGGACCAAAGCTTCTGTGACGCTTAATTTTGTGGGTCAACTTGGCTAGGTTACATCACCAGGTGTTTGCTCAAACACTGTTGCTGGGAGATATTGTGTTGATGTGATTGGCGTCTCAATCAGTTTCCTTTATGGAGATTACCCTGAAAAATGTGAGTGGACCTCATCCAGTAGATTTGGGACCTTAAAAGCAAGAACTGAGGCTTCCAGAAAAAGTGGAAATTCTGCCTTAAGATCCAACATCAACTCCTCTCTTCCAGCCTTCCCCAGGGATTCCGGACTCAAGACTGCCATATCACTCTTATCAGAAGCTGTGGAAGCTATTCCTTGAAACGAGCCCTTTACTCTATGTCGAGTCACATCCCCTGTGGGTTTAGTTCTCTGGAGACCTCTGGCTGACACATGTGCCAGCAGTCAGTTTACATGAAAGACTTCAGCCAGAGGAGCAGAGGAACCAGGGGCCGGGACCGAGTGGATGGGGATGGATGGCCCAGTGCCTAGGAGATTTGTTTCTTTTCTTTTTCTTTTTTAAAGATTTATTTTTTATTTCTTTTTCTCCCCTTTCCCGCCCCCCAGTTGTCTGCTCTCTGTGTCCATTTGCTGTGTGTTCTTCTGTGTCCGCTTGCATTCTTGTCAGTGGCACCCAGAATCTGTCTCTTTGTATTGTGTCATCTTGTTGTGTCAGCTCTCCGTGTGTGCGGCACCATTCCTGGGCAGGCTGCACGTTCTTTCACGCTGGGCAGCTCTCCTTATGGGGTGCACTCCTTGCGCGTGGGGCTCCCCTACGTGGGGGACACCCCTGCATGGCAGGGCACTCCTAGCGTTCATCAGCACTGCACGTGGGCCAGCTCCACATGGGTCAAGGAGGCCTGGGGTTTGAACCCTGGACTTCCCATGTGGCAGGCAGATGCCCTATCCGTTGGGCTAAATCTTCTTCCCAGGAGATTTGTCGCTGGAAACTTCCTTCCAAGCCGCGTGGACTGAGAGCACTGCCTGGAAATACTTTTAGAAGAGTCTCTGTGAAGAAGACTAACAGCTAATATTTTGGGGCCCTCGTTGTGTTCTGTGCCTGGAACTAAGCAGTTGCCTTGTCAGTTAATGCTCTCCTCAACCCTGTGAGGCAGGTACTGTAACTGTCTCCATTTCACAGGTGAGGCTGCTGAGACGTGGGGGCCACTCAAGGCCACCCAATGAGTAGGTGGCAAATCCAGGATTCAAACCCAGGTTAGTCCACTCCAGGGTCCATGTTCCTCACGCTGCCCTAAACTGTATCACAAGCAAGACTGGGATAAATACTACCCACAGCAGAGGGCAGAGTGGAGGAAACCTGTGTGCCCGAGCAGTGCAACGAGCGCCTCAAGAAACCAGGGACTCCAAGGAGGAGGGAGCAGACTCGCGCAGCCGAGAGAGACAGTTGTTCCTCGGGCTGCAGATCAGAGCAAGGCGGGCCAGCGTGATGAGCTTGAAAGAACTGAGCGGTCCCAGAGAGCCGAGAGGGCTCTTCACCACGTGAAAGGCAACGGAAGGCACTGCACAGGAAGAGGGCAGAGTGAGAAGGGAGGAGGGCCCAGGACCGAACCCAGAATCCCAGCATTTTTATTCCAGGGCTGCGCCAAGGGAAGGGATCTCAAAATAAGGAGGGAGCAATATTCCATTCAAACAATTTCATTAAAACGTACTGGGTTTCCTCAAGGATGCCTCCCAAACACAGTCACTGGAGAGCCCAGGATATTTGTCTTCTTCAGCTTCTCTCCTTCAGATTTATGCCCACAACTTGTGCTGGGTTGAATTGTGTACCCCAACAGAAGACATGTTCTTAAGCCTAGCCTGCGTTCCTGTGGGTGTGGACCCCTGGTAAACGGCCCATTTGAAGATGTATTATTAGAGAAGGGGGCGGAATTCAGGTGAGTAGAGTCCTCTAAGATCCTAGGTAGGTGTGGCCAGCTGAATGAGCGCAGGCCTTAGTCTGTGTGGTAGGAGCTTTAAGTAGCAAGGGAAAATGGAGGCAGCGAGAGGAGCCAGGAGCCCGAGGTCAGGGAAGCGGGAAGAGCAGACACAAGGCGAGAGAGAGCTTGCTGTGACAGCGTTGTGACAAGCCAGCCCCAGAACCCTAGGGGCTTCAGAGAGAAAGCTTGGCCTTGCCGATGCCTTGACTTAGGTCTTCTGGCCTCTGAAGTCGTGAGCCAATAAATTCCTGTTATTAAGCCAAACAGTGTGTGATATTTGTCTTAACAGGCAAACAAATGAAGACAATCCCATTTCTTATAATGAGTTCCCCTTTTGTATTATTGTTTACAGAAACATTATGTGTTTGCTCTTTTTAAAGGCAATGTGGAAAATTAGAAAGATATTACAGTTTAAAAAAATAATTCACTTAAAGTTTCATGCAAAGCATTCATTCAACAAACATTTATTGAGTGCCTACTATGAGAAAAAAGCCAGAATAAGCTAGGCTAATTTCATGGTCAATTAATTTCACAATGTTAACCTATCATAAGTGATGGATGCAGTGCCCCTGGGTGCCATCTGGGGACAACAGCTTCTAATCCAAGCCTGGAATATATTTGGAAAGATGCAGCAGAGCTGTTTGGGCAAACCAAAACATGCTGCAACTTGGTTTACCAAAGAAGGACTTGCTTACCATAGAAGGAAAACCAAAGCCAGAAATCGACCTGAGATACAATAATGAGAGGAAATAAATCCTAGTGGTGAATTGGGTGAAGAGATCAACATGGCACATGCAGGCATCAGAACCATGCCTCAGAGCTAGTCCAAGAGTGAGGACACAAGGTGCATTGATGGCATAGCAAAGGGTTAAGCTATGTTTGAAACATTGCCTCCAAACCCATCTGGACTGAAATGGATTCGTTCCTGCTGTGTGTAGATGAATCGCTTTGCTAGGTGTTGCAATGTCCCTTTAGGAATCTCACCTTCAGAACCCCTAAAAAGGAATCTAATGTATGTGTCCCTAAAAATACTAGCATCAATGGGTTTTTTTCCCCAGCTGATCAGCTCATTTTCACAGGGAGACTATAAATCTTAGCAAAGAAAAGTACATAAAGTAAATTGGCAAAAGAGAAGATGGCTGGAGAGTGGGTGTAGCTCAGTGGTTCAGCACCTGCTTCCCAGGTATGAGTTCCTGGGTTCAATCCCCGGTACCTCCTAAAGGAAAAAAAAAAAAAAAGATGGATGATGATTGAGCCAGACTAAAGAAGGAGACGACATCTAAAAGGAAAAAAGAATAATAAAGGGTCCATTAAAGTTACACTGTGGCAAAAATCAGAAAGTACATTCTGGCAACAGGCACTCCTTAATGTAGAGCTTTCTTTAATGTAGGCTATTAAGCATGCCCGTCACCTCAGGCCTTTGTTCTCCTTTGTAAGAAACTTTTAATCAGAAAGATAGCAGCACTTCCTATCCTTCAAGGGTGATCAATAATCCCACCAGAGCCAAGAGGCCATCTGACAAAGCCAGTGTTTTTGCCAGGCTGCTCTGGAGCTGGAGAAAAGTTGGCACACCCAAGCAGAATATGACTATTCGATGGTCTCCTAATGGCCAACATTATTAAATAGTAATCATATGGCTCGAAACTCTTCAGGCTCCTGTCATCTCAGGATTCAAAGGGCTGCAAAACTCCCAGTTCCTGTTCCTTGTACCATCCCCTTCATCCTTCCAAATATGAGCTGGACACCTTGTATCCTAAAATTCCAATATCTTGTCTGAGTGTTCTGTCTCTGGCTTACCCTCAATTTGAACCCTTGCAAAAATAATTCATCTTGTGAGCACTTTCTGGAAGAGGTGCTGTTTGGGCTGGTCTTCTTTTGAGCGGAGGCAGGTCCCCAGGTGGTTGCCATCCTGTAGGGAGCATCTGAATCCACAGGAGCCTCTGAGTCTCCCACACGAGATCCCACTCAATATCTACCTGGAGCTAAATCAGCAGCTTCTGGAGGGCATCAGACAGAACCCAATCAGAGTGCTTATTTTTGTTATTTGTATAAGTTGAGCTTTTGAACAATTCTTCTGATTAAATTTTAAAACATTCTGATAGAGCCCAGTGAGGAAAAAAAAAATCAGGCCAAGAATTCATCTTAAGAGAACTTTTGCATGTTCTAGCAATGGAATCAAAGGATAAGCCAGATATAAGGTTTTTTTTTTTTGTCTGAATCAACCTGAAGGATTAAAAAGTTTCTTGGGTTCCTCTTTGTTATACCTAGTTTTTTTGTTTTGTTTTTAAGGAAAAATAAAACTCTCAAAATCCTCTTTCCTATATGCACAATGGCAGGTAGTTTCTCTGTAGTTTAAATCACTGATCAATACTAACCCATTCCCACTGAGCAAGTGCCTTGGTTTTCCATGCTGTTATGACAGATACTGAACAATGGATTGGCTCAAACAATAGGAGTTTGTTGTCTCAAGGTTTTGAAGACTGGAAGACTTGCTTCCTCCCAGCATTCTGGCTGCTCGGCAATCCTTGGCTTCCTTGGCTTTCCCATCACATGGTGATGTCCTCTCCTTTCTCCTCTAGGTTCTGTTGACAGATGGCTTCTGGCTCCTCCCTGTGGCTCTCTCTTTATAAGGCCTCTAGTAATAGAATTAAGACCCAACCTGATTCAGTTGGCCACACCTTAACTGAAAATACCATCTTCAAGAGGTTCTATTATTAATGGGTTCACATCCACAGGAATTGGATTTAGATTAAGAACATGTTTTTTCTAGGGTACATAATGCAATCTACCATAGCGGGATTTTGATCAGTTATACTTACCCATAGAACATGGAACGATTCCTAGTTAGAAAGACCTAGTAAACTTCTTCCTAGACAGGAGTCATCAATCTAAACACTCAAAGGCTTTAAATTGGCAATAACTTGCAGAGGGAAGGAGCAGTGTGGGGAGCTGTTTCAGGCACAAAGCGTAAGTCATATGGCCAGACAATCTTCTTTACATCCTCCCCACCTACCCCCAGCAATGTTTTAAAATGTGTGGACCAGGTGAGAAGGTGTCCCAGGTCTGCTGGGTGACAGGATAAAATGCAGAAAATTTGGAGAATCTATCTTAATAGATCATGGAAAGTCACCCCAAGACATGGTGACCCTGAACATGAGTCACTGAAAGCTTCTACTTCAGGGAGCATAACTGAGGGTCCCAGCTGCTGCTCCCTGAGATGCAACCCTGTCTTTGTGCCAAGTCCATGCTTTTCATGAGCTTCTTCCATGCTTTTCATAAGCTTCTTCCAGGCAGCAGGGATACTAAGCAGACCCATTCCAAAGAGATGCAGGACTCCTTGAAGGAGAACTTTGACTCAAGGACTCTCCATTGGTCTTGTCGAATTTTCTCAGAACTTCACTGACATCTGAGGCTTTCCTTCCTTTTCTTCTATATGTTATTCCTTGTTCTATTCTGAGCACCTACAATAGCACTTGGTATACAGTGGGTGTATTTGTAAATGAATGAATGTGTGAATGAATGAAAATGAGACAATTATTTTTCTTAAACTGACTTGAAGTTCTACATTATAACTTTCTGGGCATATAAAATAGCATCTTAACTTAAAAATCAATATCGCCTTCTTCATGGCCTTACAATTACATTGAACAAATCACACAAATAGGATATCCAGGATTTTCAATTAATCCAGAGGGAACACCTAATAGGATTTAAGACCCGCTGCCACAGATACAGACACAGTATACGAAGTAACCTATCAGAGATGGGAAGTTCCTGACGAGCCCCATGCCCTAAGGAATGGAGAGGACATTTCCTGGCTTATGGGAAGGAGTGCTGTAGCTGAGGGAAATGGCTCCTTCAGACCCTGTGAGTCTCTAGCTGGCTGCCTCTCTTCTCCAGGGGTCAGAGGAGCTGGGCCGGGGGCAAGAGAACATCAGCTCCTGGCTCTGCCTCACGACCCACCTGCAGCTGCTTAAAGGGGCAGCGATGGCAAAGAGCCTCGCTGGGTCCCCGGCAAGCCTCAGGGCCAGAGAGCTACCACCACTGGAATTCCATCCTAGCGAGTCTGATGCTCTGAAACTGGACCAGAAAAGCAGACGCTCTCAGCAGCTGTCAAGGTTTCTCTCTGAGATATTGTTAACTGTGTTTGATTAGGATCTTTTTTTTTTTTTTAAAGATTTATTTATTTAATTTCCCCCCCTCCCCTGGTTGTCTGTTCTCGGTGTCTATTTGCTGCGTCTTGTTTCTTTGTCCGCTTCTGTTGTCGTCAGCGGCACGGGAAGTGTGGGTGGCGCCATTCCTGGGCAGGCTGCACTTTCTTTTCACGCTGGGCGGCTTTCCTCACGGGCGCACTCCTTGCACGTGGGGCTCCCCCACGCGGGGGACACCCTTGCGTGGCACGGCACTCCTTGCGCGCATCAGCACTGCGCATGGCCAGCTCCACACGGGTCAAGGAGGCCCGGGGTTTGAACCGCGGACCTCCCATAAGGTAGACGGACGCCCTAACCACTGGGCCAAAGTCCGTTTCCCTGATTAGGATCTTGAGTGAAATTCGCCTCTCGTTTCATTGGGAATGTCTCAGAGCTAAAAGTTTCTTTCTATGCATAATTAATATTCTACCCCTTTGAAGATAAATTTTATCTCTCCAACTGTAAATGAATCATTTCCCTTTGGCTATGACTGTGTCGTCTCCTTACCAAAAGTAAAATAAAATACCAAGAAAAATTACGTGTAAAGAAAAAAAACCCTTGCTAAAAATGATTTACATTTTTATTCCCAACGTGAAAAGCTTAAGAATGTTTTCAATGCATGTCCAGCTTGAAGCCTGCTGCAAATGTCTTACAACATTTTGTAACAGGTTTTTCCCATCTGTGCTGAAAGCAGCTGATGATTTAATGCAAATTGTTATTGTTTCGTAATCTCCCAGCGATCTTTGCTATTTTGGATTAGCATTCGGGGGCTCTTTTGCATCTGCTTCAGAAATTCCGCTGCTGGGACTGGCTTTCTTGGTGGCTGCTCTGTGTCCTACGGCATCCTGTAGATCCTGCTCATTTTTCAATTTTCACTGTCTTCAATCTCACATGACTCTTTTCTCAACATTAAATCTAAAATCGTGAAGCAAAGCAGGCACAGCATGGACGATGGTTACCAACATGGGGTCCCAGGTGGGAACTGCAAGTCCACATGGATGCCTGGCATTGTCTGTTTCAACAGAAATGTGAAATTTATGATACATTGTGTTATAGTGACACACTGTGAAACCATTATATATACATATATATATACACATATGTGTGTATATATGTACATATACACAAATACATTTATCTACTCACACATCTATATAATTTCCTACTGTATATAAATAGCACTATGATAATAAAATTCATTTGAAAGGCATTACTAATTTTACAATAACTCAATACATGATGTTGGGCTTGCTCTTCCCAATCAACATAAAGTGTAATTATCATAAAGCAAGAATTTAAAATAGCTAAAATCTCAAACTTTTATTTTTATAAAACTATTAAGTTAAAAAGGTAGACTGCAGTTAGGACAAAGGGTTTTATGCTTTGACTGAGTTGCTCACAGACTCCACTGTGTGATAAGTCACAAACTCCATGGAGTCTCAGTTTCCTTGTGTGTAAACCTGGACTGTCATTTCTCTAACCTGTTTCACTGGGTTTGAGGACTCAGAAAGAAGAGTGTTTTGCAAACTGTAAAGTGCTATAGAAATGAATTGACCACTTTATTTTTATTTTATTTTTTTAAGATTTATTTCTCTCCCCTTCCCCTCCACCCCCTCAAGTTGTCTGCTCTCTGTTTCCATTCACTGCGTGTTCTTCTGTGTCCGCTGCATCGACCATGTTAAAAATGGGAAGCCAGGGCAGCGTGTGGCCTCTGCTCGGGGATTCAGATTTTGTAGGAGGGCGTTGGCTGTTTGGACCAGAATGGAGCCTCCTTGGGCTCAGATGGAAGTCAAGCCAAGCAAATAAAATGAAGGAAAGTTTGGAAATAGAGTTGCGAGTCAGGGCATGTGTAAGCCAAATTCACTCTGTGGCTTCACAAGACGAGGTCAAAGGTTTGCTTTCATCTAAAATACCCCACATTCATTGGCAAGGCTTGATCTGGCCCCTCTCCGGGTTGTCAGGCTAATGTATTCACCCATTTCATCCCAACATAAACAACTAGGGTAAGTATGTTGCCGCTGACAACCAGAGCTGAAGAAAAGCAAGTCAGATATGAACCCAGTCCTGAAACCAGAATGTTAGCCAAGGTCAGGATTGGTTAAGAAATATGCTTTGTTTTCCTTCCTGTCACTTGCCTGCAATATATGGCATACAGCCCCCCTACCCCCCCGCCCCATGTAATTTGCAGTCAGCTGGGCCCTGAGCCGCATGAGATTGTTTTTAATGGCAAAACCTTCAAAGTTGTACTTAAAGTTTTTGCATCATAAAAATCCCCCATGGAAGCCAAACTTCAGTTTTAGAAGGAGCCTTCTAGCAAGTGGCAAATCTTGCCTTTAGAGAAGAAAGGCTCTTGCGAGCACCTCTGACATCAAGCCGCAGGTGCCCAGGTGGAGAACGTCCTGGGAGCAGGAGAAGCTCTTCGAGAAGCATCCACAGCGTTGAGGAAGCAACTCCAAAGGGCTCCACTGAGCCGACAGTGGTGTGAGATGACTCAGCAGTTAGTTGAGCAATTCAGAAAAAGGGTGTTTTTCACACATTTAATTGATCCTGGGAGCAAATAAGTGCTTTGTATGAACGATGAATAACTGTTCAACTTCACTATGGGAAGACTTGGTCCATTGTTTCTTGCACTTTTCTCCTTGTTCAATTTTAAAAACACCCATCTGGAGAGTGACAGGCTAATGCTGATGTCACTTGCTTTAAAAAAAATACACATTAGAAAGCAAAAACTGATTATTGAAATCTGAATTAAGAAAAGAAAATAAGTTGTAAGGAAAAGTGATTATCCTTTTGACTAAAGGATTCTTGATCTTACGGGGCCCATACTGGGATTCTTTAAAAAGGAAATTCCCTGTTCTACGGTTTAATCTAAAGAAAATTTATAGCCAAACAGAAAAAATTAGAGATTTCTACTTTGTTGAATGGAATATGAAAGCTGAGAGCAAGATTCCATGGCAAAAATATCTAAAGGAAGAGGAAAGAGATGAGCTGCACTTGGAGGATGATGAATTTGGGTGGAAAGACTATAGCGGGATAGAAGTTGCTGCTGTGTGGTGTGCTAATGCCCCTCCCCGCCTCCATGAGAGCTACAGTAGAATGTCATTTGCTTTCCCTATTTTTTTTTTTAAAGCTCAGGTTCAGAATTACAATCCTCATCTCCCATACATTAAAAATAAAGTCAATTTAACTCAACCAGCTTTTGTGACCTAATCATTACTCAGAGCTGAAGGTGGCTTTCCATTAAAACATTCCCGTCGCTCTCAGTTTCTGACCTGTGAACGTTCTTATTAGCTGCCTTATTAAGATGATATCCTGTCTCTGAAGAAAAGAAGATTATCTTCTTACCTGACATGTCATCATCTGAGTAATCTGTTTAAAAAAAAAAAAACCTGATTGCTAAATAGACATTTAAATTTATGACACACTATGCTCTCCAAAGGACATTCAGCACAGAAAATACTTAGAGGTAGTTAGTTGAATCTTTTTTTTTTTTTTTACTTTTCCGTGATTAGCAAACAAACCAGAAACATAGCACTATCTGCTTAGTATTAGGCTGGTTTCAACTGAGGGCAATAGCAAGACTTCGTAGGAGGAAATAGGGAACACGTTAGAATAACCAGACAAATATAGAATTCCACATGCCCATACACATACATGTTATATGTGTAAGAAAACATGTGTGCTTTCCCATAAAGCATATGGGAGGGGGAGTGGTCTTAAAGATGACTGCCATATTTGGATAAGTCAAAAACAGTGAAGTTGGCAGAGGGGGACAGCAGTCCACTCAAGAAGCTACAGTGACTCCAGGTTTCTCACCTATTGCAGCCTTGTCTTCAGACTCTTCATGGTGGACGATCGTGAAATACACCACTCACAGGTGGTCTGCTCCATTTGCCTATTTTCTCTGCCTCCTTTCAAAATGGGCCTGGCATGAAAACAGCTGCCCCCATTAAATGAAAAAGAAACTCATTTTGGTTTACTATTCTGATTTGATATCTTTGACCTCCTTGGCAGAAAACCTGGGAAGCTCAGGTCCTACTCTTCTTCCTGTTTGTGGAAAGCTTTGACCTCTGAGCAGTCTTTGGGCTACTTGACCCCACAGGGAAAGGAAGTGGGGAGTGCTTAAATTTTATAGATATACACAAACATATATGTACATATATTATTTCATATCTACTATAGAGTATCTTAGATGTAATACATATTATACATAGGACAGGGATTGAATTGTGTCCCCCAAAAGTTAATTCCAGTCCTGTGGATGTGAACCTATTTGTACACAGGATATTTTAATAGAATTTTGACTGAGATGAAGACAAACTAGATTAGGGTGGGCCTCTTGAATACAGAGAGAGATGGCCACATGACAGAGCCAGAGTTTGAGTGATGCTGCCACAGGCTCAGGGATGTTATGGATTGCCAGCCACCCAGCAGCAGCCAGGAGACAGGCATGGAAGGGACTCTTCCCTTGAAGGAGAAGCACGGTCCTACCAACCCCTTGATTTCAAACACCTAGCTTACAGAACTGAGATAACGGGGATGCGGATATGGCTCAAGCAATTGGGCTCCCGTCCACAATATAGGAGGTCCAGGGTTTGATGCCCAGGGCCTCCTGGTGAAGGCAAGCTGGCCCACGTGGAGTGCTAGCATGCACAGAGTACTGCCCCATGCAGGAGTGCTGGCCTACGCGGAGAGCTGGTGCAGCAAGATACTGCAACAAAAAGAGACATAGAAGCACAAAGGAGAGACAATAAGACATGCAGCAGATCAGGGAGCTGAGGTAGAGCAAGAGAACAATTGCCTCTTTCCCATTCCGGAAGGTCCTGGGATCAGTTCCTGGAGCCCGCCTAGTGAGAATATAGGCAGGCACAGAAGAACACACAGCAAATGGACACAGAGAGCAGAAAATGCAGGGGGATAAAGAAATAAATCTTTTAAAAAAAAAAAAGACCTGAGATAATAAATTTCTGTTGTTTGAGCCAAGTAGTTTACGGTACTTTGTTACAGTAGCCCTAGCAAACTAAGATACTATATATGTATTTTTTACATACATGATATAATGTAAATATATATGTATGTGTATGTGTGTCTTAATGGACTGAGAGTGATTTCAGAGTGGAGGTCCCGTCAAGGGACAGCTGAGCTACTCCACTTCCATCCTCGCCTGAGTTTGTGCCTCAGGGTCCGCACCTGTACTCGTCTCCTGGACTTGGGGTTTCTCTCCAACAGTACCAGGCTGAGAACAGCGTAAGTCTCAACAGTGCCTGGTTTGCCTCTTCCTGACAAATGCCTCGAAGGCCCCGTGCTGTGTTTTGGAGCCAGAAGTTCACTTCATTGGGATAAGATTGCTTCGTGGAGTGTATTTTCACTTCTCTGCTAAACCGTATCTATTCCAACTTCTCTTCTCGGTGTAGTTCAACGTGCCAGTCCTCATCTACAAATCCCCGTGTGATTTGGGTTCCCACAACACTCAATATTGCCTCTCTTGTTCCTTGTCTTACTGCCAGTTGAGATAAATAACCTGAGAATTTTGGCATTTGCAGTGGGCCTCCTGGTCAGTGAGAAAATTAACAAATCTGCCCATCTTTCCTTTTATACTTTCCCGTATTTTGCAATGTATGTAAAAAAAAATCAAAGCGGCAATATTCACTTGGCATGCCATACCCACTTGTTACTAAGCCCGAGGTGCTAGAATTACGACCTAGAGCCAGGGTGGTCACTGCCATGGTGAGACCAACAGAAACCAGTCACACACGGAGGAGGACGTTTTCTACAGGTCCTCGCAGGGCTTGCCCTTGGGGTTGGGACCACATCTCCTTCTGCACTGGTGCAAAAGGCAGTTAATAAAAACTAGGAGTGTGTTGCCCTTCATGCCTTCAAAACACTGCACAAATATTAACGTGTCCATCTGAAAGCCTTGCTTTTGTAGGTTGGAAAGTAAGAACCGGGCTAGTATTGGAAACAAACTAGAATCAGCTTTCTCTGGGCTCATGAGAGCAGAGGTTAGGACTCAATCAAAACAGCAGCCTAGCCACAATGACTCACAGGGAGTGGAGGGCACGCGTGGAAATATTATGTAGAATTAGCCTACACAATTTTTCCTTTAGTTAGTCCTAACATGATGGCTCCTTCAGTTCAGAATTCACCGTTCATCTTTAGGTAAGTTTAGCAATCAATCACCCATTTCCGTGTTTACACACAGGCATATATGAGGGACCCTTCAACTTCTCCTAAATATGAAAAAAAAATCACATCTGCTAATATACTTTTAAAAAACCAGGAGAGATTCCACAGGAATAGTACAGACACCACAAAGAACAGGAAGAAATATGCCTTTTATTATAAGTCTCATATGTACAGGGAAAGCTGTTCCTCACAGACCAGGGAGGGCCGTGAGAAAGAGTGAGCGCCGTCCCAGGTGAGTGTGCTTGCACTGGTAACAGCATTACGCAGCCTGCGCATTATTAACAAACAGAACCCGTACACGGAAATGCGTAAGAGACACAGGTACGTGTGGAGACACTTCACATATTTTCTAGAAACAAGTTGACGCAAAAATACAATGTGCCAGTAAAAAAAAATAGGCGTATCAATACATGTCTTTTTTTTTTTTTTGTCTTTTTCTTTTTTATCAATACATGGTATGCTGAGCTTTAATCTCAAGCTTTTTTTTTTCACATCAGGATTTGCAGGCACTTCAGCAACCCAGCTATGGTTTACAATACATGAAGTTCAGACCAACAGATGAAAACGTGAGCAACAGAGGTTCTTGTGACCCATCGTACAATGAAAAATATCAACATGAGAGAAATCTTTTGTTACGTCTGTTTTGGGACCCCAAAATGTTCTGTGTGTGATGTGTAATGGTTTTTCCCTTATTTGTCTTTTATGTTTCAAGGTAGAATTGTCTAGCAATATGGCATTGCCAGAGTGATACCGTAGGTGGATGTGCTGGGCAATCATCAGTTGACTTTAAAAACCATCAAACCAAAAGCAGATCGGTTTTTAGAATCCAAAAGCAACTGTCTGATTTATTTTTGTCCCACTTCCTGCCAACCTAGTAAAACAAAACAAAACAAAAACTAATTAAAATGATTATTGGGATGTGTTGGACCATCAGCTCATTCTGGGAGACTTCTTTTCTTAGCTACCATCCTCCCGCCAGCTCTTCACTCAGGAGCCCAGGCCTGGCCCGTTGCCTCCACAGAACTGTGGTGGCTCCACCGAGAAGTCCAGAACATGAGGGAACAAGGTATTGACAAACACAGACCGTAATCGTCACTCTTAATTGTACCGACAAGGTCAAGTTATAAGGCAGTTACAAAAGGACCCCCACGATAACCCAAAAGTGTTGGAGTATGGCTTAGCTCCTTCAACAGGACAAAAGAACTTTCCTTTTACAGGGAGCTGAGAAGGGAAAACCACACCGATTACCAAGTCCTGTTATAAATGAGTGTGCTGGGAAGTGCCGTACGGCTCCGATTCCTGGTGTTTGTCACCCACTTTCATCCACCAGGCACTGAGCTGTCCCCTCACGTCTAAGAAAACTTAAAGGGAGAAAAAGGGCTCCATCCCCACCTCAACTTCAAGTCAGTCTGTCACCACAGTTGTATGGGGCTGGCATGACAAAACCACGGGCATCTCCTGAGTTGGGCCAAGATTCCTGGTGCTCGGGAGAGATGCAGAGCATGCGACTGCCTGGAACACATGATTGTCAGATGGAGGGAAATCCTGCCATGAAATGGACACTTGAGACCCAGTGGCACAGACATTAAGGCCTTCCATTTGTTGCCCCTACAGCTTAAAGGCACTGATACCGACATCAGAAATATTCCATAGTACCATCAAGGTTTTTAAAAAACTCCCAAAATACAGGTCTTCATAGGAAAATGTCCTTTATTGCGTGACATGGAGTATCTGTTCTTCTGCTGCTCAGGGATAAAAGGATCTCCCCTTCTCAGGTGGCTGGAGTCTGTTGAGCCTGGAGACCTGAGAAGGGGAGGGGGGCACGTCTTGCCGGAAGGGCCCCTTGGGAGGGGTGTAACTGGGGTCCTGGACTTTCTTATAGGAGTCATAGCTGGCGGGCCCTTCGGGAGGCGGCTTCTTCATCTGCTGCTCTTTCCGCCGCTGCTCCTGGCGCAGGAGCTCCTGGGTCTCCAGCATCACCCTGGCGTTGAAGCCGTGCCCGCCCATGTAGCCGTTCCTGGACCCCTGGTAGCTGGAGTACCTGGGGTTCTCCTTGGCACTCTGGAAGCCCTCCCCGGGCGAGTAGTTCTGCTCCCACGAATCCTGGGAGATGGAACTGGCATTCTTCCTGCTTTGCCTAGAAAGCAAAGCCCAAAGGTTAGTGTGAGGGTGGGAGGAAGGGGAAAGAGGAAGGAAAGGAGGGAGGGGAAGAGGGCGGAAGCGGAAGCAGCGAGGCTGGAAGGTGCACTTGAACGTTTCGACAAATGTCACCGTGTTCGATCACATGCCAGACGCCGTGAAAGGTGCTAGAGGATTCGAAAATGAAAAAACCCAACTGCCCTCGGCCAGCTCGCAGCCTGGGACAAGTAAACGATGACTACGCCGGGAGAGAGAACTAATCTGTTCGGCTGCTCTTCAGCCAACAAGGTCCGCCTCCTGTGTCTGGGTAGGTACTTGGGTGCTCCGCTCAGGGGAACCATCGCTTCTGCAGTTGAGACACATGGGCAAGATGCGCGATAGGAGCATTAGCGATTTGGCAGCTTCGACTACAGCAATCACTGCTCGCTTTAGAATGTGACAATTCAATTCTACATAGGCAAAACAAATATTTTACACAGCTGCCACCATAATGCCAGGGAAGTTAGCTAATACGAAGTACATGTAATGGATTGCAATGTGAGTTCAGTTATGAAAGATTTAAGTCTAGACTCCTTTATGATTAAAAATGCAACAGGCAGTCCTTTAAAGCACGGCTTTAGAGATGTATATGTCAGCAACTGTCAGCCTCTGGAAAACATGCCCTTCAAGATTTTAGAACCTGGGAACTGGT
This sequence comes from Dasypus novemcinctus, assembly GCF_030445035.2. Lineage (NCBI taxonomy): Eukaryota > Metazoa > Chordata > Mammalia > Cingulata > Dasypodidae > Dasypus > Dasypus novemcinctus. The sequence goes on along the minus strand of NC_080677.1, from coordinate 151,738,709 downwards.
GGAGGGAGCAATATTTTCCCGTGCACTGTACCTTCACCAAAGGCCAGGAGAACCTACATAGCGCACTTTCTGTCACCCCAGGATAGGGAAATAAATCGGAATCATATAGAAATTTCAAATTCCTATCTCTTCGGCAATAAAGTTGCAATCATTTTCAGGAAACATTATTGTTTTGAAACATCTTTAATTTACTATCAGGTCTCTAGATGCTTTTATGAATTTACAATAAGATTGGCTATGATAAAGTAAAACAATTTCGTGCCAGAAAGGAAGACATACGCTAATTTTTTTGCCTTGAAAATGGAAGAGGGGGAGAGAGAACTGAGTAATAAAACAAAATATATTGCTCCATCTATCAATAAGAAAATCACTTGGCGACAGTACGTACTGCTCAGCCTTTCACATGAACACACACACGACGTGGCTCAGTGTTCAAAGAGATGCCTGTGAAGGAAAAGCCAGGTCTGTGAAGCTGTGGAGCCTCCCGCAGGAATGAAACAACTTGCATTTTTGAACCTTCCGAACTGCCATCAATATGGTTTAGGGTGAACCCTGCCCATTTTCCAAATGGCCTGCGATGGTGTCAGAGATATTTTCAATAAGGAAAACGAAGTCAAGGCCCAGCACCAGCTCTGGATGCAGCTATGATGAATTGCTCAGTCCACGGCACATCGAGCTGGCCCTCATTTAATGCAAGTCAGAACCATTTGTACAATCAGCCCAGGCAAGAATCCTCAGATTTGATGGAATAGTTTATTTGCCTAAAGCACTGATTATCTTCACTTAAAAAGTCATAAATTAATCTGCCCAGAGACAAGCATGATGGAAAGTGCCAGCATGAAACCAGGGATTTGACATTAATCATGAAATTTTAATTAAAACAACGAACTTGTTACTGATGTTACAGCAACAACAGTGGGATTCTTTTCTGGGTTGGTTATCAATTTAAAGATAACCAGGAATAGGCTGCAGAAATTTGGCCTCATTTATTCTTGGCCTCTGAGAGCCACAGAGCCCCTCCCTCCACCTCCACGCCGCCTGTGGCTCCACGGAAGGTCATGTGCTGTTAAGGTGAAATTTGACTCAGCCTAAGAAGCCAAGATTTTTCTATATTTAAACACATTGAGAATTCACTGAAGGTTTGTTAGGGATGGAAATTATGAAGATGTGGGAAAAAGAATTTCTTTTAGCTAAAATTTCCTTCCAATTAATCAGAATGGAGAGAAGGGAGCAGGGAGCCCTGGGGGTTTAAGTAAAATATAGGGGGAAAATACATCCACGCACACATCCACATACATACACGAACATACGGACACATATATGTATGTGTGCTCCCTTGGTAAGGAAGCCACTGGTGTCAATAAGCTCTTGATTGAGAAGAGGAAGAGAAATGAGCAGCTTGTAAAGAAGCTAGAGAAGGAAGAAACAGACAATGAGTTTTCTCCACTAGAAAGCTAGTTACTCAGGCACCAGGCTGGAGTGCGTGAGTAGCTTTGGACCTGAGAGACATAGATTCAAATCCTGCACCTGCCGCTTGCCAGCGGGGTGGTCCTGGGGAAGTTAGGCTTGCTGTGACCAAGTTGCCTCACCTGTGCAACAGGCACAGCTGCCCTCAAAGGGTTGCGGGCAGAAATGAATGAAATGACACATGTAATGAGCTCAGCAAAGGGCCGGGCACTGAGCAAATGGCTAATTAGTAGGTGCTAGAAGAATCGTTTGAAGGAAGTCATTTTGCCTTCAAAGATCAGGTGTCCTGTTTGGGGAGGCATCTTTCTGACTGTGCTGGATAATCTTACACCTCAGGTTGGCTAGGTTACAGTGTCCCATTGCTTGGTCAAGCACTGGCCTGCTTGCTACTGTGCAGGTATTTTGTAGATGGAATTTGCAGCTATTTTCAGTTGTTTGTGTCTCCAATTAACAAAGAAAACTGCCCTCAGCAATGTGGGGAATCTCCTCATACAATCAATTAGGGGTCTTAAAAGCCAGAACTGAGGATTCCAGAATTGGGCCTCAACTTCAGTCTTGGCTCTTGCCAGAATTTCCAGCCAGCCAGCCAGCCAGCTTCCTTCTCCTGGGGAATTCAGACTAAGACGTTCAGCATCACCTTTAGAGGAGTTTTCCACAGCCTGCGCTATGAGTTCAGACTTGCCAATTCCTTATAATAAATCTCTAAATACATAAATATCCTGCTGGTCTGTTTCTTTGGAGAACCCTAATACACTGACCAAAGAAGAAATACAAACATCAGTTTTTCCTTCCTTGGTCAGAGGAACTGGGTAACGATCAGGGAGCAGAGACAGGTGCCAAAGAGTAGCTGTAGAAGCTTCCACGAGTAAGGGCAAGTCCACAAGTGCTTCCTCAGAGCTGGGTAGGAAGCTTCCCAAGCTGGGAAGCCCGTGATCCCTCCGTCAAAGCCCATGGATAACAACAGCACCGACAAAATACCCATTTCCTTTCTCTTAACTTCTTGGCCCCGGGAATGAGCCCAGGGAAATCTCTGAAGCCACTTGAAGCCCACACCCCGGTTTGGCCAATACTAGCTCAATGCGGACAGCTCACTCCATGCAGCCACAAGACTGACCTCGTGCAGAGGCTTAAACCAAGGACCTAAGGAAAGCCTGTTAGCCCCCAAGGGAGGAGGCATAGAAGGGGTGCAGGGGAAAGGATGAAGAAATAGCTAAAGACCACAGCTGAAAGGGTGACAAGCTGATTGGAGACCTGATCAATGGGCCCGGGGTGAGAGCGCGGGCAGGTGCCGAAACTACCCAGCAAGGGAGTCAGGCAACAAGAGAAGTGAGGCCCAGCAGAGGGCAAGGTGGAGAGGCCGTGGAGAGAGTGCAGGCAACGGAAAGAAAGGAAAATATTTAATACAGGGTTTTGCCTAAGCCTTTCCATCAGTGGTTATGACAACACATTTCTGCTGGGTTGAAGGCTGCCTTTTGGATACACAGTAAAGGAACCAATTTAGGAATAAAAAGAAAAGAAAAGAAAAGAAAACCTCCCAGCCTGATTGATAATTGAGTATGGGGCCACGCAGGTCTCCTTTCCGCCTGAACTAGTATTACCACCTGGCGAATGTTTCTTATTTGACATTTCAAAATGCAACCTGAATTCTGGCTATAGATTTCCTTAATTACAGTTAGAACTGACAAACCACGCTGGCTCATATACATCACTCTAATTCAAACCACCTTATCTAATGTGACTGATACAAAGTCTCGACCGTTTGTTTTATTTTATGTTCCACTTGGCATCTGAACTTGTTTGGCGTGTGAAATCTTCTGGGTTTCAAATACCATGCCAAGTTGTTTAGACAAATCTCTGCTAATTGTCAACATCCGAAAGGCAGAGGTCAAGTGTCTCTGAAGCCTTGGCCTTGGCCCAGGTGCCATACGTCGCTGCAGTCCTGACCTGCTGGCCGTCCTCCCCTTCCTTCGTATTTCTGCACAGAGCTCGTTCTCGAGTGACGCTGCTCGGTAAGGAACCAAGCCGGGCGCAAGGCTCTACGTCCAAAATCCTCCTCAGCGGTAGAAAGAGCCACACTGAGAACTTATTCTCAGAGCAGAGAGGAACACAGCGTGGAGGCCACCAAGCCTCTGGCCTAAACTTACAGGACTCTAGTTTGGGGATTACTCCTCTTCTCCCGCCTGTAGAGAATAAAACGACTGCTAATAGAGGAAAACACTAAATTGCTCCAAGAGCCACAGTCTGAGTTGCAGTGGGCAGTGGCCCTCCTGTGCATGTCCACACAGATCCTTCTACAAGGAGTTTCAGAAAGCAGAGGGGAAGCCAGGGAGGGAGCAGGTGGTACAAAAGGAAGGGGTTGGAGTGAAGAAGGGGAGAGACGTCCGTTCCTTAATGGAATCTCTCAGAGATGGAGGGGCACTCCCCAGAAGCGCGTCTCCCTTCCCACTGGCTTAGGACGGCTGCCCTCGCGTCCCTGCCTCCCACAGGCCAGCCTGCCCTTTCAGCGCCGCCCCGGCAGCTGTCCCTCCGAGGGCTTTCTTGGCCCTTAGCCTTTCCCAACTCCCTCCTCCTATTGGATACACTGTTCATTTTCTCCTTTGTTTCTTCTACTCTCAACTACAACTGAAATATCTGAAGGCCAACAATTTGCCAGTAAAAAGATAACAGACCCTACCAGGCGTCCCATTTACTCAGGCTGTAACGCGCACTGCGCAGTCACAGGCCGCACAGCTGTGTCCGTCGGCCACAGTATCCCACTCCCCTTTCCCGGAGGATGTCGGCCAAGCAGGCTGGGAGGATGCATTTTACACAGGCGAACTTTTATGCATACTCCTCCAAGTGCTTCCATTTGGATTCCTGGGCTTGATTCCTACGGTGGCCTTCGTCCAAATGCTCCAGGCAGTGGAGCACACAGGGGAACTTAGGGCTTGTTAATATGGCAAATTCAAAACCAAAAGCGCTTGGCAGCAATGGGCCTTATAAAATAATGCCTCAGGGCATGGGCAGGTTTGGGTTTGAATTCTGGTAGCATTCCTTACTAGCTCTCTCACCTTGAAGAGTTCCCGAATTTCTCCAAGCATGCTTTCTGACAAGTAAAACGAGATGACCTCCGCGGGTCTGTCCCGATCTAAACTTACAAAAAGCAGGCTAAACAACTACATGCGGGTAATTCTCCTCTTTAAGAGAAAAGGTGACTTAGGGCTCAAAGAAGATACAGCTTCACAGACTGGAGAAGAACAATTCAATGAACAAAGTTGCTAAAAATAGATGATGCCTTGGCTGGCAGAAAATTTCAATCGAATCCATATTCCCTTGGCTAAGTTGTATCAATGTGTTCAAATCCAAAGAGCTTCCACTTCATTAGAAACCGAATCACTTTTACGTGGGTCAGGCAAGCCTACACAGGTAAGCATTTGTCCCAATGAACAAACAAATGCACAAACAAACAAACATCGGTTCAAATTCAAAACAATACACTCAATGTCAAATGGCAAGCGGACTTTTTTTCCCCCAAACAAAATGTTTTGTTGTTGTTGCTGCTGTTGTTTTGTTTCTTAAGGAGGTACTGGGGATTGAACCCAGGACCTAGTACAGGGAAACAGTGCTCAACCACTGAGCTACATCTCCCCCGTAATGAGAACGGGTCGTTTTGTTTGTTTGTTTGTTTTTAGGAGGTACCAGGGAGCAAACGTGGGACCTTATATAGGGAAAGCAGTCCCCTAAACACTTGAGCTACATATCCACTCCTCCCAAAATGTCTTTATTACCTGGAATATTTCTGAAACAAAGCAACAAATGCCTGACAGAATCATGACAATAGGAGTGTCTAGATGTTGAAGGTTTCACAATAATTAATTCTTTACTACATGTGGAGAAAATGCCTAGATTAAAAAAGAAAGGCTATTACTGCAATGTGTTTTTGGGCACCTGAGAGCTTTCCAGTTCTAGAGAGAAAGGCCCGGAGCTGAGGCGCCTCTTACTTGGACGTCAGTTAATGAGGTGCATGTCCAGTATAACTCCCTGAGGTTCAACATTGAGCTGCAGCAGGTTGTCAGGGCACGAGAACCAGGTAAAGGATCGCTTTCCAAAGCCCTAGATCTTGGGAAGGACCATTTCTTCTAGTTGTCCCATGAGTGAAGCAAAATAAGAGTTGCTCTCCCATTTTACAGATGAGGACTCTATGTTGCCCATGACAACACAGCTAGCAAGTAGTAGGGCCATTATTAGAACTCGAGCCTGACCACTAAGCACAGCATTCAGATGTCAAGTGGCCTCACTTCTGAGGAGGGAGCTTTCAGGTAAAATGTTTGCACAGTCCTTGAAACACCTTGCTTTTCAGTCTTCTTGCTATGCAGTAAGATGGCACCCCTAGCTAAATGCAAAGATTCCCATCCACCCATTTGCCAGTTTCTCTAGCTAGAAACAAGTTGGAAATGTCAGTGAGATTTTGGAAGGAGGGACTTCCTAAAGGGGGGGTTAGTGCAGAGGGGGAGAATTTGAACATCTGGAGTCGTCCTACCGAGGCAAAGAGCTGTACTGGCGCTGGGCTTGCTGGAAGCTCTCCCGTTCCTCCTGCCGCTGCCGCTGCATCTGCACCTCCACGGACACGGAGTGCCTGCCGCTCTGCGCGTATGGCTTGGAGTTTGGCTGAAGGAGAAGGACACAAAAGAGTGACCGAGAAAGAAACTACAGATACCGACTAACTGGTTGATTTCACTTCTATTCTTATAGATTGATTTTGAGACATTTTGCAAGTTGCAGGGTGGTGGTGAATTTTTCCCTTCAAAATCAAATTTCCTTGCGAAAAGGCTCTTTGGAGCCCTTAAATATGCAATCAGCTTAAATTTTGATTTTGGCTTTGGAATGCAGGTTAAATGGAGAGGTCAATCTTTTTAGTCCTCACAAGGAAGTTTGACAAAAACTCATATTAGATACCACTTTGCATTCCTTGTATCTACAGCAAATATACGGAGAGCGAGGCACTCAGAAAACTATAAGTCAGTGTGAAAAAAGAAGCCACAACTCATGCTTGAAAGTTGACTGTGCTAGTTAATTTTTTCCTGCATTACTGTAGCACTCCAGGATACAATATAGCTGAATAACAGTTAAGTTGTGAGCCAAGGTTCGTTTAAACCAGGCATTGTTAGCCTTGTACAGGTTTCCTCCAATACACAGATGGCAGCCAAATGGGGAAGAAACACCTATCAAAAGAATAAACCTGAAAGACAATAGCTTCTTGAATTATTACTTATTAGGTGATGACAATTTATCCAAGTTAATCACAACCCTAGAGAGAAACTGTTGATCCTTGAGCTAAATACTTCGGTTAGCCGGTCAGCAGATTCAGGGCCTCACACCAAAATCACATATTGAATATGTATATCATGCTGTGTAATCAAGTCCCTGGGGGTGCTTCAACTCTTCACGACACTTGTTAGATTACCTTTTAGACCTGGCCTTTTAAGAAGAGGGTAGCTCTGCTCAAAACAGAGAATTGTGTCTCTAACTTTACAAAACATGTAACGACTGTTTAGCATAGCAGCAGTGGCCTGCCCTCTTAAGCAAGCTTTTTTGCTACTTTCTACTCTCTATTCCCCTTTTGTGTTATGCAATATTGTGCAAAAGGCATATTCCAGGTGAAGAGTGTCTGTTAAAACAGGGTTATTGATTCCTTTTAGAGTTCAAAGCCAGTGGCAGTAACGAGACAGCATTCACTGGTATAGTTCTAAGATATCTTGTCGGTTTGTCACCTATAGAATGGCCCCCATGACTGGCTTTTGTCTGACTAGGAACCAAGCATCATCCCTTGCCCTCTTCTGCCTGCTGAACACGGTCTTATTTGTTGGTGAGCAATAATAAAGCAATATACAGGACAAAAATTTCAAAGCATATGGGCATAGTCAGTGAGCATATTAAAAATATCCCGATACAAAAATAATGTGTGAAGAGATTAGGCTTTACAATACCCCAGTCCCTACTAGTGGATGTTTATAACCACACTCATTGGAACAAATGTGTGTTCAGAGACTTACTCTACAACACAGTTCAAATAACACATCAGTGGTGCCTTCAGCAAGAAAAACACTTCACTGAGTGAGTTCTGCTTATGCAAACAAAGCATCAACCAATTGCTCATCAACTACATTAAAGGAGACAGACATTTTCTCCCATTACACTTGATAAGGTTGGCCAGAAAGGAAACTGAGCTGTTTTCATTTCCATGGTGAGCCCTGGGAAGCTTGTGGGAAGCCACTGGACAAGAGGGAAAGCAAAGCAAGAAAACACCACACAATTTCTCTCATGCCCTCAAACAAGAACCACATTTTCCCTTCCTTTTCACTCAGTATAAGCTATATACATGTGTCAAGCAGTTTTGAAAGATCTGGCATTCTGCAGCAGGATTTAGTAACCAGCTTTCTAAACTCATGCTGTTCTGTGACACACTGCTTGTGGAGATGTGAAAAGAAAATGCAAGGGCTTGTAGAAATTTCAGGTGTATTTTTAAGTTGTTTCCCCCAGAGGCCTGAAAATTTGATCCTGACAGAGAGAAAAAGAAGTTGAAGGGCTTTTGTTTCTTCAGTTTTGTGATTTCTGACACTGTCACCTCAAACCTTACCAGCTGCAGGCATCTAGGTGGATCCTGACAAACTCCAAAAATGAAATGATCAGTGTATTGGATCTGAAAGTTTAAAGTGAGTGAATGAGTTTGGTCCCAGCAAACTGATATTTTGTACTATTGTGCTTACTATGATAAAATAGACACTTCAGCCTCACCATTAAAGTTTTACTCCAATTCTCTTTGTATAGCATGCTAAGGAGATAAGTTAATTAAAAAGAGTCACCCTTATTTTTAAGATAAAACTTTAATGGGAAAGCAGACGGGGTTCAAGCAGTTGGGCACCCACCTACCACATGGGAGGTCCTGGGTTTGGTTCCTGGTGCCTCCTAAAGAGGACAAGCAAGACAGTGAGCTGATGTGACAAGCTGGAGCAGCAAGTTGACATAACAAGATGGTGAAATGAGATGACACAATGAGAGACACAACAAGCAGAGAGCAGAAGTGGCTCAAGCCATTGGGTGCCTCTCTCCCACGTGGGAGGTCCCAGGGTTAGTTCCTGGTGCCTCCTAAAAGGAAGACAAGCACACAATGAATGGACACAGAGAGCAGACAGTGAGGGCAAGCAACAACGGGGGTACAGAAATAAATAAATAAAATATATCTTAAAGAGAAAAAAAAACTTCAACGGGACACAAGAGTTCAAGGAAGAATGTATCCTGGGGCAGGCCATAGCAACAGCTAAATTAGTTCATCTCGTCAAGTTTTACACTTGACCTGAATCAGAAATAAACTCTTGCATTTACAGGGTCAATGAAGATCTCATAAAAATGTAAATTGTGGGAACAGTATTATAATTAATAATCCTGACTTTTAAATACTATGGTTTTGGTTCAGCAGGCAGCAACAGAAGGATGTACCTGAGTCCGAAATTACAAAAATAAAAGGAATGAAGAAAGAAATAATTTGTAACCCCAGAGAGAAGTACATGTTTTCGAATAAAGTATCATCATCATCAATAACAATGAAGTAACATCTGTTCAGGGAAATACACATGTAAGCGTAATTGTACTAATTCTGGAGATTCATCAGATAAACAAGGCAAAAGATCCATTTTAACAGCGCAAGCTACAAATAACCCTCGCCTTGTTTATGATGAAATTGGTGACAATGACCTTTAAAATAAAATAAAGAACAGCCAAGGGATGACAGGGCCATAATAACAATAGAAGTTGTACAATAAAAATAAATACTTGATTATCTGCTACACCGTACACTGGAGGGCCATGGTGAGTGAATCTTTTCACGGCTAGTGTATAAAACCATAAGTGAAAACTATGCATGTCGCTTTTGTAAATGAGCTGCAAGGAACTGGTCTTTATCATGGGTATAAAGAGATAACCATTTAAAGCCTGGGAAAGCTACCTAATTTTGATGTCATATACCAGTGTAAAATAAAATGCAAAAAAAAAACAAACATCCAATAGTGTTTTGCTGAATTAAGCCATTAAGTATTTTTCTCAATTAAATGAAATCATCCTTATTTTTCCAAAAGAAAATAAATAAAAATATGAAATAAAAATAGTTAATAGATAGATAACAAGCAAAAGGGCAAAAATAAACACACACATTACAAAATTTCTATACTAACTAGAACTAGGTAATATTATAAGACTTTGACAGCTTAATATAAAAGTATGAGCTGCACTTATGAAATTCATTACTAATTTAAAAGAAATAACATTTACGTGAAGCTTTAAATAATTTAAAAATTGAGGAGGAAGACAATAATAACACAAAACCAATGATACCTCTTTGAGATTGGGAAGGCTAGTTTTGGTATTCAAATTTGCTACAAACCAAATATGAATTACATATTCTGATAAAAAGTGCCAACTGAATGACTTCATGGGGGTAGAAATAATTTTTATTCATAAATTATATAAAGAGTAAATTTTTTACTATGTTAAATGTAGTCATTGGCCAATATTAGTAATTCTTTTCTATAGTGGACTTATTTTTAATTTTAAACAAAACAAAGTTAACTTTTATTTATCTATCCTGTCCACCCATCCCACCATCCATACCCCATTGCATACTCTACTTATAAAACTATCGATTGAACTCTTGTGGGTTCTGAATGTTGAAAAGCTTAATTGCTACTAATGATGTTTGTAATGGCTGGAAAATCTGCCGAGCATACCGATTTCCCTCATAAAGTTTTTATAAATGCATGGTTTGGTCTTAACCCATTATTTGACTTCATTTCATCTTTCCCAATCACTTCTTAGACCTATTTTTCCCCCATCTTAACACTCCTGCCTTTAAGCATCAGGTACATTGAACAATAAAAGGATAGCTTTAAAAAGTGAGCCAGGTGCTCTAGAGTCCTGTGCTAATACCAACCAAAGGTGGCTTCATGAATTTCCACCTGCCCAAGGCCTCTATGGGTAGAGTGGCCCACGGGTCAGTGAGGCTTTGACAGGGTGGGTGGATGGGTCATGGAGGGTTAAGTTCATGTGGCAATTTGGCCAGCTGCTGGTGCCCATTTGTTTGGTCAAGCAAGTACTGGCCTGACTGTTACCATGAGGGTATTTCTTGGACTTAAATCATCAGTAAGTTGATAGTATCTATGGCTGATGACACCTACAATCAACTGAGGGGATTATCTTCAACAATGAGAGGTGTCTCATCCAATCAGTTGAAGGCTGTAAAAGGAGAAGTGCTGATTTCAGTAGTCAGAAGAAAGAATTTCCACCTCAACCTCAGCCAGAAAGCTTCCTGGGGAATTCATTGAGTGCCTCTATTGGAGTTCACGGCTTGCAGCCTGCAATATGGAATTCAGACTTGTGCATCCTCATGGTCACATGGGCAATTTTTATAAAAATCTCATAATATTCCCAGATATCTCCTGTCGGTCTGTTTCCCTAGAGAACCCTGACTAATACAGGTCATGAGGCTAAAATAAAGACCAGAGGCTCTTTCCACATGAAACTGTAACCCTCTGCTGTGAGACTGGCTTTCTCCAAGTCTATATCTAAGGGAAATAATTTCCACCCAATTTGAGCCAGGGTAATATTCTCTGAAAGGCTGTCAAGTAAGAAAGCTTTTTTTTTTTTTTGTCTTTGTTTTTTTAATGTTACATTAAAAAAATATGAGGTCTCCAAACACCCCCACCCCCCTCACCCCACTCCTCCCTCCATAACAACAACCTCCTCCATCACTATGAGACATTCATTGCAGTTGGTGAATCCTCTCTGAGCACTGCTGCACCTCATGGTCAACGGTCCACACCATCGCCCACACTCTCCCACAGTCTACCCAGTGGGCCATGGGAGGACACACAATGTCCGGTAACTGTCCCTGCGGCACCACCCAGGACAAGTCCAACCCCCAGAAATGCCCCCACATCACATCGCTTCCTCCCACTCCCTTCCCCCAGCAGCCACTTTGGCCACTTTCTCCACACCAATGCCACATTTTCTTCAATTACTACTAATCACAATAGTTCATGAATAGAATATCAGTAAATCCACTCTAATCCATACTCTATTCCTCCATCCTGTGGACCCTGGAATGGTTGTGCCCACTCCATATCTGTACCAAGAAGGGGCTTAGATTCCACATGGATGCTGGATGCAATTCTCCTGCTTTCAGTTGTAGGCACTCTTGGCTCCCTGGTGTGGTGGTTGACCTTCTTCACCTCTATGTTAGCTGAGTGGGGTAAGTCCAATAAACCATAGTGTAGGAGTTGCAAGCCTGTTGAGGCTCAGGGCCTGGCTATCACATGGTCCAGAGATTCAGGTCCCCTAGGTATACATTAAACCCCAGCACCAACTACAGTTCCAGTAAAAGTAACAGGAGAGGCTTGTGGACAAAGATCACATCTGAGTCCAGCTCCATCACACAGAAACACAAACTCCAAAGTAGGGCCAACTGACAAGGCACTGAACTCCATCTGCCATGACCATAGAACCTGTGGGTCTCTGTAGCCCTCAGTAGAACCAACACCTGGGGTTGTATCTACTTTATCTGTCTCTGGGACTCTGCTGAGGTATGCATAAGGGCAACCCCTCTGATAATCTCCTGGCTCTTTTTGGAGACTCATAGCCATATCAACTCATTTGTCCTTTCCATTTCCCCCTTTTATTCATATCAAAAAGCATTTTTAACTCCTGGTATTATATGTAGACTGAGATATTCTGCTGGTCCGAGTTGACCCTTTTATTCAAGGTCATTTTCTAGTTACATCATCACCTGGTACTTGGTAGTAATCCCTTGGTGCCAGGGAGGCTCATCCCTGGGAGTCATGTCCCACACTGGGGGGTAGGCAACGCATTTACATGCTGAGTTTGGTTTTGAGACTGGTCACATTTGAGCAACACAGAGGCTCTCAGGAGGTAACTCTTAGGCACCCTGCAGCTCTAGGCCTTGTTCTTATTTCAGGTGCACAGGCTTACAAGCATAGTCATTTGTATCAAAGGCTCATTGTTGGACTTTCCTTCTTTTTTGGTCTTTGCCATTGCACTTGAGGATTGTTGCTGTTCCTTTAGGGACTGTGATAGAGCTCCCCTGGCTAGGAACTCAGCACTCCCTCAGTTGTTTTTAATTGTAACCACTGTGAAAATATCCAAACATTTTTATGTACCCTGGATATATGCCCTGGAGAACTCCCTGCCAATCATGTGTCCCCTGTCGATAACATCCCACACCAGTATTTCTCCCCTGCCATTGTTGAACCTCTCTGTGATCCAAAACTTCTTAAAAAATGAAGCCCAATATATTGTCAGGTTCCATTAATAGTAAAATGGAATATAGTGATGAGTTTAAAGGTTAGATATAGAATACATATTAATTTGGAAAAATTAAGGTAAAAAATAAATTGGGGTATCAAAAAATTTAAAAATGCAAAAGCTTTGTTTTTGATGGTTTTTTTTTGAGCCCAGGCGTGGAAGCCCACTATGAAGAACTGACAGCAGACACCTTTAAAGTCTTTTTAAAAAAATAAAAACAAAGGAAAACAAGGAAAATCATCGTTTTCTCAAATTCCCCAGGTACGTGGAAGGCAACCTAAAGGTGCAGGGGTGCTGTGAGCCGTGGCTCCAGCGAAAGCAGGTGAAGCCCTCAAAGGGTAAGAGGAGACATTTAAAGCCCCACCCGGGAAAAATGGAGAACAGGACAGATTTTTAAAATTTGTGTAAAGACAGACCACTAAGAAGAAAGCTTGGGAGTGAAGTAGATATTCATGTTGCAGAGTATCAATTTTCTATCTGAAGGACTAAACTACTTTCAGTCACTAGCAGCCCAGGATGGGAAGGATTTAGCAATATAGCTATTAAAGGCTTCATTATCCCATCCATCAATCGTCTCAGCCAGCAAGTCTCCTTGTGGGCAACACTCAGGTATCTGCAAAGTTTTAACAGCATACTGTACTTACGTCTGCAGCCTGCAATTTAATTCTTTTAAAAGCAACACTAAGTCCTGTCCATACCTGAGCTCTGTGATAATAACCTAACCTCTGCTATTGTTCCATTATCAGAAGGAAAAGACTTAAAGCAACTTGCCGCTTTACTTACATTGCACCTGCACAACGTGGGGAAGCAGGCTTTTTATTTTTCCCCCCCTTCTTCTCTTACTCAACTTGGGAGAGAATTCACTTCAATTTGGAACTGAGGAAATTTTCTGGGCCTCTGCTCATCTAAAGACCTTTTGTGCCACAAATCAGCTCCCTCAGGCCCAAACATTATTTTGAACAAAAGCCCAGGAACAGGTGCTTTCTGAACTGCTAGAGTTCACAGGGAACATTTTGAAAGTGGATGAACTGAAAAGGGCTCCTTGGATGAATTTTCTACACATCTCTCTATATATGCAAAGCAATTGGCTTGGCTGTTTTTCTCTGTGACACATCTGGATGCACTTTGTGTGTGGGCATTTCTAACAAGCACCCCAATTTCAACTAATGTGGTCTAAATTGTACACACAGCTTGAAGATGAGTTTATGGTTCTTTAAAATGAAAATGATTACACACCATCCCAATGGGTGAGAACACTGTCTCACCCTTTCCAAACACAGTGATCTTTCAAGGTCAGAAGACATATGGGAAAATCCCAGATATTCAAAGCCCATCTTATAAAACAGATAATAAAAAACATAGACTAAGCTACATTTTGAACAATTGAGGAGCTCTTATTAAGGCAACAATGAGAAATGATATTAAGGGTAATACACTAAGTGAAATTACAGTCTCTTTAAGCTCATTTACATGATCCATAGAATAGAGAGTATATGACATGATTCCAATTGCTTGAAAATGAAGGAAAAAGAAAAGAAAAGAGAAGAAAAGGTCAACTTCTAGCCCCCAATTTAGGAAATTATTCCATTCCTAAGGTAATCAGCCTGTCATCCAAATAATTCCCTGCTCACTCATTACGGGAAATGACAATACAAGCCAAGTTGTCTGTCTGAAGTTGCTATGGCATTCTGATATACAATAATTTGGCCTATGAACTTCAGTAGTTGAGTTCCCAAATGTATAAGATTTTCTCAAAAGTTTTTCCTAACATGATTGTACATATTAAAGACTAGCTAACATGGAAACATATGCCAACATATTCACTTCCCCAATTCAAAAAAAAAGGGAGGAAAAGAAAATCTTTTAAGGAATCCAAAATGGATATCAAATCATTTTCACATCTCCCAATGAAAAACATCTGGAGTGAAGAAGTAGAAAATACTCATTTAGTCTGAAAGAGACATAGAGAACTTGGATATGGACACAATGCTGCCAACCAGAAATAAATTCATCAGTTTAGTTCCTAAAGATACAGTTCTCTAACTTATATATTCAAAATATACTCCAACTTTGAAGAGGTGTTCTTTCAAACCTTTCCTGACCACCCAACACTGATTTGGATGGAGCTTTCATATTCCCCAGGACCCCTGCAAATCCCCAGCCAACCACTTCTAAATTGTAGGAAGTATTCCTTGGCTAGCCAGCAAGGAATGGCTAAGGCCATTCTTTCATTGTCCAGCACCAAACATAGTGACTGAAACACAGGAAGCACTCAATAAATTGGATGGATAAAATAATTAATTAAAAGGTACATGTTGTGAGGATGCTGGTGTGAAATCCATGCTTCCAGGTGAAATAAAATTGGATAATACTGGTCCTTATGATATAATAAAGGGAATGATAAACCCATGGTGCATGATAACCAATGTCATATACAGTTGCTGCTTTCTTCTTCAGGTTGGCACTGTATTCGTTACTCCTTCCAGCCCCTTTGTCTAAATATACATCGTGAAGAATGTTTTCCACACATCACAAAACAATTCTGCTTTAAGAAAGCAGGTAGGAACAGATGAGTCAATTATGCCAATATAAGTAGATTAACATAATTCTGTCAGTTGCTACTTGGGAATGATTCAATTTGCTTAATCATCTAGAAAAATTAGCTAGATATTCTTGGGAAAAAATACCACGAATGGTGATATTGTTGCAGAAGATAGAGATTTTCTTAGATAATTGGTCTGCTGAACTTGTTTCATGACCTCCCGAAGTCAGGCTAGAATCGATTTCACGAAGGGTTTTACCCACGTGCTGGTCTCACACCGCCAACTGCCTGTTCTCAGCCTACCCACCCCCCTGAATGAAGGTGAACCCCTGCAAACTAGTACCTCATCTCCAATTTTCCCTTCTTCTCTTTCCATCTGCACCACCAATCTACTAAGCACGGGAAATTGCACACAGTAGATATACAATAAACCTCTGTTGAACTAATTTATTTTGGCTCTTTGACTCGGAGAAAAACGTATCTACAAAAAAATACGACTAAACTTTTTAAAAAAGGCATTGTTGAGGACAAGAATAGTTTTGCTATGCCTTGTCATAAGGCAAATGAAACTTATTATGCAATGGACAGATGGCATGACAAGATCCAAAATGAAATTAGCAGTGGTGAAACCCAGATGGAAACGAGGGAAAGGTCAGTAAGTTAAAGGTCAAAGGAATTCGGCTCCATCTCGTCTCGCTCCCGAGAGGACTGAGGTCAGAGCTTGGTGGCCTCTACTTCTGGGAAGCTGCAGGACCGACTCCTCATTGTGCCCATGAACCACTCACTCACCCAGGGCTGTTCAAAGCTGTAGGTACGGCGCCGATCTTCCACATCTTCATCCTGCTTGGCTTGCTGAAATTCTTGCCGCAGACGCTGTATCCGATCATGGTTGCTAGGAGTGGATCTGTTGCTAAAAGAGAGAGAGAGCAACAATGAACACCCTCAGAAATATAATCTGTAAATTGCAGTAACTAGGAACAAAAATGGCAGATTGCTGTGAAATGACTCTACTTAGGAGAAGTGAATTAAAAAATATCTACGCATTTAAAATATGTTTTCGTTTTGTTATTATGATCATGGCTTATTGAAGTTAAGACAGATATTCAAAAGAGTGAACAGTATTTTTAGACATTCCTTTCTTACGCAATTCTTTAAAAGCCTCACTTCATATCTCAGTTGGCAAGGTGTTGGCAGTGAAACTTTTTTTGGGAAAGGACACTGCAGTTGAAGTCAGAAATACCAAGCTCTCCTCCTAGTTCCTCCACCCTCCCTAACTAAGGCACTTAATGCCTTGAGCTGCAGTTTCTTTATATGTGATGTGAAGATAATCATCTTGCTCTAAATATCAAAATTGTAACAACCAAGTGAGATACAAGAAAAGACAGCCTGACAAATGTATTTTCATAGCACCATCATATGAAGTTCCCATTGATGAGTCATCAGAGGACTCTACAGAAAATACAACTCTCAGGGCATAAAGGAAAAGGATTTTTAAAGAGGACAAGTGACTGATCTAGAGTTTCCCAGCTGGCCAGCAGGGCAAGTGAAATTAGAATCCAGATTTTCTGCCTTCAACTTCAACCGTCACTTCATTATACCATGTTGTATCTATCACTTTGTAGAACACATTATCAATTTCCAAAGCTTCTCCTTAAAATATCATATAAATCTTCAAAACCAGTGTTTGAAAGAACGAAACAGATCTCTGACCAAAATTAAATCTTAATTTTGTGAGTCTTAAATCTCACAACACTTTTGGTCTGTTGCACTTATTAAGGCTATTCCACTCACTAAATTGCATCCTACGGGGAAAGCTATTCAAGCACATCAGGCGTATATACTATGTCTTGCCACAAAATTTCAGCCTCCTTGAGGCCAGGAACCAAGTCTTATATTTATCATATATACCCTCCTGGCTGCTCACAGGTTGGGCAGTTGCTAGCTTTTGGGAAGAACAGGTCTCTTCATTGAAAGCACATTGCCTTGGTTGCTCAAAGTGTGCATCTGAATTCTGTCGACGACATAGGTGGCCCTAGGTGAGTCATTTGTACAAAGGAAACGTGGAAACAAAGTTTATCGTAGTAAAGTATGTAAAATTCTCAAAAAACAACAGCAAACCATAGGTCTATGCACAATTCCACACATTTTGAAGAATATCAAAAATTAAAAAATCTCAAATTGAGAATGTTTATGTAGAGGACCACAATTTTAATGTCCTCCAAGAACACCGGATAGTATGCCATCAGTTAATCTACTGGCTTTCTAGCACCTTTATTTTCCTACCCATTTCATTACAACTTCTTGAATATCCTGTCAATATATTCAATTTGATTATTTTCCCCAGTCGATAAAATCCTGTCATCCCTTTCTTGTTCTTCTGACAACTATTTTGAACTGACCAGCCTAAGAACATTAAAAGTTAAAGGGTCAGTAAAATGTGTCATTTTTGACAAAGTGAGGCTTCGGGCCACATTTGGGCACCATTTCAAAACTTCCCCTCCACACTTTTGAGTCAGGCAGGTTATTCCTACTGGCTTTTGAAAAGTATATATGGCATCTTCTATCGTTCTAACCCACATGTTCAGTAATGGCTACTCGATATAAGCCCAATCTATAGAACTCCTTATTCTCTATGTGAAACGGTAGTGGGATAAGCATGAGAATAGCTAAATTCATAAGATGAAGAGATAGGAAAGTGCTCCCCCTTTAATCTCACTGCCACCTTTCCAGGGCCTTTTTGGTCCTGGCATACTCACAGCTTTTAATGTGAGGATTGTTAAGAGGTGTGATCAATAAGGTGTTTTATAAGTCTAACCAGAAATATTCCTCTATTATTTTCATGTATCATCATATAGGTAGTTTTAACTCCATAACTTGAACTTTCATAAGTCATTGGTGAAACTTGGCCTCCTACTATTTGTGATTAAGCACAAGTCCAATCTCCTAAGAAGGCCTTACTTTTTAAATTCTGGTCACGTCACTGTTTTTCAAAGTATAAGACAGGTTCTAGAAGTCACTTCTGCCCTTATTTTCAAATCTGAGCAGCTAGCAAGACCACTACCCCTGTCTTTTCCTTTGCCTTCTTGACTTGTCTAAGACTAGCAAAGCCACTTTGAGGGTTGAACTTGGAAAACAGGCTGTGCTGCTTTTCATGATTGATCATGACTTCCAAAGGCTGGAAGACCATCAAGCTTCCTTGGGGAACAACAGTTGGCAGTCTGGAGGTAAAATCCTGGCTTCAGGAAATGAAACTATTGCTACTGCTCGCTTCTGTCTCTTGGGCCAGTCTATCCTGGGCCAGCGAGTCATGTTTGGACTTCTAAAATTATTGGTTAGCTCTGCTGCCAGGAGAGCTAAAGGAAATTTTAAATATTCATTAGCAATGGTGACTAATCCCTGCACACCCCAAGGAACTTACATTTAGGTTCACTGCCAGCTTAAAGTTGCTCATTATTTTTTTGTGAGGAATATAATAAAGATACCACCTAAGTCGATCAGATGGGTGAACGAGGCAATAAAGCTCTTAATGAGGAGTCAGTAAAGCATGATTTACCAGTAGTCTGCAGAAAGGAGGAAGAGGGAAAGGAGGAATTATAGAGATGCTTTTCTTGTGTAAAAAATCCAGACAACTGACACAAGACACTTAAGTCTAACATGAACTTTTAGCCCTCCCGGGCTCCTTGATGCCTGTAGCCCAACAGAGTCTTTTTCAAATAAATATGAATACAAATGCATGCATTTTGTAGGTATATGTATACATACACACGTATGTCTGTGTATGTACATACATGTATAAACTAAATGAAGAGGATTAGTTTGGGTTCAGTAATGACTTAGGTGGTGGTGGTGGTTATCCTGACAAGATTAAAGAAGGAAACACTGGATCACACATGATGGAGATTCCCAACATGGACACACATGCCATGATCCTGAATTATACGAACTTCAGATCTTTCTCATCCATAATTACCATGGAGGTTGCAGTCTCCCTGTCAAAGGCAGACATCCCAGTGTATTAGGCTTTAAACTGGATGAGTGGAATGGCCTTTGCCAAAGCAGCTGGAAATACCAATTCATACTCAGTGCAGCAAGGAGCCTGCTTGCAGGTAAGCATGGGGGCTTCCCTATGCACTATAATCATGCTAGGCCAACCATCTCCTTAGGTACAGGGAAAGAGAAAAGAAACTTTACAACAGTGGTTCTCACATATACACTATGTGTGTTTAAGAATCATCCAGGGTGCTTATTGAGAAATGCTGGTTCCCGAGACACACCTTCGTATATTCTGATTCAGTAGGTCTAGGTCAGGGCCCAGGATTCTGCATGTGTGCAGAAAGCACTGCAGGTGAGACATGGGCTATACTTTGGCAAGCATGTCTGGCAGGCCCTATAGTTGTGGCAAACTCTCCCGGGCAGTTGATTTAGGAATTAAGGAGACCCTGCTGCATTGAAAGCACCCACATACCTATTGGAACAAGTGAGGGGTGAGAATACTTGGTCTAGGAGTGGGGGGGCCTTATTTGGGTCTAGTAGATAGATGCCTTAAGGCGATGCAGGCCTGGTGCTGCCTTCCCAATTTTTCAAGAGAAGCCAGAAATACAGGTTTTTTCCCCCCCAAATGTGAAAAGTCAGCTTATTGTTGCTTTTAATCCTAGGTAAGCCAAACAAAATAGGGATGTTGGTTGCTAGCTGACAGCCTCTGCTTTACAGTCCATGGACGCTGACTTTATTGCATGTTTCACTAGGCTATTACTTTCACTGTGCCGAGATAAGGCCACTAGTCCCGGAGGAATAGCCCCAAGACATAAATATTAAGAAACCAAAAGCTGGGCCTTGTCCATGCCGTCTGGCATCTCCTAAAGCACCTGCTGCTTCTGCTCTGTCTCAGGGAATAATGACCTGCAAGCTTGAGGTCTGACCTCTCTTTTCAGACCAGCAGATTCTGAGAAAGAAGAGTTCTTTATGGGTGAAAAATACTTTACCATTTGCATTTTTAATTATGCAGAAGGAATCAGGGCACCCTGGAATAGAGAGCCCGGCTTCAATAGCCACGCTATTAAACCCAATTCAGTGGAAGAGAGAGCACCAGCCACTGTTTACTGTTTAACCAGGGAGGTCCCATCTTAGCACACACTCTTTCCCAAAGAAGAAGGGAAAAGTGAAAGGGAAGAAGGGAAAACAGATGATTTGTGGCATGTTTGCAATGTTGCTCAGAAGGAGGAAATGACTATAATCTTTGGTACAAGAGAATAGATGCTGTCAAGGAGAAGATAAATTTGCTCATATTTTTCTCTCTGTCTCCTTTTCTTCCTATTTTTCTAAATTCTACCAGTAAGTCAAAGAAATCAAATTCCACTTCTTTAAAGCTCTTCCTAACACACATTCAGCTTTTCTTTTCAATTTTCAAATAATAATTACCTTCTGATCCAAATACTGTCTTGCAGTGTTTACCGGAGCTTGTAGGTGTTGTGTGTTTTTCTTTCTTAAGTTTCTGCCTTGGTGACAACCACTTGTTATGCATATATTTTATATTTCACTTTCTTGTGGCAGATTAGATTGCTCAGCAAATACTTGCAAGGGAGAGGCTTTGAAGTGGCCCTCCTCATCCCGGCCTCCTGCTAGTCACAGCTTTGCACAATCCTCCCCGGGAGCATGGGTGGGACCTGTGACTTGCTTCTAACCAATGAAATCTGGCAAAGGTGATGGACTTTATCATGCAGTTACATGCATTCTATAAAAGTGTAGTGCTTTCTTGCTAGTCGCTCTCTCCCCCCTTGCTGACTTGGAAGAAGAAGCAAGATGCCATGAATCCTAAAGCTCAAGAAACAGCATGCTGCCGGCCACTACCGAGCAGCGAAGATTCCCTAGTCGAGACTCCACCTGAAAATGCAGCCTGGCTTATATCTTCATTGCGGCCTCGTGAGACCCTGAGCAGAGGATCCCTCTAAGCCGTACCTGGACTCCAGACCCACAGAAACTGTGAGATAATAGCTGGGTGTTGCTTTAAGCTGCTTTGCTTGTGCTAATTTGTTACACAGCAATAAAATACCCCGTTGACGCTGGCCCCGGCCACGCGACTTGTTTCAACCAATAGGGTGTTAGTGGATGTGATGTGTGCAAGGGCTGGAAATGTGATTGCGTGGTGGGGTCTGCTCTCTTGGGTTCTCGTCTTTCCCCAAGAAAAGAACACACCCACTGAGTAAGGAGAAGAAGAGAAAGATGGGGCAAACTGGACCTAACCTGTAGCCTAAAGTAAGACCAACAGAACTCAGACTAGGTCAGCCAATCCCTAGCCTATCCGCAGATGTATGTGCAAAAAGTAAATGCTTGTTAGAGTATCCCTCTGAGATTTTAGGTGATTTGTTATGTAGTGCTGGGGCAATAGAGAGCTGTTAAACTCCTTACACTGCCCTCCCTCAAATACATGTACCACCATCACCACATCACCTAGAACAATGCTCGGTTCCAGATTCGGGGGCTATACACATTTGTTGGACTAATGTGTCTATCCTGAGTTGGAACCAAAGACATTTTGCCTGATAACACCATGCTTATTTATATGGTTAATCACTCCAAAGTTCTGGTTTCTAAGAAAACCTGTGCAGAGTAAATACTATGGCAGAAGATTTAAATAAAAGATGGTAACTGCCGAATCTTAACACATGAAACCAATCAAATGTGCTTTCCCCTGAACTCCAGTGTGTAGCCGAGAGTGCCTCATAGAAATCTTTCCAGTTGCTCAGAGCATTCCTTTTTTCAACATCCCTACCAATTCACCCAAAATGTCCTGCTCTGGCACTGTAATCTCTGAAAATATGGGTGTTTCCCTAGAGCGTGGTGTAACAGACCTGCCAACCAGGCTGAGTGGTAAAACTGAACTCATAGGCCCATTCCTAGCTTCTTTTTCTGGCAGAGACTGCTGACCTGCTGGGATCTGGGTCACATACAAAACTGAAAAGGAAGTATCCCTGGTTAAAGTGTACTTTAGTTAGTAAGCCTAGGTCTTCACAGATGGCCTGCAAATCATCAATTTACAAAAGATTAGGTATATAGACGAGATCTTTGTTAACCATTTCAGTGTATGTCTTTGGCCATTTCACTTTTGCTCTATAGCTATATATTCTCCAGCTCTAGCAATTTACTTTTGGCTGAAGTACAAAATTCCATTCCAAGTGCTAGTGAATTTCACACCTGCACTTGGCATCCAGGTACTGGGGATGCAAAAGGGATCATTATTCTTTTTCCAATTAAAAAAAATACAAAAAGCCAATTTCCAAATTATATCAGCAGTCTTGAAAATAATGCCATACAACACTCCGAGCTCCTCCTTGCTGACAGATCTCAACAGCCTCTCCCATCCTCCCAAGGTGCCCTATGCATACGCCAAGGGGAAACCCCTATTGCAGTTCTACTAATCGCCAAATATCTCTGCTTATGAAACTCTCTTCTCCACCTGCCAGAGCTCCAAAATCCTATTGCCTACTAGAGTCTGGGTTTCCACAGTCAAGACTTCTGAACCATCCTGTGTTCTGCCTCCCCACACTTAGAAGATAATAAGTTAAAGCTTCCAAGACTCTTTCACTGACAGAGATCCCAGTTTCCTAAACCCTGACTTTTCCAAGCCTCGTAAATGTCTTTAGGCAACAAACTCGATCTTCAAAGGAGGGTTCCTGTTTCTAAGTCCACTTATTTACAGGAAATGTATTTCTTTAATGACTTCCTTGGCAGTTTTGCAAATAGAAGGACTAAAGATCTAGCTCCTTATGTAAATTATCCCCCCTCCCCTCCAAGAGTACTACTGTTTTTCTAAACATTCTCATTGGAGAAAAATTGGAGCACTTCTCCTTTGCCTTGCCCAATTACTGATTCTTCTTGCATCCTATAAAGGGAAAAACTTTCAGTCGCTGTATTTGTACTCCTGGCAATTCTGAAATTCAACTGTTTCACGAATGCTGCTGAGACAGGCACCAGGACCAGAAGCAGCAAAACGTGACACAGGAAGAGCCACATGGGGCAGACCTGTCACGTAGCCTTAGTAACAGGCAGCCAGCAGTGACCACGAGCGTCTCAGATCATTAAACAATGTCTTACTGTGATGTCATGCACCGATGTACAGAGTTGTAGACCCTTCCAAACAGACAGATTGTCAGCATGATAAAGTGGATACAAACAAGTTCTTGAGCAGGGATGACTAAAGCATTGGGAGGGAGAAAGGCAACTGAACTAGAAGGGAAGTTAACCCTGCCACCAGGAAATAGCACCACTCAGACACTGAGCGGTGAGAGATCTTTCTAGACTGATTAGCAATGCCACAAAATATTCCTGATCTTGTAATCGCCAGGCAAATAGTTATAATCTACAGATATCAGGACTGAGTTCTTAATTGTTGCTCACTGGTTTGTGAGCAAATATAGGTTTCTCATTAAACTCATTACACCCTATCTGTTAAAATGGAGCACTCATCATTTGCTTTCCCTCCCGGTTCTAAAATCAGGAGCATGCTTAAAATCCTAGATGTGGAGAGAGAAACAGAGAGAACGCTAGGGTGTGTGTGGCAGGTTCCTGTCCTTTAAGACATGCTAATTCTCGGGAAGGCAATCTTTAAATGGCAATGAATCTGGTGCCGACAATTTAAAGAAGAGCTATACTTGCCTCCATCTTGGCTATTTTAAGAATAAAGTGGTGGCCCCTCACCCTTGGTGACGCTTTTTTGCTATTCTTAGAGGAACTCAACACTTTTTCCCTTAGTGCCTGCTCAAAGCTCATGGGTTTGCCTCCTGTTGCTTGGACAGGGGAAGAAGCATAAATTTCTAAATTATAGGAAAGGGAAGAAAAAGAGTCAAATGCTATGGAAAAGCTAACTCTGAACTTTCAAATCAGGCAGGCGTTAGCCCAAGTTGGCCATGACTCCTGGGCTTTTCACGCTGGCCTTTTCTCTCAAGCTGGAAGATGAGGAATGGGGAAAGGGTGGGAGGGTTAAACCAAGAAATGTATCAATTACCAAACTACAAATAAAAATAGCTCCTCTGCACAAGCTTCATTAAGTTTTATCAGTAAGTATCTTGGGGTTTTACACTCAAACCACAGATCATAAATTTACAGTAAAGCCCCCATATGTTCAGCAAACACCTGAATTCAATTTCTCTTCTGGTTGTGAAGTACGAATGTGGTGCTCAAATTAATTATGCATGCAAAGTTAGTTTCTAACAAGGGCAGCTTCTTTGCAATGCTGAAGGGTATTTATGACATCTGAAATTTGGGAATAGAGCTTTCTTCAATCTTAGCTTTTTTTTTTTTTTTATAAACTGGTATTTAGGTCTAAATTCACTCTTCCGAATATGAATAGTGAAAACTAAAGTTGGTAAATATCTCGTCAATTTTGCATTTTCTATAGATCATCCCAGACACGTAGGATAAGTAACAAAATGGTCTTAATTTTACCTTAAGGTTTTTCGACAAATATTTCTGGGGGTAGGTCCAAATTACCTTGAATTATAGAAAAAAAGTCTAAACTTTAGCCCAGTGGCTATATTTATGTGTGTCCATGTGTCCATGTGAAATTAGCTACTTAGGAAAGATCATGCCATTTTCAGTTTATTTTCACAGTCTTACTCATCATCTGTAATACGAAAAGAATTATGAGGAATTTATAGAAATCCCAAAGGCACTCACTTTCCTCAGCTGATAAAATTCATTTCCAGATTCTGACACCCATGATTTGTTGTCCATTTCACACCAATTTCAGTGTAATAAATCATAACAAATTAAAAACATACAGCTATATTCTCTGGGTTAAAAAGGTGGTCACCAAAACTGTTCCTACTGCGTGTGCTTCTGATGGGCTAGTTCCAGCTCTGTGGATCACACGGTGTCACCTCTCTCCATCAGGAAGACCAAGACGGGATTTTACTCTGAACCCCTCTCTGGTCTTTCTGTAAGAGGACTATCATTTTGTAAGCAGCAAAATCTCAGAAATGCACCCCTCGCCCCATTTTATTACTACCATCGCTCTTCCTTATTAGCCTGTCACTGGTCTCAGGCAGCAGTGGGAAAAATTTAGCTTCACTTTTTCAGAGAGAATTTCTGCCCCTACAGAGAACACAAGCGTGCACACACATACAGAATTTTAGGGCCCAAAAACAAATACATGAAAAAAAAAGACATTTCTCTTGTGAGCTCTTAGTAGCTTTTCCTGACTAGTAAATTGCAGAGAAATAACCCAAACTGATTTCTACCCTCAAAGGACTGCTAAATCTACTGCAGTCTCACCTCCAAGGAGGCATTAGCTTAAAACTCAGCACAGAAGTAATGTTATTTAGAAAGTTTTTTTAAAAAGCTATCAACAAAGAATTATTTATCAAAGTTTTTATTTAAGGAATTGTATTCTAATAAACCAATTTTAAAACAAATGACCTTTGGCCATTGTGAGAGCTTTGTATCTGAAACCCCCAGAGATGGTGAAAAAAGGCAGATTGAACTTCCTTAGTGAGCGAGGGAAACCAGCACAGGGAGCCAGGGGGGAGCTGTCTTCCTGACTCCCTAGCAGGCAACACTGTGAGTTTTAAACAAATAAATGATGGGAGATAAAATATGTTCCAGGTACACTTGTAAATTTAAATGCATTCTTGAAAACAAAACGTCACTGCCTATAAGAAACCATGCATGCCAGTTTTCTTTGCACAATGCAGTCATACTTTGGGGTTAATGCCAAAAGCACATTTACTTTTCACAGATCATGTGATTTTCTTGAACTGTCTAATAAATGGCAAGAGCATGTAAGATATTCTAATGGGTTAGAGAGTTGAAGGAAGTTTATGGGTTATATTATTCATTCAGGAAAGCCACTGGAGATACAAAGGTTAGCCAGAGTGGCACAGTTAAAGTCTGTTTCAAACTGAAATATATATTGAGGTGTCGAAATAAAGAGCAAAAGAAATTCAGTTATAAGCGAAAATCTTGAAGAACTAAAAGATGAATGAAAATGAGGAACATATTATCAAACTTTGAAATAAAAAAGCAATGGAAATTAAATTACAAAACCTGATGGGTTTTGATGACAAAATAAAACGATTGTCATGTTCCTTTTCATATTAGAGAGGTTTTATCATACAAGCACAGAAACTAATTATAGAACCATTATTTTAATTCTTTAATCATGAAATGATTACATAAAATTCAAGACTAACCTTTTGTTTTTTCTTTTGTATTCTCTGTCTTTAATGACAGCATAATTGCAAAATACCACATGAAACTAAGGTATGTTGTGTTTTAAAGATAAAAACTCGAATAAAACACGTGTTTAATACTTATGTCTTAATTCTAAATTATGGCTTAATTCTACATGTCTTTCCTGAAATGACTCAAAATGGGAAACAAAGTAACATGGAACTACCTCTAAAATGTCTTTGAAAACTAACATAAAAATAGTTAAACATAAATTTGTTTTTTTCTCAAACCAACAGAATACCAGATGTACCCAAATAATGAGTTTGTATATATTAGTGGCTTGTAAATATTTTTAAAATCATTAGAATATTTTTCTTGACTGATTTTTTTAAAATTTTATTTATGATTTTGATTAACTTCAACTTATTTGTAATTTTCTTGGCTTCTCTTCTATTCAATTTGATAATGCTCCAACTTACAAATCTATTTATCTGATTAGAGCGTATAAATGAGACAGAAGTGTCAATCAATTTAGTGACTTATTACAGGTCCAGCTAAATTATTACATGGGAAAAATACAAAAAGTGTGACCATATAGGTTTGTAATTATTGATAGATTTATATTTGCTACATGAATAACGAGAACCTTATCAGCAACCCTTTTAGGACTAATCACATGTTATCAAACATGATTTAAAGTAATGAGGTAGAGCTGAGTGCCAGTTTTTACATCTCCAAAAGGGTGACAGCAACAACAGTCTGCTGGCTCATAAGACTTTGAACACTATAAAGCATATATAATAATCTTAACACATTATCATTATCTGGCTTGCCTCATTCTTTTGTAAATTATATTTTTTCAAAGTAGTACATACAGGCATACAGCTTATATTTTTAACATGCTAAAGAACATGAAAAGAATCCCCTGCTTCATCACATCCTGTCGCTCTGATGTCCCAATCACAAGAAAATACTTTCCATGGTTTTAGTGGTTTCATATGATATTTCTTTTTAAACTCAACTTGAGATGCATAGAATGTTTCCTAATATCTACTTTGTGATAAGCTCTCATCAATGGCTTTTGCCTGTCTCTCTTTCATTTAGTGAGATATTTTTAATATTGTAATCAATATCAGTAAATGTAAATCATTAACATGAATCCATTATCTAAAACAAAAGCTAGGGATTTAACAATAATCCACATCTAATCAAATTCCTCTAATATTTATCTACATTTTATGAATATGCTATCTCCCGATTCATTAATTTAAACATTATCTGTTCACTTCCCGTTAAGATAGAAGAGGCATTAGCTTTCCTATACTTCGTAGTTCCAATTTGCACTCTTGAGTTTCATATCCCGCATCCTCCCTATATAGTTATACCTCAACTTTTAAGTGCTTTTTCAGAGTGTATGTTATTAAAACTTCCATAAATACTGTTCACTGATAATTCAAGTGGGACATTAGTTCCTTTCCTGACATTCTTAATTTTTCTTTTTTTTTTTTTAATTATTTATTTATTTTTTTAAATTACATTATGAAAAATATGAGGTCCCATTCAACCCCACCGCCCCCGCCCCCCACTCCCCCCACAGCAACACTCTCTCCCATCATCATGACACATCCATTGCACCTGGTAAGTTCATCTCTGAGCATCACTGCACCCCATAGTCAATGGTCCACATCATAGCCCAGACTCTCTCACGTTCCATCCAGTGGGCCCTGGGGGGATCTATAATGTCCCGTAATTGTCCGTGAAGCACTATCCAGGACAACTCCATGTCCCGAAAACGCCTCCACATCTCATCTCTTCCTCCCGTTCCCCACACCCAGCAGCCACCATGGCTACCATTCCCACACCCATTCCACATTTTCTCTGTGGACATTGGATTGGTTGTGTCCATTGCACATCTATGTCAAGTGAGGGCTTAGATTCCATATGGGTACTGGATGCACTCCTCCTGCTTCCAGTTGTAGACACTCTAGGCTCCATGTTGTGGTGGTTGACCTTCTTCAACTCCATGTTAGCTGAGTGGAGTAAGTCCAATAAATCAAAGTGTAGGAGCTGAAGTCTGTTGAGGCTCTGGGCCTGGGTGTCATATTATCAGTCCAGAGATTCAAATCCCCTACATATATCTTAAACCCAGCACCGACTACAATTCCAATAAAGTAGCATGCAAGTCTTGTGAAAAGAGATCCCCTCTGAGTCCAATTCCATCACGCAGAAACACCAGGTCCAAAGAAGGGCTATCTGTCATGGCAGTGAACCCCTTCTGCCATGACCATAGAACCCGTGGGTCTCTTTATCCCTCAAAAGAACCAATACCTGGGGTTGTATCTACCTTATCTGTCTCTTAGACTCTGTTCAGTTGTACATAGGGGTATTCCTTCTGATAACCTCCAGACTCTTTTTTAGAGACTCACAGCCTTATAATCTCATTTCTCCTTTCCATTTCCCCCTTACATTAGGTCAAACAGCTTCCCGAAGTCATGTTATTATATGTAGACAGGTATATTCTGCTGTTCCGCATTGAATCTTTAATTCAAGGTCATTTTATAGTTGCTTCTTCAGCTGGTATGTGGTAGTGATCCCTCGGTGCCAGGGAGGCTCATCCCCGGGTGTCGTGTCCCATGCTGGGGGGAATGCATCGCATCTACACGCTGAGTTGGGCTGTGAGAGTGGCCACATTTGAGTAACATGCAGGCTGTCAGGAGGAAACCCCCAGGCACAATGCTACTCTAGGCCTTGTTCTTATTGCAGGTGTATAGGCTCAAAAGTGTAACCATTAGTATCACGAGCCCACTGTTGGGCCCTCCTTCCTTCCTGGTTCTTGCCGTTGCACCTGGAGGATTGCCGCTGCTCTCCCAGGGCCCACAACAGTGACCCCCCGGCCAGGAGCCCAGTACCACCCCAGCTGTCGTTTTTGTTTCCACTATGAGTATATATAGACATTACCATATACCCTGGGCATATGCCCTGTATAACTCCCTGTCAACCATATATATCCTGTCAATAACATCCAATATCAGTATTCCTCCGCTGCCATTGTTGAACCACTCTGTGATCCAAAACTTCCCGTAAAGTGAATCCCAACATAATGTCAGCTTCAGAAGAGTCTTAGATCACTGAAATTCATATATACAATATACAGTATTTCCCCAGATCCACCATAAAACCTTTTCCCTTGCACAGCAATAATCTTTTAACTTATTCATATCATATTTCCTGAAACTGATGTACAGATTCCAACACTATAGTTTTCAAACACGGTGACATTTGTGTTTACTATGTGGTCCATATTTTAGGCTGTACAGTTTTCTAAATTTTTTAGTTATCCTATGTTTTG
The DNA here is from genome assembly GCF_030445035.2 of Dasypus novemcinctus. NCBI lineage: Eukaryota > Metazoa > Chordata > Mammalia > Cingulata > Dasypodidae > Dasypus > Dasypus novemcinctus. Next base: position 151,708,836 of record NC_080677.1, on the reverse strand, counting down.
TCTTATGGTTTTCATTATTAGTCTGTCGTCCCCGATATGTTTTTGGTGTAATATTAGCTGTTTTATATTCATCCCCGTGTACTCTCACATAACTCCTCTTTTGCCCCCTTATTTACCTTTGTTCCATCCATTCCACATCCATTTTCCCCTCCCCTTAGGGCCCACAACGCCTGCCAATCTAATACCCTGGGAGCCGTCCTTTCTCACGAGAGATACAGTTCTCTCTATTCGACGGCATTAGTCTTCCCCAGGATATGGGTCCACCCCACCCAATGGTAGAACCCACCTTGGCAAAATGAGCCTTCAGCTATTCCCTCCAGAGTCCTCCCGCATCAGACCATACCCCCTGAGCGTCCTAACCAGGTAACCCTCCTACTTATACTTTGATACGTTTTACTCAACATTTAGTTCTCAACGAACTTCTGACACTCTCCCATATTCAACATACTTAATTTTTCTTTTGCTTAGTTTTCTTACAGTCTGTCAATAATTGTTGCAACCCTCAATGAACTTTTAATACAGATTTCTACAAGAGCGAACCTATCACAGTTGATGAATTCTAGGTTTTTTCCTTGGAGACTTCCAACCTTGAGCCCCCCTCATGCCATGGAGCTGGCTCCAATCTGGACTGACGGGTCTTTAATTCTCTGCAGAAAACTTCTCACACCTCCCTTCGTCATCATCCTGGCATCTGCTAGAGCACACATCCTTTAGCTTCTTAAAAAGCGATCTATTGAAAGATTTTTTAAAAAGTGTCTTCGCCTGTGGTTAATAGTATAAAAATAAGAATGTTCTTTTACAAAGTGTTAAGAATATGGTGATACATGGGAAAATTACAACTACTGTAACTTATGGACAGTAGTTAATGGTAATATTGTAATATATTTGCAGCAATGGCAAAGAAGAAATTCTATCAACTATAAGAGCCAACAATGCGAAGGATATATGGGGGTATGGAATTTTTCCCTTTGGAGTAATGGAAATGTTCTAAAATAGACTGAGGTGATGACAGCACAACTCTGTGATGAAAATGACAGTCACTGAGTGTAAAGTTTGAATGGATTATACCTGGGACTGAATAACACAGTGAATCTTGTGGTGGAAGATGGAATGTGGTGAGCAAATATGAAAATATTTTCTCATGAACTTCAACAAACACATAATACTAATATTAGGTTGGGGGAAAATAAACCAAATATAAGATATGAGCTATAGTAAGTAGCAATAATTTCGATGATGTTCTTCCATAGTTTGTAAAAAAATGTTTTACAACAATGCAAGGTAGTGATGGTAGGGTGATGCATGGAAGCCTTGTGTGATGACATGCATGTTTGTTTTGTAAGTTCACAACTTTTCCTATACAATTTTTGTATATGTATGCTCACATATGATATACTTTAATAAAAATTTTTAAATGAAAAAAATATTACCCTTCGATATTTGAAAGTGGGGTTCCATTATCTTCTAGGTTCCAGTGTTGCTATTGAGAAGTCTGATGATATTCTGATTCTCAACTTTTCACTGTCTACATTTTAAGGATCTTCTCTTTATTTCTGGTATTGTGAAACATGATAATGCTGTTCCCTTTTTAAAATTAATCTTTGGCTTTAGTGACTCTTTAATCTAGAATCTTAAGTCCTCCAATTTGGAAACATGTCATGCTACTTCCTTAATAATTTTCTCTCCATTATTATCTCTGTTCTTTCTTTCTAGAAAGCATATTATTTGTATGCTGGATCCCCTGGAATGAACTTTTGATTTTTGTTTTTCTTTCTTTCTCACTATTATTCTGCTTTGTCCTGTATCTCATGTTTTACTTTTTGGAAAATTTCTTCAACTTTATCCAACAAATCTTGCATTGAGTTTCCTGATACTATTATCATAGTCATTAATTTTTAAGACTTCTTTTATGTTTTCTGAATGATCTTTTCTAAAAGTCTCCTATTCATGTTTTGTGTTTGCAGAATCTTCTCTTAATTCTCAGTGGTTTTATTAAATATAGTTCTTTCGATTTTTCTCAATATCAGTAAATTAAACCTGAATAATGTCTCACATGAACCAGCTGGCAATAAGATTACATAAAAGTTTACCGAAAGCCTCTTTTGTTTGTTTCAATCCTTGTGTTAAAATTCCTTCTAGAAATCACTAAAAGTCTCATTTGTGAAAGAAGAGTGGACATAATTGAACCTGTAAAAAAGGTTTTGAGACTATCATGACTTTTAAGTCTCATTAATAAGTACTCTGAGAAGAAAAAGGATGAAATCGGGCTGAATTGTATTCTATTCACCATAGGTACTACCTAAAAGTTCTGTATTCCATCTCATTGATTCTATTCTGGACAAACTCCCCACAGCAGCACTTTTGTAGGCACTTACCTCTTTCTTCTCTAAGAGTGTAATGTTGCAACCATATTGGTTAGTTGTGAGTTTGCTTGATAGGTTTCTAATTAATCAAGGCTTTATTGTATTATGTTTTCTAAACACATGATTTTAAAATTATACTACAGCTGATTTTGGAAGAAAAATCTTTAATCCTTTTGTGGGCACAACAGTAATGGAGAAGATTTTTTTTCTCTAGCTTTATTTTTCCTCTCTCAATTTTAGGGATTTTTCAAATTTCCAAAAAAAAAAAAAAAAAAGAAATCAACATGAATTACGGATGCATTGCTTTAAATCTAAGAAATTTTTGACCTTTATAAGTTGATTTTTAAAGTGAAATTTTCAGTCCTCTATGTCTAGGATGTTATGCAAATACTTTGACACTTTACTAGTTTAAAAATAACTTCTTGGGAAGAAGATTTGGCTCAATGGATAGAGAGCTGGCCCACGCACAGTGCTGATGCATGCAAGGAGTACCGTGCCACGCAGGGGTGTCCCCCGCATAGGGGAGCCCCATGCGCAACGAGTGCACCCTGTAAGGAGAGCCGCCCAGCACAAAAAGAATGCAGCCTACCCAGGAGTGGCACCACAGACACAGAGAGCTGACCCAGCAAGATGATGCAACAAAAAAAGACACAGATTCTGGGTGCCGCTGACAAGAATACAAGTGGACACAGAAGAACACACAAATACACAAATGGACACAGAGAGCAGACAACTGGGGGGGCGGGGGAGAGGGGAGCAGGAAAGGGAGAGAAATAAATTTTTTAAAAAAACTTTAAAAAAAAGATGGATTTTCTTTAAAAAAGAAATATCTTCTTTAGAGGGGGGGAAATGTTCTTTTTTACAAGCTTACAGATTTTAATAAAGATTTGTTTTTCTGCAACTAACATAGGATTTTTGACATTTCAATTAATATCAAAGGGCTGGGGTAGGAGGGAAAGTAAAGTAACTACCCACCTAGGTGCTACTGAATTGTGAATAGTAGAGCAAAGGTAGCGGGAATTAGGGGGCACACTTCAAAACCAGCCTGAAGGCTCACTACAGAGGCTGTAGTGCCAGCTTCTACCTGACGACAGATGATAAACGAACAGAGCAAAGCATCTGCTAAAATTCAGTACAATCCTTTATTAGCCAATTGTCATAATACCTTTCCTGTATGTTATACCTTGAACTGACATCCAAGTACCTAGTGTGTAGGGAAGCTAAGCCAAGACCAAATCGAACTAATTGTGTGTTCAGTAGCAATGGAAATCCAGAATGAACATACAGAGAGAGAAGTAGACAAAGACACGGCCATCGACACAGACGTAGACAGAGACACAGACATAAATATCAGCAGTATTCTAACCCAGTCGTGATACCATAGAACCACTTTGAGGTTAATTTTTTTTTGAGTTGCGAAAGAAACATGTAGGAACTACATACTGAAATATTCCCCATGTGTGTCAGGCCAACCAACTGATGTGGAACTTCACTGAGATTCAGAAGTCACAGGCCTCGGCAGGCATCACTTTGTTTTGTCTTTTTGCATAATGTCTCTACAGACTTGCAGTGATATTGTTTCATTTTGATATCATAAAAGTGTCTCCACAGATCTGGGCTGACATTTTGTTTTGACATTACATTACAACAGACCTCCGCTGACATTTCATTTTGTCACTGTAACATTGTTTCTATAGGTTTGTGCCACATTATTTTGTTTTGACATCAAAATGTCATCTCCGTCATCTTGGCACAGACATTGTCTACAAAACTTTAGGAGGAAGTATGGGGGCCATGGACTAGACTGGTAAAATGTCCCCATACAGAACATTTAATAAACTTGAGGGTGTTTCTGAAAAACACAGATTTATGATCCTTAAGACAAACTTTGAAAAACCACTTCCATCAAGTCAACAGAATTCAACATTGTGTGGATTCAGCTGTTGAAGTGTTGCTTCTCCATCTTTCCAATTAAAAAACAAATCCTGTAAATACTTTTACATGTAAAAACAAACTTCAGAGAAGCTATCCTTTTCCTCTTTATTGCCAGAATCAAGCTATTTTTACAAATTAATACAGTCTAGGTTTTTTTGTGATTCAAAACTACAGTAAAATGTAAAAGTATGACCTAAACAATTATATTGTATTTCATTATATTTAAGAAATAGTTGACTATGACACATCTTATTTTATATAGCTCGAAGAAAGAAATGATGCCAATTAAACTAACATTAATTGTAAGAGCATCTTGATTTCAGAGATTTTAAACTGTAAGAAAAAATGTAACTGTAAGATAAAAATGGTGGTAGTACAGTTATTTGATAAAATCAACATTACTAAAAACAGCAATAAAAATAAATGGTGAGAGTTTGAGGATCTTTCTCTAAATCATGGGATAAAAACATAATCTTAAATTGATTTAGTAATTTTAGGTGGAAAGTGTTTGGTGAATTTCTTTTAACCACAGAGTAAGAATGTTATATTGTCTTTTTTTGCCTTGGCTATTCAGAAACTCAGAGATAAATTTAATGTCCAATTGCAATTATTCACCCTTGCCAATTTCCTAGTATATCTTTAATCTTTTGTCTCCTTTTATAATCCCTTTTCCTTTTCTTTTTTTTTCTTTTTTTTTTTTTAGGTACCAGGGCAAGGGATTGAATCTGGGACCTCACATGTGGGAAGCTGGCACTCAACCACTGAGCTACACTGACTCCTCCAAGGTTGGTTTTTTTCTTTTATTTTTGTTTTTAGGAGATACTGGATATCAAACCCGGGACCTTGAATGTGGGACAGGTGCTCAACCACTTGAATTACATCTGCTCCCCTATATTTTAATACTTATTTTTAAAAGCTGCTTCAAATAATTAGTAGAAATTAGGAGGTCATACATCATACATAGACAAAGTTAATCTCATTAGTCATACTTCCTAGGACCTCACAAGGACCACTGTAATGAGTAAAGATTATAAAGCCTAGAGGTTCTTTTCCTATTTTGAGTAGTTAATTCTTTTTGATGTTTTTTTAAAAAATTTATTTCCCCCCTTTCCCTTCCCCTGCTCCCTCCCCCACCCTGCTGTTTTTGCTGTGTCCATTTGCTCTGTGATCTTCTATATCTATTTCTCTTTTTGTCTTCTCTTCTCATTTTTTCTCCTCTAGGATTCACCGGGATTCAATCCTGGGGACCTCTGATGGGGAGAGAGGCTCCCTGTCAGCTGCACCACCTCAGTTCCTAGTTTCTGCTGTGCTTCACCTTGACTCTCTCCTTCATCTTTTTTGTTGCATTATGATCTTGCTGCCTGACTCACTTGTGTAGCCACTGGCTCACCGCATGGGCACTTGGCTCGCTGCGCGGGCACTAGCTTGGCACGTGGGCACTGAGCTATCCATACGGACAGACACTTGGCTCGCCATGCAGCCACTCGCGCAGGCACTCGGCTCACCGCGCAGGCACTCAGTTCACTGCACAGGCACTCAGCTCACCACGCAGGCACTCGGCTCACCGCGCAGGCACTCGGCTCACCGCGCAGGCACTCGGCTCACCGCGCAGGCACTCGGCTTACCGCGCAGGCTCGCCATAGGGATGGAATCCGGGTCCTCCCATATGATAGGCGGAAGCCCTATCACTTGAGCCACATCCATTTCCCTCTGATATTTCTAATAGAGACAATAATATTTAGCTTCATGCATATGTGAATAATATGAGATGAGGCATAAGAAAACATCAACTATAGTGTCTAGCAAGAACAGGCATTCTATAAACATGAAGTACAATTATGACAAGTCTGGGCCCACAGCTCAGAGGAAAGGTGAAACTGAAAGTACTGCTTTGGCCGTCACACACATATAGGTATACTTTAAGTCTCGGGTATGGCTGAGATCACCCGGTGATAACAGCGAGACTAAGAAGAGGGCTGCGTATGAATGACAAATCCAACCAGAGCTCTTCTGAGGAAAGGGCTTCTTTTCTGCTTTTCGTGGTGTTTGTGTGACAGCAATAGAGAAGAAAAAAGGATGAGTAGGAAGAAGGGATCTCATGGGATATGAAAAACGTGCTGCTGTTGTGACTAAAGCCTTATTCCAGGGAATACTTGAGAGGCCCAAAAACAATCCTCTCTGCCCCTCCAGGCTGAGCGTCAGGCTTGGGAAACCTGGGCTGCTGCCAGCAAGGTATATGCCTTGCTGGTGACAAAGAGGGGTCTCCTCAGGGGGCTGCCAATCTGATACCTTTTAGGAGCGCTAGGGTTTCACGGATGAAAAGAAACCTTAAAATAAATGAAACATTTGTTTAAATGAACTGAATGAGACAGCTCTGATTCTCCTAAGTCCATGTCTCTATGATGCACCTTCCTCTTTCCTTGATGTTAGATCATTACATGTCATCTAATAGGTTCCTCATCCCTCCTAGAGTTGGAGTCACTCTTCTAAAGAAAAGAATCAAAGAAAGAATGCAGGTGTGTTCCTCTCTTGAACAAAGTTACATTTCTCTATATTCTTTGCAGATGAACTAGGTATTTAACATAATTTCTAAATCTAAATTAATATTATTATGAATACAATATTGTATTTTTTAAAAGCTAACTGGACATCTTCAATTTATTTAGAAACTTTCCAGAAAATTATTGAACTTAGTAAACTTCATTTTTCTCCTTGTAACTCAGAACCATGATTCTCTGCAGGATTATAGAAAAACAATTCAACTCAAATATTAAGTTAAAGATTTCAAAAGTCACATAAGTGAGATTAATGGTACAAGGAGCACAAAAGGACAATGTACTTTTACATTTTTAAGCAAAAAGTCAGGATCTGTGTTTGCCAGATCAAAATGTTTGGCATTATAGAGAAGAGAGAACTTTTATTTTAAAACATTTAAAAAATAAAATTCTCATTCCAAACCATGACTGTATATATGTGCAGCTCCAAAATTTCAAATTAAAGCTTAAATTTGACATACATATTTTTTATCCCTTTTGTATGCATTTGGGGGAGGGGCAGTGAGACCACACTCAAATTCAATCCATAAACAACCTTCAATTTAAGACACATTGTTCACATCTTGCCAAGTCATAAATGATTTTAGAAAGGGCTGAAAAGCTTACATTTAAAAAAAAATACAGGCATTCCCTACTTTTCACCACAGTGTGTTCCTAGAAACCACATCATAAATGGATCAGAGTTTCCCACAGGGGCAAGGCTATAATTGAAGGTTATGTTCCTGACCAAGAAGTTGGCTTCAGATAACTCCCCGACAATGCAACAATGGATCATATAAGCAAAGGTACAATAACCCTAAGCCTTTATAGTGATTTTAGTAGTAAAAATAGACTCCAAGTACCATAAAACGGGTTTATATATATTTGTGTTATTATACAGAAGAACTCAAGGTTCTACAGAACATACATAGAGCACCAAAAGATTTTTTAAAATTTGGCATGAAATGAATGTGCTAACTAAATATCATAATATTTTTGCCTTTTTCAGCTAAAATGGATTTGCAGAGAATTTAGACTAGGTTTTTTTTTTTTTACAGGGGAAGAGGGATGTCTTGTAGTTTAACCCTTTAATTCTACCCCAAGACCATAGGCACTTTTTATGTGATTTTTCAAGGATCTTTCTTTTATTTTGGAAAAATGTCCCTTTAGCCATGGGAAGAGTCTTTCAAAACTCATTCCATCAACTTCAAAAATGCAGTCCAGGAGATTAGAGATTGTTCAATTAAGTGCTTGAGTTGAGTGTTGATCTCCATCGTGGCATTTGATATTGTATTCAAATACCATTAAAAATTGGCTTTTAAGAAAGGAATATTCAATCACTTCCCAGATAATTGATAGAACTGGCATAGAACAATACCCAGTCTGTACTTGTACTGCTTTCCTGTCTTCTAGTTCACACACTGCCTGTGAGTCACACTGAGTGGAGGGTTCCAGGCAGAGAAAAGTGAAAGGTAGGTGGTAATTACATGGTATGGAATGAATGACTGACTAGACCAACCAAATCGTAGGCAGTAGATTATACTGCATGATCATAGGATCATTGCCATTAGAATAAAAGAACACTCAAATTATAAGGTAGCTTTAAGATCATCAGAACCAATCCCTTCACTTTATATGTGAGGAAATTGAGGCCCAGAGAGATAAAGAAGCTAACAAACTAGGAGATTGGCTGGCTTGGGACCAGGCAGACACACAGATTCCTGGCCCCAGGCTACTCTAGGTTGGCTTGTAATTCAACCATCTACTGCTAAAATTTTCCTGAAGCATTGAAATTGGGGGAAAGCTTTCTAATCAGTTCCACGCTTGGTTTAGGAGCTCTTTCCCTCCTTCTCTCTCTACCACACACACATACTAAACTTTCAGTTCATAATATGCACTTAAAGTAAACAGGATACTATTTCTTATTTATTCGGCATGGGATCAGCCAATTGAAGTCGAATATCTCCTTAATGTATATCATTCCTAAAAGAGTACCATATTCGAGGTATATTAAACACAAAAATAAGAAGAAAATCAGCCTTTGGCCATCTTAATTCCAACCCTATAAAAGTAAGTTAATTTTATTTAATTCATTTGTCCAAAATGCATATTTTATTAGTACTCAGTTTAATTAAAATCTTGTAGAGAAGATGAATTAAACATTAATCAAAGTCCAGAGAATTTTAAGCATTATTCCATTATTTTAAATGTAATTCCAGATAAACCACCAAAGTAAACTTCTCTTTTTTTCTCCTTAACATAAATAAGCCTTTTAGTTTTTTGGTTACGGTGTAGCTCATACCACACGAAGACACTATTTACAGTGTCTGCTTTAAAAGGGTAGAGCTTCTATTCCTATTTCAATTAAAGCCTTTGTGCAATTATGCTCTTAAAGAAACAATTAACAGAGGAAAAACCCATTTCCCCAGTTCCAGCCTTTTTAGAATTAGGCAGCAAGTACCCTTTCTCACCACTAGTGGCATTGAAGTAATTATTTAATGTTAAGGTTCACTTCCTCGGGTGCAAATTTTGGTTTTAGTTGACACTAAAAAGAAACATTAATTTATTAGGAGATAAAACTTGCTCTCCAGTAATGGAGCAGCTGCACACATAAATTTATTGCAGTTTAATGTTCTCGCACATAAACCAATTAGAGTTTTCTGACAGACAGACTTGCCGCTGAAATGATAGCATGTACCATGGTGGGAACGGTCTGGAAGACATGAAAAGATAATATGAGGCTTCAGTGAAGAACTCTCAGAGGAAATGTAGAATCATCATGGTCTAAATATGTGTTGGGCAAATACAAGTGAAAACTCTTCCCTCAATTGAGCTCGAATGAAAAGAAAGCCTGCTAAGTTTACAGCGGTGATAAATCCCCGACTTGCTCCCACTACAGCTGTCCTGGCAACAGTCTCACTTAAGATGCCAGGAGTCGAGTTTGCTTGGATTGGAGCAACAGTGATACAAACAGTCCTGAACAGGCATAAACTGATTTTCCTCATCAATAAGGAACAACGGTAGAAGCTGAGCAGTTCATTTTTTTCCCAGTCAGTGAGGACGGCTTAATGCCTGGGGTTACACTAGCCTCGTAGGAAATGAAAGCATCGTCATTAAGGAGTTTGGTTCTCTCCGAGAGTGCTGCCACCTTCCCATACCGCCTCTCACTTTTAATGTGAGAAAGAATGGCAGGGACGGCAGGAAAGGGTGGTTTCTTTGTGTTCCCGATGCCTGCATCCCCCACACTGTGCTTTCTACTGAAGTAGCGTCTTCCAGGTGTTGATACTAATTGATTTGGGTTGAAAATGTTTGTTCTTGGGAAGGTTAGATGAGACTAAAAACTGCTACCACACATTGCAACAATTTGTATCCTCGATGATCATTGTTACGTAAATGATCATCATTACATTAAGCACATATTAAATGCTGGGTACTATGAACACTGTAAAGAAAGCGATGTGAAAAACACTTCCTATACTCCAAAGTCAGGTAAGAGAATAGATGTCTTAAGTCACAAAGTGGATGCATGCTTTTCAGTGAACGTGTGAGGCGGGAGCGATGCGTTCTTAGGGTAAGTTCGAGACTGGGGGCAGATATGCTGTCACAGATTCCTTCACATCTGGGCTGGGCTTGGAGAGGGCACAGTTAGCCAGGCTGCTGGGTGGGACCACTTGAGCAAGGCACATTTGAGAAGCAGCACTGGTCATTTTTAAAAGAGGGTGCTGAGACTCCCAATTCAACAGGACAGACTGAACTCATACGAATAGCTCAGCTCTCTTCTAAAACCCCACTATTGTGACAATGAAGAAAGAAAAAGACCTAAAACCGAAAGGATAAAGGGATTGACGGAGAAGTCCCCAGAAAATGTAAGGTAAGGTTGGAAAAGCTGGAAGGTGAGTAGACGTTTCAGCCTGTTGGAAGAAACAAAGTGCTGGGTGCTGCAGAACCCTAGAAAGACTCTGAATTGGAGGTTCCAGGTGCTTCTGAAGATGGCAGCCTAGCCCCTTTGGACATTTTTGCTTTTCACAGTTTTTTCTCTTTCTTTATCCTCAGAAACTACAGACCTTTAAAAAAAAAAGTGTGTGTATGTATATATTCTATTATATAAAAAAATATAAAAATGTATTATATATTAAAATATATATATATATATATATATATATATATATATATATATATAGCTCCCAAAGCAGCGGCAACAGGGTCCATGAGAGGAGGCTGATGGAGCAGTGGTGTTCCCTGGTGGAAATGCAGGTCCGCTGTGAAGAGTGGGTTTGAACACTGGGCCAGTCTGTCCTCACCACCATACTCAGAAGCCAGTGGAGGCTGCAACTCGGCCCAACCGCAGCGGGCAACCTGTGGCTTAAGCGCCTACAGGAAAGCCGTGTGAAAACGCAGCTGCCGAGCGGAGTCCACAGGCTTCCCGCCAAACCATCTGACTGGAAGCTGCTCCCCTCTCTGATCCTTTGAAGACAGTTGCTTGAGCAGGAGGAGGGCCAGGCCAGGCAGGGCACCTGGCCCAGCGCAGTAAATAAGTATTAAACGAAATGATGAAATCTAAAGCAACCACCTGTCCTGGATCTTGCTGGACATCCACAACGGCAGGTATTTCATGCCCACAGACAGTCTGCTTTCAGTCCAAAGGCTCATCCTAATTTTTAAGTTGGAACCAGATCAGTGATGTGGGGTGAAGAGCTAAAAGGGAAGGACTTAGTTACAACTGCTCCCATAAGAAAGCACAGAAGGGACAGACGAGGGTGTCAGGTCAAGGTTCTGCGAGAGAAGGCCCTGTCGCTCGCCCCACATGGGCCCTTGGGTGGGAGCCAGCTGCCAGGGCTGGCAGGCCCCCCTCTGAGAGGAGTGGCGGTGCAGAGCTCAGCAGAGCTCTGTGCAGCTGGCTCTGCTTCAGTGCTCTTCTCTTTAGCCCAAACCACCACCAGGCACACATTCAATTCTTTATATCTTTGGTGTACATGAATGAGAAGAACAACTTCTGCACTTTTAATCTTCTTACTATAAATACCTAAGTGAAGAAAAAGGTGACAATAAAGGCTCATCCCACTCAGTTTATTCCTGTTGGCATTCTTTCAGTGGAAGGAAGGGCGGGGCGGGGGGACCCAGCTCTTGAATAGGAAAGCAATATAAAAAAGAAAACTGTGCTGAATCATGAACATGATTATTACATGAATAAGAAAAGAGATTCAAACTGAATTTTAAAATCTCATTTTATAGCTCCCTATAAATCCTGCGAATAGTTAGCATCTATCTAAGCAAATGTACACAAGAGCCGGGCTTTCCAAGCTCGGTGGGGAGCATGAGAGTGATACGGGGCAGAAGACCCTGGCTTGGACAGGCCAGGAGCTCAAGGGTGAAAACCCCCGCCACCCGGCTAAGGCGGACACATCTGCGTCCCTTAGCCCTTTGTGCTCACCTCTCTTACACTCAAGCTGTGTGATAAGTGTCCATTTCCTCACCTGCCTTTCCACAGTGCCCTTGTCATATTCATCTTTGTGTGCTCAGCCCAGTGTCCGGCCAATAAGGCCTCAATCAACTTGTTCAATGACTGGGAACCTCTGATCTCCGCTTCTGAGACATGTGTTCCTCTTTTCCCCCATTCTCTTTAATTTTCCATTTTAAGTATTTATATTTTGTGTCAGCACCTCCCGACATAAAACATTAAGACCACATGTGTAACATTTTCCCCCATAAAACAACCAGAATGGATCCCCTGCCACCAAATCTTCAAATTTCACAATAAAGCCTATTTGGTGATTCTATTCTATAAAACTCGTGACTTGTGTTTAAAGATATGGGGCCATCAGTTGCTTTCCACAGAGGATCTCCCTACACACACACACACACACAGAGCACTTGTTTTTCATCGTTCTTATACCCACAAAAGGATAACATAAAACCTAAGGCAAAGCAAGTGTAAACACCATAACAGAAACAGACATTGGAGAATTAGAAAAAGAATTCTATTTATTGTGTTGACTAAAATTCTAACCCATTGTTTTTCAAACTTTGACCACAACCCACAATTAAAAGGACATTTTATGTAGTGACCAGTACAAATGTACATAAACATAAAACTGAAACAGGTTATGAAATAAAGATGCTTTTACTTGAAATGTGCTCTAGTTTTTTCTATTCTATACTACCTCATTAAAAAAAAATACTGAGGCCAGCCTAAGATGATTTATAACCTGATAACAGGATGTGGTCCATGGTTTAAAAAATACCACCACCTGTAAGTTGCCCATCTCTCACTTTAAGAAATGAGTTTTATATCATTTGAGGGACGAGAGTATCATCCAAGACCCATAGTAGGAGTTAGAACTTTTATGGAAGAAGTTAAAGAATCTAGAATCTTCTCGAAGGATCCCTCTCAGGTTTCTTTTCTCTTTGGCATCTCCGCTCCTGAGACTTTCTTGGATAGTTTCTGTGTGTTTGATTCTCTTCTCTTTTCCATCTCATGTGGCCTTCGGGGTAAGACAGGGCCAAAGGCCAAGCAGGGCCTAGAAGAAAAAGGAAAGCTGCTCCTCTGGTCATCCTAGGAGTGATTCTGCAAGGCAAGAGGAAGCCCTAGAGTTCATCTGAGACCATGTCCTGTGTACCAGGTTGGATCAAATAGGAAACCAGGCCCCAATTCTTAGTCAGTAATAGTGTGTTTGTGAGCCAAATGCCTTTGTGAGCATCCCTCTACAACACTGTCCAACAGTGCAAAGGTAAAATGGTCAACACTGATGCTATCTAGTATGACGGCCACTAGTGACACGTGGCTACTGAACACTTGAAATGTGATTCATTCAAAAGAGGAAGTGAATTCTAGGATTTCATCTCATTTTAATTAATTTAAAGTTAAACAACCAAATGTGGGTAGTAGTTTCCATAGAGTACTGTGTAGGTTCTTTTTTTTTTTTTAAGATTTATTTTATTTTTCTGCCCTTCTTCCCCCCCCCCCCCCCCCATATTTGTGCTCACTGTCTGCTCTGTGTCTGTTCATTGTGTGCTTGTCTTCTTTACAGGAGGCACCGGGAACCAAACCCAGGACCTCCCATGTGGTAGGTGGGAGCTCAATTGCTTGAGCCACATCCACTTCCCTGTGTCGGTTCTTGAACCTATCAAAGATGGGCGAGAGGGGAGAGGTGGGAAGGCTTAGGAGTGGGTGGGAATTTGGAGATGCTGTTCTTAGCCATATAGTTCCATCAGATATTTCCAAGATTAAAGAACTAATTGTGCATTGGGCCTCCTTAAATCTTCAAACAGAGAGACAGTTTATGGAATCAAGCCACCACAGAGTTTCAACTGTAGAATTTTTTCACTGTTATAAAGGAAACCCTAGATCTGTGGTAAAAGCTGTGGTACAAACAGTTGCATGTTCTTTGAGGGGTAGTGGTGGCAAGAATCTTGTGTACTGTAAGGTTTTGGAAAGACCTAAGGTTTAGATCCTGTTCTCTTATAGCCAGTGAGACCTGCAATAAGTTACAAGTGTCCTTTTTCACTTCCATGGCTACTCATGAGCTGTTCTGAGCAGTAAATGAGTTGGTTGAAGAGAAGCACTCAGTGCCGTGGTTCATTTGTTATTAATATGTGGTACATGTGGTAGTTATTTACAACACTCAAAAGATATACACAGGCACATATGCAAAGAACTAGTCTCTCAGGCGTAGGATAACTATCAGTTTAAAAACCTATGTAGAAAGAAGGCTGACTGTGTTCATTTTACATCTGTGTAACCCTTAGAAAAGGGTGAAGTCATCAAGAAATTGTTGGAGATAGGACCATTTGAACCCCTCAACTTCTCAGATCTACCCTTCCAGGAAATCTTAAACCTAGAATGTGGCTGGCCAGAATCAAAAGATCTCTGAGAGGCAAGAATAACGTAAGCAAAGACATTTATAAACATTCATTAGGGAAACGGGTGTGGCTCAACCAATTGGGCTCCTGTCTACCATGTGGGAGGTCCAGGGTTTGATGCCCAGAGCCTCCCGGTGAGGGCAAGCCAGCCCACGCGGAGTGCTGGCCCACACGGGAAAGCTGCCCCTCATGGGAGTGGGAATGCCGCCCAGCACGGGAAAAGCCACCCTGCGCAGGAGTGTTGGCAGATGTGGAGAACTGGCGCAGCAAGATGACGCGACAAGAGACACAGAGGAGAGAAAATAAGATGTAGCAGAACAGGGAGCTGAGGTGGCGCAAGAGAGTAATGAACTCTCTCCCACTCTGGAACTTCCCAGGATCGGTTCCCAGAGCTGCATAATGAGAATATAAGCAGACACAGAAGAACACACACACAGCGAATGGACACAGAGAGCAGACAACGGGTAGAAAGGGGTGGGGGGAGAAATAAAATAAATCTTTGAAAAAAATTATTTATAAAATCTATCCCATGTAATATCTTTTTTCTAAGGCTATATGCAATGAAAAATGTGTCTAAAAAATAAATGCTTAAACATTTTGTTAAAATTACTTTGCAAGGTAATAAGTTAGTTGCTTTTTTCATGTTTAATATGCTGAAATTAAATTTAGCATTTATAATTTCTATTTGGACCTATTTCTTGATTATTAATACATAGAATTTATGTAAAAAAACTTCATAAGTAACACACTTTGATGTGCATATTGAAAAGCACAGAGCCCCTCTTGATTCTACGGGACTTGGAATAATTTGATGTTTTTTGTATTCCTGTGATCAAACCCTCGTGTTTTGATGACATATAAAGTGCCTGAGGAATCTTGTTTTTGTTAATATTGATTTTAGGCTATACGGTAAGATTTTGTTTGAGAAATTCTGTTGACAAAGAAAAATGTCAAGCCACTATTATACTAAATACTCCTCAATTTGACTTATTACTGAAAGTATTCTATATACTTTTCTTTTATAATTTAACTACTTAACATTGATTATTGTATTAAAATAATATTTTTAGGAAGCGATAGAAAATTTAAATCACCCCAGTTTATTTCCATATCTCATTATCTTATAATCTTTGAGAATGCTTATACTTAAAGATCTGACTTTTCAGGGAGATCAGTTCTTACAATAGCACTAAGACCTTTTTTTCTCTTACACTTAATTCATGTGATAATAACTATAGAGTAATTTTTTAAAAGTTTCCATGTAATTGGTTAAAATACCATTTTAGCATAAAGCAATGGAGTCTAGTGTTTTCTGTTCCACAGAATAAATCCAAAAATGTTACATGGATCATTTCTCAAGAGAATTTGCAAATTTTGAGTTCATTTACACTCAGATCTTTATATTTATTTGTTGACATTTACTTTAATGCCTTTTCTGGCAATGTGAAAATGTTAATGTTGGGCAAGCAGCATTAAACACAGAATTGGGAAATTCATTTTTAAAAAAGGGGGCGTTGACAGACTCTTATCTGTTACCATAACACAACAAAAGAAGCAGCACTAGGTGTCATTCCGCGCACCTGGGCCTCACCGCGCACCTGGGCCTCACCACGATTCTAGAAGGCGAGCACTATGGTGCTCATTGGATAAGGTAACGAGGGGAGGGATGGAAAGATCACATGCCCGGCCCGAGGCCACACAGCCAGGAGGCCGCAGAGCTGGCGTGGAAACCTAGAGCACACATTCTGCATCACCAGTCGAGACTGCCTTGTAGAAGCGGATTCTATGTGGAGCTCCGCTAGTGTCCCATTGCCACCCAGACGCGGGGGTTTAAAATAAGACAGCATATGAATAGCATCAGGGGCAATAGGGCAGAAATGAAAACACACAGATGACTACAGAGGAAGCGGATACAAGCATTATAAAAGGAGACTAAAGTATTTTAACCTCCTGGGGTTATTTAATGTAGGGGCAATCGGTTCTTATCTTTCTAACCTAAGGAATTAATCAATGCAAGTAGCATGGCCCAGAACCACAGTGCAAGGTACTGCTAAGGAAGACATGGATTTATGAGGGATGCTTCAGAGGGACTTCCATTAAACACTAAAGAAGTATAGGGGAAAGCTTTGGTTCTTAAAAGTTGTAAACTTTGGTGGTTTGGAACATTCACTGTATTGAACACATTATACAGTTATGTAGAATGAAACAAATAAAATAGATTGATCTCCATGGCCTCTAAATGCTTATATTCAAAAGAGTGTATGGCTTGGGGCAATCAATAGGCACCAACAGAACAGCCTGCGAGGGAACTGCAGTTTCAACATTGCTGTCGGGTACATTAAAAAATGTGCTAAAATAACGGGCAATTGAGGCGTTCTGAAATTAGATCTAACAAGGTGAGTAAATTGCTGTGCAAGTCACACTACATTTTACAGACTATGTTCTCACACTGAACAAGATGCAGAGATTACCTTTAAAAGGTATAATCTTCTGTAATCTTTTCTTTTTTTTAGAGTTCAAAGCAATTGCTTTTCAATGTAAAAAAGAAAGCAAGAGAAAAACTGTGCCCACCCAAAGATTTCTTGCCAACATGTAAACTCTGACGGTTCACAGTAGGCAGTTATTGACCAGCTGGGCTAACGGCTAACGGACAGCATAGCTATTAACTTACTGCAACTCTCATCCGAAAAGGCAAAAAGGGAAATCTGAAGGCACTGCTGCCTGTTTCTAGTGCATAGACCCAACCAAGGGAGTATAAGAGGAAAGACTTAATCATCACATGTACAGTTCATTTTAAGACCAGTGCAAAGAAAAGAGAAGCATCATAGTTAGAAATCTGAGTTAGCATGAATCAGAGGACAATGCTGAATCGAAATTCAATGCCAAGAGGGTAAGGATTCATTCAAACATTTTTACAGTGTACAGTGAGTGAAAGCCTCCACAGTGACTTTAGGAAATAAAAAGATGACTAAGACAGTCACTGGAATAGGGAAAACAGCACACGCATACACATACGCACGCACAAAGCAGAGCAATCTGGACTGGAAAAATCCGCTACGACTTCTTGCGGGGAGAAAGTATATGTGTTGGGTCTTAAAAGAGAGGTAGAATTTGAAAAGATGAGGAAAGGGCATCATCAGAAAAGATAGCATGGGCAAGATGCAATGCTTAGGTTAAAAAGGAATGTCAGGGAAGAGGGTTTGGCTCAACGGATAAAACATCCGTCTACCACATGGGAGGTCCAAGGTTCAAACCCCAGGCCTCCTGGCCCATGTAATGAGCTGGCCCATGCGCAGTGCTGATGCACACAAGGAGTGCCAGACCACGCAGGGGTGTCCCCCGCGTAGGGGAGCCCCACGCGCAAGGGAGCAAACAATAAGGAGAGCCGCCCAGCGCGAAAAAAGTGCAGCCTGCCCAAGGTGGCGCCGCACACACGGAGAGCTGACACAGCAAGATGATGCAACAGAAGAGAGACAGATTCCCAGTGCCACTGACAAGAATACAAGCAGACGAAGAAGAACACGCACAGCAAATGGACACAGAGAGCAGACAATTGAGGGAGTGGGGGGACTGGGAAGGGGAGAGAAATAAATAAAAAATAAATCTTTAAAAAAAAAAAAAAGGAATGTCAATTTAACTGGGACCCAGGACCCCTAGATGAGGAAGAAGGATAGGGGGAGAAGAATGGGTGATACATCTAGAAAGACACAGGGACCAAAGTCCATAAATAGCATTGGGAACCACTAGCCAATGTTTTCTGTAAAGGGCCAAACAGTAAATACCTTTGGCCATGCAGAAACAGTCTCTGCTGTAACCACTCAACCCTACCTTTGTAGCACAAATGCTGCCAGAGACAATGCGTAAACCATCAGGTGGGCAGGAGTTAGCCAGGGCGCCAGAGTTTGCCTCCTGTGCTGGAAGATTTAAGGATCTGATCTGCTCAAGCCCTGCTGGGGATCGGGATGATGGACAGGAGAATCACAGATGGTCTGAAGTGAGGATTTAGTGAGGAGGAGTCCAATGAGTAACTATTAATGCTCTGAAGCAATGGATCCTTATTGTTCAACCAAAGGATTCCCAAAGCAATAAATACCCGAGGGAAAGAGACAATATGGAGCAAAGTAACTAAACTGGATTAGTATTTCATTTGTGAGTTCAAGCAGTTACTATTATTTCCCCTAATATATCAAGAGTGAACAAGGACCAAAATGGTGATAAAAACACTGTACAGGGACGTGGACTTGGCCCAATGGATAGGGCATCCACCCACGACATGGGAGGTCTGCGGTTCAAACCCTAGGCTTCCTTGATCCGTGTGGAGCTGGCCCACGTGCAGCGCTGATGCGCGCAAGGAGTGCTGTGCCACGCAGGGGTGTCCCCAAGTAGGGGAGCCCCACACACAAGGAGTGCGCCCTGTAAGGAGAGCTGCCCAGCGCGAAAGGAAGTGCAGCCTGCCCAGGAATGGCACCGCACACACGGAGAGCTGACACGGCAAGATGACGCAACAAAAAGAAACACAGATTCCCGGTGCCGCTGATAAGGATAGAAGCGGTCACAGAAGAACACACAGTGAATGGACACAGAGAACAGACAACTGGGGGGGGGGGGGGGAGGGGAGAAAAATAAATAAAAAATAAATCTTAAAACAAAACACTGTATAGCCATCCATCTGTGGGGGACAACTCAGCAAATCATCAATACAGACTTTGCCTAAAGCAGCTACATAAAGTTTTTAGGGCAGGGGTTCTTAACCAGGAGTCCACAGGAAAGATTTCAGGGGGTCTGTGAGCTTGAACCAAACATTCAAAAAAACATTACTCTTCTGGGGATGTGTTGATGCAGGGTGATATATTTATTAAATAATACACGGTATAGTGTGGCCTTAGTAAGGGGTCATCTGACTGGCAAAGGGGTCCATGGAACAAAAAAGGTTAAGAAGCCCTGTTTCAGAGAATGAAAATTCAAAACAAAACCTTCAATACTGATGAAAAGGAAGAAGATGGCTATGGAAAGCATTCCTTCTATGTTTAACCAACTTTGAAAGATCACTGAAAAAAAGTTTCTCAAATGTGGATTCTCTCCATTTAACTGTTGACTGTTCACATCATTAAATGTGTTGAAGAATGGTCACAGTTTGCCTATGCAATGAGCAAGGTTGGGGGAATTCTAGTTGTCTACAACGGCCTTGGTTGTAGGATCATTTCAGGTCATTCAGTACCATAAGAATACATTGATAGCCACTAGATTATGTAAACATATCTGAATCTTCTAGAAAGGGGTATTCTAAAGCTTTCAACAAAGAATAGCACTTACTGAATTATTCTCACCGGAATGTAAGACGGTGAGAGACAAGAGAATCATGGTCATAAGCAGAGGTCTGAATAAGCCACACAGTGGGTTTTTTGCCCCACTTTGCGAAACACTTTAGCAAATTCCAAAGACCACTTTCACAGAGAAGTTTTATAGCCACTGCACTAGGTGACCTTTAGTTTCACTATGTGAGATCCAATTTAGAACAACCTAAAACTGACTTTTATGTAAAGAGGTTGTTCCTTTTTCAAAATTCAAAAATGGGACACACATATACAAGCCTCCTGGCTGGAGACGCATGTATGCACACAGGTACACACATACACATGCAGAACTTTATTGTCACAGGACCTTTTTCAGACTACAAAAAGCCAATACTAGCATTTCTGAAGCAAGCTGATTAAATTCATTCGTAATAGTTATCAAGTCCCTAACTGGAAAGGTTCTCAAGAAATCACCTAGAATTGACTGAATGGAAATCATTTCAAAGAGATAATGGACTCTTTTTTTCTTAAAGATTCTCTGTAGCCCCTGTTGGAAGCCCACCCTCACATTTCATCAAGTTCTTCCTAAGGCACAGACAAAAATGTCTCCTTTAATTTAAACCTATTTCTCATTTGTGCCTCTAGAGAAGTAAAAGAAACTGATCGGAATCATCTTCATAAGACCCTTTGTGTATCTGAGAATGAGAAATAGGTCACTACCTAGTTTTTCTTTTCTGTAAGCTGAATAAATCTCAATTCTTTTTTCAACTTTGACAGAGAGCCTCTCCTCCACCCCTGCAGTACTATCTGCTTCCCTTCAAAAGGCAGATACTAGACTTTACTTTGGCTTTCCATCGTATCTCCTAGACGGCAGAGTATATGCTTACATTAAAATCAGGAAAATTAGAAACTTTAAAAGCCAGATGTATTTCCTGAAATCTCACTTGAATGCCTAGCATTTAGCGAGGAGGGCTGTAGGGGAACAAATTTCATGATGGGCCAAAAGGAAAATAAGCTCTTGTTCTTTCACAAGAATAGCTCTATCATTGGTTGTAATTTTATAGCATCCTCGACCTACCTGCCAGCACAGCTGACAGCACACCTCTCTCTTCACCCCTCCTCATCCTCGAGGCTTAATCAGAACTTCACTCTCTGGGTTACGTGAAGTAAAATAAAATGGCTGCCCATGCGGGTGTTGCCAGAGGGGATGCCTTTCAGAGAAAGGCTTTCCCAGAAGGTATGAGAGACAGACATGTAGTGGTTTTCTGAGAAAAATGTGACATGCCCTACTGCAGACAAGCCACATCTTGTGATAAACTAATGTTGGTCCAGTAGATAGAGTTTACCAGAATGGACAAACATACCATACTAATCAACGCATATCTGCTCCCCACATTGTAAGACCCCGCTATGTAAAATGGAAACTTAATCTCAGTTTATCAGAACATTTCCTCGCCGGCTTCCCTAGTCACCCTGTATGAACTTCCCCTTTTCACTCCCCTGGTGAAGCTTCCCCTTCTACTTCCTGAAAGGGATGCTGCCTGACTCAGGAATTGCTCATTGAGGCTGTGAAATCTTAAGCTGCATGAAAAAGTTTTCATTTATAAGTTATTTTCCTCTTAGATCATCAATACTTTACCTCACAGATTTCTTCAGCTTAAAACCCTTTCCTTGACCTTTCTATTCTACTGAGTTATAAAGACAGAACTCCATCTCTGCTTTCTTCTACTCCAACACCGGATGAGTCATTGGACCCCACTCCCTCACGTCACACTGACAACTCAACATCCACCAATTTGGCTCCTTTCCTCCCATTGCACTCTCAAAGGCAACCAATGATCTTCTAATAGGTTTAATGCAACGAGTGGCCTCTTCTTGGCCCTCCTATTTCTTATAAAAATGGACCCTGCTGACTCTTTTCCCTTGGCTAGATCATTAATTCTCCAAGTCTGCTGAGTTCCTAAGATTATTGCTCATCTTCCTCTCTGTTTGCAACATCCATAGACTCATCCACCCCATCTCAACAATAGTCATTTTCATGCAGCAGAATCTACCTGTCCAGCTATGACCTCTCATCTAAAAGCCATATCCATTATTCTGTTTGCCTGTTGTACATCTCACCTGGACACGCTGACAACATGTAATGAAAATAAAATATCTTTCTCCCTAAACCTGCCTCTATTTCACTTACCCTTATATTGGTTAATACTATGACCATTCTGTCTTTCAAACTGGACACTTTACACTCTTATTTATCCCTCAAATTCAAGGAGCTGGACTCACCATTATGAAGGAGGAATAAGAAATTTTACTTTATTGCTGCTAAAATACCGTCCTGTGAAAAACAGTTCCACTGGATAAAATAAATTGTAAAACAATATTAAATTTAGCTGTAAAGTTTAGTGCATTCCAAAGCATGTACCATGTTCTTTCTTATGAAGTATTGATGGCTGTTAATTCTTTCTCTGAGTCTCATGACAACATTCTATTTTGACCCTGACAGATGGAGACACCAGAAGTCTCACTTGTATTGAAAAGAGCTCCCATAACCTCAACAACTCTGAAGCGGTGGCTGGAACTCTTTCTCCCCTGAGAAAAAAGGACATGTACACAGTACCCAACCTATAATTCCCATCAGTACTTTCTTAAAACAAACAGAAAGCAAACCTTAAAGACTTTTCTAACCTGTGTTCTGTTCCATTTCTAGTGGAGGAAGTTTGGCTGGTATAATTCATTATCAACATTCTGACGATTCCATCAGAAATGATACACTCCACTCTGCTGGGGTCACTATTTACTAAGCAGAACTACCAAGCTAATTGAGTGATTTGTGAGAACAAATAAAATAAGGACAACCAATTAGTCTGGGTAGTAATGACAGAAACGTGGGGGCCCCTGGAGATTTACACTTGCCACTGTGATAGGACTGGGTTTCCTGCTGCCTTTAGCTCTGTGGCATAAGAATCCACGTGTCTGCATCCACGTGTACGTCTAAGGCAAGAGCCTGACAGGCGGAACAGCTCAGCTTGGTTACAGACTTTACGCACTTAACCACAATGGCCAATTAAATATTGTCCCCTAATAATTATTCATATAGACCTTACTTCCAAAAGGTTTGACTGAACTAAGGTAGTCTTAGCCCAAACATGTACTGAACACTTCAGGGTCATTTTGAACATCAACCACCATTGCACAATTCATTCTGCGAACATATGCATTTCGGCATGTGATGGGTTCCAGTGCTAGAAAGCACACTGTCCCACGCACAGTTAGACTCCCAGGACTGCCTTCCCATTCTCCCAGTCTACACCAGGAACAGGACCAAGTGGTGTTCATTAAAGTGATCCTCAAATGACAAGACGTTTTCATTCTCTACAGAAATGCTAAGCATAGACAGAGAGAGCGAGCAGAAGGAAGGAAGGAGAGAAAGAAGGAGGAAAGGACGGAGGGAGAAAGAGAAGGAACTCAAGTTACTCCTATGGTTAGTAGCAGAAAAGTAATATTCAGGTAAGTGTAGAGATGAACACGTCCTGAAATGGAAGATTAGAAAAGCAGAACTAAGAATAAAATGGAATCTTGTCTTCCTAACAGATTATTTTTTTTCTTTGATATTTTCTAAACTTGTTTTGTAAACTTGAAACAGAATAACTTGCTAATGCCTGAACACATTTCTACTTTAGAATGGAAGGTACTTTTAGAAGACATTAATTTCTCATTTGTTTTCTAATTTGATTATTTTTATAGCCTCTTATTTGTGTCCTTTTGTACAATAATTGACTCTTGGTACTACCACTGACTCTGGTGTCTTAATATCATGTACCACCATTAATAGAAAGGGCTGCCCTTTGACCTTAACCCTTCCCAGGGGTGCAAGTGTTATGCTGAAACATGGATCTTTTTTTGAGCAAAGGTCATGCCATTAAGTAATGGCTTAGTTATGGGTGTTTCTCTTTTCTTCTTTGTTCTTTAATGAAAAGGCTGAATGTTTGACAGAATGGTATCTTACGAGCTATCTTCATTTTATATCTTTGGCATCAGTTCCTGAAATTGAGTTCTGAGATGCTGTTGCTTAAAAAGGTTATGGAAAATGCCTCTTTTACCTAAAATGTTAATAATTTAAAATATGATAGACTATACACTATGTCTGAGAAATAGTTCTTTAGTAATATTTTTGTATTGGGGTTGAAAGCTTAGTAGATATTTCCCTTGCTATACACTTGGACTTAAAATGGTGTTTTTCCTGCAAAATTATGTTAGTATAAAACATGTCATAGTAAACACTAATTTTAAAATGAGTTTCTGAATTTCAATTTTTTCCCCTTAAATCCAGAGAAGTGAAAACAGGTTTATGAGCTATGCCCAACACATCTTGCCAACTCTTGGTTTTGATGCTAAATATTCAAGCTCACATGTTGCTTTTAGTTGGTGCCATTCAGCCAAATACTTCCTAAGACATTGGGGGAAGTCTCCAGGCCAGGCATGCGATTTTGTAAGTCATCATGAGGACGGTGAGCTCTGCTCTGATTTGTCCTGACAGGCACTCTCTACACAGCGTTCGTTGGCCCTGAGGTAGCTACTGAAAAGTGCATCCATAATCAACAGCTGTATCCTGATGTTTTGCCAATATATGCTCCTAAAACACAATGTTTGGTAACATATTTCAAACAGTTTGTTACCTTCTTTTCAACACCAAAATTCCCGCTTCTGTTGTTTATTTCATCCAGGAATTTCTAAGTAGTTTAAGAGCATTAATTATGCCATATGAAATCCTTTCAGAGTAATTACTGAAGTTACTGTGTTCCTAATGATCTCTAACACCGTCAAATCCACTTCCTATATGGGGTTGCACCATGCAAATGGTCTTAGGGAACATGTCTTAACAATACCTAGAAATGTCTACTGCCTTGTTGAAGAGAAAGGGCTCTTGAAATGAATGTAGACTACAGATATTCTCTGTCCCCCTTTGTACTTTTCACATTAAATTCTGAGCTGAACTTTTCCCTAAATGCCTCTTTTACTTGCAGACTAACTTTTCCCTGTTAGTAGGAAACCCTGTTAAGTTAACCAGTTACCTTTCTTGATCAGATTCAGACAAACTGGGGTGAGGTGTGTCAAAGGAAGGTGCAGTTGCTGTGAAATTCAGTTTCTCTGTGCTTTACATTTGCAGGAAATACAAGGAAGAGTCATGAAATGTAATCGCTGCTTTCAAGACTCCTACAATTGGCAGAGAAAGACCAGCATTGAGCATAGCAAAGGAATACATTTCCTTTAACTTGATGGTGACAAAAGAACTAAACAGAAAATAGTCCAGTAAGAAGACAGGTAGGAGAAGAGGAAGTGATGGCAAAAGCTGGATATTCTTGTGATAGACTTGGAGTTGAAAGTTCAAGTCTTAGTTTCCCTCATAAATTCATTGAGAAACTTTTGGAAACCCTAAGGAGATGATAACATGATCCAAGTGATGGATAGAGAAGAAAACTTTAAGGTGGCCAGCTGTTCCCCCTCTCTACTGGGGACCAAGTGGAGGAAAAGAGGCATTTGGGATTTAGATTAGAGAAAAGGAATACATTTCTGACAGCACGACTTATAAAATAAATAATGGAACAGGTTACAGAAGGAAACTATGAAAATGTCATCTGCGAAAGTCTTTAAAACTGGGATCTATTTTCAACAAGCTAAAGTGGAGTAAGTGATGTATGGAACGCACTAGCCTAATGGAAACCATGGAGCAATAAGTCTAATGACTGAACAAATGCTCCTTGGGTATGTCTGCTTGGGATTCTTTTTCTAGTAATAATGGTCCTGGTAAACCACCATATGCGGCCTGAGGCCCATGGCTGGTAAAGGACCGGAGCACAGCTAGTATGAGAGAAGCAAGGCTTAGCTGCTCCCGACATTAGCCTGTAACACCAGATTCCTACACAGAATTCTTAACAAACCGAATGGAAGAGTTCATATTTGAAGTTTCACCTGTTAAGAAGACGTTTAGCCTCTCCAAGCTGGTTTAGAGTACTATTTAAGCCACAGCTTTATTCATTCAGCAACTCTATCAAGTGCCTAATAATTGAGTTAGGTGGTAGGGATATAAAGACACGAGGCAAAGCCACTGGCCGGTTGGGGGGGGGGGGGGTGGACGGGACAACAGGCACGTAAGCAGTTAATTCTATGCCAGGCTGCAAATCTTAGGAGAGAGGTAAACCCAGAATGTGTGGGAAGCACAGGTGGTGGACACTGAGCCCAGACAGGGAGCACGGGAAGGCTCAGAACTGACACTAGGTTGAGCTTGGAAGGAAAGAGGCAGCTGATGCCGGAGGAGAAAAGCTTTCTGTCTAGATAAAGGGCATGGCATGCTTAAAGGCATCATATGTCACAATA
The DNA here is from genome assembly GCF_030445035.2 of Dasypus novemcinctus. NCBI lineage: Eukaryota > Metazoa > Chordata > Mammalia > Cingulata > Dasypodidae > Dasypus > Dasypus novemcinctus. Next base: position 151,682,475 of record NC_080677.1, on the reverse strand, counting down.
AAAGCTGATCATGCGAGAGCCTACAGCAATGGAAAAACTGGCAAAATCGCAACCTAGACCAGCGCTCTATTTGCCTTCTAGCGTCAGCGTTGCTCTTTAAAATATTTAAGTAAGACCTTCAGTCTTGACTAGAACATCTGTCATATGAATATGTATTTGCTGGCTCTCTGGAATAATATGTCAGACACGGAATTCAAATGCCCTTTCAATTACCAATGGCTACTAAGAACAGTAATCAAGCCAAGTCTGCTTATCTAAACATACATTAAATTTAGGAATAGATGTCTAAATAGAAAACATGATTAATTTCATCACTGTTTCCTTCCACCCTAAACACTCAGGCTTTATTCATCACATATAGTCCATGTATATATACACATTTATACCTATTATCCATCAATCCAAAAATTGCTGTTGCAGAGAACGTATGATACGACAAGCTGGCACACAAGCTTTACTAAGAGGCAGAAAGAGGTTAAATGAAATTTTAAAATTCTCTGGTTATACATCAGCTCAAACTAAAACACTCAAAGTAAAGAAAATCAAGGTTGTTTTTTTCAGGTCATCAGCCACTGAGGCTTTCCCAGCACCTACTTGGGGCAGTCTGTCCTCTGATCCTTTGTCAATATCACTAAGGATATAGAGGATAAGTTCTCTGTGGGGACCAAAGAAAAAAATTTCTCAAAGTGATATGAATCCAATTTGTAGAAGGAAGGGAAAGAGATGCTCAGATAATGTTTAATAAAAATGTGGATTTTGACAATGCCCCATAACCACCACATGATCCCTGCGGCTTTTCAGGCCTGTCGAAGATACATGATAAAGTAGCTGCATAGACCAACCTCCAGGTTCACAGTCCTGAACCCCAGCCCCAACTTCTTTGGGGTCTTTCTAATGACTTCTCCCTATTTCCCTTTTCCTCATCTCTTGGCCCTTTGGAAGGATTTACCGAAAAGACTGAGATTTTTTTGGACAGGCAATTACTATTGTAATGCACCCTTCTCAAGGGTTAAGTGTAAATGAATCAGAAACATGTGGCTTAAATTTCCCACGAAATTGAATTCATATGGGCTCAGATATAAAAGGCAAAATAGGGTTTTCTAAAACATGGTTTGAGTTTTGAAAAACTCCAAGTGCTGGGAAAATAGTTTAGGTATTCACTTAACTTTTAGCTACGGCCAGAATCACTCATCCATAATACTACAATTCTCCATTCTGTTAAATAATGCACCATGCTCAGAGAAAATAGCATATACTGCGATTAAACACCCCACCTTCACAATTTGTTAAAAGTCTCCAACAGAATGGAATGAAAACAGAACACTAAATGCTTAGTGGGGACAATTGAGACAAGAGATTCCTATCATTTCATGTACACGGGTGTTATTTGGGGATATTGTGAAAATGCAGATTCAGTTTCAGTTGGGGTGGGGGGTTGAGGGGTTGAGAGTCTGCATTTATAAGAAGCTCACAGGTGATGCCAATGCTGCTAGCCCATGGACTACATTTTGAGTAGCAAGGGCTGAGACCACTGGTGCTACATGTCATCCCTGCAGAAGTCATATTATACTATATTACAGATCTTTGCGATTCCTGGGATTTCCAGTTGTTTGTGGCAAAAAAAAAAAAAAAAAAAATCAAGAATAAGAAAAAAAAATCCAAGCAAAATTACATAAGCAGGAATTAAACTATCCCAAGAAGGTATAGATAATTGCTGTGAAATTTGCATAACAATATCCACTGATTAGAAGTAATGAGTAATATATTCCTTATTAAAATTTGAACAATGAGAAAACAAATAGGAAACAGTAAATATTCATTGCTTACTAGTTCTGCTACTACTTTATATCCTACTCCAACTGGGCATTTTTAGGAAATATTCCAGAGTCACTTCAGACATCAGACATATCACCTTTTTTTAATGCAAACATTTTTTTGTTTACCCCATGACTAGTCAGGAAACGTCTAGTCCTATTGCAGGTATTAATTTTACACCTAGGGATGCTTCATTTTCACAATTAGATTTTTTTTTTATGATACCCATATTTTTCCCCTTATTTTTTTTTAAAATGTCACATTAAAAAAATATGAGGTCCCCATATACCCCCCATCCCCCTCACCCCACTCCTCCCACATCAACAACCTCTTTCATCATCATGGGACATCCATTGCATTTGGTGAATACATTTGGGAACGCTGCTGCACCACATGGATAATGGTTTACATTGTAGTCTACACTCTCCCCCAGTCCACCCAGTGGGCCATGGCAGGACATACAATGTCCAGCATCTGTCCCTGCAGTACCACCCAGGACAACTCCAAGTCCTGAAAATGCCCCCATATCATATCTCTTCTTCCCTCTCCTTACCCTCAGCAGCTACCATGGCCATTTTCTCCACATCAATGTTATAATTTCTTCCATCACTAATCACAGTAGTTCCATAGTAGAATACCAGTAAGTCCACTCTAGTCCATACTCAATTCCTCCATCCTGTGGACCCTGGGATGGTGATGTCCAGTCCCCCTCTATATCAAGAGGGGGCTTAGATTCCACATGGATGCTGGATGCAATTCTCCTGTTTGCAGTTGTAGGCACTCTTGGCTCCCTGGTGTGATGGTTGACCTTCTTCACCTCCCTGTTAGCTGGTCAGGGTAAGTCCAATAAACCAGAGGGTAATCTCTGTAAGGGAACAAACCGAGTCTTCTTTCTTCCTGAATTCCCCCGAGTCCCTCAATTACGCTTTCTTGGTTGACTACAAAATAAAATTGCACATCCTGTATAACTCCATAGACTACCAACAGATCTCGGCTTTTAATTTCCAAGGCCATACAAACAGCCATACCCATTTCTGCAGTGTTAGGATTCACACTGGTCAGGTTGTAATAAATCCAGTTCTATTTGTCAGTCGGCAGAAAGGGTGGAAGGCAAGGGATGGAGGTTGGATCTGGGTAAGTAAACATGTTGATGTTCTGGGCAAATTTTCCATAATTAGCCACAAGGTTTGACGGCATAGTTGTAACTTCTTTCCTCGCATAAGGATGAAATGGGACCATTTCTCATATGTGCAGTTTTGCAGGCATCTCATTAAGATGAAGAGAAGGCTATCATTTCCCTCCTGGGTACACTAGAGCATAGAAGCCACTTACTTCTAAGAACACCACACCCATACCACCACAATGGTAATGCTAGGAAAAGCGTTCATCGAGCCCTCTAACCTCTAACTCTAACTCCAAACCATTATTCTCACTCTTTTAATGGGGAACCTGTTTGCCTGCCTCTTAAGGCCAAGGTCATTCCCAGCTTCTGGGGAACCAACTCCTACACCCTGCCACCAAAGGAACCACCCTGTTCCTCCACTGTCCATGTCAGAGCACCAGGGCAAGCCAAACACAGACGTTTCTAGCATCTCACAGGCAAACAAGTTGATGTGGCCACCTACACCTGCCTTGAGTTCTTCTGTAGTTGAAGCCCAGGGTCCTAAGGCCGGCACAGCCAGGGAAGATGCACTGAGGCTATCTGCTCAACCCATCAGGCAAGGAGAGGGAGCATTTGCTCACAGCAGCGAGTTACCGGGTTGGTCGTAGAAGCAATGTCATATACGCTGGTTCGGTGGGTTGAAGAGTAGACATGTCTCAGGTATGACATCAAGCATACTGAGGTTTCTCTGGGAAAATGTATTCTACCTTTCATATGGCCAACTAGAAATAAACTTAAATGCTATCTTTTCTAATAGGACTGCTCTACACTTAAAGAAAGTATAACTGCCATAAATTCACCCCGCAAGTATCAGTTAAACAGCAATTACATAGAGAGTGCTATGCTAAGGTGGAGCTGGGGGGTAGGTAGAGAATTTTTTCTTATTTTTCATCAAAGAAATTTATAATCTAGGTGGATAGACAAGATACACACATATAAACAGTTAAACAGTTTTACAGACCCAAGGATATTAATGCAAGGCATGTTATAAAATGTTATTAATCACAAGTATTTCAGTAAAATCTTTGATAGTCAGGAAAAATATGGAAAGAAACAGTTGGTGATGTTGAGTCATGAAACATAGGGCATAGTGAGTCAACCTGTCTGGCTAGTGTAAAGGGACGATTTCAGGTAGAAATGGAGGTTGTGAAAAAAAATGAGGAAATTATCAAAGAGCTTGACTCCAGTTCAGTAGACCGATATTTTCAAACTCAACATTTCTCAGAATCCAAAGATTGTGTCAAGATGGCCCAATCTCAATGGTTGATATTAAAAATAAATGAGGGAAGAGGACTTGGCCCAGTGGCTAGGGCATCCACCGACCACATGGGAGGTCTGTGGTTCAAACCCCGGGCCTCCTTGACCCGTGTGGAGCTGGCCCACACACGGTGCTGATGCGCGCAAGGCGTGCCCTGCCACGCAGGGGTGTCCCCTGCATAGGGGAGCCCCACGCGCAAGGAGTGCGCCCTGCAAAGAGAGCTGCCCAGCACAAAAGAAAGTGCAGCCTGCCCAGGAATGGCACTGCACACACGGAGAGTTGATGCAGCAAGACGATGCAACAAAAAGAAACACAGATTCCCGTGCCGCTGATAACAACAGAAGCGGACAAAAAGAAGAACACGCAGCAAATGGACACAGAGAACAGACAACTGGGGTGGGGGGAAGGGGAGAGAAAGAAATAAAATAAGTCCTTAAAAATAAATAAATGTATACTGATAAAATATTTTCAATCAGTTTTATGCATTAAGGTGCTTCATACAATTTTATTGGGGGAAAAAAGAGTGATACTGATAATGGGGAGCTACCTTTTTAGTTATCACGGGAAAGGAAGGCATTTATTAAAGTATTTAATTTTATTTATAACACAAATTCACTTCAAAATTAATTTAAAATTCATTGTATTTTTAAAACAATGCACATGCTTAATTTGGCACTTTGAGTTCCTGGTGTCTATAATGGCAAAGTTATTACTAGCATCATCATTATTAATTATATCAATCTGGCTGCATCACATTATATGATGAGAACTAATTAAATCTGAGCATGTACCATTATGGAATTTAGCTGCACATGCTAAAAAGGAATTGCTTTGTTTTTCCTGATCATGCCATCCTTCTAACACCAAATACACTTTAACTTCATGGAGAGTTAAGTATCAAGTAGGGCTGACAGATGATGTACTTCTGTCCTTTACGACTCTAAAGAAAGATATTAACTTTGGTTTTGCAGCTCATTCAGAAAATTGCCTTGATAACCTGGGAAAGCCCTGTTTATGCTTCTGCCAGCATGTGTGTGCCTAGGTGTGCACACACACACATTCATGCGTGTGTCGGCACCAAAAGAGACCATGCCAGTCATAAAAGAAATTAAAAATAAACTTAAATATGTTTCTATCTGCTATTACCGAGGCCCCAGAGACTCGATCATAAAACTTGCACATTTAAATTGTCTATATGAATTTGTGATTCAAATCATGCACTAAGCAATTTCATCATCACGATCACATCAAATAAAATAAATCTCACCTGGGAAAAATACTCCACAGGCAAGCAAGGAATATTTTATTTAGGCATTTGAGTATCAGGCAATTTATAATAAATGAATGTTCTGGACTTTAAACAGCCCAATAAAGCCACTACTTTCCCTTGTATTAGAAGGAAATACAGAGTGAATGCAGGAGATATAGGAAAGGGAGTATAAAGCAATTGCTTTTATGGGTTGATTGAGAATTTTAAAGTAAAATTATATTAACAATTTAAATCCCCCACATGTTGATTCTTTCAAAACCCTTTGTAGTGCCAAACATAAAACAGGTGTTTAAGTTCTTATACTACATTCATCAGACTCAAACCATTCACTTCTTCTTACTGTACTGAGACACTTTTCAAACGGTGACTTTAGTCACTGAGTGTCACTGCACAGGGGCTGAGAGCAAAGCATAAATAAGTTAGTAAGTGACTGAAATTGTTAACAAGTATGTTTCTCTTTTATCTCATATTTTTAGACTAGAATTAATTGTTCTGATTTGACAAGATTTAAAAATAAGGTGTTATAATTAAGGAGGCTTGCTCCTAAAATTACTAGGTCTGGGATGACTATGGGTGCTGTGGCTGCCACTTTCATTCGTTGATTTATTAGAGCCAAGAAAATAAAAAGAGCTGAATTAATATAATTTTAATTCCAATTTTTTAAAAAAGTGGCCTGCAATCAGATGACAGTCACGGACTTCTAAACCAAGAGGTTGCAAAAATAGAGACATTAAGTATTATTAATATATAATGTTATTAAGATAAAATGCAGTGACCATAAGATGGGGAAGGCAGAAGAGCACTGGAGATTAAATTGGCAAAAGCACTTGTTAGCAGAAAATCCACTTGTTTATTGAGAGACAGCCTCAATTAGCTGATGGTGGAAGTAGATAATTTGTTTATTGTTTCCACTTTGAGAAAAGGTTTTCTTACGTATTTCCAACCAAAATAATAGGCCCAGTGGTGGTGTGTCTTGTCTCTTGGGCAGCTCATGCCACCTGTACCACTTTACCGCAGTCCCCCAACTCCTGATCCCGGCTTGCCAATCGCGTCTCTAGCACCGTCGGAGACCTTGGAGGAGGCCAGACTTCCGGGGAAATGGGCTTAGGTGTTGCAAAGGCTGGTGCAATCAGATCTGAAAATGACTACAATTATAAAAAGAAAGAAAGGCAGCTTGCCGAGTGCTAGGGTGAGCTAAGGGGAGGGAAGTCAGCCAGCTGCAAATGGTAAATGACAAAGCAACTCCAGCAACTGAATTTACAGGGCTTCCCCTGGTTACAAATTGTCAGTGGGAAGTGATTTGCAATTGTGTACAATCAGGTTGGTTGTCTCTTTAAAACCCTTCCTTCAGAGGAGTGGGCTCTGTGTGTGTGTGCGCTTAAATCCCGAGCTCCCAGCACTGCCTATCTATAATAACGAAGGGAGCTGTTTTCCAGAATCCCATTACTGGCTTTTCCATTTGGGCTGGGTTATTCACACTCTCATTGAGAGAACCTGTGCCAAGGTTTTTTTTTTTTGTTTTTATTCTAAACATCTCAAGCTTAAAATGTAAGGCTAGTAGATAAAGATAGGCTGAAGGGGAGAAAGAAGCAAAAGGATTCTTAATTTTTAAAATACATACCAAAATATTTAAAACTCACCCTAGCGCAACAGCCCCTGAAGGCACCCGCAGAAGGTGACAGCACAGACTTGCAGTCCTCGCCCTCGCCCCTCTCCCACTCCCCTGCCCTCCTCCTCCTGCAGCCCCGTGCTATTATTATGCTCTTTGTGGGAGCCTCCTTGATCCAATCCTTCAGAGATGTAGTTTTCATTCATAGGCCGATGGCATAAAGAAATGATAAGACCAATACCCCCAAATCGATTTGACAACTATTCACCCATGTGATTTAAACCCTCTGCCTTAGACAAAATAATTATAATAATGAAAAAGGTCACCCTTCCTACTCTCCAACTTGGACTGTTCACTGGCTTGTCGGCTTTCAGGGCTGACCCTTCCTTGCTATCCATGCATTGTTCCCAGCCTCAACCTGCTGGGCAATTAGCACGCGGGAGCTGCTTCCAACTGCCTCCTTTGAGGGGAATGGCCCGATCAAGGCGCTCCCTTGAAGCGGCAGGCAGCCCGCGCGAGCTGAGGACATCACAGCCGCTTTAATGACGGGCGCCTGTGAACCCGGTTGCGTCCCGCCCTGACGGTTAACACAGTGACACCAGAGAAGAGGGAGTTTTCATTCTCCTCGGCCCTCTTGACTCAATCTGCTGCACAGCGTCTCTTTTCCCCGATGGGAGTTTCTAGCCTTCAACCATTCGAATTTCTTCAAGGGCTTGGGCCCTTCCCCAGTTATTTACACAAATTAGTATCCGCGGTCCTGAGTCACACTATTGTAATAAAACATCTCCTAAAATAGACATTTCAATGTCTGCAGAAGCATTGTTGACTGGCTTTGCTATTTTTTTTTTTAAATGACATATCAATGAAATTTTTATGTTTGACAAAAGTGATCTAATTGCAACAATACATTCTTTGGCTGCAAACCTCTGTAAATCGTGCATTTATGGAGACAAGGGGATAAAAGATGCATCACGAATAAGCTGAGCCTTCTCTAATAAAGTGAACAGTGACACCAATAAACTTTCCTCCAACAGGATTACCTACAGCAAAGTTGGTTTCTTTTATTCATAAATCCAACTTTAGCAAGTGGAGACCTTCAGCAGCGAAAGGAGAGATTAATTTAAGTCCACGCGTTCCAGGGAACAGGTCAGTTCAATCAACAGCTCACAGCCCCCTCTACCAGACCACAAAGAAGGGAGTGCCAACATCCTTGTTTCCCCCTTCTTTTTAAGGCAAGATAATGAATTTTAATGTCTCTGTGTAGAAAAGAAACTCACGTGGGAGAGCACGCTTCACAAACACTGACCTTTATTGTAAGGATTTATCTTAAGGAGAAACAGGGATAAGAAAGTAAACCTTGTGATCTAGGAGTTCACTGATCCTTCTCACAAAATGGCTTCTATCGAGTTATTTGCAATCACAGTGTCGAATGGACCATTCCAGCCTCAATCCAAACCAGGGGTTCTCAAACGTTTTTGTTTCATGGACCCCTCTGCCCGTCAGGGGAAAACCACAGGCCCCTTCCTAAGTCCACACTATACTGTGTGTTATTTAATAAATAGATCACACCCACACCAACACGTCCCCACAAGAATGTTTTTGTGAATTTCAGCTCAAGCTCAGGGACCCCTTGTGAAGAACCCCTGCTCTAAACTCATGAAATGCTGAACCCTGAGGTCTGAGGGTTGGGGTCTACACAGGGACCAACATTCCCCAACTCCAAAAAAGGCAGCTTTGGGGTAGAATGGGGAAAAACAATTTGGTGGTAGGAGATAAAATAATCTGAACCTTTCATCATTTGTGCAGTATTCAGCTAATAGGGAAGGTTCATAGTTTCATTTTAAAAAGAACCCAGTATTACTGGACGTGTTCTACTGATGATAGGACTGAGGTTCAAAGTAGACCAATGGTTTGATTAGGATGTCATGGCACACTAGCGCTGGCGTCGGGGAGAAAAATGCCACTATTTCTCCTTGCCCTTATAACGCAGAAATAACAGGTAGAAAGTTCATTCAGGGCAAGCAAACTCAAGTGCCTAGACACACGTGCTCAAAAGTTTAGAGGCTGTATTTGAAAATCGAATGCAGGTCACAGAGGCCTATAAATGGCACGAGACTGGAAGGCTAGCCGCCCAGTGGAACAACACATCCATCGGTTGTGTGACTGCCCTCCCTTCTCGAAATCTGCGCGGACAGACTGCCATTCTTCAACTCGGGAAAGCCTCTGAGTGCGGACGCATGCTGCAGAGAGAGTGGTTTCCATCACTGTGGTAACATGAGAATCTGAGCGTTTTAGTGGAGTAAAAGCATGGCTTCATATCAATCAGCTCAAAACGTAAACACACCACTTAAATATTAATCAAGGTAATTATAGAAAAACAGTCCAGAAAATCTCTGTCACAACCCAAGGTAAATAAATGTTCCTGCATTAAAAAGAAATTCAAAACTCATTTGTTCATAACCTAACTTGACTTTCCTCACATAACTCATGCCCAAATACGACATGCTTGGCTATATGCGTCCTAAATGAAATTATCTTCTAATTGTTAGCTAATTCTATCTAATCCAGCAAACCTACACAAAACATATATTCAGGCATGTGAAAGGAGAAGACTAAGTCCAAGGTAAAAAGCAAATAAAATAATCCCAATATGCTCTCAAAGTGGACTATGCTTCATTTCTACCAGGGTCTGTTCTCAGCCACTTCCTTTACTAACGTGCAAAGCAGGAGAAAAGGCACATGTACGGTGAAAAAGGTATGCACTAGATCAGACTGTGGTGAAAGGACAGCATTAACTTGGGCAGGCAGAGACCTGAAAGAGGCTGGGTCCTGTCTGCAAGGGTGTAGTCTCTGCTGGGTAGCTGAAACTCAACTTTAATGCGGCAGCGTGTTCAGATGAGCTCCCTAAGGAGGAGCGAGCTGAATCCTGAAGGGCAAGGGCATCCATATTATAAGACGATCTGTGAGAACAGCACTGCCCACAGAAGAAACTGCAAGTGCAAAGGCCCTGAGGCAACCACAAATATGCAGTGGCTAAGCATGGCTAGCCAAGGGGAAGCTGGCCTAGCTCTGGTATGCCACTCTGGAAACTTTATAATGTTAGTTTCCTTTCCAGCTTCTGAGTACTTTAGAATTGGAGGAGGGACTAGGAAACCTAATTTAAGATCATTAGCTAGGCTCCAACATATTTTTTTTAACCAGAGAAGCAACTAACACAAGTACTTTAAAAAAAAAATCACACTCACTAAAACAAATTGACAAAATTGACAAATCAATAAGAGATTGCCAAGACAATAACCCAGAAAGTGTCAGCAGATAAGCAGAAATAGAAAAGCTTGAAATGAGACTAGGCTGTGTTTACGTCCTGAGCTGTGTGACCTGGGGTGAGCTACTCACCTCTCTGGTCCTCAATGTAGAAAGGAGGAATTACTACCCTCTTGATAGGATTGTTGTGCTGATTCAGATCTGGCAAAAGCTTGTAGCATTACCAGGGACCCACTATCAAGATTCCTGACTTTTCCAGTTGGTCTCTTTTAAGAACTTCCTCTAGCGGATTTTGTTTTAACAGGTCATTAACTTCTTGAGATGCAAGTTGAAGTGGTAAAACCAATGGCAACAGCAGACCAATTATAAACACTGATCAGCCAGCTCTGAAGTCATAACTCAGTGGGAAGCTATGATCCAATTAACAAAAATTTGGTTTGTATATATAATGTCCACTTGTAAGTTAAAAAAAACAGAAACATCCACATGCAAAAACTCAGAGACCAAACCATGTAAAAGGCTGCAGAAGAAAATGAGCTACAGAATCATAAAGCATGCTTTCAAAAAGGCCAACAAGCCCTAACACCAGTTTGTGCTTGTTTCTCAGTATGTGAGATAAATACCAATTTTTTTTTACTCTTTACAGATTCTCTTTATTTCCCCAGAAATCAATTAACACGAAAAATCTATGCTCTTAACAGCAACAGGTAACAAGTCACTTTTTTTTTTCACCTGTTGACATCTGGTTACATGGGATGGCTCTAAAACTTCCCAATTCAGGAAGTTCCTATAGGAAACATTGTGTTTGATCTCTATGCAAATGACATGTCAGTGCTTTCAGAAATCGCTGCTGACAGTACATTCTGATGCCCCAGATAAAGGCAGAACTCCAAACTTTAAAAATCAAGATTCCTCCAGAGGCAGGGGAAGGACAGAAGAGAAAAGTTGTACCTTTGGAAACAAGGCTTATCCTCGGAAAACACCCCAACTTACTGCACTAGGATCAACTAAATGCATCAGGTAAGCATTTGGAGAATTTACTTCGGGGGACACCACTCTCCTTTGGACTGCACGTGGCTGATGAAAAGCCAGATGTTTTCAATATGTGAAGCTCGACCCTAGCACACAGTGAAACCAGCTGGCAACAGCCTGAAAGAGAGCGTGTGTCTTGCTGGGCGGAATCGCAGCACTGGCTTGTTTGATCTTTCACACGTACCCAATAGACCTTTCCTCTTCCCAATGCCCAACCCAATGTTCCTTGTCCCAAAGAATAAGTCCTAGTTAAACTTCTTGGAGCAAGAGCATAATCTCACTTTTTTTTCCTAGAGTTTAGAAATACTTGGAATAATACCTTTCCCAACTAGATCTTCCTCCATATCCGAGTTAACTTGAGAGTACCAGGAAAATGACAGAGCCATTTCCCCTGACTTACTCTGTGGTAGAGACACATGTATGGGTGAACGTAAAATAAGTTTCCAGAATTCCCATCTCCACGACTTCCTATCACTTGGAGAAAGCTAGACTGAAATTGGCTTTTGTATTAAGGTGGTTGTACAAATCAATTGATTTTTCTAAAATATCTAAAAGAATGGGAATCTATTTAAGGAAACAGCTGCCATAACCAACGCTCAAGCACTTCACGAGTACCCACTTGCTCCAGTGTGGTAATGGCTGGCTCATCACAAATAATATTTATTCAGGAAAAAAACCAAATTCCCTAAGTATCACCACCAACTACCACTTTGTGGGTCTAATGTCATGCTACATTTCTTTACAAAAAGGTAAAATGTGAACTTTTCAAATCCTGACAGTCCTTCTACCTTACAGACCAGAAATACTGAGATTTAACTATTCTTATATATGTGTTCTGTTAGGCCACATAGTTGCTCCTCTATGCACTGTGTGTCTTTCTTATAAGAAATTCAAACACATAATGAAATCCTGTAAATTGCATGAAATTGCAAACACACTCCAATAATCCCAACATCAATGTCAGATAAACAGACTGGCAAAACCAAAAGCCTCGCGTGATGTAGAAAGAATAAAGAAAGGAGCCTTAAGCCCCTAGACCATAAGCAGGGAATTGCTTCTCTCATATGTAAGTCCTGGGGTTAACCCTGATGTCTAACAGAGAGCAAGAAGTCAAAAATCTGTATTTGTGAAGTGAGCAAGTAAGCGAGTGAGTGAATGAATGAATGAATTAAATAATTATTAGAACAGGCAACAGAAACTGATTTCTGGCTGGGGCATGCTCTCAAATGCCAAGAAGAGGAGAAATGAGCCCAGATCTTTACACTGGGGTTTCAAACCAAGACAAGCAGAATTTTAAAAACGAAGAGGCAAAGCAATGGCCATACAGCATACTTAAGACAAATGCCTGGAATCACAGGACAGAAGCTAAATTGAGTAGTCAGTACACCTTCATCTGTGGCAATATTCAGTTTGACTTCCCACACAGGCAGATCAACCTTCTACTTTTGTTGTGCTTTCTCATAAAAATTCGACTCGACTTCCTCAGCAACCAGGCCTGCAGAGTTCTCTAACTTGCATATATACATATATATATATATATATATATATATATATATATATATATTTTTTTTTTTTTTTTTCAGGCTGGCAAGGATCACTCCAGTCCTCCTAGGTGATTAGTTACCAATGGTTCCCCACGCTCATAGGGGGCTTAGAGAATTAATTAATGTTTGCAAAGTGCTTGCAGATCCATAAGCCAAGAGCTATTATATAAATGCAAATTATTAGCCTTATTCTGATTTCCAATGGGGCAGACTGCCCAGAGCGCTTATTCATGGCTTTTAAGCAAACCAGTCTCCTTAACTAGGTCTTCCTCTGTTAACCGGATCCTCGATTTACAACCCCCAGTCGCCAAGGCCTGCACATCCGCCTGTGTTCCAGGCCTTCCGATTTTTTTTTTTTTCTCCAAGGAACTATTTTGGGCACTTGAGTCTTCTGCCCAAAGCCTGCAAAAGAGATCAAAACCTGCCATTAAAAGCCAATCCCATCTCCAGAAGGGAGGCTCACATCAAACGTTCTCATAGTTGCTTCATCATTTGGAAGAGATAAGACAAAGGTTCTGACTGTTTTAGAAATGCTCACTGTGTCCCTCTGAGGGGCCCCGGAGGCCCTGGCCACATTCCACTTTGAGTGATTGCATTCTGCTCACCTCATGGGCCCCTGCTGCTCCAATTGCATGTAGTATTTATTGCCACTTCCTGTCCTTGGATGTTTTGCAGTCTCCCTGGGTTCTGTTTAAACAAATGCTGTTTTACCTGTCAAAGCTCCTTCCTCTGGAATAAAGGGGCCAAGAAATCTGACCCCGTGGCTATCGTTTGAGGACCTAGAGCAGGGTCTATTTTGTTATGCAGATTGGATGAGCTATTACTATATCTCATTTACACATGTAGGTTCTGCCTTTAGCTGGTATTTTCCCTTGAACCTGGGACAACAGTTGGGAGATTATGGAAGCATCGTCCTGGGTCCTGATCCATGACTTTTATTGTGGCTCTCTGGCAACTTTCATTGCTCTTTGAGAATGTCATTCCTTTGTACTGAAGCACTTTGTCTTTCATATTATGTCTTAGTGTCACACAATGTTCAGAGCAAAGTTATTTGTCTCATAGATCTCGGAACATGCTTAGAGGGAGAAAAGGCTTAAAAATAATTGTATGTACATAAAAAAACAAAACAAAAGCAAAAACCAGAAAGAGAGGGGAAAGGGGGGAGAGGGAGAGGAAAACTGAAGGAGAAAGAAGGGGGAGAGGAAGAGAGGAAGGGAGGGAAAAGAAAGGAGAAATTATTTTAAGTAATTCCTTCACTTATGGGATATTAATTGATTTTTTTTTCTTTAGATTTTTTTTTATTTTATTGACTTTGTAATAATATTACATAAAAAATATATATATGAGGTCCCATTCAATCCCACCCCCCCACCCCACCTCTCCCCCCCCCCCCCCCCCCCAGCAACACTCGTTTCCATCATCATGACACATCCATTGCATTTGGTAAGTACATTTTGGGCACCTCTGCACCTCATGGTCAGTGGTCCACATCATGGCCCATACTCTCCCCCATTCCATCCAGTGGGCCCTGTGAGGATTTACAATGTCCGGTGATTGCCCCTGAAGCACCATCCAGGGCAGCTCCATGTCCCAAAGACGCCTCCACATCTCATCTCTTCCTGCCTTTCCCCATACCCATCAGCCACCATGTCCACTTTTCCCAATCCAATGCCACCTTTTCTATGTGGACATTGGATTGGTTGTGTCCATTGCACCTCTATGTCAAGAGGAGGCTCAGATTCCACATGGATGCTGGATGCAATCCTCCCACTTTCAGTTGTAATCACTCTAGGCTCCATGGTGTGGTGGTTGTCCTTCTTCAACTCCATCTTAGCTGAGTGTGGTAAGTCCAATGAATCAGATTGTAGGTGCTGGAGTTTGTTGAGGCTCAGGACCTGGCTATCACATTGTCAGTCCAGAGATTCAAATCCCCTAAGCCCTGGCATTTATTTTTCAGATACTTTCACCTCAGATTTCAGCTCTTGGACTCTTTTTTTTTTTTTTTTTTAAAGATTTATTTATTTATTTTATTTCCCCCCTCCCCTGGTTGTCTGTTCTTGGTGTCTATTTGCTGTGTCTTGTTTCTTTGTCCGCTTCTGTTGTCGTCAGCGGCACGGGAAGTGTGGGCGGCGCCATTCCTGGGCAGGCTGCTCTTTCTTTTCACGCTGGGCGGCTTTCCTCACGGGCGCACTCCTTGCGCGTGGGGCTCCTCCACGCGGGGGACACCCTTGCGTGGCACGGCACTCCTTGCGCGCATCAGCGCTGCGCATGGCCAGCTCCACACGGGTCAAGGAGGCCCGGGGTTTGAACCGCGGACCTCCCATATGGTAGACGGACGCCCTAACCACTGGGCCAAAGTCCGTTTCCCAGCTCTTGGACTCTTAAGTAACTTTGGTAAGAGGTAGAAACAGGGCAGTCAACAACTGCGGCCATCTCAGGGCTTCTCTCCACTAGAAGAGCTATGTGGAGCATCAACAGGCAGGCGGCTAGGAGGACTAGTAAATTACATACAACAACACAACACTTTACATATCATATTGTGGAGTTTTACAGTTTATAGAGTGTTTTTCAGTTACCTTACTTAATCCTCAGAACAATCCCATGTTTACAACCATTTTACAGAAATGAAAACTTTGTTTCACAGGATTTGGGCTGAGCCCAGGCAGCTGCAAGGGCTAGGAGAAGGGTCTGCCCTCTCACCACCTCAGCCCCACTGACCAGCAACGTGTGAGGCAATGAAACGTGTGAGGGAAGAAAGCGGAGCAGGAAGGCGGAGGTCATGTTTGACTAAAAGGTAACACAACTTCCTCAGAAAGCCAGCCACAGTGCTCCCCTACCTCTGCCACCCAAGAAAGTCCCCGATACGACGATTTGGAAAGGACTTGCAGTATGAATTGAACCCTCCCTGTTCTGACACAGCGCCTCACCGCTAAGAGCCCTGAGAGGACCTCCTTGAGTCCTTCGTCTGAGAGGCATTCTGGAAGGATCCTAACAGGGATGGGGGCCAGTTCCAGATTTATGCTTTTCTGCTTCCCTCTGAGCATCGAGAAGGGAGGTACTCTTTCCAGAGAACAGGGAGGGGATCAGCTGGTGGAGGAGGAGGCGCCCGCGCCTTCACGAGCCCATGGGTGTGCTGTCGGGGAACCTCACAGCCAGCCTCTCCTTCCTCTCGCGAAGGGCCCAGCCATCTGCACCATCCTGCCAGCCTCTGAACACACCCCCTTCTCTCCTGTACTCCTAATGGCCAAGGTTTTGCCTCTTTCCCCTGACTTTCTCCTCCAGGACAGAAGCAGACTTCATTTCTCTTGGTCTTCCCTGTAGTGCTAATTCTAAGCCAGGCATTCCAAAAATGCTTGCTATATTAAGCTCCCCCAAAATCCCAAGTCCTTTTAGAAACCACCTTTCCTGTTTCCCACAGTTTAATTGATGATATGAATGCTATTCAAAGCTTAGAAAGCATGACCTTCTGGAGACATAACACTGGGCCAGCTGCTAATTTTGAATTGACGTTTCAGTTTACTGGCACATGAAGTCTTAGAGCCCAGCTTTGAATGTCCCAGGAGGTACACAGGGATGAGGATGGAGATGTTTAAAGACTTGGGCTTGAAGTCTGCTGAGCTCCTTAGCATTTTGCCATTGAGACATGCTACAACAGCAGCAAGAGGCACAGCACTGGGCAAGACGTGTAACAGAACGTCCCAATGCTAGTTTAAGTGGCTCCCACATGACAACTCAGGGAACTGTTGTTCAAAATTCCCATCTGTTATAATCATGTCTAAAGTCCCGGGCCAAGGCCCACACATTCCTGTACCCTCCACAAGTACAACAAAAACAGATGCTTGGATGCTTCACTTCGGAACAAAGGCAGCTCATTCCTGGTGGTGATTATTTTCTTTTGCATCTCTTCTCACAGAAAAAAAAAAAAAATCAAGCCACAAGATTCATCAAGACCTTGCTTAACAGGGCAAAAGAATAAACCCCATGTTGGAAAGCCTTAGCATAAGGAAACTACGAAGCATCTTCAACAACCACAACAATTTGAGGAGCAATATAAGGTGAGCCTCCAAAATCCTTCACACCTTAATCTCTTTCCCATGATTCCAGTTTCCCTATGTGGTATGGGTAAATTGACCTAGTGGACATCCACTATCCACACCAGCATATTTCAACTGAATGGAAATTAGCAACATATTCCTTCATTTTCCAGGGAAATGGTAGTGGTGTCTCCAAAATAAAGCCACAATGATTTCCTTTTCCGGCATTTAACTAAACCATTGTAAACCAACTTAGTCTATCAAATATGTGCAATGTAATACCTCTCTACCATGGCAATGAAAAATTTCCTGTCACCCTTGCCAAAATAGGACAGCAAGTTACCCAGGTAAATATGGCAGAGAGAGGAGTATGGGGCTGCAGATAATTAAAGTGCTTCAGACCACTCACCAATTGATTTTCCTCTTGTAAAGGTAGCTCAATTGAAATGTTCAGAATAAATCATGTGTTAGAATTATCTTCTGAAGAGCTGAGAGCATATTGATTAATAATTATTTGCACTAACAGACTCAACTAAGGCAATACCATCAATTACCTTAAAAATTGGCTCAGATCAATCACAATGGAATCAGCAGAGTTTGAAGATTCATTCTCTTTTGCTGAGTTTTTTTTTTTTTAAAGACATCAACAGAAAGGCAGGACTCCTAAATGGAATCTCAAGCAAGCACAGATGGTATGGTTAGAATGATCTGAGATTACTTTGGAATATCATATTGACCTAGACCTTCTTACCCAAGTAATGAGTCTCCCATGCCTTCACTGGGTGGGTGGTCTCCAAGAGAAGCACATGTTTATCATATATGATACAAGATAATGGGTATACCCAAGAAATAGACCTAGTGATAAAACAAAGACAAACTGGATCAGAAAGTAATGACCTAGGAGTTTAATGAGCCAAGTATATGTCCACCCAAGATTCATATGCACAGATACACTTGAACAAATGCCCAAGAGTCATTCACAGAATAACATTTTGGGTAAAAATGAGAACAGTCAGAAAATACCTCCAATATAGTTTGTTCATACAACTGAATGTGATTCTGAATGGAAATGCCACTCCAAAAGTGTGGTAGAGAATTTATGGCTTACTCAATCTTGCACATGCACCTGGAAATGGATATATTTTGGCAAAAAATTCCAATTTCCCAAATCCCTAGAGGATGCTCTACTCTCTGCCACTGCAACTGCTTGAAGGTACAAATCTGCTCAGGTCATCCTCCCCCTCCCACCTGTCCCTGCCCCAGTATGGACAAATTCTGCCACCTGGTATAAGGGGCCTTGGCATGACTCTCTAGCTCCATGGCACTCAAAGTGTGGTCTATGGACTTCTGAGGGTCCCCAAATCCTTTGAAGGGTCCACAAGGTCATAACTATCTTATAACAACACCAAGATGTGATTTGCCTTTTTCACTGGATTGATATTTGCAATGATGGTGTAAAGGCAATAGGAGGGGAGCAGTTGGTAAAATGGCTGGCACCTTAGCACAAATTAGGGCAATGACATCAAATAATCCTGGTAGTCATTGCATTCTTCTTCTCCAAACACTTCAAGGCAAATATATGCCTGTTTCATTTAAGAATGCCCTTGATGAAGCAGTAAATATTAATTTTAGTATATCTTATCTTTTGAATATATATCTTTTAAAACTATGCTCTCATAAAAAGGCAAGTACCCATAAAACACTTTCATACTGAAGTACAATGTTTGTCTCAAGGAAGAGCACTTGTGTGATTGAGTTACAAGCTGAACTAGCCAGTTTTTTCACCAAACACCATTTTTATTTAAAAGTACAACTGACCAAAACCTATTACTCAGACTTCGCCAATTACAAGGCATCTTCTTGAATATGAATGAAGTTAGCCTGTCACTTTGAGGAAAATTTATGAGAGGATTTGTTGCCAAAATTGAGCTTTCAATTGAAAATGAGAAATTTGGAAAACTTGTATTTATCATCTTGAGTTTGACAGCTTCCTAACACTTAAAGATTTCTGTCATTTTTTTTTTCTTATTGTATCATCTTTTGGAAGATCTGCATAATTCAATGGACCAATACTTTCCAAGTCATCAATGTATGACAGAACCAAGTCATGCATGGGTAAAAGAGCCATTCCAGGTGCAAGAGAGTCCAATGATTTTAAGGTATCGTCATGCAAAATTCATTGCTATGGTTTCAGGTTATATGTTATAATAACATGTAAGAAATTACTACTTGCTGAGGTTAGGTGTAGAAAAATATCCATAATTAGGGTGGAATTTCTTCGTATACTTCAACCAAAACAAAACACTGAACCAAACTGAATGCAGAAAACAGGCATAAGAATTTGGCCGTCTTCCTTAGCAAGTCAGACATGAAAGAAATCTGTAAAAATATGAAATAATGCTGCTCTAGCCCTACAATTTTTTTTTTAATTTTGAAAAATATTTTTATAAAAACATATTTAGAGTTCCATGTAATGAGTTTAATTTTGTTGATTTTAAAAGACTTAATATATAAATATTTTTTAAAGTTTCTCATTTTTTTTATCGTAAATATTGACAGATATTACATCATAAGCAAAAAGCTCTTTGGAGTTCTCAATTTTTTAAGAGTATAAAACACCGCTCTAGTTTTATCCTGGGCACCTTCTCACCCTACACAATTCTTCTCTCAAGGAGTTTACAGCCTACTAGGGAGATGTACCAGGAAACGACAACTAAGGGTTCTGTGCACTAAATGGTGTAAGGGAGGTCTAGGATGAGACTAAAGAGCACAGGACAAATTCAACAAGCCAGGGTGCCTAGAGGAAAACGATCAATAGGAGTTCCCAGGAAGGCATAGAGGATGCCGGGGGCAGGGAGCAGTATTTCAGGTAAAGAAAAGATTATATTTAAAAGCATAAAAGTCCAAATTGCAGGGCACCCTGTAGGTCCTGAAATTTAAAAAGGTGGAGCATAGGAAGTGAGGAAGAGGAGAGCAGATGCCAGAACATTCCATGTAAAACAAAGAAACAAACACAGATGATTGGTGGGGTATCAAGAAAGCCTTTAATCAAGGATGTGACAGAAGATTTGTGTTTTAATAAAAGACTTTTTTGTCAACAGTGTGGAAAAGCAAGTGAAGAGGCATATGATGAGGTAGGGAGAGCAGGAAGGAGTAGTTATTGCAGAAGTTTAGGCAAAAATCTATGGTGTGATGATTAGTTTTATGTGTCATTTAGGCTAGGATATAAGTACCCAATTGTTCAATTAAACACTTATGTAGACTTCTGGGAAGATGGAGGGTTAGAGAGACACAGGATTCACTTCTTTCCCAGAAAAATAGCTACAGCAAAGGCAGAAATGAC
This sequence comes from Dasypus novemcinctus, assembly GCF_030445035.2. Taxonomy (NCBI): domain Eukaryota; kingdom Metazoa; phylum Chordata; class Mammalia; order Cingulata; family Dasypodidae; genus Dasypus; species Dasypus novemcinctus. The sequence continues at coordinate 151,662,144 of NC_080677.1, read as the reverse complement.
CTGGAAAAGATGTTCTAGGACTTAGGACACCAGGGGAAGGCTGGACACCACCAAGAAGAGAAAGGGGCAAAGAAAAAGAAGAAGAATCTCAACAAGAAAAGTCTGTGAGTAAAAGCTGCAGCTGCAACTGCAGCTGCCGGTGCCCAACCCCCCACCCTTGGAGCAGACAGGTTTGAGTCCTCCAGCCTCTGGTCAGTGGCTACAGAAAGAGGGGGCTGCAGGAGTCCAACTCCCAGGAAAGGAGATACAGGGGAATGCAGCCTAAGGCTGATTCAACTTTTGGCCAACAGATTTGATCTGCTGTGTCTCCTAAGCCATTCTAGGCCAGGCAAGGCCACAGCATTGTTTGTCCTGTGAGCCTGCACAGGACTAAAGACAGCAAACTTTCCCAAAGACACTCCCTCGTGACTGGACTGGTTGTTGAGGACACAGAGAGGAGTGGAATTATTTTCTACTGAGGGAAGGGATGGGGCTGCTGGCAAACAGAGAACAGCCTCTGAGAAAGTTTGATTTGGGAGGCTCTGAATAGCCCTGAGGCAGGATTCTCTGACACATTGCTCTGGTTCAACGCTACAGTGAACACATTTCAACTAGAGTTTGAGCTGTGAGGGCTGCCAAATAGTGCCACTGCTGGTAGACAAAGAAGTGCATGCAAGGATAATAAAAGTAAATAAGTAAAGGAGGCCTTTTTGGGCCTTTATGGCCTCCCTCCCAAAGGCCCTTAGGAAGTGAGACTGCCACCCATTACTGGCTCCATGGCCCAGATTTGAGCAACTAAACTGAGCCAATACTAAAGAGCTACAATACTAAAGAGCTAGAAGAGGTTGAAGCAAGAATCAAAGAGATGCAGTAACATACACCCTCCCATCACTAAATCCCTATGAAAGGGGAGAAATTGAGCATCAGAGTAAGCTCACCACCATAATCAGATGCCTAAACATCAGTAAAAAATTACAAGCCATACTAAGTTAAAGGAAGATATGACTGAAGCAAAGGAATATATCAAAGCCCCAGATGAGACACAGGATTTGATTCAACTAATTAATGAGACTTATATGAATCTCCTAAATCAAATCGCTGAGTTGAAAGACAATATGGCAAAAGAGATAAAGGACATCAAGAAGACACTGGGCCAGCACAAATAAGAATTTGAAAGCCTGAATGAAGAAAAACAGAGCTTATGGGAACGAAAGACACAGTGAGTGAGATTAAAAACACAGAGGCATACAACAGCAGACTCAAAATCTCAGAAGAAAGAATAAGTGATGTAGAAAACAGAAGAGCTGAAATTGAAGAGAGAGAAAAGAATGGGGGGAAAAAAAGAGCAGGGGCTCAGGGAGTTGAATAACACAAAATGCAACAATATATGTGTCATGGGAGTTTCCAGAAGGAGAAGAGAAGGGAAAAGGGGCCAAAAGAGTATTTGAGAAAATAATGGCTGAAAATTTCCCAATTCTCATGAAAGAAATGAATTTACATGATCAAGAAGCAAAGCATTCTCCAATCAGAATAATGCCAATTAGACCTAATCCAAGACACATACTACTCAGAATGTCAAATGCCAAAGATAAAGAGAAAATTCTGAAAGCAGCAAGGGAAAACAGTCCATCACACACAAGGGATGCCCAGTAACATTTAGTGTGGATTTCTCATCAGAAACAATGGAGGCAAGAAGACAGTGGTATAATTAGGATCCTGAAAGAGAAAAATTACCAGCCAAGAATTCTTTATCCAGCAAAATTGTTCTTCAAATATGAAGTTAAATTATAATGTTCACAAATAAACAGAAACTAAGAGTTCTTTTTTAAAATCCAGCTTTGCAGGAAACACTAAAGGGAGCTCTATGCCCAAAGGAAAAGATAGGAGAGAAAGGCTTAGAGGAAATTGTAGAAGGGAAGACCATTAGAAAGGATACCCAAAAGGATAAAATGAGAGATGAAAATAAGATATGACATATGAAAGCAAAACAATAACATATTGGAAGTAAGTGATGCATTTACAGTAATATCACTGAATGTGAATGGATTAAACTCCCCAATCAAAAGATATAGACTGGGAAACAGATGAAGCTCCAGTGACAGAGTGCCCACCTACCACATGAGAGGTCCCTGGTTCAGTTCCCAGTGTCTCCTAAAGAAGACAGCGAGCTGGCACAATGGGCAGGTATGGCAAGATGACATAACAAGATGATGTAACAAGAGACACAAGAAGAGAAACATGATGAGAGACACAACAAAGCAGGGAATGGAGGTGGCTTAAGTGATTAGGTGCCTCCCTCCCACACCGGTGGTCCCGGGTTCAGTTCCTGGTGCCTCCAAAAGAAACAAAGAAGACAGACACAGCAAGTGTAAACTATGAGGGCATTGGGAGAGATAAATTTTTTTTAAGATATAGACTGACAGAATGGATTTTTTAAAAAAAGAGTCATCCATATGCTGTCTACAAAAGATCCACCCTAGACCCAGGGATACAATTGGGCTAAAAGTGAAAGGCTGGAAAAAGGCATTTCATACAAATAGTAACCAAAAAGTACAGGGGTAGCTATTCTAATATCAGAGAAAACAGACTTAAAATGCAAAAAATGTTACATATAAATAAAAGGGACAGTCCAGCAGGAGGAAGTAACAGTCATAAATATCTATATACCCAACCAAAATATATGAGGCAAACTCTAGCAAAACTGAAGGGAGAAACAGACATCTCTACAATAATAGCTGGAGACTTCAACACAGCACTAATATCAATAGATAGAACTAGTCAGAAGATCAACAAGGAAACAGAGAACTTGAAAAATATGATAAACAAAATGGATCTAATAAACATACACATAATGCTGCATCCCAAATCAATGGATTATATATATTCTTCTCAAGTGCACATGGATCTTTCTCCAGGATACCAGATGTTGGGTTACAAAGTAGGCATCAATAAATATAAAAAGATTTAAATTATACAGAGTACCTTCTAAGATCATAATGGAACAAATCTGGAAATCAACAGATAGAAAGGGGAAATTTTGCAAATGTGTGAAAGCTAGACAACACTGATTCCTAAAGAATCAGTGGGTCAAAAAAGACATTGTAAGAGACATTAGTAAATATCTCGAGATGAATGAAAATGAGAACACAACTTATCAAAAGTTATGAGATACAGCAAAGGCAGTGCTGAGGAAAGTTTATAGCCCTAAATGCCTACATTAAGCAATAAGAAGAGCTAAAATCAATGACCTAACTGAACACCTGAAGGACCTAGAAAAGAAACAGCAAACCAATCCCAAAGCAAGAAGACGAAAGAAATAATAATGATTAGAACAGAAGTAAATGGAATTGAGAACAAAAACAACAACAACAAACCAATAGAGAAAATCAACAAAACCAAAAGCTGGTTCTTTGAGAAGAGCAATAAATTGACAAACCCTCATCTAGACTAACAGCAAAAAAGAGAGAAGATACAAATAAATAGAATCAGAAATAAAAAGGGAGATATTATGACTGATCCCACAGAATTGAAAAGGATCAGACAAGCATATTATAAGAAACTGTATACCAAAAAATTAGATAACCTAGATGAAATGGACAAATTACTAGATATGCACAAACCTACACTGACTCTACAAGTAATACAGGAATTTAACAAACCAGTCACATTTAAAGAGATTGAGTCAGTCATCAATAATCTCCCAATAAAGTCCAGTACCAGAGGCCTTCACATGTGAATTCTACCAACCCTGTTTAAAAGCCCCCAAAAAAAGCTGAAGAGGAGGGAAAATTACCCAACACATTTTTGAAGTCAACACTGTCTTAATACCAAAGCCAGATAAAGATACTACAAGAAAATAAAATTACAGACCAATCTCTCTAATGAACATAGATGCAAAAATTCTCAACAAAATACCTGCAAATATACTCCAACAGCATAGTAACAGAATTATGCACCACAATTAAAGGGGATTTATTCCTGGTATGCAAGAATGGTTCAATAGAAGAAAATCAATTAACATAACACACCACATTAACAAACTGAAGAGAAAAAAACATGATCTTCTCAATGGTTGCAGAGAAGGCATTCAACAAAATCCAGCATCTTTTCTTGATAAAATACTTTGAAAACTAGGAATAGAAGGAAAGTTCCTCAACATGATAAAGGGCATATATTTAAAACCCAAGGCCAACATCATACTCAATAGGGAAAGGCTGCAAGTATTCCCTCTAAGATTGGGAACAAGACAAGGGTGCCCACTGTCACCACTGTTACTCAATATTGTACTAGAAGTTCTACCGAGAGCAATTAATCAAGGGAAAAAAAGATACCCAAATAGGAAAAGAGGAAGTAAAACTCTCAGTATTTGCAGATGGCATGATCCTATATTTACAAAATTTCAAACTGTCTACAGCAAAGCTACCTGAGCTAATAAACAAGTTCAGCAAAGTGGCGGGATACAAGACCAACACACAAAAGTCAATAATGTTTCTGTATACTAGCATTGAACAAACTGAGGAGAAAAGCAGGGAAAAAAAAAGATTCTATTTATAATAGCAATAAAAAGACTCAAATATCTAGGAATCAGTTTTAAAAAAGATATAAAGGACCTATATTCAGAAAACTACAAAATACTGCTAAAAGAAATCAAAGAAGACCTAAACAAATGGAAAGATATTCCATGTTCATGGATTGGAAGACTAAATATAGTGACGATATCAATCCTACCCAAACTGATTTATAGATTCAGTGCAATTCCAAACAACAGCCTACTTTACAGAAATAGAAAAGGCAATTACTAAATTTATTTAGAAGGGAAAGGGGCCCAAATAGTAAAAAACATCCTAAAAAGGAAGATAGATGTGGGAGGCCTCTCACTGCCAGACCTTGAAAGATATTACAAAGTTACAGTGGTCAAAACAGCATGATATTGTCATAAAGACAAACATATTGATCAATGGAACAGAATTGAGAGTCCAGAAATAGACCCTCACTTCTACAGCCAAATATTTTTTGACAAACCTACCAAGTTCATATTACTGGGACAAAACAGTCTCTTCAACAAACGGTGCTAGGAGAACTAGATATCCATAACCAAAAGAATGAAAGAAGACCCCTATCTCACTCCCTATATAAGAATCAACTCAAAATAAATCAAAGACATAAATATAAAAGCTAGGACCATAAAAGTCCTAGTAGAGGGAAGCAGATGTGGCTTCCGTGATTGAGTGCCCACCTACCACATGGGAGGTCCCTGGTTTGGTTCCTGGTGCCTCCTAAAGAAGACAGCAAGCTGGCACACAGGGCAGGAAGGCAAGCTGACATAACAAGATGATAAAACAAGAGACACAAGAAGAAAAACATAATGAGAGACGCAACAAAGCAGGGAGCAGAGGTTCCTGGTGCCTCCTAAAGAGGACAAGCAGGACGGCGAGCTGGTGCAACAGGCAGGAATGTTTAGCTGATGCAACAAGATGATGCAACAAGAGGATAAACATAATGTGAGAGACAACAAAGCAGGGAACAGAGGTGGCTTAAGCAATTAGGTGTCTCCCTCCCACATTGGAGGTCCCGGGTTTGGTTCCTGGTGCTACCTAAAGAAACAAAGAAGACAAACAGACACAGCAAGTGCAAACAACAAGGGAGTGGGGAGAGAAAAATAAAATTAAATTTTAAAAAACAAAACAAAAACTCCCAGCAGATAATACAGGGAAACATCTTCAAGATTTGGTGCTAGGTGGAGGTCTCTTACTTTACACCTTACTCCCAAAGCTTGAGCTATGGAAGAAAAAACAGACAAATGGGACCTCCTCAAAATTAAACACTTCTGCACCTCAAAGGACTTTTTTGAAAGCTTTAAAAAGGCAACCGACTCAATGGGAGAAAATATTTGGCAACCATATATCCAATAAGGGTTTAATAGTCATGATATATAAGAGATAATGCAACACAACAATAAAAAGACAAATGACCCAACTAAAAAATGGACAAAAGACTTGAATAGACAGACATTTGTCCAAAGAAGAAATACAAATGGTGAAAAAACACATGAAAAAAAAAAAATTCAACATCACTAGTGATCAGAGAAATGCAAATCAAAACTACAAAGAATTATCACTTGACCCTTTTAGAATGGCCACTATTAAAAAGAGAGAAAGCCAAAAATGTTGGAGAGGATGTGGAGAGAGAGGAAAGCTTATTCATTGTTGGTAGGAATGTAGAATGGTACAGCCATTGTGGAGTACTGTTGGCAGTTCCTAAGGAAGTTGAAAATAGATTTGCCATGAAACCTGGCAATACCATTTCTAGGTATATATCTGGAGAACTGAGAGCAGTGGAATGAACAGACATCTGCACAAGGACGTTCATTGCGAGGTAATTTAAAAATGCCAAAGGAGGGAAACAACCCAGGTGTCCATCAACTGATGACTGGATAAACAAATTGTGGTATATATGTATGATGGAATACTACTCAGCTATAAGAAGAAATGAAGTCATGAAGCATATGACAACATGGATGAACCTGGAGGACATTATGTTGAGTGAAACAAGCCAGACACAAAAGGACAAATACTGTATGATTGCACTATTATGAACTAAATATATTGTGTAAACTCATGGAGTTAATAACTAGAATATAGGCCACCAGAAATAGACAGACTTGATAAAAAGTTGTTTATAAATCTTTGGAAATGAACAGAAATGGTGAAAGTACATAATATTGTTTCTAACTAACAGAACAACATGATAGTGATTGAAAGGGAAAGTCTGAGGTCATTTATATTACTAGAAGAGAAGCTTAAAAAACATAGCATGGGACTGAATAGCATAGCAAAATTTCATGTGAATATAAGCATGGATAATATTGCATATATAAGGCTGCTTTTCTTGGAAAGAGAACAAAGGTACATTAATGTTACAAGATGTTAGTATCAGGCAAAAATATAATCAAAGCAAACTATGAGCAGTAGTGTATAGTAATATATTAATAATCTTCCATTAAGGATAAAAAAAAGGAAATATACTAAGTGAAAGAAACTAGACAAAAAGGCACTACACATTGATTCTATCTATACAAAATATAAATCTAAATAAAATAGAGAGACAGACACAGAATAGCAGCCATGTATAGCAGGGGAAGGACAGAGAGATTGAGGTGATTATTAAGGGGTAGAAATTTTTGTCTTTTTTTTGTCATTTATTATTATTATTGGAATAATGAAAATGTCCTACTATTGGAGTGATGAATAAAGAACTGTGATTATACCAAGGACCACTGAGTGTACATTTTGGATGGATTCTATGCTTTATGAATATATATCAATAAAATTGATTTTTAAAAACCCTTATCTAGGTGCTACTGTGAAGGTGTCTTGTAGATGTAGCAAACATCTACAGTCAGTTGAGTTCAAGTAAAGGAGATTCTCCTTGATAATCTGGCTGGGCCTCATCCAATAAGTTGAAAGGCATTAAGAGCAAGACTGAGCTGTCCCAGAGGAATAAGAAATTCCGCTTCTGGACAGCAGCATCAGCTCCTGCCCCAGTTTCCAGCCTCCAGGCCCGCCTTATGGATTTCAGTCCATAACTGTCAGTCCCCACATCTGCATAAGCCAATTCCTTGAAATAAATCCTACTGGTTCTCTTGCTTATATGGCATTACCAATTTGGAAGGAAAGGAGGAGAGATTAAGGCATCATTCACCTATACAGACTTAGCGCAGATAATCAATCAGTTGAGAGGAAAGTTACTTAGCTCATTTTGGGAGATGTTGAATATACTGAACAGGGGACCTCCAGGTAAAAGACATCAGGTGGAGGGAGATATATATTCTGTGCTGTGAAAATTAGCAGTTACTGAACCAATTCATCATCGATTGGGAGGCACCCACTGAAAATATCAAAGGAATCAGGGAGGTAATAGAAAGGAAGGCAAACTGTCCCATGGTCCATATAAGAAACATCTCCTGACCCAAGAAGGAAGCACCAACCATGACTTTTCTGATTAAACCTAAATCTACTTGTTGGATATTGGTAAACAGATGTCTCGACCAGAAGATGCTTTCCAATTCACAATCTTGCAGGGCTCAGGGCCTAGCCTATGAGGAAAAGGGTGGAGACTGGGGGAAAAAAAATGGAGGGAAGAATAAACAAAGACTGCCATTGATTTGGAAGGATTTGTGCCTCTGCAGAAGAAAGAACAGATCTAACCCTGAAAATAAAGAATGTTAGCATTACTGTCACTTTCTAATTCCATACCTCAGACACAGATAGAAGAATTTTAGATTAGGGAACCCAAGTTTAGGAGAGAGGTTTGTACACTGAATGTGTCTGGTCTTGTTTCATAGCAATTAACTATTTTTATCTCTGAAGCCAGAGAATAGCTACTGTGGTGTAGGAGTTTGATATTGTTTATGAATTCCAAAAATAGATATTGGATTATGTTTGTAAACTGGTCTGTTCCTCTGGGTATATTAGATTGTGTTGAATTCAGAGGTTTCACTTTTACTTGATTAAATAATGATTAAGGCTTTGATTGGGCCATGTCAGTAGAACAGAGAAAATGACATGGCAGAGGAGAAAGTTGGAGTTTTTGGATCCTGGATCCCCAGGAAGAGAGAGAGCCTGAGAGTCTATAGCTGACCTTGTGAAGAGACCAGAGCAGCTGAGTCGAGAGAGAAAGGAGCCCTGGGAGAGAGATGAGATTTATCCCAGCCTCTAGCTGATATTGGAAACAGCTGGGACCACAGAGTCTTAAGAGGAAGACTGGACCCTTGCAGGTGTTAGCAGCCATCTTGCTCCAATGTGGCAACAGACTTTGGTGAGGAAGGTAACTTATGCTTTATGGCCTTATGACTGTAAGCTTCTACCCCAAATAAATACCCTTTATAAAAGTCAACAGATTTCTGCTATTTTGCATCAGCACCCTTTGGCTGACCAATATATATGGGCTCAGTTGAATTCAGAGCACTGGGTCTCAGTACACAACAGGGCAGAAAGTAAGAACTCTCACCACGTTGAGTGGAACGTAACTAAATCTTGAAAACTAGCATAAACACTTTGCTGTTTCTGTTTCTGGCTACACTTTAGGTTGTTCTGTCCAGGGCAGGGACAGCACCAATCCTAAAAGAGTTTATATCCTTGCAACACAAAATCTTAGATTTTTCAGTCATTTGCTTGTTGCTACTATGCTTTGCAAGAAAGTTCTTCCATCTGTCTAAATGAAAGGCTTCTAACCAAATTCCTTTCCTCCCCTTCTGTTCCTGGTAGAGTTGGAAGTAGACCGGTTCTGCTCCATAGAGTAGAGAAGGTGATGGGTTGGAATATAGCAGAGTGGGTGTCTGGGGGTGCTGTTGATGGCACAGGCTGGGGTTCTCACTGTGTTATATAGAAAACCTTTTTAGGCTCCAGAGCTAAGCAGCTAGCTGTGGTCTGCATATCTCAAGGCTGTCTAAGAAACCATTCATGAAAGTACTAGAGGAGCTTCACGTGATGGAAAAAGTGATACCTTACTCCCGCCCCCACTCTTAAATCATCCGTCCCGCCTCTCCCTGCTTCATTAGCGTTAAAAGCATTAAAACTAGAAGTGCATTTTCATAGCATTCTTATTCTTCAGTTAAACCCTATATGAAAGTTAACTGAGCCAGCACAAGCTCCTAAAACTGATTTTTGAAGGAAATGGAAACACCACGAAGGACAAGTCTTCCCTGAATTATACAAAACACCTTTTGAATTAAACAAGTAATTCTTCCCACTGAAGTATCTAATTTGAATTTAAACATTTCTTTACGTGTACTTTAATTAGATGCACACTTCTCTCAGCATCTTAATTTTATGCGTTTTACACTTCTAAGCAGCTTGCTAGTGAGGACTGCTTATTTGCATTCATTTACATACAATTTGCAAGAAATGTTGAAAAACCTAGAAAGGGAGAGATTGTAAATTCACGGATTTTTCCCTAAATAAAAATGTCAATTATAAGAGGAAATAAACAGTGCCTTCCTTTCCGTGCTTATCTATGGTGCTTTCATGGAGTGAAAGACTACTTTTAATATTTGTATATACAAGGAGATCCATTTAATGAATACTGGAACAGGAAGATTTTCCTTGCAAGTTAATCACAATGATGACAAAGGATCCCAAACTTCTAATCGCCTTCTTAATAAGCACATGAAACATTCTCAAGCAGATGATGCCTCCTGAAAAAATAATATTTTCAACACGCATCTTCTCGTACAACAAGCACATTTCATCAGTTCTGCTCTAAATAAATCCATCCAATTTTAAAACTATTTCTTTTAACGATGGGTGGTTTATTCTGTGTGACTTTCACTCCAGTTAATTGGATTTTCTCCACCTCTCTCTCTTTTCTGGAGCTTGGATTTATATTCACAATCCTTCCGGCCCAGCCTTACAAGAGCCCTAACTGATGCTGGAGGACCAGTTTGGGCCTCTCTTTATGTGAGAAAATTCAATTGGTTATTATTCAGAGATGGAAGTTGTTGATACGTCACTAGCTTTCAATGCCTCGTATTTCTACTAACATCCCAAAATACGGGGGCTCCTTTCCCTGTGACGTCAGATGTGAGCTCAGATGAGGCTCTGGAAATCGAGTTTCTGCAGCAGCCATTTCTACAAGGACTGCAGAGGGAGCAGAATAGCAGAAAACACTTAAACTATAAGTGCTTTCAACATTAACATTTTATCTCTCTAATTTCATTGGAACATGGCAGGGAGCTCCCCAACCAAGCTCCATAAATAACCCCTGCACTTATCAAAGGCTCCCCCCTCTACATATGGAAAGTAATTTTGGGTAGCGGCTTTAAGCTTCACAGAAGAGAGCCGCTTGTCCAAAATAAGACATCCGTAAGCAAAATTTGAGTTTTGACATTCTTCTCGCTGTAAAATAACATTATCAAGCAGATGGAGTTTAGCTTTGGAAAAAAGCTGAAAAGCTAGGCCTGTCTAGACCCGGAACAGGAGGCGCTTGCACCATTGTTTGGGGGAAGTTCCTGACTCGCTGGCCCCAAGAGCTTCCTGTGTGGTCCCCAGCCAACCACGTGACTGCCCTGTGCCTCAGTCCCCCTGATGGAAAACCAAGATCTCACCGAAAAAGCAAAAACAGATGCTGCACTTGAGACGATCTCTCTAAAGTAAACAAATTAGGAAATTTATACATGAACTGTGGTCTCTGGAAATCAGTGAGAAACTAGGTTTCCTAAAATAATTCAAGAAATCACTACGAATATATCCTGTAACATGCCAAAGCTTCTTTTTTAAAGAAAAAAAACAAAACAAACACTTCTCCCTCCATTCTCAAGGCACTGTAAGGTGAATAATGGAAGACTAGACTGTGGATTAAAGACGAAATGCATCTAAGTCATCACCGTGCAGTCCTTGAAAGAGCCAAATGGAATTGTGGTAAAAAGCAAAAATGAAACACTATGTTTAACTACGTGGTCAGGAATATTTTTTGCTTTTTAAACTTAAATTTTACAGCAGGTGGATTATATATGAGAAAGTAAAATTTGATTACATGTCTATTTATAAAACAGATTTACTACTTTTGGTCTAGCAGAATGATCTTCAATCCCAATACTTGTAACTTCCTAAATTTTATCTTCAGTTTTCTCAAGATGTGCCAAAGACCTTCTCTAGGTTAACAAAAGACTTCAAATTGTTTTACTTTACAAATACCCCAAACAATATTTCTTAAGGAAGGGCCTAATCAATAATTAATCAAGCATAAGAAGTTACAAACAAACTGAACCCGACTGATGCAACATTTCTGCTTTCTTCCTAAAGACTTCCTTTTATCTGATATCCACTTTAAAATAAACTTCTTGCTCAGTTATGGGGTAAAATGGAGGCAGACTAAAAGATCTTTCATTTGGGTGGAACAAAATTGTGGTGTAACGACTTGAAAAAGAAAATCAAGTTGGAAAACTATTTTGATAACTCATACTTGATTTAAGGGTTTGTGAAATAAAGTGGGGACTGAAATGGAAGGGAATGGAGGTAGAGGTGTTTAACTTATAAATGTGCACATTTTAGTTCTTCAAATACAATATATCTAGTAGTAAAGAAAATAAACTTCTGAGCTTTTTTGTGGGTCACTTTTCAAATGTGAAGAACAGGGATTCTCAGCGCTGACAGTGGACTTGCTTCACCTCACTGAGCAAGATGTCTTTGGGCTTTTCCTTACCTTTCTTGTTCAAGCACAGCATGTTGCCCTTAGGATGTACTACACAGCCTCCACCACATACATGGCACGCCTGCTATGGTACACACACGTGCACACGCACCAACTGAGTGCCTAGGGTGAATATGAATGGGCGGCCCACAGTAAGAGACCAGCCTTCGAAGGTAGCCACAGCCCTTGAAAATAAACATTTATAATGTGTTTATGTCCAGAGACAGGAGACACGTTTGCCATCCTTAAGAATTGAGCTCCAGTTTAGAAGATATGTTTATACTGCTAAGAATATAAGGCATCATCCATTATGTGAAAAATGAGGAGGGAAAGAGGGACCCATAGGCGGTGATACTTAAAAATATATTTACAGTCAAACATCCCAAACAAAATTTTCTAGAAGGGGTGTGAGATGTCATCAAGTCAAATCTACACACATCTCCTGAAAACAGAGAAGCTTCCCACTTGCTAGCTTCGGAGCCTCTGGCAAGCTCATTACCCATCTCTCAAAACCTCATTTCCCTCATCTGTTAAATGAGGATCGTGGTGGTAGCTACCTTACAGAGATGTTGTGGAGATTAAATGTTGTGAAAACTGAATCTGGGCAAAGGCTTACGCAGTGCTTGCTGCTGAGGTGCACAGAATCAGCATTCGAGAAATCCTGGCTATTGTTAGAGTTGATTCACATTAACTTTACCTCATCACTTCTTGGCCCAATTATGCATACTTATGTCATTTAATTTGTTCTCATAATGACTCCTCCTCTCCCCTTAATCAATCTTGTTGCTGGCCTGTGAGCTCCCTTGTCTACCGTCTTCCAGAAATACGTGACCCAGACGGAAGTCAGCGCTTCCATGCTCTGCAGGGTTGCACAGCGTGCAATGGTTACATCTCAGCTTTGTGGCCCAATGCCGTCATACAGGGCGTATTACATTACACTGGTTATACCCTAGCAAATCTAATTAAAGGGCACCCTAATTTGAGAGTCACTTTCTTATCACCCTTATTCTCAATAGCTCTGGATTTCCTTATATTGTGTACTGGTTGTTGTATTGGTGGTGATTTTTGATGCAGTACAGGGATGGCCTACCTCCAGACTTAAATTAAACAGTGCTTGAACTAAACAGGTTCTCTGCAGAGGCTTAGAAATCGTTCTCACAAACATTTTCAAGGTAGTGCCATTTGTTGTTACTTCCTTTCGACCTGTATTATCTTTTAAGCTACAAATGCTTTGTCCCCTTTCCTTTTGGACTAGTAATGAGGTTAAGAGGATCCCAGGCCTAAAATCCACATCTGCGTGACATCCCACGAGGTGCTCCCTGCACCTAATTCTTTTGTTATTGATGTTACTAAGCCACATGAGCTTCACACGACCGCGCTATGAAATTTTGGCGTGTCTGGAGGCAGGTATACATTTTACTTTATCATCCACTTTGGGGGCTCCCATCTGCAATGGACAGATGAGAAAAAAGCCCCACACTAAGTTAATTTGAAGGGTAGAATGTCTTGATACACCGTAATCTCCTCCTAATCTAACATGCGTGTATGTGCACACACACACACACACATCTAGCTCAAAATCTTGCATTGCGTACAATTTGTCACAGTGACCAAACACCACATATTCTTAGGAAAAATGCTCGCCTGTTTTTCAAGACTCAGTTGGCTTCTGAGTATTCACAGATGGTCTTAATGTTTTAATTACTCAGTCTGAGGGACTGATTGGACCAGAACTGGAATTAAACCTTCAACCTCCTGTTTTTTGTCCCATCAAGCTCTCAGTTCAGACTGAACTCTGAGGATTATATATTGTTTTCCTCTTAGAAAAAACAGACCACCTGCCCACCCCACCAATCTAACCAGAAAAACTAACCTCCCACTTGCTAGGCATGTGTGTGATGGTCAAACCTTCAACGATGTAAACATCATTAGTCTGTGTTTAATGACTTTGGGCCATAAAATTTGCTCTAGCTGTCCCCGTTAGTACTTGGACCAGGTATATACTGAGTAAACCAAAAAATTCTGGGTTCCCTGCTAACATATCAAAGTATTTTTAACATAAAGTAACTAGTTATTTGGTTTAATTCTCTATTATATTTTTCTGTGTAACCTTAGTTCTTACACAGAAGAATGTGCATCTGTTATGATTTAATGAAAAGGATGAGTGAGAAATGCTTTTGGACCTTGACATTCACAATAACAGCTCCTAACATTAATAATGATACCAGCCAGTTTCTAGAAGATGGTTCAGAAATTAAAATTACAAAAAAATTTTCTGTAAGCATATGCACAGTAAACTTAAATTTGAAAATCATTTGATTTTTTCGATTAAAGACCATATTAAATTCAGATAATACAGCTATTTAAAAAGAAGAAAATGAAAATTATGCAAAATCCTGGTGATAATGACTTATGTTTTGGCTTTTCAATTATAAATAGCCAACATTTAATCAGATACTCGGTGAAAGAGAGATTTCTCATATTTCAGTAACTTTCACCTGGGTATCAATTTTAACTAAAATTAATTAAAAATCCAGAAGAATGCCAATTTGAAATTGCTGATTGGCACGTGTCTATATGCATACAGAGATCTCCGGAAGGATTTTCCTAGGACATTAGTAGGACATGGGGTTCATTTTCATTTATTTTTTCTTCATATTTTTCTGCATTTTTGGATTTTTATAGTGAGCACTCTTCTTTTCATTATTTTTTAAAACTACATTATTCTATTTTGGTGGAAAATTTCCCCCACCTGTCACTTTGTTTTACAATAGCAGATTGAACCACAAAGGCACCTTGATTGCCTTCATAGATTAAAAAATTGTCAAAATCAGTTAACTCTTCAAAAGGTGCCATAAATTAGGCAGATCCGGAGGGGAAGTCAAAAAGATGAAAGCCCAGCTCTCAGATAGATTTGATTAGTGATTCAGCGGCTCTGTCCTGGTCACATAGCATGCGTGCTGACCCGCTCCACATGGGGTGGGGGTTATCCAAAAGTAAGGACCTGCCTGTGCCTGGAGAGTCAGCACAGAACCGGACCAAGAGGGCCTTTCCAGAAACACTGATGTGAGGACAATGAGGTAGTAACAGGTGCTCTAAGCCAACAGCCTTCTGTGGCTGGCTGGCACCTTAGCCTGGCACAGCCACTGTTAAGGAGGCCAGGCCATAGCCCTCTTCCCCACAGCCATGGACTGCACCCCTAGCCCCAGGTACCTGTCCAGGGACTGCAGCCTGCTGTGTGGTGGAAACCCAAATAAAAACACAAATAGACTAAAGCAATCAGAATATATAAAATTTGCTTGCTACCAGGTGGGTACTGAGAGCCCCTCTCTCCCACTTACAAGAAGAGAAGATGCAACCTTTTTCTTCTGAGCAACAGGTTAACTGGAACAGAAGAATCAGTAACCCGAGCCAGAAAGAAAGAGGGTGAGTCCCCAGTTAAAGTAATTTCTACCTGGAATGCTAGGTTCTTTAGCAACAGACTATTCTTCAGATGCGAGTAGCACCTCCCAGCAAAGAGCAGAACATCATGTCCATGAAAAATGGCCCAGGGATTCTGGGACATTGCCTGAATTGGCTTAAGCCAAGCAACTCATCAAGAGTCATGAAATGGGATTGGTAAGTGAAGGCCTTGCTCAAAGACAGTGCAGTTTTATAAACGAGCCATCCTGGAGGGTGATGGTCACGTGGATCTTTATTACAAATAGTGATGGTCATAATGTATCGCTCTCTAGTTATTTAGGCAGCTTTATAATCATTCTCCCTTAATCCTGCAAACAGCCCCATGAGATAGGGAGCGGTTCGGAGTTTAAATAACTAATGTCATCCAGCTAATTAGAGATGGAAAGAGCAAGACCCCAAAGTGTGCTGACTTCGAACACGTCCTAAACAACAACAGAAAAAGTAAATCTTAGCTAGGGCTGGGCAGTGTTTGCTCTCACTGACTGGGAGAGGAAGGTAGAAGCACAGAACTGCTTACTGTGAAACTTTTGCCAAGACCGAGGGTTAACAAACCCCAGGGGAGGGTTTTAAGAAAAGGAAATCAGGAAACCAATTTGTGGCAGCAGATGAGGTCTCTGCCTATAGGCCACATCCTTAGTTCAGGACTCTTAGTCTATATCTCCCAAAAGAAAGCTTTTAACAGCCCTTTGCCCATCCGTCACGTGGCTTACCACTTACTGAACCCCGATAAGGCATCGCTATCTCACGCTCAGCTAGATGAACAATAAAGAACAGGGGGCGAGCTGGGGACCAGGCATCAGTGGGCACAAAGTGGTGACAATAGGAAGGAAGGGACAAAGCATCAGTTACTAGGCTACTGGCTTTTTCCACACTAGGGATATTGTTGCCTTATGATCAAAAGCTCAGGCGCAGATGCCGGGGCTACTATAGCAGATGGTTTTTCAGCTGGCTGCGGTGGTCCATACAGGCATCAAGATGAGTGGGGCTGTTCCTGCAACAACCACTGTTAATTTAGAAACTGGGAGGTGCTGCACAAACTCTCTGGCAGAGCCCCTCTGTTTCTCCCCAAGGTATTTGTGAGTGTCCTGCGAGCACGCAGACATGCGCCCTTGCCAATTATCTTTGTAAGCAGACATGCACCCTTGCCAATTATCTTTGTAAACTGTACCTCTTTAGAGGGAGGCAGCTTGGAAGGGAAAGGTGCAGGATTCAGAGCAGAGAGGACTGGGTTCCAGTCCTGACCCTGTCACTGTGCAGCCCCTGTGGGTCTCTAATACTCACCTGTCAAGGAAGGAGGCAATCACCTACTTCAGAGGAGTTCTGAGGATTAAATAAAACAACGTGGGTTCCAGAGCTAACAGGGTTTGGCACACTGGAACTCAATGAATGCTATTCACTAATGCTATTGGTAGTAGCCGATTTGCAGATCATGCTGATAAATCACATTTTATTTCCACTGTGAGTCCTCTTAGAAGAAAATAGGTATTTGCTCATTATTTAAAAAACAACATGTTATAATAAAGGCAGATCTTTATTTCAGCATAAATAAAAGATTATTTAAATAAATTATTTAGAGAACATTAAGAGAAATATATTTATAAATTGGAAAGAAATAAAAAGTCACCTATAGGGAAACGGACTTGGCCCAGTGGTTAGGGCATCTGTCTACCACATGGGAGGTCCGCGGTCCAAACCCCGGGCCTCCTTGACCCATGTGCAGCTGGCCCATGCGCAGTGCTGATGCGCGCAAGGAGTGCCCTGCCACGCAGGGGTGTCCCCCGCGTAGGGGAGCCCCACGCACAAGGAGTGCACCCCGTAAGGAAAGCCGCCCAGTGCAAAAGAAAGTGCAGCCTGCCCAGGAATGGCGCTGCCCACACTTCCTGTGCGGTTGACGACAACAGAAGCAGACAAAGAAACAAGACGCAGCAAATAGACACAGAGAACAGACAACCGGGCGGGGGAGGGATTAAATAAATAAATAAATCTTAAAAAAAAAAAAAAGTCACCTATATTAAGAGGCCCAGGAAACTTTGGAGGGAGACATTCTGGCTGCCAGTTCATCTCTTCAAAGTGCTGACTCTTTCAAAGGGAAAGAAACTTTTTAAAAATTGTATTTTTGAAGTTAACATATAGTAACATTGACTTTTTTGGTCTATAGTTACGTGTATTACAATCTAAAAAGTGACAATGTTACTCCATGTTAATTTTAAAAATAAAATTTTAACACATGAAGAAAATCTGTATCCACAGTCAGAACACAGAACTTCCATCATCATAATGAACCAACAGGCGAGAAACGTGGTCTTATTTAACATTCACTGTGTACTTACTTATATGGATCATTTTTCTGGGTACTGGAAACAAAGCTGAAGGACAAGACCTTTAGCTCAGAGAGATGGATCAGAGTGTTTCCAAAACATCTTCAAGATATTTTAAGGCTTTTAATTGCATCTATTTTACCATTTTACAGATGATGTGTGCAAATGAGCCCATCTAAGGTTGAGATTCACTCTTTGGAAGAAGGAAGCATCATTTCTAAAGATCACATTTAATACACGAAGAATGGAACAGAGGTACAGAGACACTAAGTGACGCAATCAAATCACAGGGATCCAGAACAGGGGTCAACGTCAGTGGCCAAAACTATTTCTCCAACAATATCTGAAAAATTAGTAAGACAAACTTTCTTGTCCTTTTATTATTTTGCATATATTAGCATTCCTTATATGCATCAATGCAATCAATTTATATTGTAGAATCAATTTTATATATGTGTGTGCACCAACTGTGGTGGTCTGAAACTAGGTACCCCAGAAATGTATGTTCTTCAAATTAATTCATTTCTGTGGGTGTAAACCTATTTGAAAGAAGACCTTTTGAAGAGGTTACTTCAGTTACAGCAAGGCCCAAGGTAAGTTTTAATCCTTTTAGTGTAGTCCTTTATAAATGGGAAGAATTCAGACACAGCAAAAGCCGTGGAAGCAAGAAGTTGAAAGCAACAGAAACCTGAAGAGAAGAGAGAGACCAGCAGATACCGCCATGTGCCTTGCCATGTGACGGAGGAGTCCAGAATTGCCAGTAGCCAGTTTCCAGGAAGAAAATATTGTCTGGATGGTGCCTTGATTTGGACATTTTTCTCAGCCTCAAAACTGAAAGCTTTTAAACTAATAATCTCCCACTGTTAAAGGCAAAGCATTTCATGGTATCTTCTTTGAGCAGCTTAGGAAAATAAAGCACTGCCTATATAATAACAGAAGAATGACAGGGGAAATGGATCTAAATATGTGCTTAATATGTTACTTCCCTTGCAACATTCCAGGTCAGTATACAGATCTCTCTTGCTTATGACACACAAAGATGAAAGACAACGTCCTTAGATTCAGAAAAAGAATAAAGTAGTAAATCCCCTCAGGAACAGTAGCCATCCTGAGTGGGCTGGAATCGAGATGCAAATACCATATTTGGCATTCT
The DNA here is from genome assembly GCF_030445035.2 of Dasypus novemcinctus. Classification (NCBI taxonomy): domain Eukaryota; kingdom Metazoa; phylum Chordata; class Mammalia; order Cingulata; family Dasypodidae; genus Dasypus; species Dasypus novemcinctus. The sequence continues at coordinate 151,643,043 of NC_080677.1, read as the reverse complement.
GGGGACCAGGGCTTGAATCCACTGAGGACTGAATTTGAATTTGACCAGGTGGGCACAACTCCTTTTTTCTAACACAGTCTTCTCTACCACCTGAGCCTGGCTGCCAGATGCAGAGCCAGAGTTTATATCTCCAGTTTCTCCTTCTACCTGTGCCAAGATGGCATGATGGTTTAATTCAGAGAGTAATTTTCATAGCACTTTGGGGTGTGGGTATACTGCAAGAGGAAGCCTTCTTTCTTTGCCTCTGCCAGTAGACAGAACAGCAAAACACTTCAATCTATAAGGCAAGCAATTGAAGAAGGCAGGCAAAAATGGATTAATTTTCAATAGCTCGTCTAGCACAGTTCTTGTTCTAGATGGAGATCAAATGAACTGCTGTCCTGAGGCTGGTAAAGCAGGCTTGTATTCCTGGCCATACACATTTGCCTGCAAAGCATTTCAAGCAAGCATTCCCAAATATAGTCAGAGGAAAGTACGGCCCGGAATTCAGACACTCGAGTTTTGCTGGTATATCCATGACCACTTTTGCTACAATAGAAAGTATACTCAGCAAATGAAGTGGGGATAATGTGAAACTTACTATTCAGATGCAAGAGCAGTTTAGGAGATGTCTGGTCTCTTTTGAAAAATGCTTTGAATACCTCAAACAGGACTTGTGTGTAATGATTAAATCAATGGCGGCTAGATTGTAGACTATTTGTGAATCAGTGTTCTAGTCTATCCTTTAATTAGAGGATTCCGAATAGTAAAAGTATCAACTACATCTAGATGCTATTTAGGAATTGGAAAGTATATGGAATGTTAAACATAACATTCATTGATAGTATTGATTTAAATGATGATGTATTACTTTTTCAAAGAAAGTCACAAGAGGGTCTGAATTTATGTTCAAATTATCTTTCTTGATATTAGCCAGCATAAGATTTTCAACTCAAGCCATCTATATGTGGTTTCATATTCAGAAATGTATAAATAAATAGAACAAGTGTTTACTTGGGAAACTCTGGATTTACTTCTCTTGTATCTAATTACAAGCCCATTAATTTTTGTAATCATATTAAAGAACTCCAATAAAACTTCCAAAGACTCAAGGGAAAGGTAGTTTTAGACAGTCAAACGTAATTAAGCAAAACGATTGTATCTACATCATTATGGCAAATGTAAGGTGTAATTTGAGTCTGGGGACAATCTTAAAAAAAAAAAAGGAAAACAACAAACTGTGAACCTTTGCATCATAAGCACATTTCGTCAACAGCAGTCTCACAGCTGCAGTAAAATCAATTAGGAGTGTTATATACCTAACAATGGAAAAAAAATCTTTGATTTTTTATTTCTGAACTAAGAAGCATCTGATGCTGAAGTCATTGAAACTTTCAGGTGAGAATCAGCAGGCTCTGAGATCTTTAACGCCTGCTTGTTAAACTTGCCTAATCTGACTATATTTAGTCTGCTATATTGATATCTGAACTCAATTTTAAAACAGTCCTAGGCCGGCCTAAATTCTCTCGAAATGCTGTATAGGCCAGGCCAAATGAGGAAAACTTTTCCATGGTTCAGAAAAAAAAAATCACATCCTTTGGTACTGATTTTTTAAAAATTATATTTTAAAACAACGGTCTCCCAACTCCCTAGTGCATGCAATTTTCTGAAGTCAAATCCGCAAGCCTAACTGTGGGGAGGGGTCAGAGGGCAAAGGCAGTGGAGGGCCTTGCGTTCTGGAGGGCAATGAGCCATTCCTGGGAGTGAGTGAGCGAGGGCAGGAGATGGCAGAGAAGTGGGGCAGGAGGCAAGAGCCCGGGCGGGGGCTCGAGAAGTGGGAAATGAAGAGGACAAAGGACTCACCGAATGCACTGCTCCCCCTGGCTCCTCATCTAGGTCGGTGAACGCCACGGAACCCAAAGCCTCTCTGGCTGGGTTCTGCCGAGGCAACTGGAGCTGCTGGCAAGTAGCACCCAGCTGGCGTGTGCTCTGTAAGAAGTCCCCAGCCCCCGGGGCTGGGCATCTGAGGGCTGCCGCCACCAAACCCCCACGGACCGGCAGGCTGGGCGGACAGATGCAGAGCGGTGGGAGGGGGAGAAGGAAGAATGGATGATTTTTAAAAATTCTTTCATGTGCGTACGTCTTAGTTGTTACACATACCGGTTTCCCAGGACCCTCACTTCAGTCCTATGGAAGAGAAAAGAAAAAGGGTGGGAGGGTGCAGATGCAGGTGTGAAGGCGACTGCTGGGTGGGAAGGAACAAGGAGCAAGAACAATGCTGAGACGGTGGCACAGAGACTGTGAGTGAAAACAGCGATGCGTTGGCTGGGTAGGAGCTGTAGGACCTGCTGGCGCTAACTCCATACCCTTAGCACACCTGGGCTGTGAAAGAAGACAACAGAGCTCAGGTGTCATGGGCGAGCATGCCAGAGTTTCAGCAAATCCGGTGCTGCTGGTCAACGGGAAATAGATGGCAGTTGCCCAGGGTGGGTGTCCAGGGCCCTTCTTAGAGCCCCTCCTTCTGCTATTGAGGTCTGTGAAGCCCCTACTGGAGCCAGGCCTTGCTTCACCTGTATGTCAAGTTTCTGCAGGAAGTGCTCTTGAGTATAGTCTGAGAAAAGCAGTTGCTATTGCCCGCAAATGTCAAAAGATCAATAACGGACCCTGGATTTTGCAGTTTTACCAACCAAGGAGCATCTGCTTGTCACCTACTCTCTGCCCAGGTTTAAGACCCCAAACATCCCTGGCGCGTGAGCGCAACTGCATGTTTGCTAGGTCAGAGCAGGTAAGGTCTGCCTACAGTTTAACTGGGGAAGCTAGACTTATTAAGCCTACATCAGCAATTCACTCCTAGAATATATTTCTCTTTTATGTTACAGAGGGATTCATGATTAGTTAAGAGTCAGTCTTCTGATTATCTCCCATTCAAATGGTTGTTTGTTTTGCAACTCTTGAGTAAAAAAATAAGTAAATAATAAAAATAAGAATACGCACAGCAGCAAATGTTTTCCATAAGCAACCCTTCCACTAACTGCTGGGAGATGGAGCTGATCTCCGGCAAGCTAATTTAATGTCAACAAGTCAGGACAGAGAAGAAGGGAGAGCCCCAGCCGTGTGGTTCCTGGTAAAAGCATTTCCAACTGTGGGTGGAGAACAATTGCTCCCAGATGGAGTGTCAGAGGTCACTGCAGGCTGTGATACCACAGATCCAGTTTCACTCACTTCAGGGCAGAACAAGTAACGTAAATATGGTGCCCAGGCACTGAAGGGTTAAATACCTCTGCCATCTGTCGGGGACTGCCTCACTCACACCCTCCGCAGAAGGCGGCAGAGCCCGTTTGTAAAATGGGCCTCGGAAGAGGTTAGCATTAGTGAAAGCGGGGACTCCTATGTGAACAGGGTCTTCAAAGGCCTACTGTAGTTAGGGCTGCGTGAGTCAAGGTAGGCCTCAATCCAAGGACTGGAGTCCTCAGAAGGCAGGGGAAATCTGGAAGAAGCCCATGAGGAGAGAGGGAGGGCCACGGGAGGAAGCCAGAGAGGGCGGCAGGGAAGCAGGGCCTTGCGGGGGGGGCCAGCCCCAAACACCAGGGACTCCTGGAGAGAGCGCGGCCTGCAGGGACCGAGGTCGGACTTCCGGCCTCCCAAATCCCAAGTCAAAGGATTCCTGTGGTACCTGTCACAGCAGCCCTGGCAAACTAAGACACCATTTTTTCATTTGTCCTTTTTTACAAATCCCCCAAAGTACATACCAAGAGACAGAGTAAGCTGAATGGGATTCCCCATTGATATTTATCTAAAGGGTTTTGTTTAAAATGCCACGATCCCAACTTTCAACAAAAATAACCAGTAGGATTCTAGGTTTTAACCTTATACAGACCCCTTCAGAGAGAAAACTTAAGCTTTATTAGAAAAGTTAGAATAGCTGATTAAAAAGAAAAAAAGTTTTCCTCCTGTCCTTTTTCAGAAATTATATACATATTTCATACATATTGAAATAGGCCGTCATCTAACTTTTTGTAAAGAGGAAAAAACGAATGAACTCTCTCTGGACAAAATATGCCTGTGATCCTAATGCACAGAACACACTTTTCCAATTCTTCAAAGCTTGAGCCTTCTCTATGGTATAAAACAATTGTAAGTACTTCTGCTAGTCAATTGAGATGCTTTGGGCCATAAATCAGCAGAACTGCATTTTTCAAAGCCACAGAAACATGAACACAAGATTCACTTTTTTTTCTCATGTGCATCTTTAAAAAATAAAATCCATTCTCTGTCACGGACACAAGTCAAGTCAAGAACAATGAGCCATTCTCTGAAGTGCAAATAATAGCGTTCATTAAAGAAGTATTTTAGCAAAGAAAAGTAATTGACAGTAAGGATAACACATCAGTGAAGATTGCCTGCAGGTGGCCTGAAGTTCAGAAGCAGAACCAAATTACAGGCGGTTTGCATGACGATTGAGTTGTTCTATATGAGAACAGCAATATTAGTGACTTTTCTTCTCTCACCACTAATGATATCCTTTCTGTATTCCATCTTCAAAATCTTCGCCAGCACAACCAGGGGAATGCCAGGCCTTTAAATAAGTTTTTAACAAGACTGTTTACTAATGCATCACACCTTACGGCACAGGCACAGCAACAGGCGATTTCTTCTGAGACTCATTTTGCACAGGGTTAAAGTTAACAGATCATGCTGGCAGTGTGGGATGCATGATGCAACAGTTCCACCTCCTCCTCTTACATGGCAACAGCACAGTAAATAGAAGCCGTTTGACCCAGAAATCGGTCCTTTATGACACGAGGATGTTTTAATGAGGCTCACGTTAAGGCTTCAGACATAACTCAAGGAGCCAACCTCCACTAGTACCCCAGGATGCTCTGGATCCAAGAGTATGTTTTGGGATCAGTTCTCTGGAGGTCCTTTCAAAGATTTGCAGTCACAGGTTTTGATATCTTAAAAAAATAATAAAGGGAGTCTGCATTCTTCAACGAATACTGCAAGTCTGAGAGCTCTATATCAGGCAGACATATCTGAACTTCCCCAAAGAACTTAAATGTCCAAAATTCTTTAAACTTTCAGAAAGGTGCTTGTCTGACATATATGAACATTATGACCAAAGGGACAAAGTAATATTATTTGATAACCATTTTGATGGAAGCTGAATTTCCACATATGACATTTTGACCAGGAAAAAATGCAAATGTTAATTCTGTCATTTAAAATTAACTAGAAGGGGAAAAATGACCTCAGAATTTCTTTCTACTTTGATAACTTAAGAGTATCTTATTCCTTTAAAATCCATTTCCTGGGTCAAGAGATGAACAACATATGAATGCACTGGTTATTTTAATGAGAAACAAACTTCATTTCACCGGAAACATTTTTTCATCAAAAATCTAGGAAAGTACTTAGTCAGAAGATTATTTGGTTATTGGAAGCCTGAAGGATTGGTTAGGACTTAACTTCTTTCAATATTATGCTATTAACTATTCTAGAAATGAAAAAGAGGTAAGACTGACATAGAGACTTAATCAGCACCACTGTTAAGAGTTCAGGCTAACAAGAGATGTGTTCCAAGAAGCAAAGCTCAGAGTTGATTTTGTCCTTTGTGAGAATACTGATATTAAAATTCATATTAAATATTAATGTGTGGTGGGAGAAACTATTGTGGAAGTAAAATTTGTCATCTTTTTGAATGGGGAATTTATTCTTTAATTTTCCTAACCAAAAGCAAGAAACTGGATTCAGACAGATGCGTTCAAATCTTGGCTGCACCCCTTATTAGTTAGGGAATCACAAGTGAGTCACATCTCTAAGTCTCTGTATAACTAGACTGTAAAATACTTAACGAAAAAGTACCCATCTCATAGGAACGCTGTACGAAACTAAATGAGAAAATGCATGCAAATTCTTGCAAAAGAAAGCACTTAATGTTAGCTATTATTAGTTGTTATTAACGTTATTATTTTTATCACAAAGTTGTGGTAATGATAAAACTGTATTGAGTAAGATATTTATGGCTAGAAGACCAAATAGGTACCGGGTTAGATCATCATTCATAAACGTCATCCTCAGTAACCAAAAATCCAACCAACCTTGTGAAGATTTGATTAAATTTCTATGAAATATTTTTCTAAAAAAATTTGCATATTCTAAAGGTAGAAAGTGCTTTAGGATTCATATCAAAATGTGAACACCTGCACGGTAATGTCTGTGGCGGCACTCTCAATACAAGTCCAGAACTACGGACTCCCCAGCGTATAACATGTGAAAACATCTCATGTACTCCTTTGTGACCACAATGTTAAAATGAGCTGTGTGTGGAAGAGGGGGTGCACATACCATCGAGTGTGTGTTGAAGGAGATGAACAGAGAGAATTGGGAGATTATCAGGAGCATTTGGTTTTTATTTCTTTACTCTGCTCAGTAAAGTTTGCAGTTTAATTCCTAGGTGACATGTAACTCAGAACTGCTTTTTCATGGGTGAATCGTCCCACATATGTGCATGTGAATGTCGGGTGAGGTATTTGATGAGACCAGTGGAGATGGAATGTGGAATCCCACCTTCTGCATCAGCATCACGATGCCTCCTGGAGCATCTGGAACAGCTCAAGTCATCACAGCTCTTCTATATGCAACAAGGCAAGAAATACCCCAGTGGTACAAAAGTGGAAATAATTTATCATTCTCTCTTGACTGACATAATAGATATTAATTACCACCTTGCTACCTGTGAAGCTGCCGCAACTGCGAGGCAGAGTGAACAGCACCTCTGTGCCCTCGCTGGAAGACATTTGCCACATCATTGCCATCACAGGTGTGGCCCGAACTCATTTCCCAGAAACTATGGTGGGCTGAGTAGATATCATCCATCTGATTTCTGAGAAAGCTAGAATCCAGTCCACACTGGCCACTGAGGAACATACACAGTTTCTATCTGACTTGATTTTTAAACATAGTGTGGTGGGAAGGTGACAACGAATGGTTTCTTACCTGCTGGTCTAGGTGACAATCACTAAAGGGGACGGAAGTTACATTTTAGCAGGACTAGTGTGTGTGAGATATGGCGTAGAGCTGTTTCTATGTGTTATGTCATTCAATCACATCTACTTCATGGGCTTGTCGTGAGAATTGAGAACAAATATCAGCTAAGCACTGCTAAATGTCTGTTCTATTCTCCTGGCACTTTATTGTTATGTTTCTGTGAGGTCATGTAAGCATCCCCAACCAGAAACAGGTCTAGAGTCATAAAAACATGAAGTGACTGAGTGAGGGCTTGGTCCAGTTCTGGCCGATCTTGCTCAAAGCCCAGGTGAGCTCTTTCCTCTCCGCCAAGTCACCGCCTACAAAGTCCTCTCTATGATATGTGGAAATTACACAAGTGGGAAATGCTCAGCTTCTAGGGAGGGTGTTAGGTGAAAGGATGGAGGACAAAGGTGAAGCAGGGGTGTGGGGAAACAAAACAGAGGCAAAAATAAGAAAAAATTCAGGGAACAAAGTTCTAGTTGGAATAATGAGTACAGATGTCTTTCCATTACACAAAGAGCCTCATTCTCGATTCGCATTTCCATTCCTCTCCTTGACTTGACCCAATGCTCCTTGCACAGCTCCTGCTGCCAGGAATTCTAAGACATTGTATTTTCCATTTTACCACTGATAAAAAAGGTCACTTTGGGTACACCATGTAAGATGTTATTTACTTATAATCTGATAGTGCCCTAGACTGCCTTTGTATTTTGTGCCCAAATATTTTTTCTGATTTCTTTCCAGTTTTCCCATTCTTATGTCACTTACTTAAGAGTACTCAATCACCATCATCCTAGCTTAATATATGATGCTATCAGATAAGTCATTTTGGGTAAGCCCACAGTCATAAATATTATTCTCCTTCCCCTGCCTCTATTTCCCTGTTACTAATATATTTTTTAAAAATATCTCTAATAAACTGCTATGTCTGAATTTGAAGCCCTATTACTAAGGTTCATTCTTCTTGATCTTGTGGCTGTCAACACCTCCCTAAACAGGCTTCCATCTTTCATGTTTTTCTAGCCTAATCCCTATTGACAACCTTTTCTAACCCAAACTAGCATCATTATTTTGTTTTCTGCTTTTTCTCCGCAGTTGTGTTGCAATCATTCCAAAGTCAGAATACTAGGCCAGGCTGTGAGGGCTATAAAGACCTTCAGAATCAGGCCCAGTTAGGGAAGTAACTCCTGAAGTGTACCATAAAATGTTAAAAATACAAGGAAGATAAGATTAAGACCACTTCTGTATGTCCTTTAAACCCTCATAGAGGACGGGTCAATGCAAAGGTGGGCTGGAGCCAGACAGTGCAGAGGGTGCACTGGGGCGGGTGGTGAAGATGAGGTTGAAGCAGTGGGATGAAATTACAGAGGGAAGGGCCTTGGCTCATTGCAAGATCTTTGGATATGAATCTTTAGGCAGAGGTGGGGCTGGGTAGGGAGGTGGCTAAGAAAGGATCTTAATGAATGGAGAGTGTGACCTGGTCAGAAAACCCTCATGTTGAAGATGGACTGGAGTGAGGAGAAACTAGTGATTAAAAACCAATTAGGAAATCTTCCAAGCGTTCAAGGTGCCCAACTAAAGAGACAATGGCAATTAAAGGCAACACATGATTCTGGACTAGATCTGATCATTGAGAAGAAAAGGCCCCAAAACATTATTGGGACATATGAAAAAATTGGAATATATAGATTCCCAATTTTATTTCAATGTTAACGTACTTGAACTTGATAATTGTACTTTTCATGAGGTTACAGGAGCAAATATCCTTGTTTTTAGGAAATGCACATGGAAGTATGAATATACAACCTACTCTCAAATGATTAGAAGGTAGATTGAGTGATGAATGGATGGATAGGTAGAATGATATAGTAAATGATTCAAAACGGTAAAATTGGTGGATATGGGTATCTTGGGTAAGGGGAATGTTGGAGTCCTTGGTACAGGTTTTCATATTCATTTTTAAACTGTCCTATCAGTTAGAAATTATTTGAAAATGAAAAGTTAGAAAAAAAGTCCAGGAAAGAAATGCCTCATCTCCATCAACACTTCCACCAAATCTGAGGTTCACAAAAATTATCAGAACCTTCCTCTTGGATGCCCCTTCATCTACAATGTCTCTCTTCTTCTACTCCACTCTTAAAACCTTCTTACATCAACCAAAAACGTCACTGGATTCTTAGTTCTTCACACAACCTTAGGCCTTTAAGGAACCCTCCCAGAACTTCTATCAGATGAATCCAATCTTTAACACATTGTTACTTCCTCTGTTCTACTCAGGCCTAGAAAAACCTACCTTGAGTCAATTCAGTGATTAAATAAACACTGAGAATCTAAGTGAATGACCTGTGTTAGGTTGACTCATAAACAGGAGGCATAATGGAAAGGTACCAATAAATGCCATGGCCTCACAGGGGAGAGGCCATGAGCGTCCAACGCAGCTGCTCATTTTATGACAGTTCATTTGAGGAGGAAAAACTAGTAACCGTGTTCTGTTATACATTTTTCAACTTTTGATTTTGATTTTTTCCAGGGTTTGTGCTAATTTTTATATGTGGGCTCTTTTGATTAAGTAGGGTGTCTTAACTGACAGCTCTTCAGGGTACACAGATTGGGGGCAGGTGGGTGTTGTTGATTTAAGAGAGGCACAACTAAGTCACTGCCATTATTACTGGGCAATACATCCAATTCTTATGAAAGAATTCAATAATTCTTCCTTCCACATTATCAACAAGTTAAACTGACCATATAGGCCCTATCAGTTTCCCAGGATGTGGGGCTGGGGGTCCCTGAGTCTGTGCACTGGGGAGTGGAACAGCTTATGAAACTCTCATTTGTCCTTCCTTCCAACTGCCACCACCACTGTATTCTGGAAACTGGAAAAAAAGTGTAATTGTTTATATCAGGTTTGTCATTCTGTAATGAATGTCTGAGAGTGTCATATAGGGCCCTTTAACAGCTCTTTCTCAAGAGAAGTAGTACCTCAGAAGGTGACATTTTGAAGATAATTGAAAACTTTACCAAGTCAAGACTTTTCAGTAAGGAAAGACCACAAGATGAGTTTTCAGTACTTCCAAGAGTCTAGGTCCCTTGAAAGCCCTAAAACAGTCAGTCAGACCCCATCAGGGACTTCATCCACCAGCTCTGCTAACGGACGTCACACCAGCGTTAACAGCAATGGCCCACTTTACTTATTAAGTTCCTCTGGCCTAGTGGCATTCCAGGCACCTTACATAAATCCTGTAATAAAACCAATTAAAATCTCATTAAAAGATAAAACCTAAAACTCTGCCAATAAAATGCTAAATACATTTTAAATGCATTCATTTTGCATCACTCTTGGAAGGTCTAAAATGAAAAAGAATAGTGTGAATGTTGCAAAGCTTTATTGAGGACAGTACTAATCTCAGGAGGTCAATCTGGAAAACACAATTAAATTAGTAAAATGTGCCCAGGCTTGTCAAATTTTCCAGGTCTGGTTTCTATCAGCACTGTATTTAAGGGAGTTCCTAAGTTTTACATTAAAATCTGTTTCCAGCTACAGTAAAGTAAGGGAGATTTTTCTGAGATAATGGTGTATTGAAAAATACATAAAATGTCATGATAGGCAATCTGAAATGTCACTTGCAAAAATCTATCTTTTCATCCAATTCATAGCACATATGTCTCACCAGAAAGCATAGAATTTGCTCTGTGAACATCTTTTTCAGAACGAAGGGGTTGCATTTTAAGCATTAAACTTAATAACAACTTGTCTGAACATACCTAAAGAGCTAACCCATTAAGAATTTTGAAGACTCTCAACTCCATGGATTATACAAATGTCTTTTTGGTTCTGTCTTCAAAAGTACATAGGAGAATGGGTGTAGTTCAAGCAGTTGTGTGCCTGCTTCCCATGTACAAAGTCCTAGGTTCAATCCTTGGTAACTCCTAAAAAAACCAGTATATAAACATAGGCTCAACATCTATCTTTTCTGTGAATGTTTGAAGTAAGGTAAGGGGTAAGAATCATCTAAGGAAAGCCATATTTCTTTTAATGTAAAAAAAAAAAATCAAGAAAATGAAAATAAATTCACAATTAAATGACTGTTGAGTGCAGAAAAGGGATGTGTACAGGGTAGGGGGGGGTGATTATTTAAAAATAATACCCAAATTACCTATATCCAAAAACGCAAATAATTATCACTGAATGGTTATGTTTTGTCTCTCATTGTATTTTTTTTTTTTTGCATCACAGGTGTAGTATTTAATATTTAGAAAAAGAATTGCTCATTAGAAGTGAAGGAGTGTGGATTAGAAATACAAAGAAAGTAGGTGAGGGAATTTATACAACTGGTCCCAAATAAGAAAACAAAAATGTTCAATTGATATGGTTGACATTTCTTTCTTTCATTAACTGCATCTCCCCATTTAGACAAAGCCAATGGTCTAAGATGACTCCAGACCATTCTTGCTGTCCAGCCACCCAATTCAAAATCTTTACACAAATACTTACGAAACATGCATGAAATTGAGCAAGTGGGATACACGGCTTTAACAATAAGCATTCATAATGCTATTGTACTACTACCTGCAGAGGGTAACACTTGATGATCTCTTTGGAAATTTTATAAATGGAACACTGTCAAATTTATAAGCAACATTTTAGACAGCAAATATGTTGCTTGGATTTTAGCGGGCTTAAACACTGCAAGCAGCTTAACCTTATCTCCCAGTGCCACTGCCTTCCTGGAGTAATTGATGCTTGGAGTCCCCAGTTTCACATAAACCAGGCCACTGTGTTATTGTATACAGCAATCTGACTGCCGGCAGAGGCAGGAAACTGCACTGAACCCAGATCAATAGACATGTCAACAGTAAGCTGCTTAATCTAATTCAGCCTATCTCATCTCAGAGCACAGAGTTTGCAATTTTACTGTTGGGTCCCTCTGGCAGGAAATGGTTTGGAAAGTTTAGTCTTAAGAAGTTTACATGATATGCTTATCCTTCAGGCTCTTGAATGTTTATTCAGCAGAATAGCTGTTTTAAATGTTTTATAAATGGCAGCAATGTAAACAAGGCACCTCTAAATTCCCTCACATGTGAAAACTATAATGGTGATTTCCTGGACTAGGAACATAGAGATTAACACTATAACCAATCACACTTCAGAGTAAATTGCTTTGGCTCACATGTTCTGAGCTAAAGTCAGCTTTTAACTCCAGCCCCTCTTTCTGAGAGAAACTCTTCATTTTAAATAAATATTTGTCTCTTCTTTAACTATCTACTGGACAAATGGCTTCTTTAGTTATGAAACCACAAATGAATGCCCATTGAAGTATCAGGCTTGTTTCCTGAGAATAGTGTGGGTGATAAGAAATGGTGAGCTGGAGGAAGGCAACTATTTCTGGCATCAAGGATTACAGTCTAAAATCCATTCACTCTGGCCCTGGCCGGGGTAAACCCCACCCTACCCCCCTTACCTCCGCGAAGGCCAGAGCTAGATACTGTGTCATCACTTGGAGGATGTGGGCACTCAGTCTCCTCCACGGCTGGCAGTCCTGGTACAAGTTTCCTTTAATTACCAAGAGGAAGTGCACCAATCATTTTCACACTTGTGAAAATACGACTTTTGTGCAAGTTCCAATACTTTGAAAGAACAATTTGTCATCACTGTCTTCCTTAAAATGGCCTTGAACAGAGCTTAACACGTGATTCAATCCTACTTCATGAATAAAGAAACGGGCCCTGCACCTAAGATCACACATCAGATTTGAGGTATAGATGGACTCACTGGTCAATTTCATGTGTCAACCTGGCTAGGTAATGGTGTCCACTTGTTGGTCAGGCAAGGAGGGGCCTGATTCTTACCGTGAGAGTATTTTGTAGATGGATTGGCATCTACAGTCAGTTGACTGCATCTACAAGTAACAAAGATTGCCCTCTGCAGTGAGGGGAATCTCTTCATCCCATCAGTTGGAGGTTTAAATTGGAGGATTTCAGAAATCAGAGGGAATCACTTTTGCTTCTTCCTCAGCCAGCCAGTTTCTCCTGGAGAATACAACTCCACCACCATCAGAGTGCCCAGCTCGTGGCCAGCCCTACGGAATGTGGATTTGCCAATCCCCACAGTCTGAGGAGCCAACTCCTATAATACATCTCTGTCTCATGTACGTCTAAATCCTGTCGGTTCTGTGTCTCTGGAGAACGCCGACTGAGACCAAGTGTGCTCCAGACACCGCGGTGAGGAAGCTAAAGCTTTCTAACAATAGAGCCCTGTGCAGGAAGAACTGGGAGATGGAACAATAAGGGGTTTAGACTCATTTGCACATTATTGTGGTCCAAGGGCAGGATATGTTTGAATTGGATTTTCATCCAACTCATGCTTATTGAATTGCCACCAGATGCCAGGCTTTGTGCTCCATCCTTGGAACACAATGGAGAGCGAGGCAGGCGGGGTCCTCCCCTGTGGGAGTCATCATTGTAAAGAGGGCGGTAGACGGGAGCCGGGAAATAAATAATACAGTTTCAGATATTAGCCAGCGCTTTAAAAAATAACATAGTGTAACATAAAGAAGCGTGTGGGTGGGAGTGGGGATGAGCACACCTGGGTGGCTGAAGAAGCCTCTGGGAAGGGACATTTGGGCCCCGGCTTGCAGTCAAGGCCACGAAGCCTGGTGCCTCACGCAGGTACCCGCCCGCACATCCCTCTATCCAGGAAACGTTTCTCAGTGAGGACGTTCAAGAACGGGGTAGACTGCCGCCCGCATTTACTGCGGGCCTAATATTTTAGCACCAAAATGCTCGTATTTTCCAAACTATCCTCTGAATTTCAGGTCTTCACAACCCAGAAGAACTCTATTCTCGTGAGTTCCACGGGAGGGACACACTTATTTACCTTTTCTTGTTAGTATTAAGGGCTGGCACGCAGTACCCACTGAGATGCTCTGTAATTGTTTATCGAATGGATAAATTAATGAACAGGATCCCCAGAAAATCTCAGGGCCAACTTCTATTAACTAACCATCAAAAAGAAGGAAGCTACATATTACCACCGGAAGATGCCAGTCAAGGGAGAATCTGTAAGTAGCAAACATTTAAAGCTAAAGAAGCACCCTAACCCCTCCCAAGCATCCCTTCACAAAGACAGGCAACTGCGGAAGGGTGGGGCTCTCCAAAGACCCGGGAAAGGGAGCCTCTACGTGTAACTTACTCAAACCACTGTTGTCCACAGGGAAGGCTGGGTGGGGAGGCAGGGAGGCCGGCTGAAGGGGTCTTTCAAGCTGTCCACTGCTGGGCCCCTCTGCGCAGCACACAGACTGCTGGGACACAGAGAGGCAGTGCACAGAACAAAGGGGGAGTCTGGAAAGAAAGACTTTGCCATTTGGGCCTCCTTTCCACGTTTTAAAGAACAAGACAACAATGAAGAAAGAAGAGGAGGAAGAAACAGAGGAGTAGCAGGTGTGGATGATGAGACAGACTGGAAGGGGAAGGGAACAGAGGAGGGAGGGGGCATGGAGGACAGGGGGTGCGAGAGGAGAAGGGGGAAGCATGAACGACTGACTCACTCTGTCACCTGTGGCATCTGAGAATGGCAGACTTGTAGGCTGTTTTAAGATCTGATTTGCTTTTGTAAATTAATTAAGGGCCCTTCTAGCCAAACATTTTCTAAGGCAAGACAAGTATCCAACTTGGTTTGAAAGGGAAGCTTACAGAACACTGGAAGCATCCAAAGTCTTGAGACTCCAACCAAAAGAAATAAAATCAGTTTTGATGCCCAGTACTAGGAGCACTGAGAAGGAATGATTAGGGATGCCAATTTGATTCAAGAATACTGTACTGTGTGTCCAAAATGTGGAAGGCAGAACTGCAAGGGGAAGATGGGGTAGTAAAGGGAACGTGTGAATAGTCTATTTCCCAAATTTCTGTCTTCAGGGGGTAGCTTATTTTGACACATAAGATTAATACAAGTGCCAGTGCATTGGTGATAAAATAGTAACTAGTTAAACAGTGGGGCACTAAAGCTAGAGTTTTGCTTAACTGGTAGGTGCTTGAATTTTATTATTTAAAGATGAATATTTGTCAGAATTTCACACAGTTAATGTTACTTTTATTAATCTAAAAAATGGTGGCAAACTAGGATTAGCAGTGGCAAATCCTATCTTACAGTAAACCTAATAATACCCAGAAACCACCAGCTATATTAAAAATAATTCTGTGAGTGGAGCCCATCAAGCTTTGAATGACTTCTTTTCCAGATCAAGGGCATATTAGTAGGAAAATTCATGAAGTGAGTAGTTGAAAACGTAAGATAGGGACCTAACAACAAAGAACAGAAAAACTAACATCACTGTGTGTGTGCACCAGGCACTTGGACCTGCTGAATCGCAATACGATAAGCTGCTTGGCAGGAAGTGCTACTCTCATTTCTAATAGATAAGGAAACTGAGGCTGAGAGGCTAGTCTGCTCAAGGCCAAACAAGTGGTGAATGGTAGACTCAGGATTCCGATTCTAAAGCCCAAGCCCTTTCCACAAGTCCTGCAAGTTGGCCCCACATGGCTGTGCACGCTGTGCACTGCATACACGTGCCACAACTGAGTGGGCACTGTTCCCACTGCAGACAACACCGATCTGTAATTTGCAAGAACAGTTTTCAGGCAGGTAAATATCTTGTTTTAATAAAATGCTACAAGGAGGGAAGCAGATGTGGCTCAAACGATTGGGCTCCTGTCTACCATACGGGCCCCAGGTTCGATTCTCGGGGCCTCCTGGTGAAGGCAAGCTGGCCCATGCCATGGAGAGCTGGTGAAGCAAGATGATGCAGCAAAGGGGTACACAGAGGAGAGACAGCGAGAGACACAGCAGACCAGGGAGCTGTGGTAGCTCAAGAGAATTGGGTGCCTCTCTCCCATGTCGGAGGCTCCAGGATTGGTTCCCAGGGCTTCCTAAAGAGAAGCCGAGAAGAGAAGATGAGCAGACACAAAAGAGCGGGCAATGAATGGACACAGAGCAGACAGCGAGTGCAGGCACTGGGGTGGAGGGGGGGATGGAATAAAATAAGTCTTTAAAAAAATAATGCTACCAGGAGAGGAAAAACATTTTTGGAAGAAGGGGTGCATTTTTCTAGCTTGTGCAAAGGCGCCACGTTGGCTGTTGGAGGCCCTGATGACAGGTGCATCGAGGAGGTTCAGAACGTGCTTGAGCAAGATGAGCAGGGTGACAGCAGGAGGGCGGTGGTGGCCTGCCCAGGCTCTCACCCCACCTCAGATCTCCAGACCATGTGCTCCCAGGGACACCAGCTAAGACCGAATAAGCAGTCCATGACCACAAGAGGCAACTGCGATGCTGGGCCACAAGGCGTTCTAACATCCACAGGCCTGAAGGAGGAGGACGAGCCCGCTTTGACAATTCAGATTCAAACCATCGAAATCTGTTGGAGCTTTACAAATTACTAGTTCCCCCTTTCAGCTGGCTCTGCCCAAATTTAAAACATTAAAAACAAAAGGAAAGGCTCTAGTAACCTTTCCTCTGGATTTTTAAATAATCTTAGCCTCCCTTGTTCCTCAAGGTTAATCATAAAGTGCAATCTTAGGAGGCTTATCTCCCATTAGGGGGTGAGGGGTGGGGGAGGACCCAGCAGGAGAGAAGCGGTGCACAATGGAACAGGGGAAACAGAATTTTGACAAACTCCATTAGCAGAAATAAAATAAGAACTCTAAAAATATATATATTTGTGCCAATTATTCTGGTATATATTTTTAATTAAGAATGAGGAAGAACCCCAAAGAAATACACGGTTAGCGCTTGCACTTTAGCTGGAATGTGCACACACACACCCGCCCTTAATTATGAGACAAAGCACGCCTTCATGCACCCGTGATTGTCTATGCACTGGCGTAGTATAACGTTCAACGGGGATGGTTGTAACAGGGCTGGTAATGAGATCTGGGTGGAAAATCTCTCTGTTAACTCAGCAGGCCTCCTGAGATGGTAAAATTCTAGTCTGCAGGTGTTTTAAAGTTTCTTGCCAATCATGACCCCAGCCTGCCCCCTAGTTTTGACATTAGGTTTTAAATATCATCTGTAAATCTCTTAGTCAATTTGTCCCCATCAAAAATCACTTCTAATCTCTCCTTGCCTCTGTACCAGCGTGAGTCTCTTTCGATTTGCCCAGCACTAACTAAAATGTTATTAAATTAATAATTTGGCACTATTATAATCCATAAGTGTTGAAAGCAAGCCTCCATAGAATTGTAAACCCTAAGATCTTTCCCATCAAAAGGCAAAGCAACCTCAAATGGGCAGAATCGAATCGAACAGCTGCTGTCGTTCCTTGACCTTTTTGTTTAAGGAATGCATCTGTCCCTTGTAACCATACTCAGACAAATGACTTGCAAATTAAAAGAAACATTTTTATGATTCATTGCAGGAGCTTACTTTTTGGGATACAAGGTTAAAAGTGAACAGTAAACCTTTTAAGGTTATTGAAACTAAATTATTAACGCCGTGTTTCACCTTCCTTTTGTCCTCTTCATGGCATTCTCCCTGATTACTCACTGCAACTCCACTCCTACAAGTTGTAAATCAGATGAAAAATCTTTAAAGTACAAAAACAGCTGATTAAAATGTTCAACCACGGGGCAACTACAGAGACGATGATGAGTGACATACTGTATTAAAAAAAAGAAGAAGAAACTTCTGATAGCTCTTGAACCAAGTATTGTGAAAATTGTGCACTTTCATCTCTAGAAAGAACCACGTTCAAAACCCAATTGCAAACTTCAAAATGATGAGTCCTTTCTTCTGCTGGGCTCACACCTGGTACCTCACCACTGCAGTGCATTTCATCTGTATTGTTTTAGGCTCACGCAGGAACTACCCCCAAAGGGGGCTAGTGATATCTTAGCAGAAAAGTGGAGTCTTCTTGTAGCCCTTCTGATTAGCAGTGACTGATAAAGCTACGACATCAGCAGACAGGAACCTGCACATAGTTGAGGGATCTCTACCTGGCCTACTTGGGACCTCAATCTTCTCATCTGTAAAATGGGCTGATGATGGCCATTTTCTTCCTAAGCTGTAACTGTGAATACAACTTGCAGCTCCCAGCACATAGTTGGTTTAATAGAACAGTTACTGGGTAACTACTACCTCACACACTTAAAAAAGCTACAGGTCTGTATTTCACCAGACACTTTGCATTAGTGCAATGTACTCTAATAATTAATAAAGTGTATCCGGTCCTACCTCTTGGCACTGCATCTGGGGTAGCAGCAGGGAGCTACTGAAAGTGGGCCAATGGAGAGGAGCGTGAGCTGGGTCAGCTTTTGGAAGAAAGCCGTGAAGACTCCAAGTGATTGGATTAAGGGGCTTCCAAAAGCAGTAGAGGCCTCAATATCACCGCCCCTTTCCACAAAGGCCTGTGAAATATCCACCGTGAGCAGGGCCAGCTCAGCAGGCATGGGAACTGTGCAGTCACACAGGGCCCAGCGCTCAGAAGTGCCCGAGCTAGGTGTGACGCTCTGCCATCACTGCCTTGAAATTTTATCTTTGAACTTGTGTTTGGACGTGCAATCTGATGGAACGATGGGGCATGCACGGGAGGAGAGGTGACACATGCAGCACGCGAGCCCACGCCCTCCTTGCCACTCCACTGGCATATGGGGTTTGTCATGTGCCAGCTCTGAATCTCCGTGGACCCACGATGTGTGGGAGTTCAGCAAGGCTCAGAGCAAGCCGGGTGGGTGAGGAAGCAGGGATGCCGACATTCCCAAAAGACCACTCTTTCCGTTCAGGCCAGAACTTGCCTCAAATGCAGAAGGACAGTCACAGCATTCAGACAAACAGGAACGGCCAAGGAGCCTAACCACGTTCTCTGTTAACAAGGGTGGCACTTTCGGTATTAGCCAACTACTTACACGGCAAATGACAAGAGAGAGAAAGGCAAAGATAGAGTGGCCCGGAGTTCCTTTTCCTTTTAATCTTTCCTTCCTCATCAGTAAGCCAAAAATGTTGTAGAATGTGCACATCAAGACTTGAAATACAAATAGCTGGATTCGTTTTGTGCAGCATCCCACTGTTCTGTTACCCATGCAATGCATGTGCGTGTACAAGCCACAAAATTAGAATTAATGTAATTTTGTTGATTCTGTGTGAGTGAAATGCTCTTACATTTCTTTTTAACACTACACTAAACAATATCATACTCATAATTTAAAATTTGATTGTTTCTTTACTTAGAACAGCATTAAATATAAAATTAAAAACGTCATGGTAAGTTGAGAAGGAGACCACAGACGAAAGGAACACGTTTTCTCTTTTAACAGTACTTTTTTTCCTTGCACCTCGAACAAGGGGCTCAGCATTTTCATTTGGGGCCTCACAAATTACCTTGCCAGAGCTGACCACAACTCAGTCACCTGAGTGAAAGTTTCCGTCTCTGACATGCCCTGAGGAAAACGGAAGCTCACCCCGGAAGGACTAGCACCTGCCCCTCTCCCTGCAGACAAGAGCAGGAAGAGTCCAGGGCTCTTCCTCCTAGGGACTGGAGACCCCTGGAAGGCCCAGAACCCCCTACTTACCCTGCTGCTCAAACACAGCAGCAGTAGCGCTGAAAGAGAGAGAGAAGAGAGAGAGAGAGAGAGAGAGAGAGAGAGAAATCTATCTATCTTGTGGCGGTTCTCATCTTCCTAAAGGTAGCTTGTGAGCATCTGCTGGGTCCAGAAAAGGGCTTCCCAGAGACCCAGGACTGGCCCAGCTCTCCAGCTCTGCAAACAGTTTTGACTAACTTATCCCTTTTAAGGGGCTTCTTTACTCCACCAGCCCTTCTGAACCAGCAGCCTCCGTCTCCACAGTAGCATTGCTCTCTCTGAACTTCAAATCACAGCCTAATAAATACAAGAGAGGAAAATGAAATCAAACAACCCTCTCAAGTCCGCTCTACCTTCAAACCACTCTTCATTTACTCCCATCCTTTTCAAGACCCCCCAGGTACCCTCTCTCTGCTCTGACCAACACCCTTCTGTCTGGCTGGCTGCTGAAGCCTTTCTGGGGGTCTGTCGGGTGCCTGGAATTATTAGGGACCTCACGTAAGCCATCTCATTTGGAACTCATTCTGGTCCTTGGTGGCGTGTGTTATAATGTCCATATTTTTTATGAGAAGGAGGTTCTGAGCGATCAAGTAGGAAACGTGAAGTCACAATGCAACCAAGTGGCAGAGTGACAGTTGAACCTACTGAGGACCGCATTTGCCCATTGCCCACAGGACTCCCAAATCAGGAGGAAACAAACCAATGAGATGGAGAACATGGGACATTATACAAGACTGGCCTGGACTCTTCAAATGTGCACTGTCAAGGAAGCCACAAAAACGAGATGGAAGTGGGGGAGCCTTCGAGACAAGAAGAAACTGAACAAGACATCGTGCCTAACGCAATCCATAAAACTTACCTAGGTCCTGTATCAAAAACAAATAAGCCATGGCAATCGGGGAAACCTTGAATATGGGTTATGTATTAGACATTGTTGAGTCAATATTAGTTTATTGAGTCTGAGTTTTAAAAAACTGACAAGAGAACACCCACCAATTTTAGAAGTCTAATTACCTCTTTAAGGGGAGAAGGTAAATGGAATGGGAGATAAATTTGACTGTATCCATAATACGGGATTTAAAAAATAAGAAACCCAAAGCATTAAAAAAAAATAAAAGCCAGGGACAATATAAGTGCCACGAGGTACAGAGTACTATGTAGAGGTGACGTGGACATAATATAATCAGGTTCATGCTTGCACAGGAATCAAGAAAAACATAATAAAGATCAGGAAGGGATATTCCTTCAATTGGAAATTCCAATAAAATGCATTTTTAGGAGGTACTGGGCATGGAACACAGGACCTCATACATGCGAAGCAGGTGCTCAACCACTGAGTTACACCTGCTCAACAAAACACATTCTTTTATAGAATTATTATATTATGTGTCCCAATATGAATGTTATAAATTATGATAAGAATAAAATTGCTTACTCGGTTAACTAAAAAAAAAAACTCCTCTTATCATTTTGTGACCTATCTATAGAGTCCTCAGTTAACCTTGATGACCTCTCTATGGGACAGATATCAATACCATTTTCACAGAACAAGAAACTGGGGCTCAGAGAGATCATGTGATATACCCAAAGGCACACAGCTTGGCAGCCCCAGGATTCCAACTCAGGTCTTTGGGCTCTAAATCTAACAACTCTTCTAAAACACATGTTTTAAAGTAACTGAAAGGTGAGAAAATAAAGGTGGGTATTAAAAAGCTTGCTCTTACACTTTGAGAATGTATTTGATTCTTTCAGGTTGATAAAGCCCAAACTCTGGAGCAGGTCAGCCTCAGGAGGGAGGAGGCTCGTGCTGAGAGCCGGCGCGAAATCCTATAACCATCCCTGGCCTTATATTCCTGTCGCCAAACAACAACCCTTAGGAGATTGACTCAAAAGCTTTTCATAAGACATAGTTAAGAAGATCAATAGCCAAATACGTTGCTCACTGAATCCTGCTTAAGTTGACAATATGGAAAGATTATTTCTCAGCTGGATTTGGGAAAATCTCAGAAGATTTTGCAGAGGTACATGGGGGAGTTGGGGCAATATTTCTTCCTCTTTCATCAATGTTTTAAACATATTGAAATCCCCCCCTGGGGGAAGGCAGGTTTCATTAGGGACTGTGCACACATGTGTGTGTGTCAACAGGGCATAGGGCAAAGAGCTTTATACATATTAAACCCCCAGTAAATATCTAGAAAAAGTAAACTAGATTCTCTCTCGCCTGATTATAAAGAAATATAAACAAAGCCCTTCTTGCAGCAAACCTGAATATACTTAAAAAGTCCTCAGGGCACTGGCTGCTGTCACACCTCCAGGAGCAGGAAGCTGTCTCAGGTGGTGTGGCAGGTAGTTGCAGGGCAGAAAGCCGGAAAAGAGCACATCCCTGAGCTCAACGGCAGACGACACAAGCCCTCAGCAGAACCGGGTATGGAATGACTGGGAGTAAAGAATCAAGAGAGAACTGGCCACATGTCTGCTGTAAACTGAGGGCTTCCAGGTTGTCTTAGATAGGCTACTTCATTAAGATGCTAGCAGTTATCCATCACTCTGTTCAGAACCCATCAAATAACAGTCCCTTTTCATATGTCTAGCTGAAAAGCCAAAAAGCAGCTTTGTAGAAGTCTGGGCATTGTCAACAAGAATGATTTATTCCTTTTCCCAAACAAGCTAGTTCCCTGGATGATTTTTATTGTTTCAAATGCTAGTATGTTTTAAATTTTCAGAGAGAGGGGGAGATTTATTTTTAAAGTTCACAGAGATTGCTGTTTCATCAAATTCAACCAAAAATATATTAGGTCCTACTATGTCTCAGGCACTGAGTATATGGAGGGGAAGAAGCTCATGTTCCAGTAGGGAGATGAACGCAGACAATGCCCATTCAGGGTTTTACCTTCAACAACTGGCAGATAGACAGAGATAGGGGGGGAGCAGATTCTATCAGAGGGAGAAAAAGAAGACGTGAAAAACATTACAGAAGACTTAAATTTCCAACACGAGTTCTAACGGATGAATAATTTTTTCAGACAGACTCTGATCTATCTTGACTTAAGTAATTATTGGTTAGGATGCCTACATTACACCACACCATATGCAAACGTTATCTCAGGATGGACCATAGATATGAATGTAAGAGATAAGACTATAAAACTTCTAGAAGAAAATATAGGAGAAAATCACCATGACCTTGGGCTAAGGAAAGAGTGTGTAGGTAAGTCACTAAAAGCATAATCAATAAAAGAAAAAAAATAGACATCTTAGATTCATAAAAATTAAAGCTTTCAAAAGACATCATTAAGAAAAAGAAAAAACAAGCCACAGACTGGGAGACATATTTTTAAATAATATATCTTCTAAAGGACTTACATCCAGAATATATAAAGGACTCTTAAAACTCAGTAGGAGGACAAACATCCCTATTAAATGTAAGCAAAGGATTTGAGTAGGTAGTTTACCAAAGAAGATATACAAACAGCTAATAAGCATAAGGAAAGATGTTCAACATCATTAGTCATTAGGGAAATGCAAATTAAATCATAAAACACTTCTTCATATACTCTAAAATGATTATAATTTAAAAAGCATACAATAACAAGTATTGTTAAGATGTGAAGAAAATGGAACTCTCCTACACTGCTGGTGGGAATGGAAAGTAGTGGAAGATGATTTGGCAGTTTCTTTAAAAAGTTAAATACAAACTTATCATTCGACTCAGCAATCTCACTCCTGGGTATCTACCCAAGCGAAATGAAATACCTTTCCATGCAGAAACTTGCATGCATAAGTTCATGATGGCATTTTTCATAATAGCTAATACTGGAAACAATCCCAATAACCATCTCCTGATGAAAGTCTAGACAAAATGTGGTATATTCATACAGTGGAAAATTATGAAACAATAAATAGGAAGGAACTATCAATATATGCTAATATGTTACAACACAGATGAACTTAAAACATGTTATGCTAAATGGAAGAATCCAAATGCAAAAATGATATGTGTTTTGTGATTCCATTCAAAAGGAATGTCCAGAAAAGTCAAATCTATAGAGACAGAAAGCAGCCAAGGGATTGCCTGAGGTTGGAGGTGAGAACAGGGATTGTCTACTAACAGGCATGAGTCTTATGGGGATGGTGGAAATGTTCTAAAACTGGATTGTGATGATGGTTGCACAACTATGTAAATTTACTAAAAATCATGTTGAACCATGCACTTAGAACTGGTGAATTTCATGGTATGTAAATGTTTTTGTTTCCTAGACTGCTCCCACAAATACCATGAAATGGTGTGACAGTTTGAAGCTTTTTGTGGATCCCAGAAAAGATCAGGTTCTTGGGGCTAATCCATTCCTGTGGGTATGGGAAACTTTGATTGGACTGGATTCTGTTGGGGGGCCTTTGATTAGATGGCTTCGGTGGGTCTTGGTCCTCTTGCTGGAGGCCTTTGCAAGGCAGAGGCTGAAAATCCCTGAGAAGCTGGAATCAGTGGAGCACAGAGGCATGGGAAGAGGCCCTCAATGGGCTAAAAGAGACAAGGTCCAGAGGAGAGGGGAGAGACTAGCCACTTGCCTGATCTCCTACAGCTGAGCTCAAGGAGAACACAAGCCTGGAGGGAAAGGCAGAAACCTTGGCAGAGACCTGCTTTGCCATGTGACAGGAGTCCAGGATCGCCAGCAGCTGACCTTTGGTGAGACAGCATGTCTGATGAT
Organism: Dasypus novemcinctus; assembly: GCF_030445035.2. Taxonomy (NCBI): domain Eukaryota; kingdom Metazoa; phylum Chordata; class Mammalia; order Cingulata; family Dasypodidae; genus Dasypus; species Dasypus novemcinctus. The sequence goes on along the minus strand of NC_080677.1, from coordinate 151,618,765 downwards.
GCCTTGATTTGGACATTTTCACCAGCTCAGACTGTAAACTTTTAACCTAATAAGTTCCACTATAAAAGCCAATCCATTTCTTGTGTCTTGCATTGGCAGGCTTTAGCAACCTAAGACAAATGGGTTTGCTTCAACAATGGGAATTTATTAGCTTACAGTTTTGAGGGTAGGAAAATGTCCAAATCAAGGCGATGCTTTCTTCCCAAGACCAGCTGCTGGTGATCCTTGGCTCCTCTGCCACATGGCAAGGCACATGATGGCACCTGCTGGTCTCTCCTTTTTCTTCCAGGTTTCGTTGATTTCATCTTCTTGCTTCTCTCTCTCTCTCCATTCCATTAATCCACAGGAACAGATTAACTTTAAAAACACATTTTTTCTGGGGTACATACTGTTCCAAACCATCACAGTAAATGGTACCTCAATAATTGTTAGGATGAAAATAGGGGGAAAAGGTATGCATTTTTAGGCAGCACAGTAGTTTTAATTTTACTGGTGCTCAATAAAGGTTTTTAAACAAATGAATTAATAAATAAAAGAAGGAACACTATGCCCAAACACATGCTGATAAATGCCCTCCAGAATGGGAAACTGTCCAACTTTCGTTTTCCATGTAATTTTTGTGCCAGCATGACGACTATGGGATTGTTTTGAATTCTCTCTCCTTCCTGCTTCTCATTTCTACAGTTGCCTTATCTTGCCTGTGATTCTGCTTTCTTCCTCTTCCACTCTTACTGAAGGCCCCTGGTCTTTGTTTTCCGTGAGTAGATTACTAAAGAGGTCTTTGAGCAGTGCCTCCTTATATGTTCCTCAGCTTAGAATTCAAACCTCCAGCTGGCTCATCTGTGCCATGTGGTTTCTTGCCTTACTCACCTGAACAGCTACGCCTTTTGACTAACACAGCTGGTCAGTGGGCTCATCAAACCCAGCTTCTGGGTATCAGTTCCAGCACTCTTTCTACATGGGATACCTCTTCTTTTCTGTGTAACAAATGTGGCTTAAAATTCTTCCGTTAATTTTTAAGCTTAAATATGCCTTTTTAATGGTATCCTACATATCCTTGTAACTGTTCTCTAGCTGGTGTGTGTGTGTGTGTGTGCGCGCGCGCGTGCGCGTCTCCTCAACCAGACCAAAAGACCAAAATTTCAAGGTTGGGGACCATGCCCCACCCCCATTTCTTATGCTCTAGAAGCATCTAATCCATTTTTTGTTATTGTTGTGCAGTAAATGAATGAAGTGAAAGAATGAAGTGTCACTATAACAAAGAAATCGTTCCTTCATTTTAAAGCATCCATCCAGTGTACCCACTTAACACCTTTCTGTTATACAAAAGGGAAGTCTTTAATACACACTGTTCATCCTCTAGCTCTTACCATGTGGCTCTCGGGTTAATTCATATTTGTCTTTGGACAGTTTTAAAACATTATAGCTTTAGCTCATATTTATCCACTTGGTCAGCTATGAAGTGAAACAGGAAACTCAAATACATTAGTGTCAAATATGAATAACCTTTCCCTGCCCAGCTCCAGGTAGGGCCCCAAGCGGAGGAAACAATTTGGCCTTTTGGCTCTATTTAATACATTGAGCAACCACACATCAAAGACTGCAACCAGTAAATAAATGCAAACAATAAAGCATACACCAACCCAGCCACAGAAACAGGGAAAGCTTCGCTGTATTGATTTCCTGACCCGAGAGAGACACCAGGCAAGAGGCAGAGCCCACAGCACAAGCTGGTCCAGAGGGCGCTGGACACCTGCTACGCCTCATCCCGTCTTGCCTGCCATCCCCGCCTTAGACGCCTACATGAAAACAGATTTCTTTTTAAATTCAGATTCGTAAAGCTAAGCATTTTGTCTCTATCTGTCAAACAGTAATAATAAAAGGGCATCTCAATATAGCCAGTATGAGGGCTTCGGGGTTGGAAGGAAAGATCTAAGAAGATTTCCATAACTAGCAAGTCCCTCCAGGCACTGGGATATAGACCTGGAACCACTCTATCTCCTGCCAGTTAATTTCCCTTTAATTAACTTAATACTGGGGCTGTCTTGCCCTATTTAGCTTTTACTTCTCAATGCAAACCAGTCCCCTGCAAAACGAGACCCTCTCTTCTCTTCTCCCTAAAGCAAGTGACAAGTTTAGAAGGCAGCGGGAAAAGTATATGAGCCAAACTTTAAAAAACAAAACAAACAAACAACAGCTTTCTCTTCATTCTCGGGTTATTCTAGTTGTTTGCCAAAGGAAAGGTTCGCCCTAGCCACAAAACAACTTCCAAAATGTGCCAAATTAGACTTGGACATTGACATATGTACACATGCACCTACAAATTCCTGAAATACATGTAATATTATACTCCAGTCTTAACAGGAAAAAGTACACACCACATGAATTTTTCCCCTTTTATTTGACTCACACTTTAGCATTACAGTCTTAAAAGACAAAAAAAAAAAAGAACTTTTTCATGAACTACTTGCTATGAAGGATCAACTTTTGGTTGCAGAACGATATTATTTCCAGGAGTCATGCTAGCTAGAAATATATTAGTTACCTCTGAAGGTCATAAAATTTCAATCAAGTTTAGAATGTCAAGGCTGTCTGCAGCATGTGCTGAAACTCCACATTCGAAGTGGCAGTTGTGCTTTCAACATGATCAACTTCCAGGTTCATCACTGACTTTATACGATTTTCACAGGACAGAGATGCACAGAAAATCAACTTCTCTGAGGCCAAATGCCTCCTCTAGAAAGTCACTACCACGCTCCCTAAACAGCAGTCCATTGTTCTTCCGACATGGACAGCCTTTGCCTTAAATTTCCTTTTTTTTTTTTTTCAAAGCTCTCTTGCTTGTTAATGCCCTGACCTTGGCATCTGTGCTGGGGTGACAGCTAATGTGATCTGCTCAAACAATGCTGACTATTGGCAAGGAATACAGTATGCGCGGTGATGTCACTGAACTCATTAGGGATATATTTGACATTTGGCCCAAGAGAACATACTTATTAAACACAACCTTAGTGAAAAGCAGTGTGGCCTGTTGATAAGTAAAGTAAAACAATACATGCTTTGTCCGGTTATAAAAATAGCACTTTGACCAAGAAATAGGGTTTCTGCTCTTATCCCCCTAATTATGGTAGCAAAGCAAACTGAGAGAGAACTTATGTAAGAAGAGATAATAGTCTGAAAATGCTCAGTGCTATGCTAGGCATTTTACAAAACCAATAAAGGTCCAAACATTAACTGGTCATTTAACAAATACTCCCTTTTCCAATCCTAGCCCAAGCGTGCAGTCAGATGCTACTATAAATGAGACAATGTTATTTGAGAAAACATCTGATATGTATAAAATGGCAATATCTGATGCTTTTAATTCAGAGGAGATATTTGGAGATGGGCAGAGCTGACAAAATGTTGCCTTCCAAGGACCCCAATCAGCTATTTCCCCCAGTATCTACTCAGTGAAGATGGCTTGACCTGCTCACCACAGGCAGGAAGGAAGCCCAGAAAAGGTTAGAGTAACACTTCTGAACAAAATTTAGGAAATCTGGTGAGAGACAAGCCTTCAACAGAGCTCAAAAGCAGCCAAGTCCCAGCAGCATATCGTCTGAGATGTTTTTCAAACAAAACGGCTTTTGGGCATGTAAATGGTATTTTCCTCATTTGCAGAACATAGGACTGCAGTTGGTTATTAAGATCATTATCTAAGAGATACTGTGCAATGTCAACAACCACTTGGTCTCCAAATTATAATATCTAGGAAGCAACCTGGAGAGTAGATGTGCTCTTTTGCCTCATAGCAGGTACAGAGTGAATGCTAGAAACTCAGGTACATTAGCATCAAATACAAATATGGTTTCTTTGACCAGTTGTAAGACTGGGCTGAGGAAACCATTTTGCTTTTACATCACCTCACGATTCTTTGCTTCAGACTGGAATGTCTTTGCTCCTGTAACTCTTCAGCTTTCTACACCTCTCAGACATGTAAATATCTTCATGTGGCTAAATCCATGGGCATCTTCCTGCCCATATCTTACTAAAGAGTCTCTCAGGGCCATTACAAACAACTGACCACCACCTCCTTCCTCCCTCGGTTCCTGTGGTATCATGTTCTCGTGATTTCCTTTCTACTGCTCTTGCTCTCCATCCTAGTTTCCTTTGCTCTTTGCCTCTCTTCCTAGACAGATCTCTCAACACCAGAGTTTCTCAAGGCTCAGAACCAGCCCTTCTATCTCTTCATTTCTCCCCAGATATTATTCATTTCCATGATTTTAATACCATCTGAATAATGATGATTCCCAAATTTATATCTTCAGTCTATATATCTCCCCTGAACATCATACATCCCAAACATAACATGCCCTAAACTCAACACTTACTTTTCTTCCCACTCCTGTTCCTCTCAGCTTTCCTGTCACAATAAGCCATAATACCAGATCCAAATCCACCACCCTTTTATACTCTGCTCTGTGATGCGGTAGCTGCTTCCTGCAGTTATGATCTTGGAGTGACTCTTCTATTTCCTTGTTCCTTTTCCAACACCTGTGTAACCAATCCCCTACATTAAATTTCACCTGTTTGCAACACCTAAGTGGTTTCTGTTTTCCTGGTCAACAGACACACGTTGTAATCTATTTTCCACATGGCAGCCATTGGGATGTTTTAAAATGATAAAGCAAGTTATGCTCGCAATGTAGAAAACACTTTATCACTCCCTAAGACAACTTGTTCGCTTTGTCTCGGGAGATTTGACTTCCACATTCATCTCTGATTTCATCCCGCACCACTCAACATGTTCTAGCAACGTTGGCTTCTTCCTAGTTCAGAGAACATGCTAAGCTTTCCCTGCCTTTGGCTTAGTTCCTGCAACAACTTCTGCCTGGAATGTTCTTTCCTCCATTCCTTGAACGTCTGTCTACCTCCTTTGCACCCTACAGCCCTCAGGCCACATGTCACCTTTGCAGAGAAATCTTTTCTCTAATGAATTATTTCAGCATCCTGATTAGGTCCTTATTATAATTTTAATTAAATATTTATACATTTCCTTTTTAATTTTTAGTTAACTCCCACCCAAGCTATATACCTCAGAAAGCAAGGACTTTGTTGAACTCACCACTGTGTATCCAAAACACAATGAACACACAGGGTAAGCACTCAAAATATATCTGTTCAATGAACAAATGAATGAAGATTACTCCTACAACGTTTCTATAAATGATGACTTCCAAATGCCACAAATACTTTGAAACATCAGAAATATCTCTTATTTCTTATAAAGAAAAATTTTGCAAGGAAAATTAATAGCATACACATACTTTAGGGGGAGAAAACACTTAAAAAATACTAATCCATGGTGGATGCTTTAGAAACACTGCTTTAATTACCAACTGATGTGCTATGTATAACTATTTCTTTACCTAGTTATCAAAGAAATGCCTCCAAAGAACTCTCTGGATCTGAAAGTAATTAATGTGATATATATTTTTTAAGACTCTATAATTCAGACTACTGAGTTAGGTCTTTCTCCTATTTAATATGAATTTATTAAGTTTTGCTATATTTTATGCATTCATGTTTTTTTAAAGAAAGATTATGTTACAGAATTGCAAAAATTCTTTTAACTCCAAAGGGTGTATGTTACAACAAGTCATCCTAAAAATATAAAAGCTCCTCTCTGGTGAGACAGGGAAGAAGCAGGTGAGAACCAACAACGGCAGCCCAGTGCTGCTGCTAGGCAGGTAGAGGCCTCGGATCAGTGGGGGCGCTGGGAGGGTTCTAGGCATTCTTGCAGAGTCTACCACTTGGACTTTTTGTATAACCTCATTCACATTTTTTGCCCTTGTCATGTTTTTGTGATGGATATAGCATTTTTTTATTGGTCACTATTCCATGGATAATTTGCTTTCTTCAATTGATCTATGTGTGTATAAAATGCCACATTACCCCTGCAGTTTAGTTACTTAGCTCTAATGACTGGCATAAACAAACAAATGCATGTGTGGGAGACAGGCATGAAATCAAGCACTGCCACGTTCTAACGTGATACTTGCACGTGGCCTTCTAGGTCTGAATCTGAGTCAGTGCAGCGGATTCACCAGCGTGAAGGTGGCAATCTTTGCATTTGCGTTTGCTTGTGTTTAATACTTCACAGAGAAGTAAATGATTTTGATTTGTTCTAAGAAAATGCCTGACAATATCCATTTCAATGCATTTTCCAGCGGAAATGCTTCCACAACGTGGTATTTCCCCTTAGAAGGATGCAATCTTATAAGAACACTCATACTCTTTAAAAAGTATTAACATTAATAAAGGCAGAAGAACCAAGGAAACTGCACAACTGAAGGATGTCACTAGTACATTATCGGCTATTCCTGTTTGGGAAATACCAAATGCTGGAATAAAGCTAGAAAATCCTACCATCTCCTGAAGTACAAGGCCGGTTTTGATGTCTGTGCTGACCATAATAAGCTGTAGGACCTGAGAAACAGGGAGAGAGAGCACCTACTACAAGGCTAATGACCAAATCCCACAATCCACACAGCTTACTGTGCAGTGTCGCAATACAAGTGTAGTACTAGACACGGTATTTTAGCACAAAGTTAATGGAACTTACTTTAACTCCTCTCCCCCACCAGTTCAATTTCCAGGGCTGCCCAATAAGTACCATTTTAACTACCACGTGTACTGCAGTTCTCTCACAATTATCGTAGACACCAGGTAGTTTATTTACCTTCTCAAATACAAGACTAAAAACAACAGCATTTGCCTATAATGAGTATACGATAACTAACTAAAAGCTTCGATTATGAAAAATATTCTTTCCGTTCCAGCAAAGTAAAAACCTTTCTTTTGGTTGTTGGGGCTATTTTTCCTGGTCGGTATTATGCAGAAATTGTCGTGCCACCCTGAGAGTCTTGCACCAGTGCTTCACAGGAAGGAATAAACTTGGACCCACTCTGGTGCTCAGAGTCGGAAAACGTTAACAGCTGCCAACATCCCTGAACCAAGGTAAATTTTTCTAAAGTTTTCATGGGATTCAAGAAGGAATAATGTGGGACTTCACAGTTCTTTTAGCAACAATCAAGTCAATTATTGAATAAGTCTGAATGACTTCCATGATGCGAACGTGGTACTGGCACGTCACTGTAATGTCTTTCATCCAAGGGGTGTAATGAACAATTACGGTTCCTAAATATTTGGAAACTTTAAGAATAATTTAGCTTCTGGAAAATATTGTTCCCAATTTTTATAAGAGTTTATGGTAAAAAAAAATAATATAGCATAAGATTCTCTACAAAAAGAAGTTTTAAGTTATTACTAAGAACAGGGAAGCTGTAGCTGACAGATGCTAAGGTCAAGTCGTCCAACCTTTTACAGCTAATACAAAACCTATTACAGCCCTCGGTACACATTTCTGGGTTGTGAGAATGAGCATGTGTCTTTAAACTCTTAACCACAGATTAGAGGCCTGCTTCCTGAGGGTTTTTAGTTTCTTTTAAACAGATGGCCCAAAGTGAGGATGAAGGAAGCTGTTTTGATCCATTGTGTAGGTAGAGAATGTTATCTTTGTTTTGTTTAAGCATCACACTGGCTAGAGTTAAATAATTGGCTGAATATTTTCAGCTTTAACTTTGAAGTTAGAGCACTTGGGGATGAAGTGTTTGATAATTTTCCTAAGTGTATTTGCATAAATGTTTACTCTCCTGTAACACAAATACAAACATATATCTTTCTTAATCATCCTTAGTGCTTATGTAATTATTGAAGGAATGGGCATGCTTCTCCATCAGGTACTTACTTATATTTTTATTTAAGCAATTGTGATAATCTTTTGTAGAAATAGAAGAGAGTGCCACCCTTTGAGAAAGTTTAACGGAAGACAGAATATAGCCGTGTTTAAATGTCCATACAATATCTCAAAAAACTTTCAAAAGGTGGAAAGTCAATCTTCCTGACATCTTTTGATTTTTATAAACTAAGAACAAATACAAGTGAATTTAACTCTAAAATTTTGACCAGCTCACGGGCATTTGGGGGTGAAATTATTCTGATACACGTGTTAAGCCCCCATTTTATTGCTAAAATAATAAGGCTCAGAGCCGTGCTTCTCCATGCCCACAGGGATAGGGATAAAAAAAAGGCTGTCTTTTTAAGCTTAGCATTTGAGTGCATTATTTTCTATGCCTCTCCTGGCCTGGCTTCACACTGGTAAATGGTGTTTCATCAGCCCAAATGATTGGGAAGATGGTTCATGAATTTAGTTTATGAATACTGACACATTTCAACCCACAAATAGGGATGTAACACTGCATCAAAATGGAGCTAAAAGAGGAAAAAGACTGCAGCAGCCAATAGGAAAATTAGATGAACTGAACAAAGGCACTTAATTTAATAATGAAAACCACTCAGACCCACAATACACTGTACTATACCTCTGGCCATTCAGTTATTACAATAAATGCATATTCAGATGTTTCCCAAAGATGCTTTCCTTCTCTTTCAAATTCAAAAGAATGCCTTTCTAATCCAATACAATTCTTTTCACTCTACATTTCAGCAGCTGTCTTTCCTGATTTCTAATCAAAGCTGATGAGAACTGGTTTTGGCAACAGACTGTAGTATCCCAAATGAGTAATTAAAGCTATAAATGTGCTCCCTTCTTCCTCAAAACCCAGGGTACATTTCACGGCCCAACAGATTCAGGTTCAACAAGGCTCCACTGGATTTTTAATTTGGTCAGGATCTTTCATACATTAATAAAAGAATGGCTGAGATTTTGTGTTAACATTTTTAAATAGCCAGTTCCACTTAACAACACAAACGCCAGTAGGACTAATAAACTCCCCGGTCCCAAACATCTCTGACACATATGGGTCCAGGACAAAGAAACTGGTGGCCAACAATTGGTTAGAGTGAGAACGAGAGAAATGGGAAAAACCAAACAAAAACCAAGCCAAAAAAAAAAAATCAGCTCTGCAGTGCTGAGCACTTTAAAATATTCTCTGAGACACAGTGGTCAAGGGAAGAGATGCTGGCTTTGAAGCTCACTGTACTTTGAAGGACTGTGTCTCTAATAACCCACCTCACCCCCCATAAGAAAGATTTGGAGAAAATCATAAATTAGAGTGAAAATGTAACAGGTACACTGAGATGGTTTAATTAAAGCCTAAACTGCATTTTGTTTTAAGTTCTTAATACCATGAATAAATATATATTTTTAATGCATAACTTCAGAATAGAAATTTAACTTTCTATTCTAGAAGGGGGATGGACCTTCATTAGAAATAAGGATTTTTTTAATAACAATCCAAAACAGGAGAAAGAGTTCCATACTTCTAAGTTTGTTTACTTGCATGCTTAACCAAATGGTAGGCAAGACTCATAATATGAGTTTATTTTAATTTAAATCAGAAAACCTTTTTTTTATAGGTCACATGTGCTCTTAAAGAATGCTGGTGAATTAGTCACTTCTGGTACGCAACGTTTTTCATGTAACACCCATCCTGAGACGGGCAGCCAAAGAAATCCTGAGAGGGGCTAAGAAAGAAGAGAATCTAGAAGGGTGGCTCGGGTCACCATGGAAGGGGCTCTCCTGTGTTTCTTTCTGAGACAGGACCCCTGAGAGAGCATCAAGACTTCCAGGAAGGCTCAAGTAGAAGTAAAGGCAAAGGCAGAGGATGGCAGAGACTGCAGGAAGTGGGAGGAACTTCCTCCACTTTAAGATGGAAACCCTCAAGGTGATCTCTTTATAAAACCTCTGGTTTTATAAAACCTCTGCTGGGGTTTGCCTTAACAACAAATGTCCTTGAACCATTTTTTAAAAAAATATTATCTGAAAATGAAGAAAAGTGTGCATTTTTAGAGCTTAAAAATGATGTATTATTAATAAAATAAAACTGCATATTAAAATTCTCAGGAAAGAACAGGCTAGCTCACAGTGCCTTTTAAGTTGTTAAAATATAGGAGAAAATTGGATAAATAGTAACAAGTAGCTGATAATCACTGAGCCAGGCTGTACCCTCGGTGCTTTACATACATTATCTCATTTAATTCTTACAGTGACTGTTTAAAGCAGTATTATTATTCCCTTTTTACACATGAGAAAACTGAGGTTGGGGGCTAACAGCTTGACCAAGATAAATCCCTAAAGTGAAACATCACGCAGTCATTTAAAAATGTTTTTGTGAGAGAATGCTTAATGGCATGGAAAGATGTTCGTGGCATATTAAGGAAAAAGGCATGCTACTAAGGAGTGTGTACAGTATGACTCTATTTTTAGTTTGCATATGTTCCTGTGTGTGCCTGGGTGGGTGTGTGTTTCTGGAAGAATATACTCCAAAGCATTAATAATACTTGTTTCTGGGAGTGACGATTTCTTTTCCCTTTTCATGTTTTGTAAATTTCATACAAAAAGTATGACCTTCCTACTGAGAAAAGGTATATTTGATCATTTTCAGTGTTACTCAAAGGAACCCTACTATTAATGTGTGTCAATCCAATTATAAGTTTCTAGAAACTTTCCATTATATATTACTAAAGAAGAATTCTTCATCAGAAGGCATGCAAGAAGGATTAAGAGGAAATCTTTGATAAACAATCTTTTAAATATAGTGGTCAAGAGGCAAGATGGGATTGTTTTGATTTAGTGAAAAGGGCTGCTTTAAAAATAAGAAACAGGAAGCATCATAAAGAGAGGGTTTGCTTTGCTTCCTAGTGGGACTGTCTTCTTGGTGGCACACGTAGGAGGAGTCACACTTATATTCTTCCCGCCATGCCCCAGTAAGGGGAGGGCTTTCTGAGGGTAGGTAAATAATCCCACACTTCATGCAAAGTGCAAAGCTGCAGACAGAAGGAACTAGAACAGAAAACAGAAGAGAAGGCAGGCTGTGCCTCGGTATGCAAATACCACAGGACAATGGGAGGGAGCCCATATGCACATACACCCATTCCACAAACATTAAGTGAGCACCTACTGCATGCTAGCCACTGTTTTGGAGTTTACAGGACAGATGGGTGCTTTGTCCTTACAGACTTATATTCAAGAGGGCAGAATCAGAAATAATAATACACATAAATGAATAGGGCAACTTGAGGTAGGGATACATGCATACAAAAAGGGTGACATGCTGGAGAGAGTGCTTGGGTGGGGGGGTTGCTGCTCTAGACTGGGCTTCAGCGAGGGCCACTCTGAAGAGGAGAATTTTAGCCAAGCCCTGGGAGACAGGGAAAAGCCGATCAGTCAAGATCTAGGGCAAGAGCAATCCGGCAGAAGCAGTGGCAGGGGCAAAGGCTGAGCCTGACCGAGGAACTCCAGGAGGCCATGTGGCCAGATGAAGCGAGCGCCGGGGCAGGTATGGGGTCCAGTGGCAGGTGGCTTGAGTGTCCACGGTGCACAGAAGTTACAGGGAGAGATTTGATCCCTAACAAGAGAAAGCGGCATCGAAGTCACAAAGGAAGGAGGAGGCAGGGAGCAGACTGACCACTCAGCAACACAGAGCAGTGGCCGCATGTCTCAGTCACAGCTGCAATGAAAGGACACCAAGCTGTTCCACGGGCGTCTTTAACAAACCACAAAATGGCGGCAGACACAGCCTCGAGCACAACAGTGACTGGGACCAATGCAGTGAATGGGAACTGGGGAGGCCAGAGGAATGGACCTAGATGTGCTTGAGGCCAGAGCTGTCTTACCAGTTCCAAATGAGAAGCCATGGGTGCTTAGAAATCCAAATCACACTTGCATTGTTTACTCTCAAACAGCTATATCTGTTTGATTTAGCTGTGCAGTAAATCTGGTGATAACTACCCAGATTGTGCATATGAATTCTTCTAAAGGATCATTCTTCAGTTTTATTCCAATTAAGAATCTCAACGAGGTATTGTTTATTACAGAAATACCTGAATCCAGGTGCACTCCAATAACCAGCTGGCACAGGAGAGTGTACTCTACTTTTCTAAGTTGCTACCATATATAGCTTCTCATTTGATTAATTAGCTTACCCAACACAATTCTAGAAGTCATGAAAGAGGCCAGCACACAGGGGTAATTATAATGGTCCTACAATCCACGCAGGTAGAGCTTTACATTTTTAAACAGGTTTTCTCATACATCCTTTGATCACTGTATAAAGCTGTGAGCTTGTAAGTAGGCTGCTGATGCCAGGTAGCCCAGGCAGCATGCCTATTTAAGGCAGTGTCACAGCTAGTCATCAGGTGTCCTGATTCAAACCAGGTATTCTTGCCATGACACCACAACGCCTTCCTCAAAGTGGAAGGTAACTATTAAGCAGCAACTTCATCTGGTTCCCTCCCTCTCTGCTCCCAACTTCTAGAAAATGAGAGGACTGTTCAAACAGGTTCCTTCCAGCTCTAAAATGGCAAAAATCTATGCTTCTCAATAAGTTTTGCAAACATAAAATTTAATGAAAACCAGTATTTCAGCAACAACAAAAGCAACATTACAGCCATCACACCATCCCTACCCCTCGATGTCGGAAACTGGGAAATGACTACCACTGTAAGGACCTTGCTAAAAAGTGTGCCCATTAAAGATAATTTACAGAACCAATTCTCTGTTTGCAGCCACACTTTAAGAAACGGGAAAATCCATTTGCATTTCTATCTTGTTAATTCCTGTGTTACGCTGGTGTTACTAATAACATAAAATATTTAAAATTTGTGTTACACACAGAGCCAATTATAATTATCCAGTGAGAAAACAATTTTATATTGGGGATCTAAAAATAATCTATTTTCTCCTGCAAGAGATGGCACACATTATGAAATTATGAAATAAATTCTATCACCAATTAATGTTAACAGTGGTTCATCTACCGATCGCCAATTTGAAATGCTCTCATCTCAGCAGCTGCTGTCCACATTTATAACACAATATACAGAAAACAGGAGATAGATACAAAATCATTCTCACGCAGGTACAACGTATTTTAAGTGTGTTGCCCAATATATCACATTCATGGATTAGCTCATTTTGTTTACTTCAGAGTTTGGCCAGCAGGTCACAAAGATTAAATTCCATTTAAAATGAAGTCCAAGAGGTGGTCACCCAATTTTACTATGTGCTACAACTGACTGTTTCTTCAAATAACTGTGTCACCCATTGAGTTTTGAACATCTACTTATTAGGCAGGTTTTTCAATCATAATATATTTTTGTTATGAGATTTGGCCTGTACCCCAATTAAAAATATTTATGATACACTTACCTCAGACAAGGCATTATGCCAAATGTTTTACCTATATTATCTCATGCATCTGACACAACCTTATGAGGTATTGACTGTTATTATCTATTAGTATATAGTTATATCATTTTACAGATGATGATATAGCACTGTTAAGCAGCCGGAATTCACAGTGTTTATATTTGAGAGAAAAAGAATTCCTGATTCCTTCAGTCCTTTTACGTGGCTGATCAGTCAAAGAATACCAATAAATTGATAAACATGCTCATACGCTTAGTATTTGTTTCTGCTTCAATAGTAAAGTAGCAGGATGATCTCTCAGTTGATGTTTAATTACCAGAGCTTTTGCTTAGAATTAAAAGCTAATTGGAATAGGACTTTGTTTAGTGTAAACAGATATCTCAAAAGAAGCTGATTAAGGGATAATATGTTTCTTACTCAGGAAACATTTAAAGGAAAATCAGCAAAATGGTGAGTCTGGTTAAACACCGAGCTCAGCCGTGTCTGACTATCTTACAGGAAGAAAGCACAGACAAGAGTAGAGAGATGGAAGGGCCCCAAAATAGCCTCTGCTCTTTGTTTCTGATCCCTGATCTTGAATCTGGCAGTGTCAACAGAAGGATATATCATGATGGCTGGCTTAAGAAGGTTGCCCAAAAAAGTGTCCATTTTTATCAATTCTGAATTAGTTATTTGTGAGAGGAAAAAAGCCCTAGTGAAAAATTAAAGTATAATAAGAAACAATATCTTCTGTCCCATGCCATTGATACATACATAATTCTAATCAATTGAATCATCTATATAAGCTGAGGTCACATGCTACGTAAAGGAACCTTCTTAAACAAATAGAGTCAAATAATTTTGGGATCAAATTTTCCTTATTCATTCATTTTACACACCCATCTTTCAGTTAGCCAGAGGGTACAAAAGTATTTGGAGCGCAAAAGGCAAATAACGCAGGGTCCCTTATCCTTATCTCCTTTTAGATAAGCCCTTATCTCCTTACAGGAGAATTCACCCCTCTGCAGAGTGGTCACAAAGTCCTTTTGCATGAGACTGCTTTCTAGCAGCAGTATAAGTCTAAAAACAGCTCTCCCGGAAGGCTTTAAAGATTTCCCATCATCACCAAAGATGTCCAGAAGAACACTGGGAAAAGAACAAAATGTGTCCAAAATAAAGGGTATACAGTACATGGAATACGTCTGTCATATATAGACTTTTACAGAAGTCTCTTGCTGGCAAAAAAGTTGTTTTGGATCCAGGGAAGAGGAGAAATTCATTCAGATTAGATGAAATGAAAGTGCAGATGAAAGGGCACTTGGAAAATGGGGATTTTAACAATAGGATAAAGAGGGTTGTGGCAGGGTGCTCTAGGCTGATGAAATAGCATGAGTAATTCAGGGGAGGGGAAGAGTCAGAAAAGGCTTGATCTGTGCTGGGATAGGAAGGAGCCTGGAGTGAGGAGTTTTGTGGAGGACAAATATGCAGGGAATTAAAACTGCTGGTTCAGTAGGAGGCCACGCCGAGAAATTTGGACTTGATTCTGCAGTTTTTTGAGCTGGTGAGTGTTGCCACCCTAATTTCCTAGCACCTAGTTTGACTTTCGGAAGGTAATGCTGACAGGACTGTGCAAGACGGATTAAGGGTGGTGACAAGGGAATGTGAATGTAGAAATGTGAGCGCTCCCACTTTAGACAGACAAGAGGCAATGTTTCCCTGAGTCAGGAAAATGAGATGGGTGGGAAGAGACCAATTGAAGAAATGGTGTTGAGACAGAATCGATAAAACCTGATGACCAGATATGGACACTAAGGGAGAAGGAGGAAAAGCACAGGAAAAGGGGAGAAAGGTTGTGAAAACAGCAGAGGGAGGGGACGCGTAGCAGCCACAGTTTTGATAATAAAGACCATACCAGCTTTGTTCTTGTTGAATTTATGATGGTGTCAGGACAGCCAGAGGGATCCACAGGAGGTTGAATCTGTCAGAAACAAAACAGGTCTGCTCGCAACGACTTTGGGAATCACCAACACGTAGGGACAGTTGACGAGGTGGACGATAGGAAGGAAACTAAAGAAAAGAGTAGGTGCTTGGGAATGTCAACATGTAGGGGACAAAGAAGCCCTCTCCCAAAAGGTGGGAGTCAGCAAAGAAGACATAGACAGAGCAGTAAGAAAGAGACCAAGAAGAGTGTCCTGTCGGGCAAACGTGATGGATTTTCCAAGAGGCCTGGAGAGGTGGTCACTGGCATCAAATGTTTCACAGAGGGCACGCAAGAGAAGGATTACACTGTGGCCTTCAGATTTCGCAATCTGGTCACTTGAAAAGAGTCTTTCTTAATAGAGAGAGGCTAAAACTGATTGTAAGTGACTTAGGAGTAAGAATGAGGTGAGTAGATGGAGGGACGACCCTCCAGTTCTGGCAGTGAGGGAATAAGGTTTTTGACTTCTCACTGTAAACAAGTAGAAATCTAGACAAAAACACAAAATAAACTATTTTCACACACTGGGGACCAAACAGGCCAGGACTGCAACCTTTGGGGGTAAAAAAGAAACAAATGAGATCAGCCTTACTGTGGCCACGGTTTTCTGTCTGGAAGCAATTCCCAGCATGCAGTGCAGGGAGGGGGAACCAAGGAATACTGCAGGTGCACTGAGAGAAGGCGAGAGAATTCTGAATATGGCAGGCTCTGATGGTTCAGATATGGGGGACAGACTGCCTGAGAGGAGGGAGTTACCCAGAAACTGCTCTCCAGAAATCTGCACGGGTTCTTCTCCAGCCTTCGGCATTCACTCTTTGAATATCAAACTGTTCATGAGAAAAGTAAAACTCCACAAGCTCAGACAAGCACAACTTCCACAGAAAGAATAATTACCAGGGAGCAGCAAGATGAATAATCCCCAGTGCTCTTACCTGGCCAGGAACTAGGCAAGCTCCTTCCTACCAAAGAGAGACCTCACTGAACACACTGGGTGAATATACTAGCTGTTCAGTCAGGAAGGACCACGCTTTGGTAATTAAAGGGACTAAATTAGCCCTTAGACTAAAGACCACTCTGGACCTGGCCTAAAGGAGATTAACAAGCAACCTGGAAATAATAACCAGCAACTAACTTTACTGTCTGCCAGGAACATTCTTTAAAAATACAACAAAAGCCAGACTTCAGCACAGAATTCACAATATGTGATATTCAATAAAAAATTATGAGACATAAGAAGGAGTCAAATGTGACCCAGAACTAGGAGAAAATTCAGTCAATAGAAACAGATCCAGAAAGGACAGTGAGGATGGAATTAGCAGAAAAGGACATTTAAAAAGCTTTTTAAAGCATAGTATCTATGCTAAAGGATATAAAGGAAAACAAAAACACAAGGAGGATAGAGATGAAAGGCATAAAGATTTTGATAGTACTGTGGAAGTTAGGAATGGAATGAATTCTTAAGAATTAATTGATTCAATTAGAAGATTACTAATACTGTTATATTGTTTCACTGCTATGTACGGACTTAGTGGCATTCTGATTCAGATGATATGTACATTGAACTCTTTATAAATAAGAAGAGTACAGTCATCCTTTAAAAGTGAACTATTTCCTAGTTTCAAAAAATATGGGGGTTGGGAGGAGTGGGAGGGTGGAACATATGGAAACCTCTTGTATTTTTAATGTAACATTTTGTGTGATCTATGCATTTTTTTAAAAAAGACAATAAAAATTATTTTTAAAAAGCTTAATTCATATTCAATGTGCTATATGTGTATACATATGCGCTTCATTAATTCTAATAGATTTTGTTGTTAAATAAAAAAAAATATATGGCGGAAGAGATGTATGTGGTTTAAGCAGTTGGCCACCTGGGATGTCCTAGGTTCAGTTCTTGGTGCCTCCTGAAAAAACAAAAACAGACGGCAAGCAGGACAAACAAAGGAACCAACTCAGGGAAGCCAACGTGGCTCAGTGGTTTGGGCACCTAATTCCCACTTACAAAGTCTTGGGTTCAATCACCAGCCCCCCTAGAGCTTCAAAAAAAAAAACAAACAGAAAAACCAAATTGAATCACATTTTTTAAAAAATGCTCCCCACTAAGTACTACTAAGCTCCTATATTTTACATTTCCCAAGTACTACACACCATTCAAAAGAAAGTATTCTCTACTGTGTGATCACAACCAGCTGATTTAGGGTAGCTTTGCAACTTTTTTCTAGGCATCCTCAAACACACTGTGTACATTCCTTTCTAAATCAAGATCATTGCCATACTGGTTGCCTACAGACCTTCAGCACAACAAATTTCCAGTGACTGATGAATGATAATCTGTGCTTTTATCTGTTAGCATGGGTGTTTAAATCACCAAGAGCTTGGAAAATGGACCAATTCAAGATAAAACACTTTACTAACAACTTTCATGGTTCACTGGCAGAGAAAAGAAGGCTTATTAGCTTGGCACTCCAGATATGGCCTTATCCATATGGTAAAAAACATACCAGATTTTTAAAAAGTCAATCAAACCATTCTGGTCTAGCTATTAAAATAAACAGCATGGTCAATAAAACTGGTTGTGTTATTTCAATCCGTCTGTTACTCTCCCCAAAGACTAGAAGAACTTTACTATCAGAGATTATATCAGTTTTTCTTTTTTAGCCCCGATAACTTCTAGCATAGATCATGACACACAGTAATAAAGAACATGCTTTCTAAATATACAAATCAGGACACAGCTGACATATGGTCTAACAATGAAATAAAAATGTGAACATACAGATGACTGTAATGAGGCTGAGGTTAAACAACTTGCCAAACATCCAAGTAAGTGGCAGAGCCAGGATTTGATGCAAAGCCATGTTCTGCCTACTACATCCCCTTGCTTCCCTTGGTCATACCTGCATACACATGTAGAACAAAAGGTTACAAGGCCAGAAAGGCAGGCAGAGAAGATCACCACGTTAAGGGGAATATCAAATACAGAGAGACATTTTGTACTCTATCTTAAAACTCCTTCCAGGAACCTCAAAGAACATCATAAGCCAAGAGTAAAAGTAAAACATACATACGCAAAGCGAGTCATCCGAACTCTAATACATACAAAGTGTTTAGAGAAAAGCATCATCAATGAAAACTCCAAATCTGAGCAAAATGTAAAAAGCAGCTCTAGGTAAACACAGAGTTATAGTTTTTAATGGTGGCTAATATAACACGTAAACGTTCTTTTCATCTTTCTCAAGTAGATATTTGTATATCTACTGGTGGCTCAGTAATTTTTTTAGACACGTTCCCTGAATAAAAATCTAAAACACAGGGAGGGGTGGATAAATAAATAAATCTTTAAAAAAAAAAACACTAAGACATAAAGGAGACCAGCTTTAAGTTTTCTGGGAAATAGTAAAAAGGTAATAAAGGGTCCAGTACAATGAAATCATTTATAATTCTGAACACATATATTTGCCAAATTTTTAATGTTAAAGGCACAGCATTTTATTAAAATTCAGCAATTTTTACACACCATCAAAACTAATACAGGTAGTGAAAGGTCAAACCATATATACTTTACACAAACTTCTTAACATGGCTGTAGAAACAGACATGTAGAAATTCACAATCACAGCTAAGTTTACCTCTGGAAAAATAAATAAAACATCTATTTGTCTGTCTGACGCTCTAGGTGGCTAGCTCTTTATTTTCTCCAATGGTAGCCAGCTTCAGCTGGTCAGAATCTTAATCTGTCCCCGGCATGTTTCCATGTTTCAGACTAGTCTCTCCCCAAATACCTGGGACGTAACTCTGTGTTTAAGGAGAGGTGCTTGGAACTTTGATTTTTAAGCGGTTCCAATTAGGTGCGCCCCACGGCACTTGGCCCGTCTTTGCTTCTAAGCCTTCAGGACGGGATGGCACTGCTCTCCGGAGCCTGCTCTTAAGACGGGGCCCCTCTCCCAGCTTCACTGCGCAGGAGGGTCCCTAGAGGGCAGCAGAGAAGCCACTACAGCGCACGCCCAGGCCCGCCGTGCATCTGAGGCCGAATGTAAGTCTGTGTCTAAAGCAACCAAGGAAAGGTTTTGAAAATGAAGTATACGCACATACAGTTATATCACCTGCTAAATATGCCACACACAAGAGCCTTCGCTCTTTCAAATTTCTGGGGCTAAGAATGTGTCCAAATTATTTATTTCCTTACTTTTGTATATGATAAATAGTCCTTACTCTCACAATATATAGATCAGAAAACTTATACATTATCAGCTGTTCAAATGATGAAAGGAAACTTCTCCAAAACACACACACACACACACACACACACACACAGAGCTCTCCCCAGCTAGAACTCTTAGCTTTAAGTACAGTTCAAAAAAGAAAAAAAGTTATATCAATTAGCAGCCCTCTGAATGTTGGAAACATCTTAACAATGTCTCAGAGATGAAAGAGCATAATACAGAATGAGAAAAAGAAGGGAAGTTAAATTATGTCTGCAGTCATAATGAATCAAAGCCCAGAAGGAGGTCTTCAAATCAGCAGGTTCTAATGAAATATTAAGGTAAGTGATTATTGATGAAAAATGAATAAGCCCTTTTGATTTCAGCAACCTTTAAATCACACCTAGCTAATTAAAACAACTCACATGCATTGGTTTTTTCCTTGATAGGCATTTAGCTATCCTTGGGTATAACAAGAGTTTATTTTATGAGGTATGTACATAATTGATCTGGAGTGAGTGGACAAAGAATGCCAGAAAATGACATGTTCATGAAAAAAGAAAATCTAGCCCTTTTCAATATTTGATTTATCACTTCCAAGCTGGGAATAAAACAAAACTACTCACAATATTTCCTGCTTACTCTAAAGACTACCTATTTGCTAATATTGAACTTTAATTATCATATGATGAATACCAGGCACTTACAGTACTAATATTTTGCAATTGCCTGGTAGTCTTTACTTGAGTACATCATAGTACTATTTAAAATGGCCTTTTAAATCCATGCCACACTTCCAGGAGGTCTAAATAGGTGGGATTTCTCCACAGGTTGCATCACAAACTGTGGGAGAATCTCAGACTCTAGCCTCTAGGCCTGCCTGTACAGTCCACTTGCAGTATAGTAATACTTGCTAACCTTACCCTCCTGTTTTGGAAACAAATCAGTGGCTATTCAAGTTAAATGCTATACCAAATTCTGCAGATTAAGTTGCTTCCTAATCACAGAGATTAATCAAATTTCCACAGCAAGGCACGTTTTGGCACCAGAATACAATATAAAGAACTACAGACTTCAATTATGGCATCAGAATTAAAAGTTTTGGAACCTAAAATAAGTTTTTCCACAAGAAAGATGCTATAAAAAAAAGATAGCGCATCACCATGTATGATAGTCATGCAAAAACAACTTCACAGCAAACTCTTCAGGTTATGTCCTTACAACACAAGAATGAAGAACATGATGATAGTGACATAAAAATGATAGTAACATGAGCAACTAATGTTTACTGGGTTCCTCCTATGTACCAGGCAGTATTCAAAGTGCCTTACATATGATAATTCATTTAATACTTACAAAAACTCAATGAAGAAAATACTGTTATTTCTCTATTCTACAGAAAAAAGAAGTGAGGCCCAAAAGGTTAACTGGCAGAACCAGGATTTCCAGATAGGCAATAATGGGGCTTTCCCTTATGAATCCTCACAGTGTTTCTGAAATGGCTTAGTCAGGTTATTTGTGCACAGCGTGTGTTCAACAGACATGGTAGCTGAGGTCTCAGCAAAACTTGCAGGGTCTAGCAATATTGCAAATCGCTTGTCATTCACAGTCATGAACGGCCAAAACCTAAACCATGAAATTCTTCCAGTGCTGAAAGTGATGGTGTATTAAAGACATTATCATTGTCAGAGACCTCCTTTGAAAACTGATTCCGTAAGGCCATAATCGCTGCCCTGACACCTGACACATGACACCTAACCCTGGCCTCACCACCCAGAAGCCACCTAACTGCCACCTGACATGGTCTCCAGCATCTATTCTGTCCAGGAGTCCCTCACTGTCCTGCAGGCCTCAAGGCCACACCTACCTGTTTCAGTAGGGTTTAAGATTCCAAGAGCCCCAAAGAGGCTGAGCGACGCTTATTGGCTGAAACCCCCTATAACTTTTTGAAAAATCAGACCACTCAGAGACAAGCCACAACAGCTCTGAAAAACCTGACCAGTGATATGAAGTAATTTCAAGAAATGAAACTGCCAGTGGCTTTTAGGGGCAGGAGGTATCTAGGAAATTTCAAAGTAAAGTGTTTGCCTTATTTAATATTTACCAGAAATAAATAAATCCAGCACCTTAACGAGATTTCACTGTCAATCAAAACTAGGTCATTTAGTTCTTTTCTTTATATGTTCGATGAATATAACTCACCCAGTTAGGATGCTACTTAAGTCCACTGCTTCTTAGAAGCTCATCCTCCCAAAGCTCAGTCATGCCCCTTGCAGCTCCCTTAGCACCCTGGTTTAATTCCTTTCACTTTGCAGACAATACATGGCATGTGGTCTGTCATACCTCACTCGGTGGCAGGAACTAGGATATGGATCAGGTCTTGTTCATTTCTGTATCCCGGGAGTCAGAAGATAGATACCAAATAACTGGCACATGATAGACACCAAATAACTGTTAAGGAGGTGAATGGACACCCCTGGAGGATGCCAGAGACACTAGAAAATGATTGCAATCAAGAACCAATGTTCAAGTTTAAAGTCTTGAATGTGTCACAGAGACTTACAAACTACAGGAAAGAAGAAAACGGAAGAAAAGGAGGATAATTAGAAATAAGCTATTTATTTATCCTCAATCAGTTTAAATTTCTGTTGCAATGTGTGTAAGTCTCTTTTAAAGTTATGCTAATACAAAGCTTGTAAAAAAATTTTTCTTTTTCACCAGAATTATAATGATCTAGGATTGAGGTCACCTTGCTAGGTCTTGCTCCTTTCCCACACAGACCTGTCCTAAACCTACAAAAGCCCTCCTGATGGCCATCTGCCAGAAAATGGCAGTCCCTGCTCAAATCCACAACGACTAGTAGTTGAGTGGTACCTCAACTGGTGCTTCCTGGCTCCCCTCCCCAGCATTCCCTAATTCCATCTCCATTCTACCCATCCCAGCTCCCAACCTTCTTTAGAACTCCAGGTGACATTATCATTAAAAACAAAATTGGTGTTAAAGTTCTATAATACTTCATGATTTCCATTATTGCTTTTGAAATTTTGTAACTGGCACTGGTGTTTCTCAACATAAATAACCTGCTAAATATTAAAGCAGAGCTCAGAGAAGAGATGCAAAAGATACTTGGTTGTTCTGCAGATTCATTTGGAGGGAATTATTTTCAAGTCATGATAATAAACAAGTTCTGAAATGGCAAACTTCTTTTAAATAACATTTTCTTAATGGAATACAGAAGAATACTTTTATTTTTAAAATATGTTTTAATGATTAGTTCCAGAATTAGATGCTGTCAATACAAAACTATGTTTTCTTAGATGGGTGACTTACAATTAATTTGAGACCACTAATTTACAACTTTTAAAATAAGGAGGGAACTTATCTGCTCACTATTAATGAGTTCTTTTTTAAAATAAATTTATAGTATATGTGAGAATTTTAGGATTATTTGAAAGGAATTTAGAATAATCCTTTTCTATTCCAATGGTGTTAGAATCTACAAATGGGTTTCATTGAATATACATTAAGCAAATTTGATTTATTTCTAAATTAGAGTTAAAAACAACCCACAATAAAAAAATTAAAAAAAGAAGGTTTGCTAACAAAAATATGATTGGCCCTTCATCCAAGTTGCTGGATACACTTTAAAGTTCAAAGTACCATTTGTTTGAGTATATTCTCTAATTCAGACTTTATGCTATTTTCTCTATTCGGATTGACATTTTCAATTAATTCCAGGTCACAAAGTTTTAGTCCAAATTCATGCACATCCAGGAAACCCTTCTGACTCATGAACTTAGTCTCATTTCATTTGGACAGTCTATAGTTTTTTTAGATTAGGGTTCAACAGCCTTTTCTTCTTTAGTTTCCTCCAGACTCAGCCTGGTAGCAGCACTGCTCTCCAGACTTTATCGTCAACAGAGCTTGAGTCAGGCAGGAATCTCTAGGAGGCAATCAGGGATTTCAGTTAAAACAAAAGTCATACAGAAACACCAACTCAGGCTAAGGTTAGTTTTCTGCACAGAGATGTTTGTTTAACTGAAATTTATAATTTGTACAAAAGTTAAACTGAAAGAACTCCTCCATCCACGCCACCACCTCAATAAAACCAATCATCATCTTAGGGGCAACTATCAGGTTCCACAGTATTTTGTTTGGGGAACAAACATTTTCAAAACTCTGTATTCCCAGGGACTCAGTAACATAGCACCTGCATATTTTATGGGGCAGAACAAATGATAAAAAGAAAAAAGCGATACAGATAATTTGGTTTTAAAAATATTTGTTTTACAGAAATGTATATGTCTATTAATATATATTCATTCATTCTGCCAACATTTTGAGTCTCTTATGAGATATTCAAATGCATATTCAAAAATTACTGCATATTCAGAGAATACATAAATTATAAATGAGGGTATTCTAGGCATTTTCTGTTCTATAACAATACAGAAAGTTCAGAATTTTCCTGTTTCTATACATACAGTGACCAGTAGAAGAAGCTAAAGATATATCAGCTTCTTCCTTGACTGGAAAAGACAAGAATATCATTTTAAAAAGTAATTACTGCTTCTCTTTTAATTACACAGAATCAACCAGTGGGGGGAGAGGGGGAATATGAAGGAAAGGAATGTAGCAACACATAAAGAATAGTAAAATCATGATCCATACTGAGGGCTTAGGATGCCCGAGGAAAAGCTCTAGAACATCTGGGAAATTAATTTAAAAATGGATTGTGGATTCAGGTCTTGATATCAAGTCTCCCAAGAAGTTGAAAACGCATCTCACAACAGGATTCCACATAAATCCTCATGAATTTATATTAATAGTTGATTTATATTCCATCCTTATTCTTGAGCAAGAAAGAAAATAACACCAACCTAAGACCACTAAGTACCAATAAGATTGGTACTTGAATCCACTGGTTTGCACTGGCTAAAGGACAGGAGAACCTGGCAGTTGAGTTGAAATAAAAACATAAAATATCATTCCAAGCTACATGTAAAGCAGGAGTTTTTAGCTTCTCATAGATGGCTAAAATCAAATGAATTATCAAGCAAGTCAAGGAGATTTCAGCCACTGTATGGCCAACTCCTCATCAAAGACCTAGAAGCACAGTACCTTCCAAAGGAAACCATAAAACTAATACGAACACATTCTCTGTAGGAGGAGGATTTGCCTGTTAAATGCCAAAGTCTGAAATTGTTGTTGTTGTTGTTTTTAATCCTCATATTTCTATAGAATACTTAAACTTTCTCTAAGGCTAAAATAAATATATAAATAAATAACCCCCATTACACATTACTTCTCCAAACAAATTGTGGTTTCAGGCAATGTTAATCAACAAAAAGAATTAAACAAGAAGTCTTTAAAATTATCCATGACCTTATTTATGGCTTCATTACTTTCAAGATTTCATTTGTTGGGTTGTTTATGTCACCTCAGCCCTTAATTTAATTGCTGCATCTCTAACTATATTAGAATAGCTTAATGAATGGTAATTGCTTCTTTTCACTCACCAAAACTTAACATTTGCAGAACTCATAACACTGAAGAGTCATTTAAGTCACACATATTAGATGAAGTTGGGTTTATACTTTTAGAATGCCCCTCTAGTAAAAAAGTCCGATGTTGTGAGCCAATATGGCACAGTTGGATATAACTGGAGATGAGGCTGAAAAGGGAAAGCAAACAGCCCCAGACACCAGGCTGAGGTGCTTAGATGCCATCTGGGAGCCATAGGATAAGCAAGCAAGGGAAAGACATGGTCAGGTTTCAATTTTAGATAGAAAACTTCAGGTATTGGGTGATGAAGGGATTTGAGGAGAAGGTGACCAGAGCCAGGGAGAGAAGTTAGGAGACAAGAGTTACCATCCATGTATAACAGAGAGAAGGATTTGGGATTTTTCACAACATGGAATTAGTAGGCTGCCATATTGACTGATGTGGGGGTATAAGAGAGAGGTGTTTGGCTTATGTATAAGAGTGGGTGGTGATCACATTAACCGAGGTTAGGTCTATGAAAGCCAGAGGAGGTAAAGAAAGGAAAACGAGAGGGTTGGGCTAGTGCCGACGAGGCATCACCAGTACCCAGCTGGTAATTATTTAAAGTCTTACCTAAGAAGAAAATATACAGAATAGCAGAGAACAGAGAGCTTAAGAAATGCTGGAGTGATCTGCTCTGAAAAGGACTGAGAAGTGCTGACTGGATTTGAGATCTGCAAGGCCTTCACTACTCTCTGTGAAAGCAGTTCCAATGAAATAGAGGCTTAAAACAATGTGTTGATTAGGATGTGCAGTGTATCTGTTTCTATTGCTGCTATAACAAAATTATCAAAAGCTTAGTGGCTTAAAACAACAGAAATGTGTTATTTCACAATTTGGAGATCAGAAGTCTAAAATGGGTTTCACTGGGCTAAAATCAAGGTATACCGGTGGGGCTGCAGTTCTTCTGGAGGCTCTAGAGGCAAATAAGTTTCTTTCCTTTTTTAGCTTCCAGAGGTTCCCTGCACACTTTATTTCATGGCCCCTTCTTCTATCTTCAAAGGCAGCACCACAGCATCTTCGAATCTTTCTTGGACTCCCTGCCTCCCTTTCTCACTTATAAAACCCCTTGTGATTATACCAGGCCTGCTTGGCTATTTCAGGAAAATCAAGAGTCTTAACTCAATCACAGCTGTGATACCCCTCTTGCCATGTGAGGTGACATGTTCACAGGTTGTAAGGATTAGCAAGGTGGACATCTTTGGGGTGGAGGGGAGCATTACTCTGCCTACACGGGATTGGGATGTGAAAAAGTAGAGCATATGTTTAATAACTGCTTGTATCTAAGAAAATTCATTTTGTTCTGGATCTGCCAGACTTCCTTTTGTCACAACTGGATTCGGTTTTAATGGGGGGTTGGGGGAGGCGGCGAGGAACGACAAGTTCAAAGAGGTCTTTTCTTTTAAAATTGGCATTTTCTCTTTAGTGGTAAAATGCATGCAAAAAGCATATGATTATGGTTTTTATGTTTCCATTAAAGTGTCCTCAGTAAGCTGGGGGAGTCTAGCCTACTATTTTCCTGCGATTTAGATTTGTAGCAGCACAGTACCTATTTTATTTCAATTATATTTGAGGACAATGCACTCTTGGTGGTAAATGATTGCCTAGTGACAGTGAGTAAAAGTCCATTAGAGCTGTCTTTCTGTGGAGTTTAACTACAGATTCTGGTTTCTGGATATAAAAACACAAATTGCATGGTATCCTCAAGTAAATAAAAAACATCATTGATCAGCATTCCATCATCTCTTGATTAGAATTCAAACATACTAAACTTCTTAAATTTAACTCTACATGAAAAGAAACTTTTTGCTAAGTATCAAGAAACACCTGATTAGAATAAAGTTTCGATGTATCATGCCTGCAGGTTGACCTTTTAAATAAAATGATTATTTAATCGTAGGTGAAAAATGGACATTTATGAATATCAATATAAAGTTGAGTCTAATATGGAAATTATACATTATTTCACATCTTCACTCCTACCAGACCTTACTAAACTAACTCACATTGGTTCCCCCTTTTTTTTTACTGGCCCATGACTGCTGTTTTTCTAAGTGTGGATGGACCAGTTGCATCAGAATCAACTGCAGTGCAAGTTAAAAATGTGGATTCTTAGTCCCCAACCAGATCTACCAAATCAGAGTATCTATGAAGGGAGATCAGGAAATCTGCATTTGTGAGAAGTCCTCCAGGTTCTTCTGCATGCTAAAATTTGCAAACCACTGTTCTGGAACACACATTTCTAGTCTTGTAGAAAAATGCAACCTACTACAACTCTTCAATTCAGGACAGTAAAATTTCCTGCCTCTTCATTCTTACCTGGAGGTAAGTTGATGTAAACTGAAATGCCAAAATTTTAGACAAGGTTTGAGAAGTTCACACTTCCATATCTCCATGAAGCACTGCAAGCTTGGAATCAGCAAAAATTTCATGAAAGTAGAGCATGAAAGTTTCAAAGACTTCCACGAAAGTATAAAATGAAGAACTTCAAGTTGTCAAAGGACAGACCAAAATTGAATGAGACATGTTTTTATACTACTATCCCCCTACTTACTTCCAAATAAACCATTTTACAATATCCAGCACTTATTTTTTATCCAAGTAGTGATTCTATGCATTTCTACTCTAGAAGCAATCCGGAATGCCTCATGCTGAACTCAGTAAGTCCTAATTTAGAGAGAAATTGTTCATGTTATAATTTATGGAAAATACTTAGAGACCAAATTATTTAATGATAAAGTAATATCTGCAAAATTGCATGCCCACACTGTTATATCCAACTTAAATATAAGGAACACACCAATCTTTATTCATTTCCTTGCTTAGTCTTCTGTGAGGACTTTGTGTTTCTCAAGAGTAAAAGCCCATTTTCAGAATAACAGCTGCAAAAGCAAACAAATGGTGCTTGCTATGGACCAGACACGGTGCTATGTTCTACAGCACTGTTTATTAACAGATTGGAACCCCACCCCCCCATTATACAGATAAGAAAAAGAAACACAGAGTTTGCACATCTGATGGCAGACAAATCCATTATCAAACTCAGGCCATCTGGCTCCACAGCTCCTTCTCTCTTACATATTACACTCAACTGTCTTCCATCAGGATTGTAGGTGGGGGTAGGAGCTGTAGGGGGACAGCCATGCATCAAAGAGTCAAGGGTATTTGTGCCAGACATTTGATTAATCACCTTTCTTTAAGTAGAGACTTAACAAAATGAAAGGCAGAAGAGCGAATTGAGCAACACTGGAGAACTGTGCCTGCTATTTAAGTTCACAAAATACTGTAGAAATGATATGACCAGGAGATGGTTCTTCCGTATGTAAAAGATTTTATCTAAAGAAGGTGGATTCCTTTCAGGTTCTTCTGCACATAATTCATTATACTTAGACTATATTTTGACTCCATAAAACAGAAACCTGACAGAGGTTGTCTTAAAAGTAGTAAGTCTGCCCTTTTTTAATCAGGAAAAAACAGCTTTGCAGAAAGCCCCATCTGGAAGATCCACTTCTAGGTCACTAAGAAGAACTATGTGCCATGGTCATCTCTCACTACAAGGGGGCCTGGGACATTGCAATTATTAGCTGGACACATTGCTAGCCTGTACAAAAATGGGATTCTATTTATTACTAAGGAAGAAAGGGAGCGAGGATAGTGGGCAAGCCATTAGCACTGTCTTCCACAGTGGGGAAGACAGACGCAAACATGGAAGCATGGACCCAGACTCACATGCATCCCCGCCAGCTGAAGATGGAGCAGTCAAATAGGAAGTCCACTCTTGCCCAAAAATATATGGCTATGAATCATTTTCACTGGCTAATTTTTCTGATGAGCCTTTTAAAATACTTTGTGGTCTCTTGTTATAAGCAGGACTAAAGACTAAAGACTAAGTACACCAAGAATTTCTGTTATTTGTATAAAATAGGAAGGTATGGTTTCAGCATCACTCCAACATGAAAACATCAAAACGTTACCAAGGATTAATAAATAGTAGGAACAATGGCACTTGGACCAAAGCATACAGTCAGATAATGGTTCATTTGTCAATCATATCAAACAGCCATGGAAATATTTCTAGACATAGTATGATGCTATTCCACAGAAAACATTTTTATAAATATGTGGAAAATGAGAAAGTGTCCCTCTTTGACATCAAATTCACAGTATTTAACAAATTATTTCTGGCTATTTCCATGTAGGATACTAGATTAACAATGCTGACTATAAGATCAATGGAAATGATTAAGCAAAGAAATTCACAACACTGCTTTCTTACTAAAGGTGAAGATCCCAGATTAGATGCAGGTACACTTCAGTCTGTCAGCTGACTGTCTACTCCCATGAAGCCCAAAAATATGAACACTAAAATTCACTGGACACCAATTCCAAATGGTGGAATTTAATTAGTTTATAGGAGTTTCTTTTTTGTGGATAGTTTTCACAAATAGTTTCTGTGGAGTTTCAAAGTTGGGTTTCCATTCGAATGATTATCTTTAAAGGAAAAAAAAGAGCTATTATAAGCATATTCTGGATCATCTTATAGATGAGTGATTACATTGTCTGAGTTTAAGTTTATGGAGGCATCAAGCAATACTAGTTTCAATGTCGAACGTAAATCAAAATAGAAGTGAGTTGGTCATCATGCATAAATGATGGGTCTATGCCACATGCAGGTCAACTGTCACTCTAAGGACTTGCGGAAATTTAAAAGAGGAAGTATGGGAACACTGAGTCAATAACAGGTTTGTGAGGGTAAGTAAACAAACTCAAATGAACCTGCAATGTAGCTACCACCACCATATCCATGATTTGTGCAAGAGTTTAGATTTAGAAAAACATTACTGGTGACTTTAAATTAATGTCGTTCTTTTGAGTGTAATAGTTTTGCCGTTTCGTTCGTATTTAATTTGTAAAGATGTTGGGTTTTATAGTTGCAAAATGGCTATAAACAGAAGGAGTTTAGTCTTATTTTATTTTTATACATATTTAAGTAACATTATAATCAAAACAATCTAATTCAATACGGCAGTAACAAGAGATTGTCTTTCCTCTTAAAAAAATAAAAGAGAGAGTCTATAGCTCTGATAGGAAAAGATAGTAGAAATGATACCTGGATTTCTAAGCCAAAGTCTCCTTCAACTACAGGTAGGTGAAAGAGTACTTTAATGGTGCCATAATTCCCATACTTTGTATTGGTAACACCAGTCATTGTTGAATGGACATCTTATTCTCTGCAACAATAATAATTACAAAAACTAAACTTTAAGTTTCTGCAAATTTTTTTAAAAAAATAAATTATATGTGTCTTAAGTTGGAAGTGCTTTAGAAATGCTCGAGTCTAATCACCCTCTGGGAAAGCAAATGCAAAAAACTGTAAAATCACAGCCCTCTAGGCTATGCTTGGGTACCTTCAAGAATATTTGAATATAAAATGTGATTTTGAGTTGTTTACTGCTTGGTGTGTATGACTCGTCCCCACGACAATGAATGCCCGTCCTTAAGGGGAGTTGTGATGGAAATGAGTTAGGAGACTGAGGTCTTTGGGGTCCTGCTGCAGGAGCCCAGAAGCAGGGAGCTTTTTGAAAGTTTGCAGAACTCTCTGGGAGAGATTTAGACTCTTCTATGACACCAAAACTGGGGTTTAAAGCAAACATGTCTGGTTCTCAAGAGCTGGCGACATCCCTTCTGACTCCTGTCCCTGATGTCAGTAAACTGCAGTGTTATGTGAATAATTGCAACAAAGCACATCCACTAGTTTTCAGATTTTCAAACTGGATGTAGTTGCTGAAAACAATGAACATTTCTATCAATGATCAATAATGCATTAACTGTTTTTTTCCCCAGTTCCTTTACAAGTTCCCCAACTGGCAAGGGAATGTTTCTGGTATGTTCTATCCTGGTCTTCAAATGCTGTTGGACCTTCCACAAGTAGCTTTCACAAGTACAGGAG
This sequence comes from Dasypus novemcinctus, assembly GCF_030445035.2. Taxonomy (NCBI): domain Eukaryota; kingdom Metazoa; phylum Chordata; class Mammalia; order Cingulata; family Dasypodidae; genus Dasypus; species Dasypus novemcinctus. The sequence continues at coordinate 151,587,899 of NC_080677.1, read as the reverse complement.
AAACCGCGAAAGAAGCTTTTGAAGAAAATGTCACTGTCATTGAAAATAACCTTATTCTTTGACTCCTGACACATCTGTGTTAGTTAATAAGCACTGTATTAAAAAACAAACAAACAAACAAACAAACAAAAAACCTCCTAGGTGATTATACCAAAGGGCTCTAAACAAGCTCGAAGCCTCCTGTGTTAACTTTTTTACTTACTCATTACAATCCACATCAAATACACTCTGATAAAACAATAAAGAAAACCGAAAACCCAACCCAAACAAAACAGAGAGGACAGAACAACAATTGGCCTAGAGTTTTACCTTATGATCTGCTTCTCCATTTGCCACTCTTTTTTTTTTTTTGTCTTTATTTTTTTTTTAATGTTACATTAAAAAAATATGAGGTCCCCATATGCCCCCCACCCCCCTCACCCCACTCCTCATGTTTGGATATTTTCATAGTGGTTACAATTAAAAACAACAACTGAGGAGTGCTGAGTTCCTAGCAGGGGAGCTCTATCACAGTCCCTAAAGGAACAGCGACAACCCCCCAAGAGCAACGGCAAAGACCAAAAAAGAAGGAAGGTCCAACAATGAGCCCTTGTTACTAATGACTATGCTTGTAACCTTGTGCACCTGAAATAAGAACAAGGGCTAGAGCTGCAAGGTGCCTAAGAGTTACCTCCTGAGAGCCTCCGTGTTGCTCAAATGTGGCCAGTCTCGAAGCCAAACTCAGCATGTAAATGTGTTGCCTTCCCCCCCAGTGTGGGACATCCCTCCCTGGCACCGAGGGATTACTACAAAGTACCAGCTGATGATGTAACTAGAAAATGACCTTGAATAAAAGGGTCAGTTTGGACCAGCAGAATATCTCAGTCTACATATAATACCAGGAGTTAAAAATGCTTTTTGACCTGAATAAAAAGGGGAAATGGAAAGGACAAATGAGTTTATATGGCTATGAGTCTCCAAAAAGAGCTGGGAAGTTATCAGAGGGGTTGCCCTTATGCACACCTCAGCAGTCCCAGAGACAGATAAAGTAGATACAACTCCAGGTATTGGTTCTTCTGAGGGCTACAGAGACCCACAGTTTCTATGGTCATGGCAGATGGAGTTCAGTGTCACTCTTTAAAATGCTTCCTCTGGGTTTGCCTAAGGGCAACCTGTTGCATTTGCAAAACTCTAATAAAAATAGCTGGATGTAGCTTACAGGCTGCTTGCACATTGTAGTGGTCAAATAACTCATGGAGGCTACAGATGAAATCATTTCAGTATGCTAGTCTTGTAAGAGTTCTCAACATAGAGGCTTTAGTCTTTGAGGACCAGGAGTGACAGCATCCAACATGGGAATTTGCTAGAAATGCAAATTCTCAGTTCCACCTGAGACCAACTGAACTAAAAATTCTGTGGGAAGGCCCAGCAATCTGTGTTTTAGAGAGCCCTCCAGTGATTCTGATGTATGATAAAGTTTGAGAACCCCTATGTTAAATGAAACCTACAATTCTGATGCAATTTTAATTTGAAGCCCAGTTCCCATATGGAACAATGAGGAAAAGAAATCATCATAAGAAGGGATGGGATTAATGTATTATTCATGACAATAACATCTATATGTTTAAAATAAAGGAAGTATTATTTTCTTCATGAACCTAATTCTATCTGGTGTGTGAATATATAAATGGAGGGGTAGGAAAAGAGATCAGTCTAAAACTGATTCAGTTAAAATTTGAAAGAAATATATCATCACTAATATATAGTCAACATTGCAGTTCTTTGTTATGCATACTAATACACATAATTCAGATCTGTCCTCTAGCTGTTAGCACACAATATGAAAACTGGCCATATTACCCAATGCATTTACTATTATCTTTCATAATACAAAATTGTGCCACCAGAAACAGAAATGTGGCCCTTCTAAATCATAATCGGAACAAATCATGTCATTTCCCCATCTATTTAATTACCACAATGAGAGGCTCTCCTAGCCTCCTAGCAATAACAGGAACTATCACTTAAGTGGAAGAGTCATAATTTCAAGTTTGCTTTTTATTTGAGTTATAAACTAAAGGTTGATTCCTTGATCTAAAACCATTTTAAGAACAAGATGAAATATGTTTGCATCATTAGGAAGGCTATCAAAACATCTGCCCGGCCTTCCATTAGGCCTCAATTTGTGTAAACGCAATACATTTAGACACAATGGTTTTTTTAAAGGCCATTAATAAAAGGCAGTTCTGGTTTGGGGACTGATGAATAATCTCCCTTGTCAAAACTGTACAAAAGTTGATTTGGAAGCAATAGCCTCATTGGTCCTGGAGCCTACCTGTCTGCAGGTGAAGGTTTGGAATTCCGTGGCTTCTTCACTTGGGCATACAAAGCGTCCATCATCTGTCCTTCTCGTGGGCTCTGGGGTCTGGTGTTGAGAGCCATGGAGCCTTCGTATGAAGAAATTCTCCCATACAGCAACTCATCTTCACAGCCAAACGTTCGGTGAAAATCTTGAATTTCAGCATAGTCACGCTCTCGAGCTTGTCGCTCTCGAAATTCTCGAGTTTTGGCTTGAATCCTGTAAAATTAGAACAAAGGTGAAATGAGAGAAACTGTCCCATTTCTAGGAAGTTGCACTCAGAAAAATTCATCAACATATGTTGTAAAATACATTTTATTTCTGATGCAGCATGGTCACGCAACAAAGAGAGACACAGATTCCCGTGCCACCTGAAGAGAGTGCAAGCAGACACAGAAGAAGGCACAGCCAATAGACACAAGAGAGCAGACAATGGGTTGGGGTGAAAGAAGGGGAGAGAAATAAATTTTAAAAATAAATCAATCTTTAAAAAAAAACAAAAATCAAAAAACAAAAAAATACATTTTATCTCATGCAGCTATAGAATCTTCAATAATAGGAATGTTCAGTTATATACATTTTAAGTTGTCAAGGTAAGGTCATGGATCCATTTCAGATAACTTTCTTTCAATCAGTAAGATACAGTCATAATTTAAATCTTTCACTTATTAACCAGGTTTAAAATTTCACTTATTAACCAGGTTTAAAAAATCACTAGGAATAGACTTTTTCAGATATCCACTAGATTTTACTCAAAGTTTTTTTTTAAGGCAAAAAAGTGATTTTTAGTTACATAGGGAAGCAGATGTGGCTCAAGCAAGTGGGTTCCCATCTACCACATGGGAGGTCCAGGGTTGGGTTCCCAGGGCCTTCTAGTGAAGGCAAGCTGGCCCACGTGGCAAGGTGGCCCAAATGGAGAGCTGGCACAGCAAAATGAGGCAATAAAAAAAGACATAGAGGAGAGACAATGAGAGACCAGCAGGGAACTGAGGTGGTACAAGAGATTGAGCACCTCTCTCCTGCTCCGGAGGGTCCCAGGATTGATTCCCAGTGCCACCTAACAAGAGGACAAGAAGACACAGAAGAACACATGGCACATGGACACAGAAAGCAGATGGGGGGGGTAATAAATAAATAAATCTTAAAAAGAAAAAGTTACATAGATGCACATATATATTATATATGCAATGTATGCATGTATATGTGAATAATTTATGTCTTACTCATTATAAATTAGCTATGTGTTGAAAATATTATGAAATTTAACATGTGTCCACACCATAATTCATTGACAGCAAAAGAAAATCTCAGTTTAATTATAGTAACTGATTTTAAGGGATGCATATAAAACTGGGAAATCCTGAAATTAAGGACAAGAAGGCATGTATCTAACCAAATTCTGAAATAATACTTGCCTGCATTAAGAAACAGACCTTAGATAATCATTCTTACCAAAGATATCTTTAAATATCTTAAATAGATTTATTTAGCTACTTTGGTATAAAATCCTCTTCAGTTTATAATATGGTGATATAATTTATTCCCCAAATCAATCTGAGTATTGAGAACTAATTAAACAACCCTCAATAGAATTTTTATGATTTTTGATAGAAATAAATATTTCCATGATATACTCACACATTCAAATGCTTACTTTAAAGTAGAGAAGTCTGTTATTTACATAAAGCAATATCTTACTGATATACTGATAAAGCAATATCTTCCTGAATTTAATGTTTTACTGCTAAGTTATTTACTTTTTGCACATTTGGCATAGACCTCTGGTAGCATTAAAGATATACTGATTTAAATATAGATTCAAAAGAACCCAGAAAAAGTATCAAACCTAGTCCAAGGCAGTACAGAAAGAAAACTACAGACCAACATCTCTCCTGAATATAGAAGCAAAAATCCTTAACAAAATATTAACAAACAGAATTTAGGAATAAATAAAAAGAATTATATACCCTAATCAAATGGTGTTTATTCCAAGAATCTAAGGTTAGTTCAATATTCAAGAATCAATCAATGTAAAGAAGAAAAATCACAACTATATCAGCTGATACAGAAACAACATTTAACAAAATTCAACAAGCATTCAAGACAAAAATTCTCAGATAACAAGGAATAGAAAGGGAAACTTCCTCAATCTGACAAAGAGTATCTATAAAAAACATACAGTTAATATCATAAGCAATGGAAAAAGACTGAAAGTTTTGCCCTAAGATCGTTGCCTAATAAGGCAAAGATGTCTGCTCTCACCACTGTTATTTAGCATAGTGTTGGATGTTCTAGCTAGTACAATAAGGCTAAAAAAGGAAATAAATGGCTTTCAGATAAGAAAGGAAGAAATAAAACTGTTCCTACTTAGAGATGACCTGTTAGTCTAAGTAGAAAATCCCAGTGACTCTACAAAAGCCTCCTAGAACAAATAAGCTAGTTCAGCAAATGTGTAGGATACAAGATTAACATATAAAGATCAATTGTTTTTCTATATTTTGAATACGAACATGCAGGTACTGAAATTAAATGTACAATTCCATTTACAATTGCTAAAAAATGAAATAAGTACGTGTAAATTAAAAAAAAAATATGTGAAGGGCTTGTATGCTGAAATCTACAAAAGGCTGATGAAAGAAATTAAAGAAGATCTAAGTAAGTGGAGAGACATACAGTATACATGGTTGTGAAGACTCAATGTAATAATGAAGTCAATTGCCCCCAAATTGATATATATGTTCAATGCAGTTTCTACCATAATCCCAACAAGATTTTTGTAGATATGGGCAAGATTATTTTAAAATTGATATGAAAAGCCAAAAGAATTAGAACAGCTAAATCAATTGTGAAAAAGAACAATGGAAGTGGGAAGAAACACACTACTTGATTGCAAGACTTATTATATATCTACATTAAGTAAGAAGTGTGTGATATTTGCAGAGGGATTGACACACAAACCAATTGTAACAGAATAAAGAATTGAGAAATAGCCAACAACCACGGCCAAATGATTTTTTACAAGGGTGTAGAAGCAATTCAATGGGGAAAAAATGTCTTTTTAACACATGGTACTGAAACAATCGATTAGTGGTTGCCCTGGGATCAGTATGGGAGGGACAGAGAGGCTGAGTGTGACTATAAAGGGGAAGCACGAGGGAGATCTTTGCGTTGATGGACCAATTCTGCATCTTGACTATAGCAGTGGCTTCGTGAACCTACATGTGATAAAATGACACAGAACTATGCACATATATCGAACCAGTGCCCATGTCCTGAGTTTGATGTCTTACAATACAGCTACTCAAGGTGGAATCATTGATGGAAATGGAATAAAGAGCACACACTGCCTCTCTGTACTATCTTTGCAACTTTCTAAGAATCTATACGTAATTTCAAAATAAAAAGGTTTTTTTTAAAAGCCAGAAAATTGACACCTGGCATAGCTAGCAAAATTAGCATTTTTCTCCTTTGTTTCTTAGTCTAGATTATCCTGATCACACCAGTCCTGTTTTCCAAATCTGAGGTCAAATTTCTCAAATTTCTGTTCTCAGTGGTAAAATGGAAATATTTAATTTACCTAGCTCACTGGTTCTCAACAGGGGTTCAGTGATATTTGAGAAGGGGCAATTTGTTGTGTGGGACATCTCATTCCAGCCATGTATCACCAAGCAGTGGCCCCAGCCATGGAGCCAAGCAAACATGCTTCACCTATTGCCAGACATTGCCTAAGAGGATCTTACTTCTTGAACTGAGAACCACTGACTTTCCTAGCTTACAAGGGAATATTGGAAAGTTGGATGATTTTATCAAGAGAGGCCTAGAGTCTAATAAATATGTTTCACAATCAGAATACCCATAAGATAAATAACTCAAATTCTGATGTCAAATTTAGCTAAAATTATGCTAGATTTTTTTTTTTAATTCCATTTATCCATTTAGAAGACACAATGACAGTCAAGGATGCTATAAAAGCTGATTACCACTAAATACTGGATATCTGTCATGGCAAGTTCACGTAGTTTGAGAGATAATTTTATTCTTTGTGTCGTACTGTCTTTTTTGACTCTGTGTCAAAAAGTGCCAGAAAGAGGGAAATGAGTTCTTTCTTGAACTCGATGGGATATTAATTTGAAGCTCAGTTATCATCACTTTATCCAACAACCCCCTTTACTTCCCCAGTTGACAATCATCAGACAACCACCTAACCACAGGTAATTCCAGGGTGACTGGGCATTCATTTAAGTCTTGATGTTTGGGAACATGAAGATATCTGGAAGGATACATGATAAAAATAAAACTGAAAGTTCTGAATTCAGAAAACTTCCTAAAATTAAAAGGAGTGACTTAGACTGGTTTGTACATAACTGGATCCTATGGTATATGAAACGCAGTACATAAGAAGGGAAGACAAACCACCTTACTCCTGTTAGCAAGTGCACCCTTATTAAGAAAGGAAGCTATTAGAAAAAAAGAGAACGCATTTTATTCCAAAAGTTATGAAAGTTGTTTGCACTATTACTTCCCATCCTGGTGCCCCACAATTGTGAAGAAAACATTCAACTAAAACTACAGCAAAAAAAGTAGTCACAAAGGAAGCACTACTGTTACAAAAGACTAAACTAACCTGAACTTAAGTACATTTTAAAGTTCATTCTAGAAATTAATGCTGAGGCTTTCTGTGCAAATGGCACTGAAAAGTAGACTGTAAAAAGTAGGACTACGTTGTATTTTTCATGAATTATGGAGATAATCACAGGCAAAATGAACAAAAATCACAAATAATTTTCTTTATTATACTCTTTCACACTTGAATATCTTATAAACTGAGAAATGGGATTCTGCAACATAACTGAAGGTTATAATTACATATTATATGTTTTCATTCTTTGTCGAGGAACTTATTTCAGAAAAGGAATATTTGGCTCAAAGGAGAAAACATTTTTGGTTTTCTAATAAAAATAGTATGGTTTCTTATGGAAACTTAAAAAAAAAAGAGTATCGTGCAGTTAGCCTTAATGGTTCCAGATGGTCAACACTATAAAAGGACCCCCTCTATTCTTTTATTGTGACCCCGAGGTCACAAATTATCTCTAGGATGTTAGATTCATTTGATTTTCTGAACAGTCAAGTTGTTGTTAAGCTTTTTCCATCCTGTTTATCTCACTGGGGCTAAAGTCAGCATTGACAGAAGTAACTGATTAGCCCCAAATTTTGCAAAAGAAATAAAAATCTATTTCTTGAACCATTTCATTGCATCCTAGTTATAAACAAGAGAGTTATTCTGAAGCTTAAGTCATTGCAAGCAGCTATACCAATTACCATCGATGGTCAACATTGTCACATACAATATATTTAAAATCTATTTTTTTAAAAAAAGGCAACAGCAGCAATTGAAACTTTTAGCAAAGCTTAAAAAAAGGTAAAGAATTTATTATTTCAATTTGTTATCTTCTAACAATAATATTCACACTTTTTCTTTTTGTAAAAAACTTTGCCATTATGATAATGAAATTACCTCGAACCTGCATAGAAGATAATACACAAAATAATGTAATATACTAAATAAAGTAATAAGGTTAATTTCTTTCCTGCTGTCACTAAATTCATGCTAACAGTCTCTCTTCGGCTTGACATCAATTAATGATTTTAATTCCAGACTCTTGTCACAGTGTTCACCACCCTTTTCTCTAATTAAAATGGATGATGCACTTTGAAGAGAAAACACACAAGACTTCTGTTCTTGTAACATTTCTATTCATTAGGATTTTTGCTTTTACAATAAATGGCTTTTAGCACTAATTGCAGTAGAGTAAGATGAAAAGGACTTTTTTTATGACTATGAGGTGTAGTTTTTGTATACCCACAAAAAGCACAAGGCCTGGACTCTCTACTGAGAGGCCAACTCCTAAGGCTGGAAAATAACAGTATATTTCAATGACACTGTTAGAAAGAAAACACCTCTGCCTCCAAAGCTATGGAACTTAATTACACGAAACCAGCCACGGTGCTTTTTTTTTTTTTTTGAAGTCTCCAAGAAATAGAAATTGATATTTAATGATTTTAATAAGAAATGCTGTGACTTCTACAGAAGATATAATATAGTAATATGAGTTGAGTAGGAAAAAAATGTCCAAACAAATTTCAAATTGCTCTGTATTAAATAGCTGCCAACTATTTTCAAAACATTGTTTAAGAACTTGCAATCAATTCTCTTGGAAAATGTTTTACCCCTCAACTTATTGCCTTGCCTTCAAGCCTCCTGGTTCTAGGAACAAAGTTCTCGGACCTTTTCCCAACAGTATTTCCTCTCTTTAAAAATAAGTATTTGAGAAATTCATCAAAGAAGACCAAAACTAATGGCAGAATGAAATTTAACCTACAAGACAAATGGAAGAAACAGTTTGATTTAATAATAGTTTCTGGTCAAATAGCTGAATGCTTTATGGAATTGGCTCCTCAAAACTCTTCAGGAAAAGGCAGACTTTAGAAATCCTATGGCTCAACTTATAATTCCTTTAGCCTACCCTCCTCCTGCTAGGTAAATCTAGCAACTGTCACCTATGAGTACACAAACTGTCAACTAGGTGTTTGACAAATTCTCAAGGGATACAATATTGTGCTAAATGTCTTACATTGAAAAATAGTCACAATTTTAAGTGGGATTTTAAAATCTTGGTAATATTAGGGTAAAGATTGATTGGAAGGAAAGGATTTCCATATTCTAAATGGGTCCTGAAAAAATTTCCTCACATGGGATCAACTGATTTTAAAGTACATTTCTTTTTTTTTTTTTTTTTTAAAGATTTATTTGTATTTATTTAATTCCCCTCCCCTCCCCCGGTTGTCTGTTTTCTGTGTCTTTTTGCTGCGTCTTGTTTCTTTGTCCGCTTCTGTTGTCATAAGCGGCATGGGAAGTGTGGGCGGCGCCATTCCTTGGCAGGTTGCTCCCTCCTTCGCGCTGGGCGGCTCTCCTTATGGGTGCACTCCTTGCGCGTGGGGCTCCCCTACGCGGGGGACACCCCTGTGTAGCAGGGCACTCCTTGCGCGCATCAGCACTGCACACGGGGCCAGCTCCACACGGGTCAAGGAGGCCTGGGGCTTGAACCGCGGACCTCCCATGTGGTAGACGGACGCCCTAACCACTGGGCCAAAGTCCGTTTCCCTTTTTTTTTTTTTTTTTTTTAAAGATTTATTTGTATTTATTTAATTCCTACATTTCTAATTTCAGGGAAGAATACAAGATATTGAAGTAACTTATAAATAGGTTGGGGGGAAAAAGTTAAATTACATCCCTTATTGCTAAAATGAGATGATATCACCAGTTTTAAAAGTATAAACTGGTTAAACCCTGAAAAAGGAATAAAAGAAAAGCATCCACAGAGAAATTTCCAACCACCAATATGAGAACAATTTTTAAAGATTTGAAGCAATTAAAAGACTAGCCCACCCACCACAAGCCGTGTAATAGGGCACAGGGAGAAAAAGGGAGTGTGGGGGCAGAAGTTTTCTATTTTGCTAAGTGAAATTGCACAAGTTCTTGGGAACTAGACCAGACCCCCTAACTACCGTCTCTACGAAGCCCCACTAATCTGTTACCAGAACCTCACAGGTCTCCCCTTCTCAATGCTCTGTGGCCACATATTTTCACAGTTGATCATACTGTCGTTTTCTATCAATGTTTTAATGTTAAGATGTTTAAATCTGTCCTTGCTCTTAGTAACAAACATGAGGGAGCCTTGAAAGAAGGAACCACATTATAATTTTTTTTTAAAGTCATCATATTAGTGGGTACTTAAAATGTGAAGTAACAAATACTTCTTTTTTATATCAACTAATAAAACATGTTTCACTAGCCAAAACACACACACACACAGACACTTACTCATCAGGTTTTCACAGATATCAAAGCACCTGTATTTATTTCCACCTCAAGGAGGGGCTCCAATGAGAAGTTTACCTAAGACATCTCGCATCAGATACCAAACTGCATTTTCCTACTCCAGCTGCAGTCTCTGTCCATTAAACTAGTTCCAAATATATAGTATGCCCAAGGCTTAATTTCTCCACGTGTTGTTCTAAGTTGTGAACTTCCACAAAGGTATTTAACAAATTCTTAAAAACTTGCGTTCACCTGTACAATTAAAAAAAAAACTTGCTGAAAATTGATTTCATTGATTAGAGCTGACTTTGCTAAAAAGGTCAGTGAAAATATGAAAAATGCTGCTAAAGGATAGAAAACTATATATTTTCAGGCAAAAAGGTTAATCTTTAAAAGTCACCTTCTGGGAAGCAGACTTGGCTCAGTGGATAGGGCATCCGCCTACCACATGGGAGGTCCACGGTTCAAACCCCGGGCCTCCTTGACCCGTGTGGAGCTGGTCCACGCTCAGTGCTGATGTGCACAAGGAGTGCCGTGCAACGCAGGGGTGTCCCCCATGTAGGGGAGCCCCACGCACAAGGTGTGTGCCCCGTAAGGAGAGCCGCCCAGCGTGAAAGAAAGTGCAGCCTGCCCAGGAACGGCGCCGCACACACGGAGAGCTGACACAACAAGATGATGCAACAAAAACAAACACAGATTCCCAGTGCCGCTGATAAGGATAGAAGTGGTCACAGAAGAACACAGCAAATGGACACAGACAGCAGACAACTAGGGGGGAAGGGGGAGGGGAGGAGAAATAAATAAATAAATAGGAAGAACACACAGCAAATGGATACAGAGAGTAGACAACTGGCAGGGATGCGGGGAAGGGGAGAGAAATAAATAAATAAATCTTTAAAAAAATAAAAAAATAAAAATCACCTTCTGTTGGAATGACTACATATGACTTAAATGCAAAGATTGCTGTCAGCAAAACAAACATCTATCACCTGCTAAAAAGTATCTTATCAACTAAAAAGGACCATACTTTTATTTACCAAGAATTCAAGGAATTACTGGAAGTGGTATTGAGAACAGGTGGAAAAACTGAAAATAGAGGATACCAATGAACGGGAACCATAAGTACAACTGCCACAAATACTGGCAAAATGACACGCCAAGAAGTAGGAGTGTGTGCTCAAGGACACAATTCAATGGCCTCATAGTGAAAACATGAGGCTTTAAAGAGTCATGGTGATCCCTTTGAAAAATGGAAAATTTCAAGCCACATTATCTCCTTAACAGATTTATAAACAACCTACATTTACTGGGAGGATTTCATAAGAAATTCATTAACTTTTTCATGTCTTCACCAGAAGCAATCAGTATCCCAGGAAATATGTGTGGGCACAACTTATTATGTAGCTATAGATAATAATACCATAATGGCTATCACTTGCAGAGTAATTTAAAAATACCAGTCAGTTAACGTTAAGAATCTCACTTAATAGAATGAACAAGACATGAGGTAAATATTACTTGAGAGTTGGCGAATTTGGCCAGATGTTACAACTAATATTTCATTTTTCAGACCTTCTTTTCTTCTTTTTGCCATCCCCATCCATCCATCTGTTCATACAGATGTGGCTTTATTTCCAGAAAACATTTAACAGGATTTTAAAAGAAGGCATAAAAATGCAAAATAAATCAAAATGAGATGAAAGTAGATGTCAACTTTTTAAAGGATGTATGTGCAGAAATATGTATTTTCACTGGAAAAAAATTTAGAATGACAATCAGTTTGGTATCAGTGATGGTATTACAGATAAACATTTGTTTTCCTACTTATAATTTTACCTTTTTTTTTAAAACACTTTATATTTTTTTATCCCCCTTCTCTCCCCACACCCTTTGCCTGTGGGCACTGTTTGCTCTCTGTGTCCATTTGCTGTGTGCTTTTTGCGTCAGCTCATCTTCTCTCTAGGAGGCACCAGAAACCGAACCTGGGACCTCCCATGTGGTTAGACAGAAGCTCAACCACTTGAGCCATATCCACTTCCTAATTTTACCTTTTTAAAAATTTTTCTGTAGTTTTAGAATTTAGAATTTTAGAATAAGGACAATTTAGAATTAGACATTTAAAAGTATATGTTTTATACAGGCAAAAAACACATGGGAAAGAGAAAATTGAAAAACAGAGATGGAGATGGGAATAAAATTCCTAAGCAGACAAAACAGAAACCATGAAGTAGAGACAGGTGACCACGCTGGCTCTAAACTTGCTCACAGGCTTCCAGAACAATACTCTGTTTTCCACAGCCACTTAGATGAGTAAGCTGGATATGACTGAATCATGAGCTAAAGGGCTTTCATCGCCATCAGTATTTCCCAAACGACTTTGAATTCTAAGAGATGTTAGCATTCCAAGAAAAGAGAAAGCATGTGGGGGCAGGGTCGGGTGCAGTTAAATATTAAGAGAATGAAAAATTTATCTTCTTCCTTGGTGACCCATTATGTACAATAGCATAATTAGGGTTCTGAAAAGGAAAAATTTTTTTTAATGCATACATTGGTTTAACCAAGTGTTTGGCAAAGATAATTGTACATGGAACCTCTTTTTTGCTGTTGGACACGGGAAACATGTACCATGTTGTTTTTATAATAACCATTAAAACATCAGGAGAGATGTGACTGGAGCATAAATGTAATAGAAAGCCAAAAAGTTTCTTCTGACGCATGGTCAACAGAGAAAGCTATCACTGTGCTTTATAATCAAAGCCAAGGGACCTGAAGTTACTTAAATCATTTCATTGAAAATGTTCTATTTCTGGTTTGGCACCTAATCCTTTTTTGTGTTGTGGAAACCAGCAAATAGGAGCTCTTTCCCTAGGTCAGCCTAAAAGTCACAACTGTAAGTGGTAGTAAAGCCCTGAATTTACACCTCAGCTCCTACCTCTTTGCTTAGTTAGTCGGCCTAGCCCAAATGCAGCCAATGGCACCTCTGAAATGCTAGGGTGCCCAGGATGAGAGCTTGGAAAGAGAACTCGAAATAGCACATGGCTGGACCAGTTAACTCCCCCCTTGACATCACCCCGAGACTCCCACTTCCCAAAAAGAGAAAAGCATTTAGTGATGCAGGCTCAGCAGCAGGGCAGAGGACAGAGATCCATGGGAGCCACCCATCCATGTCTCCTACCTGCATGGCATCTACGAGACACCCAATCAGCCTGTTTGGGCAGGGGGTGGGAGGGAAAGGAAGTTAGCAAGAATGAAATCAATTTCAATCTCTGGCCCCGGAGTAGAAGAATCTGATTTACTTTCAACATCTAAACAGATCTTAACATGGTAGGGGGAAAAAAAATTTAATTATACGCATTGTCCTTTCAATTTTTCAATATTAATATCTTGAGGAATACACCGGCTTCACTGATGTGTATGGGAAAATATTTTGGTTTGTGGACTTTTCATAGCTAATAACTAAGTAGTGTCAGGTTTCCTATTTTCTTTTTTTTAAGGGATCCACCAAAATAATTTTTAGAGCTCTGCCACAATGGTAAATAATGTATGAAAGATACTTCACTACTAATCAGCAATGAGGCAAAGGATGGGATGAAAATATAAGCAGTGGTTTATTTATTTTTATTTATTCCATCAATTAAATTTTTTCCCAAGTTGCTGGTTTCCATTCTCAAAAGGGGCACTGCCAAAGCCAGAGAGACAGAAGAGAAATGAAGACCTACAAAAGGAAGCTTGCTCTGTCACAATAACAAACACTAAACACACTTCAGCGATGCGGTTCGATAAGGCTCAAGCATTTACTTGCTCTATTACAAAATCCATGAGTTTAAATAAAACATACTTGTAAAAATTGTTATTGAACTACAAAGTCAAAGTATAATAATTTTTGTAAATTATGAGCCTAATTGATTTTTTTAATGGACCATTCACTTGTTCCTTGACCCTAAAAGATTTTTATTCTAGGCCTCCTGTACATTGTAAATTCATTATGACCAACCTAGTTCCCAGAAGTATTGCATCATTAGAGGTACAGAGACAGAGATTAAAAGCAAAACTGAGACACGAACCGTGCCTTAGGCAAATTAATAATACAAGTGAAACCATTATGCAAAAGTCATTGTTTGGCTGAAGATATTTGACTATGCATTATAAAAGCGATTTGGAAAATGTTGACAGAATGCTGCATTGAAATACCCCAGTCACCGGAAACTGCAGAGGGAATAGCTGAATGGTACAGTAGCAATGAAGTTGTCCCCTTTGGCAGGCATCAAGATCAGGGGCATGTACAATGCTTCTTTCTACTACTCAGACTGCTCTCTAACTAAATCACATTTTTTGCCCGTGTGTAAAACGAGTTCATACACTTACCTGGTATCTTCTCTTGTTTTAGGAACAGTAAGCTCTTCGGGGGTAGAAGTTTATTCTTCTGAGTAATTAAATGCCATCGTTAATGCACTAAACCTACATCGAATGAGTTTATTAATAAGCTTGGGGAGCCCAAGATGGGTAAGAACTAGCAAATGCCAGAAGAAAAATCTGGGTTGCAAAGGTAGAATGATTTAAAAAAAAAAAAAAAACTGTCAAAGAACCAGGAGAATAAACCCAGGCTTTTTATCATAAATTCAAAGTCTACAGTTTTCTCACTGACGTAATTTATACCCTGAAAAGGTTCAAAGAATCAGAGTCACTACCCTAGCCAAAAAAAAAAACCCTCAGAGGTATTAGAAAAATGAGGGACAAAATATCCAAATACTATTCACTTTTTTAAGAATGTCATTTAATACATTCTACCATATATTGTTTTTGTTCTACCATATATATATATATTTTTTTTATTTCTCTCCCCCCCCCTCAGTTGTATGCTCTCTGTGTCCATTCACTGTGTGTTCTTCTGTGTCACCTTCTATTCTTGTCAGCGGCCTGGAAATCTGTGTCTCTTTTTGTTGCGCCATCTTGCTGTGTCAGCTCTCCGTGTGTGCGGAGCCACACCTGGGCAGGCTGCACTTTCTTTCACACTGGGCAGCTCTCCTTATGGGGCACACTCCTTGCGTGTGGGGCTCCCCTATGCAGGCGACATCCGTGTGTGGGTTTGAACCGCGGACCTCCCATACGGTAGGCAGACGCTCCATCTGTTGAGCCAAGTCCGCTTCCCTCCCATACATTATTAAAGTATAAGATTGAAAGCTTCACCAACTCTAGAATTATAGTGAGAATATTAGATTTAGACACAATGACACCGGCTTATAGTCCTAGTTGTGGATTATATTTAACTTAATAACCACAACCAAAACACCAAAATCTCACTTAAACCCCAGATTTATTCAAAGTGAAAATGCTATAGGCCCTCCTGCCATGGCTACCCTGAAAATTAAATGAGATGATACACATGAGCTCACAGCCAGGATTGGAAAACTCTAATCACAAAAGTATACGGAGGCTTTCTTATTACTTGCGAATATGAACGAGAAAAATTCTAAGCATCTATAAAAATGGTTTTCAAGTATCTGCTTAAAGTACCTCTTTTCATTCACTTCATTGGTCTTTGGGTTCTCAAATGGAATGATTCAATAAAAGATAGCAATCTTTCTAGAAGAGATGGAATAAAATTTAAGTGGAAAAATGTTATAAAATGTGGAGATAGTGAAATACAAGGAAAAACAAAAAATGTCAGGTTTGAGACGAAAACAATGCTGAGGAAAACATACTCCTTAGCTCTTATAAATCAAGATATTTAAAATGATATATAAAATTCAGCTATTGGGAAGTGGACTTGGCCCAGGGGTTAGGGCGTCCGTCTACCACATGGGAGGTCTGCGGTTCAAGCCCAGGGCCTCTTTGACCCACGTGGAGCTGGCCCATGCGCAGTGCTGGTGTGCGCAAGGAGTGCCCTGCCACACAGGGGTGTCCCTGCGTAGGGGAGCCCCATGTGCAAGGAGTGTACCCCGTAAGGAGAGCCGCCCAGCGTGAAAGAAAGTTCAGCCTGCCCAGGAATGGCACCACACTCACGAAGAGCTGACACAACAAGATGACGCAACAACATGAAATACAGATTCCTGTGCCACTGACAACAACAGAAGCGGACAAAGAAGAACATGCATCAAATAGACACAGAGAACAGACAACTGCGGGGGCGGGGGGTAGGAATAAATAAGTCTTTAAAAATAAATAAATAAAATTCAGCTATTATTTCAAAATGAGGGCTTCTTAAAAATTATTACAATAAACCACATACTCATAAATGTACAAAGCAAGATTTTAAATCTGTGTGTGATTTTTTTAAATGATCATAAATTCATGTAGTCATTGAATTATGTAGTCATTGAATATACCCTATTATCTCCTATGCAAAAGATCTTAACTAAAAAATTTATTTGAAGCCTTAAATAAATGTAACATTACAAAGATTTTCTTTACAATGTGCTCATGCCACAACCAACAATGATTGGACTGATACCCCAAAAATAAAGATTAACTGAATGCAAAGCCTTCATATTAAAGCGAGAAAGAGAGAGAGAGAGAGAGAGAGAGAGAGAGTGAGCACGCTCAGAAAGA
Source organism: Dasypus novemcinctus (assembly GCF_030445035.2). Lineage (NCBI taxonomy): Eukaryota > Metazoa > Chordata > Mammalia > Cingulata > Dasypodidae > Dasypus > Dasypus novemcinctus. Next base: position 151,571,133 of record NC_080677.1, on the reverse strand, counting down.
AACAAGCAAGAATCTTTTTCTAATGAGGTTTAATCAAATACTGAAATCTACCTCTCCTGTTCGTGCCTCATTCGTATTCTCTCCTCTTCTGACGTAAGGGTTTCCTGTATTTTTATTTTACCCGTTTTCTCAATCTTGTCATCTTTTCGATGTTTGCCAAACCTGTTGATAACAAAAAATTCTAACTTGTCAATGTATACAAAATGAGATTTCTTTCTTTGGTGATCGACATATGCACTTAGTGAAATGTAAGCATCCTCAAATGAGAGTCAAGTGTCTCCTGCAGTTCATTAGTTTTGCCCAGTATTGTTTTCAGATTATTTTATTCATTTTTAATTAGAACTTTCCAGAGAGAAGTCTTTTGGAAAATAGCTTCAATATCCAAATATCCAAAATAGCTTTTGGCCAAAAACAAACAAACAAAACATACTTGCAATTCATCCTATTAAACAAACAATTAATACATTTACAGGACTGAGTGCTGAACACTTCAGATGAAAGAGAGTGAAAATCTGCATTTGAGTGAGTTTCTCTAAGGACTAAAAAAAAAAATTATAATCTGCAACCATCTATTTAATAACCTTTCCATAAACAACTATTCTTTTTTTATTTTCACACTCAGGTTTATTGGAAACATTCATCATAGTTTAAAAACTGACATATAAGCCAGTGTTTGCCAGGCTTAAAGTACAAAGGATAATTTACACAGCTATAATACTTTAGCTTATGAAATTGAAAGCTTTAAGGCATTCTCATCAAATGCTCCTCTAAATCTGATGGATGCCAAATGTGGCATCTTTGACTCGGAATTTTACATCTGATCACAAATAAATACTGGGAACAAACACGATTCAAAAACTGTCCACTACAACTGCTACAGGTAGGCATGTGAACTTGAGGTTGTTCAGGTGAATACTAAGATCATTCTTTGTTGTCATCCAAAATACCTCAGAAGCCTCAGGCTTGGTGTAAAATATTTTTCCTGCTCAGTTACCTTTCTCCATGAACGCCCACGTTGCCTAGAGTGAGAATCCTATATATCCTCGAGTAAAACTCATTGGTAGTGATGGGTCACCAGAAGTTGCCGAAAAGAAAGCTGGTATAGAAACGTACCCACAGAAGCATATATATATATATATATATAAAGGAGACTGAGTATTTCTTTCTGAGGAGGAAACTGGAAGCTGGTTTACAGTTCCAACTAATCATATCAAAAGAAAAAGAGAGGGGGTAGATTCAAAGTTGATATAAAAGAGAGAATATATTTCAATTAATGGGTTGGTTGGTAGTAGAGTTAACTTTTTTCTTGAATACAAATCTGATTTCAAATTCTAGTCTCCACATGGATTGAAACGTACGTGAGAATTCTTCAGGTATTCTCAAACTGGGTCCTAGCTGATGAGACTGAGAAAAGTGTTAGCTTCTGCATACCAACAGGATATGCTGGTGGGAGGGGGGATGTGGGTGGGAAGGAAAGACAGAAGTCACTGATGACTCCAAGCTTTTAACTGGAGCAAATGGAAGAGAGGAATGACTGTGCAGTGAGATGCCGAGAACCAGGGGAGGACCAGGTGTGGTGGACCAGGGACAAGAGTGGGGTGATGATAAAGATTTCATTCGAGCAGTCAAGTTTGAGATGCCTATTGGACTTCTAAGCAGAGATGAGAAGTGTTGGTTGGATATGTAGGTGCTCAAGGGAGAAAAGAGGGCTGGAAAGATTAATCTGAGTGTCATCAGCATACGGATGGTATTTAAAGCCATGAACTACATTCCCATCTGGAAATTCTACAATGTTGAGGGAACTGGAAATCTAAAATGCATTAAATTCTAACATCAAATTTTAATATATCATATTTACTTATAATCAGATTTTCCTGAAGGTAAATCACTTTAACTATTTGGATTTTCAACCCATAAGTATCTTTTGAATAATACAATGTTTGCCACATTGACTATTTTTTACACATCTTATTGCTTCACCATCTAGATTCCAGATTACATAAATTCAACCTGAATTATATAAACCTGTATATAAAATACTGCACTATAACAACATATTATCTATCTGTACCAAAAAGTACAGTTTAATCTTACAATAGGATCTTGAATTTCTGCCCTTTGAGTTAATAATACAGGAGAAAATTGAAAGTGGGTGACTCTTTCACGGTATAAAAAAATTGAGATCTTTTTCAGCCCAAACCTAATGCTGAACTGAATTAGCTATGTTGAGTCTTTAAAAAATGGTCTTGGCCCAACTTTATGAACAAAGTTTTCAGTTTGCTCACCAACCCATATTTTTACATATATAAAATATATCAACCTATCAAGTTTCCAATTTTTGTCTTAAGTATACATGATTGAAAAAGGAGGAAAAAGGAATCCTAATTCATATCTAAGAATAAATTTTTCCTCATTATATTTGGTACAAAAATATTAGTTTCCTAGACTATCCCAATCACCACAATTTACTTTCTATTTTATAATTTATAAATGTATAAATGCATTATATCAAACTGTCATAGCACATTTTTCTTTTTTAATGTACAGATTCAAGATGAATGTATGCACAAATAAAGAAAGCATAAATAAAATGTTTAGAGTTTGGCATTTGGACATTTCCCTTAATACTTGCTAGAGTTAGTAAATAATGTGATTTCTTTCAGACATACTACAAAATCACAGCACATTACTTTAAAATCAGGGCAAAAATAAATTCCTCAGCTGTAATTTTTTGAAAGAATGAAATAAAAGCTAAGTGAAAATATATATATACACCAGCCATTATTGAGGGTAAAAAAAGAAAAAGAAAAAGCCTTCAAACCCTCATTCACTCCAATTGCCAGTATATTTTAGTGTTCTTAATTTATTAATTAACCTACAAAGTCAATCATTTAATGGCAGGATATATTAACATTTGGAAGACATGAATAATATTTGATAATCTTTTAAAAGCCACCGATGGATTTCAGATAGGTCACCTTCCAAGGAAGAACACAGCTGAAGAAATACTGCACTAATGTGGTATGTCCAAGGAAGCAAACCCATCCTCAGCAGAGAGCCAGAGTTTCGTGAACAAACTTCAGACTAACCTACGCCAATGTTCAAACTGAAAATTTCTTGGGTGATGACACTGAACTAGAAAGTGGTAACCTGCCCATCACCTCGGGAAGGCTTTGCTAGTCCCATCTTAGTGCGTATTAACTTATGGCAAGGGCCTCTTTTTTTTCTAGTAGAGTTGAGGAAAAAAAAGATTGATAGGGAAAAAAAAACCTGCTTTGGAGATACTGATGTGAGGGCAGAGAAAGTAAAATGACGAATGCCCACACTCAAGTGAAAACTTTCACAGGAAGATGCAGTGGGTGAACCCTGTCTTATTCAGAGCAAAACTGACTATATAATTTCTTAATCATCTGGGCTTTCTTCATAAAAGATATCACAGTCTTTTCATCCAGCTAAAGTAATCTTGGAGTAATCTGCTAGATGTGATGCGTTACAGATGAGATCATTGCCAGAACAGCCAGATTTATCATTACAATAAAGAAAGATGGGCACTTATTGATGAATGAGGAAAGCAAAAAGCAAACAAACAAAACAACAGAACAGGATGGAGACAAATTCCATTGTTTTTAAATAGAAGGAACTCGTGAAAAACTACCAATAAACATTTCATTCTATTGGACCATCATTTTGGTTTTTAGTCAAATTAATATAACTCTCTTGCAGTAGTAAGGCTCAGGAACGCAAATCAACACAAAGTCCCCATCTCTCCATAGTCCATGAAGTCATACTTCCCCTGCAAGAGTTTTTTTTTTTTTTTTTAAGATTTATATTTATTTCTCTCCCTTTCCCCACCTATAGTCTGCTCTCTGAGTCTATTTGCTGTGTGTTCTTCTGTGTCCCCTTGCATTATTAGGCAGCACTGGGAATCTACGTCTCTTTTTTGTTGCGTCATCTGGCTGCACCAGCTCTCGGTGTGTGCGGCGCCGCTCCTGGGCAGGCTTTTTTCACATGGGATGGCTCTCCTTGTGGGGCACACACCTTGCACGTGGGGCACCCCTACACGGGGGCACCCCTGCATGGTATAGCACCCCTTGCACGTGGCAGCACTGCACATCGGCCAGCTCACCACACGGTTCAGGAGGCCCTGGGGATCGAACCCTGGACCCTCCATATGGTAGACGGACGCTCTATCAGTTGAGCCATGTTTGCTTTCCCCAGCAAGAGTTTTGATCTCAGTGTCTCTAGGAAAACTTTTTATTTGATTCTGGTACTATCTTTTGTCACATCCTTGTGTTTACATTGACAATCCTCTTTACCCTGGTTGCACACAAACATAAACTTATTTTTGCCTTAAAGCCTTAGTTGGTAACTACCTAGCTTTTATCTAAAGAAAAAAAAATCTAGCTAATACATGTAGAGATTGTTTTATTGCATTCTTGTCCATGTGCATGGAAGAAATAAGCTCACACATCAATGAAAAATCAAAAGATCAGAGGTTCAGCCAACAAGCCCAATGTCTATATTTGACAGGCAAGGAAGCTGAGGCCCAGAGCATAACTGGAAGTCACATGGCAAGCTAGGACAAGAGTTCAGCTCATCTGATGACTCCTTTAAGATGTCTCCATGGCTCTGAACTTGATACGCCTAAGCAATATGAAATTCCTAGACCTATAAGGTTCACTTTGCGTAACTCCTAAGTGGGACATACAGTGGAGCACCTGCCGATTGTACCTTTGATTATTTAACTACATTTAACTAGAATTTGTTGAATTCTTATTATGAACTTTAGCTCATTGATCCCAACAACCAGCATGTGAGATAGGTATCATCCTGCCATCAGAGAGGAACCTCAGAAAGCACAGAGGAATGACGTGATTTGTCAGATCATATAGCCTGGGGTGGCAAAGATAGAATTCGGACCTAAATCTTTTTTTTTTATACCCAGCCACCTCCAAAGCTTTAGGAATCAAAGACTGTCAACTCCGTCTTTGAGAGCAGGTATTTAACAAATCTTTGTTGACATGAATGAGTCCTGCATTGCCGGCAGCAATTAGGTCCTGGGGACATCCTGCAGGTCAGGAATTTGAATTTTAGGCCAAGAGGTGCCCCAAAGCATTGGAAAGGATCCTAAAACCTGTGCACACACATTTATAGAAAGCGCCAACCTTTCTAAACGCCAAGGTACTCCAAACGTCAAACTCCGCGCGCTGCTCTATGCAAACGCCGTTGGGGAAACAGCAAAAGCGTGTCAAAGTGCCCAAACCCAATCAAAGGCGTGAATTGCGGGAAACCGGATGCATTTATCTTCTGGAATGATCAATTCATGGTTTCTGGCCATGGTTTTTTGTGCCTTTGCCTCCATTTTACAAAGGAGAAAAAGAAAAAAATAAGTCACTTCCACTCTGTCCTTCTTATGCAGGATCTTACATATTTTAGTGACATTTTAAGAAATCGCTACTATGATAGAGTACTGATTTGCTCAGCAGATTGTGGCAATGCTCAATGAATCAGGGGAGAGGAGGCTGATTATGAAAAGCAGAAAGCTCCTATTTACACCAAAAAAAAAAAAAATCCCATCTTGGTAATCAACAAGGATGAGGAGGAAGCCTTAGAAAAGAGTACATGACAACTTGATAGTGCTTTTGTAAAATGGGATGCAGTTTTAAGTTGGCAGAGTATAGCAGGGGTTCTCTTTAAAAGGAAATTCACAAACTTGAGAATCATTATTTGATTGTGTACAGTTTTCATCAGAGCTAGTCTGATTAGATTTAATAAACTAAATTTGTGTTGCTTGGCATCCAGAGAAAAAGAAGTGACTTTTTTTTTCTTTAAGGAAAAAATAGCGTCTGTTCACCCAAGTTGGAACAGCCTTTGGACGTGCACTGCACCCTTAATGGACAACATCTCCTTTCCATGACTCCCATTAAATGTTCTTATAAGTGTTCGCTTTCTTTCCCCCTCTCATAGCCTGTATTAGCTAATGAAAGATGCACTGAATGCCCAGTAACCTGACACTTCAAAAATCCTAGAAGGATAGAGAACAAGGAAATATTAGAACAATTAAGAAACTGTAAATAGGAAAAAATGAAACCCTGTACATAATCAATTTTGACTGTACAAGGATCACTGTAAACTCCAAGGATAAAAAGCAAAAACAAACTGTGGAATTAAACACAATAGTCCTTCAAAACACAAGATAAATACATAAATAATTAACCCTGAAATAATATATACAATCTATATTTGGAACCATTCTAGTGAAATGACAGAAGATGAGTGGGTATTTGTTAATTACGATGTTGCGGCTTTTAGATTACGATGCATCGGCTTGTTCCTAGACCACATGACGTATTTTTTGTGGTAAATAAATGCCATCTTTGTAAAAAGGAACCAATTAGTAGTTATTGTTCCATACAGGGTGTTTATGAGGCTTGGTATACCTCATTTTTCTCAAATCGCACTCACACAGGAAATCAAACTATGCTAACCCCATAACCCCAAACAAGCAAATGAAAATAATATGCAAAGAATTTATTTTTTGTTTCTCCTTTAGCTAGATTGACTTTAATATTAATACATATTTATATTTATAATACATCCAAAGTATTTATATATGTGTGTGTGTGTGTATATATATATATGTGTGTGTGTGTATATATAAACACTAAATATAGGTAAAACCATGTTTAGTGAAAGTACATGATTCTGATTTGTCTAAATGCTTAATTTGGGTATTGAAATCAGCCATGTCCACTCAAAATGATGTTGAGTGTGTCTTTCAAATAACTTCTTTGAATCCTTTCTTGACTACTATACTCCTAATTCTTGCTCTGTTCATTTTAATGCATTATTGTTTCATAATACAATACTACAAATTGCAAATTACATTTGGCTCAAGGAGTGATTATGAAAAATACTATCACTGCTGCCTTTGCTCGAATAACTCTGATAATAATGAAAGATTGATTGAGCTTTAAGCAACTCAAATGATGAGAAGGGTCAATTGGAACATTTCTATTAAGCTTCTTTTGTTAAACTCAACACTTTGCCAGGTCAGAGGCAAATAATCATACCCTACATCTGGTTACCATGGTTTTCCTTTTCCTAAAGCATCAGGACAATTTAGTAAGTGGCACTACCCTCAAGGCAGTACCCGTAAGAAATGCTAATGAGACCTAAGTCACAAAAACACAGCCCTTTAAAAGGGCACTTGAAAGAAGAAAATGTAAAAGGTAGAACGATATTTTCCTGTACTCCTTCTTCCGTGGGGCAAGGGATAAGACGCATTTAGCAGTGTCCATAATCCCAATAATTATCACAATCTGCCTAGTCTGATATTCAAATTGACATCCAGGCAGTAGGTGCTGCTGAGGTAAGGAGACACATGCACAACTTAAAGGTATCTTCTTGAAGGTAGAAATCTTAGCCCTGAATTAATAATGCACTGCACACCAAATTAAATGTTTTAACCTTCAATATTAAGAGATACTTTAGTTATAGCAGCTGAAACGCCCTCAAATATTTTCTTACCCTTATATGTTTATACAAGAGATGAAAGTCAGAAAGGAAGACAGATAATATTGTCATGTCATTGAGGTTGAGGAAAAAAACAGACATTTTGTATAGCTCCTGGAAACTCGAATTTGAAAGATTAAAACTTCCCCAAAGATCTCATTATCTGTAAAGGTAAGGTGTCAGTCAGCACTTTTTTTCTGTCGATTACAGAAAACAAATTTCTGTTGATTCACATTTCCTAAAGAATGCTCTCTAAAGAGTAAATTAAGAGGTGTAGCTTTTCATTTTTTATCTTTAAGTTGATTAGCATATTCAGATTCTACATTAAGGAGCTGATGCCTGTCTAAGGCCCAAGAGAGGGCTTTGCCTGCAAATTTCCAAAAGTCAGAGGCCACACCTAACTCTTAGAACAGGGAAGAGCATCAAGATTCCCCAAGAGGGGACAGCCTCCTCCCGCCTTGGTGTCTGCCATCCACCATCTACCTGAGGCCATGTCACCTTCTGAAAGAACAAGGGAGCCAAAGCTCACATATTTCATTAAAACCAAAGCATTCTTGTAGCACTGCTGGTCTTGGTCCTGGCTAGTTTAACACACATAGAAAATGGGATGACACGACGAAAAAAAAAAAAAAAGTAATGGCTCTTTCCCAGAAAAAAAGCCTTTCCTATTCTGTGCTGTGGTTTCACTCTGCCAGAACGCAGAGCCCTGAAGATTATTTATGACTCAGCAGTGGTTATAAACCCAACTGGTAACTAAGATTTGAAATTGTGGGCTGGTTACAGGAATGGAGGAACAAGGGGTGAGAATGAGACCTTTTTCCTGTCTCGTTTCTAGTTAGCATGCCCTTGATATGAAAGAGAACCTGGGAGTCGGCCACTGTCAAACCACCACATTCTTCCTTATTTGACAAACAGCTCAACAAGCGTTCAAATATAGAACTTGTTGATTTGTGCGCTGGCCTGGAATTCCTCTCATCCCAACTCATTTCCATCTCCTATGAACTGTCACGTCTGTTACTGCCTCCTTTGTGGTCTCTGATGCTAGAACTCCCTAGCAATCACAAGCAAAAAAAATGGAGCTCTGTAAATCACACAGTGTTTACCCAACAAACCATCCTGGAACTGACAGGAATGCCACTACTATCAGTTTAACTGTTCAAGTCTGCCCAGTTACAGTTTCTCTTACAGGGTGCCATTATCTTGAAAGACCCTGGCTGAAGTTTGAAACTTGTCTGCTCTAACTAATGTGTACAATCATGTTGTATTAGCAAAACTCACTTCACTCAGGACAGCTATGTGTGTGCATATAAATATATTCACATATATACTTCTATCCCAAAGGATAAAAATAAACTACAATCTTTTGGCATAGGAGCTCAGACAATTTCTCTAGGAAGTAATTCAGGAATAATCAAACTAAGAGAGGGAAAGGGAGCCATGAAAAGAACTTTAATAACATGAGCTGACAGACATACAGTGCCTCAAAATGTTAAAGAACTTTCCTACACATCCTTTCATGAAGTTCTTAAAACTAAATGTGAAGAAAGTGGAAATGAGGAGACTGAGGCCAAGAAGAGGTGGTGGGGCTGAGTAGGGAAAGAAGACTTCAAACTCTAAATCCAGCCTTCATTGTGCCATGTAATACTCTTCGCCCTCTTGGATTTACCTTATCATCTTGGAATGATTCTTAGGGTCCTCATGTTGATTTACATGAGGCAAGGCACAATTTTTATTTATTACACTAAAATTGTATTAGAAATAAATTTTAAAAGAAAATTAAAAGGTTACTATGTAAGAATATTCGTGTAACATCAACTAGATTGCAAAATACCTGAAAGTGGTAAATGTAATTTTAACTCTCAGAAAGATTCACCAATATGTACGGTACCGTGTTCCTCTACACAGAACAAGTCAGAACCTGCTGAACAGAATCTGATGCTAAAACACCAAAGCATTTGGGTAACTCATGTGAAGATCCACAACTCAATTATATGTCACATGGCAGTTGAGCTTGGGCAGGGGCAGGGTTTCCTGACCTCAGCAGCGCTTTTGACATTTTGGGTCAGATAATTCTTTGTTGTCAGGATGTTTATCAGCACCCCTTGTATCTACTCGCCAGATGCCAGTAGCCCCCCAACTCTTGTGACAACCAAAAAGGTCACCAGACCTTGCTGAATGTCCCTGAGCACAAAATCCTGGGGACTAAGAACCACAGGGGTAGGGTTTAAGACAAACACTAAATTCGAGGGGAGGTTTTCATTATTTACAAAGGATAAAAATAGGAAGATTCAAAGAATAGTGGTAAGCATATTCATCTTCACCCCCGAATGCTCCATGTGTTTTGGGAAAACTTCCTAAACACTACTGAAGGAAGTCTCTCTCTGCTGAGATGGTTAAGGCTGAATGCAGATAACCACCTATGTCCCAGAAGACAAGCTCTAGCTTGCTGTAACCCAAGAATACTTTTGGGAAATGTATCCATAAAAGTCAACTAAAAAGGCGCCAAAGTCAGTAATAAATGTTAGAAATCTGTAATTAAGCACTTATACTCCAAAATTAGAAAAATGTGGGCTACTTGATATGTGCTGGCTATTAGTAAATAATAATAATAATAATAATAAATAGTATCTATAAGACCAGTAGTAGGGAAAATTAAATGCAATCACATATTCAATGCTGACAGAAAATCATCACTGAGAAAATAACAGATAATATTTTCTAACAAGAATATTTGTTAGCATATCTATGCACTCATCTCCATTCTGAGGTAGCTAGTCTAGGTTCCCTAAGTCTGGGAGAACGTAATCATGTCAAGGACAGATAGAACAAGGTTTTCCAGTATTTGTGGCCTTCTCCCTATCTTTTTCGGTTAAGCCAAAATGGCCTGGCCAATGGTGGTTAGTCTTGGCCAGCACAATACAGTAACGGTGGACAGCCCAGTGCTGCCAAGCAGTTGCAATTTCAGAGGCCCGGGGCCTTTTGGTTTCAGAAACAAGGAGTTGGAGAGGCAACTTGCAGGAGCAGGTACTGCAAAACACGGGTGACTGGCTGTCTACTCAATACCCATTCTCCTCTTCCTCCTTACTAGTAGAGCCCTGATTCGATTGGGAGAGGACATATGGCTAGGCTTAGCAGGTCACTTTGACCTCTTTGAACCTCAATTTTCTGTTGGGTAAAAAAAAAACCATCCTTACATAGTTAATTGTGAGGATTAAATGAGCTGTCCATTTTCTGTGTGTTGGCTCATATAAGCACTAAATAAATACTATTTTATCATTGTTATTCTTAATTTCCAGTTCAGAAAAACGGGTAAGTGGGGCTTCTGGAAACCATCTTGAGAAGGAGGACTGCCTCAGTACTAGCTGGCTCTCCCCCTTCCTCCTGCCTGGAGGCAGACAGGATGGCTAACCATGAGGGAACTCTGAAAATAGAAATATGTATTAAGGATGTCTGAATGAAGAGAAGGCAGTGACACTAATGGCATTCTGGGGCCTCTACATGAGCCTTGGACTGCCAATCTCCAGACTTCTTTTATTTTATTATTTTTTAATTTTTTTAGCACTTTTAAAATTAAAGTTAATAGATCACAAAGAGCGTTACATTAAAAAACATAAAAAACATAAGAGGTTTTCATATACCCCACTCCCCACCCCCCCACCTCCCCACCCCATTTTTGTAAATTGTATTTTTTTGAAGATATATAATCACACAAAAAATGTTACATTAACAAATATAAGACGTTCCCATATACCCCTCACCTCCCCACCCCACTCCTCCCAGTTGCGCAATCGGTTAGTGCGCAGTACTTCTACAGACTTCTTTTAAATGAGAGAAGAGGAAGTCCTGTCTTATGTGAGCCACAATTATGTGGGCCTCTGCTACAGTCAAAACAATCTCTCAGAGATACAGTCATGGAGATAAGAAAGCAAGAAGGTGTGCTCCCTTTCATAGATTTGACTCTCCAAACTAGAAAAGGAGAAAATAGTCTTTGGGACACCTTTGTAAATGATCCCATTTTTAGATCACTATCTCACCAGTTCAGTCCTACCGTTCCCAGCAATGAATTTTGTCCTAAAATGACACGCACAAAGCCAATTTATAATGGCCAACAGAGGGCAGAATGGAGCCAACAGCCTTCCAAGAGTGCAATAGCAGAGCTAATTGAGACAAGTAAAAATTACCGCCAAAATGAAACTCGTCTATTTAGGCCAACACTGCCATTCCAGCTGACAAGACTTTCAGTGTTGAAAGCAAGAAGAAAACAATCTATGAGTCAGAAATTATTTTCATTTTCTCCTCATTGTTTCTGATGCTATTTGGGTACTCTCCAGTTGATGAGTAGAGATGGCTTCACACAATTTCTATTATTTTGACTGTTAATAACTGCTTTCTCTTTGATTAGATGGCTGCCCATCAACTGCATGTATAGAGAACTTTGGAGGACAGCAGTTAATGTAAAAAAAAAAAAAAAAGGTTCTTTTCCAGTACTGACCAGACTAAGACTAAATGGAAATAGCAAGAGCAGCCCTAAAATGAAAATTCTGCTTTAGTGGTTCATGTAACTTTCATCTCACAAGAAAAATAATGTTCAAGTGAATTTTGTCAGACCAATTAGACAGGATTGTATTTCATGAGTAAAAGCACAGAACTTTGAGAGTAAAAGATACTAAGACCCATATGGGAACTTTCCAAAAAATGGAAAATGCTACATAAACTTCTTCTATTTGATCATTAAAATTGAGGAGGCAAGATCTAAAATCTTAGTGGTAAAGAATTTAGGCTGTACCTGTATCTAAATGACCAAACAATAGCTAACAAGTTATATTTTTACCTTTTTAAAAATAACATTTTATTATTCAAACTATAAAAGAAATTGAAATTGTGTGACAGCACAATCATGTCACAGGAAATTGATATAATTTTATACTTTCCTGGGAAATACATTTCCAGAATGAAATTATTTAATTTTTTAAAACAACAATGATCACAGTACATCATACCCAGAATAATTCACGATATTAAAAATGCATGTAAAAGATAACAAGATTTTTAAAAATTCACGTAGGCAGAGACCAGCCATGGAACCCTTGGAAAGAGCCAACAAACTAAAATTATGGGCATATTCACAGTACCAATTTCAATAATCTAAAAAATTAAAAGCTTGGACACATCCAAAACTTTACATCCCCTTGGAGAGAATATAAAAGATAAATTCTGTTGCCCTGAAAAGGAGAGAGAGAGAGAGAGAGAGAGAGAGAGAGAGAGAGAGAGAGAGAGATCTAAATCATAGTTTATTCCTATTTTTTTTTAAGCCACAGGAATGGTACTCATGAATCTTTGGAAAACAAACCCTGGGAAAACAAAGCAGAAAATATATGCAGGTACAGTGTGAGGATTCCTGATTATGCTTTATAGTGGTTAATTGTTTAAAAAAAAAAAAGAAAAGGCCTTCAAAAAGGGTAATTTTAAAGCTGGCACTTTGATGAAGTAAGCCATTTATCTGACCTAAGTACTTTTGTGCTTAGTAAACATGAGAGAAAATTGGAAGCAGGTAGCTAATTTAGGATAGCTAAAGCCCTCAGGATCCATCATCCAAGCCTACCTCTGGGAAGGTCATGCACTCAGCAACACCACAACTGCCAAAGCAGAAGAAGAAAGCAAAACAGAGATAGTGCATGATAAATTCGCCCCCCAGTGCAGGAAGAAATGATCGCGCAGTCAGCAAGGCCAATTGCTAAATTTATTTCCTCCAAGTTGTATTTTGGTAACCATTAGCCTAAAAATTAATTCATAATATCCTAATTTCAATAATCCTATGTCCAATTGAGATTAATATGTCACTTCAACTGTCATTTCCATTGCTCAAAATATGGAAATCTGACACAGCCTTACGTGTGTACAGAGTAAGTGTTGAAATCTCTTTGATGCTTTGCTTCATAAAATGGGAATAAATGGAATAAATAGTAATATACACAGATATACTGGAATCAAAGAGATTCTGCATCAAAGTGATTCTGTCTATACTGGCATCATATAGAAACACTAAAGTACAGAGTGGAACAATGGGTAACCATTCAGAATAGGTCCAGTGACATCCATCGACTTTGATTATTCTCATGCAGCCAAGGCCATGAATATTTTTTGACTTTCCAGCATGAACACCGTTGACCACCACTTTCTAATTAATTTTAAAAAACACCTTCACTTTGTCTTCGATGCACATACTCTCCTGGCTTCCCTCCTCTCTCAGCCTCTCCTCAGACACTCACCTCCTCCCTCAGCCTTCCTGCTCTGCCTGACATTTGAATGGACCTTGGAACTCAGATTAGGCCTCCTTCTCTGACCCCTGCACACACTTCCCAGACAACCACCTCCACTAACACAACCATGGTTTCACCTATCACCTACAATATCTACAGCTTCCAAATCTCTACATGGCTAGCCCAGTCCCCTCATTCAGTCACCTTCAATAGGGCATAACACAGGCACGGCAAATTCAACATGTCACGTGTCCTAATATGATCCTCTTCCAGTGTTTTTCAGCCAGTATGTGATTCAATTAGGCCAAAACCTGGGAATTCTTTCTTTCAGTCCCTCCTCTTTCATTGTTCACAATGAAACAAATAACCAAGTCCCACAGCTTCCAGCTGAGAAGTACGCCTTGAGTCCACCTGCATGCCTCTGGCCCCACCACCCTCACCCTAGACCACGCCACCATCATCTCTGGTCATGATTTTTACAGAAGTTATTTAGAGCTTCCAACATTCACTTTGGTCCAGCCCTTTAGTTCATTCTCCATAATGCAGTTAGAGTACCTTTTCATCTTCTAGAAAATGTTAGTCTTATCAATCTATTATCTTGATTGACTTCCCATTATCCTCAGAGAGAAGGTTCAAGGTATATATATATCATGATTTATTTATGAATCTCCACCCACTTCTCAAATGCTTCCAGCCTCTCTCTTGCTCCTGGTCCTTGCACACCTAATAGAGGCTGACTGGAATCTAAACACTGGTTACAACCCATTAAAGGTGGGAAACTGATTTAGTGGCACTCACCTGACATTTTTTCAATAATGAATCACAGAATAAGAGTAACAACCACGTCTACGTAGTCTTACTCTGTACCAGAAGTCCTAAATGCTTTGCATATATTAACTCATTTTAGCCTCAGAACAACCCAGTGATGTAGGTTCCCTTATTAGCCATATTCAACAGCAGAGAAAAGTAAAGTACAGAGGTTGATTTGACCAAAACACACTGGTGCTAAGGAGCACAGCTGGGATTTGTGGTCAGGAGTCTAACTTTAGAGTCTGGGCTGTAACCCACTGTAGCATGCCTCCTTTCAGTAAAATGTATCAGAATGCAACCCACATAGGAAGGACAGGTATTACCTTGTGACATGTTGATTTTAGATATTTGTGTACATTCGTTTAGACTGGGCTGTAATGTAGAATGTGTTTGAACCCACTGATGTAGCAAAATTGTCCTATCTCCCCAATTCTCCCTTCAGACAAAACATCTTTTGGATCTGAGTTTTAATATTTTCTGGAGGGAGGCTTAGTCTCACTCCCAGTCTGGGTTAGGTCTGATTTCTGTAAGTTCCCATAATAATTTACACATACCCTTTTCAGGAAACTTGCAGTACCCATACCAACTCACTTAGAGCCCGTCTTCTCTATGTTCTATCCACCACTAAATCCCTAGCACCAATGCCCAGCACAGTGTCTAGTACGTAGTAGGGACTCAAGGAAAAAAATTATCAAATGAATGAATGAATGGTTTTACTTCACAGTTACTAAACACAGACTACATATTCCATAAGTAGATTTAAAAAAAAATCCGCCTGCTCTAGTTTGAAACCCTTTTGGTCAGGTGAGCAGTACTCAGACTCATAACTACCTAGGTGATTCTTTTGTGTAAAGCTGGTCAATTTTTTTGTGGATGTATATATCTATCATGCTTGGTTTCAGAGTTACCTAACACCATAGGGTGAGATAGGAGCAGGAACTGGGTATGGCCAGAGAATGAAGTTGTTTCCTTGAGACGCAAACGAGACCCACAGCCCAATACCAGGATCACAACAGGTATCTGGCCCTTCTCTGCCAGAAGCACCTATCTTGGGAAGGCATTTCATCAGGCAGCCCATCACAAGGTTTAGACTTGCCACTCTCAACTACCAGTTTGCAAAGGAGCAGTAAAAGCTCATCTTTAATGGGATACTCATCAAGTGCTGAACTATGATTGCCCAGCAGGAGGTTCACTGCCCATTTGCAAAGATACTTACCTGAATGTTGAGATGTCTCAACGTGAGTTTGTTTTAGGGCAATCACCTTTCCATTGGTGTGGCTAGGACAACTCGGGGGGGACAGCAGAGTTGTGATCTGCATAAGGGATGTCAGTGCTTTGCCATTTTGCTCTAAGTAACATCAGGCAACCGGCTGTTGCTGTGCTATAGGAAGAACATCCAAGGGAAATGTCCATCTTGCTAGATCACCTATTTGCAGTTGTTCTAAAGTTTATTTTCTTAAAATTGTTACAGAATCTACCAGTAATGAGGTAAATTAAATAGCTGCTATCATTTTCTCAATTTAAAAAGTTTCGTGCAAATCCTAAAAGGAGAAACAAAACAAACAACCTGAAATCCTATGAATTCAAAAGTTGAACTTGGGACACTTTCCTAATGACTAAAACTAGCTATGAAAGCAGCAATTAGAAAGTTATTTCCTTATAGCAACAGGAGTTTATGGAGATTTACAAAAGCCATGTATCAGGAGAGCCCCGAGACACAATGAGTGATGACCCCAGAGAAGCTTCCCAAGGAAGCAAGGATTAAAGGTCTCTGTGGCACGTCCCAAGGAGCGGGCAATCATTCTGCTAATCTGAGTGGCACTGATAGGGCATGGGTTAAGGTAGAGAAGCAGACAGGAAAAACACCCAATGAATTAGGAAGTAAAGACTGCAGAGAGGTTCTGCAGAAAAGAAGGGCCTCAAAATTATTTTAATTGGGATGCTTGTGCGAGGTTAAAATCAGAACTAGGGAAACTTAAAGAAGTAAAGGAAATAGTGATGGTGAATGGTCTGAGGTAAAAGAAGGTCTATAGGAAAGGGAAAAATGGAGTATAAAAACAGGAAAGGAATCAGTGCATTTACAGGATTTTAAGACCATCTTGAAAAACAGGTTGGAGGAAAGCAAACTTAGGCTTTGACTGTTGGCTTTCTAGAGTGCAAACATTACCATTGCCCATAAGATCGACAGGTCTGGGGGCCAGTTAAGGGGCGCAGGGGAAGTTGGCAATTTTTAAATTAACAATAAAATCTCTGAGTCCTAAAGAATTATTTTGGGAAGAGAAACGACTCTAGACAGAGAAAGCTTCAGAAATATAGGAAGGGCCAACAATAAAAAATATGGTTCAAAAGACATTAACTTGGGCATGTCCAAGCCAGCGAGAGGAATCTTTCTCCATGCCCCACAACAGGGCTGCCACTTCACTTGATGCATTTCAAACCAACCTTGTCTTTCACGCAGGTTTTGCTGGTAGCATCACAGACCAGAAGAGGTCTCAAAGGCTCCTGTGGAGCGGTCACAAACCTGGCCATAAAGGTGAACCAGGGTTCACATCCAGTTTGGCTCTTTCAATGTCACTTGTGTGGCCTTGATGATTTCTTCACCTGTCCACCTTTGTTTTTAGTTACTTCATAAAATGGACCTAAAAGCAGCACCTACCTTTTAGGGTTATTGTGAAGATTAAATAGGCTAGTGCATGTAATTTTTTTAGTGAAGCATCCATCGGAATACCCACATTCAATGAATGTTAACTGCCAACAGCAGTGTTGGTGGAAGTGAGCTGCACAAGGAAATCTTTGTTCCGTTGGGAGGGGTCACAGCCACCAGCGTACCCCTCAAGCAAAATCAATGGGCCCAGGAGTGAATGGAAATGGAGAAACCCTTAAGATAGCAAGCCCGGATACTGGAGGCTTGTTCAGTTCATTCCAAAGTCTCCCTGCTCCTCTATAGACACAGGTCAAGTTCTTCCTTTACTTTCCTTTGTAAGACTGAAATTGTTACATAACCAAAGGGTGAAAATATGTTCAACACAGAAGAAATGTAAGTTAAAATATAAGTATGAAAATGTATGATGGAGGTGGAAGGAAATGAAGCTGTTCCTGCCTTCTCTCAGAGCAACCCCTCATCTGAGAATGCGTAGGCGAGGGAGGTTTCCAGCCTCCAGGCGAACAACCTGGCCCCAGGCACCTTAGGGTGTGGATAGGGGTTGGAAGGGAGAAATGGCTTCCCAGCGCCACCTATTCGCCAGGCAGAGGCTGTCTGAAAGCTACTCTGGGTGTTGTCTTTAAAAAATGAGGGCGACTTTTCAGCAGCCTCACTTTCTCTGCAGCAGTTGCTCCTAAACTTTGTAAAAACCCAGGTTCTGACATATTTTAAGGACAGAATCTCACAACCTGACCCTGATGTTTTGAGGCTTAGGAAGACATGAACAGGGCAATTTTAACATTTCTCCTTGCTTGACTCTATGACTTTCTCGACTGTTCAACCCTAGACTGAAAGTTGGGAACTGCCCAACATGTAAAAACCTTTTTGCAAGTCGAATGTAGCAAAGTATTTAAATCATCTATGGCTAGTGGCTAGTAATAGAAGATGGCAACCTCAACAACAGACCAAAGAACAGTATTTAAACCCACGGAGCAGAAGGTCTGCTGTTCAGGACAGCTGCTTCCGGCCCAGGCACATCCATGCACAAGGCGGAGACTTTGGGGATGTCACCCCCCAAAGGCAGGGACACTAGCACTGCCCTGATATAACTTGTCAAAGACCACAAGTAACCTAGGTAGAGATTTCTCACCTAAGATTGCTTGCCCCTTACTCTAAAAGTTTTCATTCATTCATTCATTCATTCATTCAGCAAATACTGTTGTCTTGGTCTGGACTTCCCCAGAAGCAGACCCTGAGATAAGGATTCTAGACGAGTGCTTTAAGCGGAAGAGACAAGAGACACTGGTAGGGAAGTGGAGATGTGACAGAGGAGAGGAAGGGGAGCCACCTGGGGGCGCTTTCAAGAGTGTCACCTCTGCGGTTCCTGGAGCTCTCTCTGGCAGGCAGACTGCAGGCTGGTACGGTGCCTCGAACTTTGAGGTCCACATGACCCTTCAGGGGTTGTTAAGCTCCGATCTCGTTTGGTGTGGGGTGGGTCTGAGGCTCTGCACTGCTGCCAGGCTCTCAGGGGCTGCCCACGCTCCTGGCCAGAGGGCTGTACTTCCACGGGTGAGGGTGTAGAACACACGCTTTAGATATAAACCACGGGGCTGTGGGGACACGGGAGTTTTACAGTGGCTTCCTCTGCCATTCCAGAGCTGCCTTGGTGTGGACTGGGGCTCACGACTGCTGCATTTACTGGGCAATGGTACGCACGAGGTACTCTTCTAGGGATACAGCGGTGGTAGGCAGGGGGGTGGCAAAAAGAAAAAAGAAAATCCCTGCTATCACCAACTCCTTAAACCAAATGAGAATATATTCTCTACAGAGCAATAAGTACATAGGAGAAGATGCCCCAAAAAGGAAGGGCAGAAAGTGTCTAGGTGGGAGGGAAGGCAGTTTTTACAATTAGATGGGCCTCCCTGTAAGGCTGACATTTGAGTAAAGATGTTAAAGGTGCCACAGTGACCCGCGTGGATAGCTGAGAAAAGAATGTTCTGGTAGAGGGATGAGCAAGGACAAAGGCTTTAGAAGACCTGGCCTGTTCAGGGAAGGAGGAGCCAGGGTGGCTAGAGCATGCTTAGCAAATTAAAGGGTCACGGGAAAGGAGGGGGAAGGGCCCAAATGGTTACTCTCAGGGTTTCGATTTTCACTCGGAATGACTTGGGAAGCTATTAGGGAGTTAAACAGAGGAGGGAAATGATGCAACTTCTTTCTTAATTAGTTTATTCCAGCTGTGGTGTGAAGAATATATGGGAGGGGCAGCAGCAGAGGTACTGAAAAACAGCAGAGTTCTACAAATGTTGTGAATGCAGGTCAGATGACTTTTGCTTTTGTACATTAATAAACATTGTGTAGTATAATGAAAAACTAGGAGTCAAGGATTCCTCCAAGGTTTTGGACCTGCCTGGAAAAAAAAAAATGGAACTGCTATTATCTGAGAAAGGAGAGGGACAGTTCTGGGGGAGATATCAGCAACTGAGTTGGGAACACGTTAAGTTTCAGAAGCCTGGTAGACATCCAGGTGAGCATATGAAGAAGATGGCTGGATCTACAAGTCTCAAGTTCAGAGAAGTTGCCCAACTGGAGATGAAAATCTGAGAGCCATCCTCCAGCAGACTGTATTTTAGAATCCAAAGGTTGGGGGTAGTAATTTGCTAACCTCTGGTTCATAAGAATGTCAATAATGTGTGTTAGTGAAAAGGGAAGAGGAGGAGAGCCCTTGGGGACGCCAATACCAGAGGACAGAGAATGATAAAAAAAAAAAAAAGAACACAAAAGAGGCTGAAAAGGATAGGCAGAGAGGAAGGAGCAGAATCCAGTTGGGTGAACTCAAGGAAGAGCAAAACGCAAGGCGTTGAGTGTGACTGGAACTCAAGACGAGTGGTGAGAAGAGACCGCAGCCTTACCATTGAAGAAATATTGGTGAGCTGGATGCGAGGAGATTTTGTGGAGGGAAGGGGGGATGAAGGCGTCAGTGAAGAAAGTTCAAGAGAGACAGAATGGAGAGAGCAGATACAAGAAATAACTATCAAAGATGTGCTGTGATGAGGAGAGAAAATGAGGTCGGAACTGGGGTGGGAAGGTGAGGTAGTAGGGTTAAGAGAGATTTTTCTCTAAGAGGAATGAGAAGTAACCTCATGGTATAGGACAGTGAGAATGATGATCCAGTTTAGAGGAAATCAATGACAATGCAGGAAAGAGAGAGAATTGCTGGAGGAGTGTCTCAGAATAGTCAAGAAAGGATCAGGAGAGCTTAGAGGGCTTGGCCTTAGCTAAGAGCATGGATGGCTCATGCATCTTTTTTTTTTTTTTTAATATGAATGGAAAAGTTCCCAGGAGACATGGATATTTCATCACGATATGAAATTCAACCCAATTTTAATCTTTTGTTTATAAGTTGACTATTATTAAACATAGATCTGAAGTAAACCATCCTAACATTTAATGACATGAGAGGTCACTTCCCCAATGAATTCTTTAAAAGACTATTTGAAAGGCTAAAACCCTTGCCTTTACATAATAATTTGTGGCTTGATAAAAATACATTTAGAAGTAACATGCACTTGGTCCATTTTATTTAATGTAAAAGATATAGAGCCTCTAATGGTAACAAATAAAAACATTCAGAAAGAATATTTTCAATATATATTGTGGCGAATGTCATTAGCTGGGCCTGGCTCCTAGAACATTTTTCAACGGTGTGATAGTATTTATTTACCCTATGTTATTAGAGAGCGAATAGTCGCTAGCCTTCAATTTTCACATCAATTGCAGAAAAACAGATTCCATTTTCTACACAGTCTGGAATTGAAATTGACTTAGTATCTCAGAACTGTCAGAAATTTCTTTTAGGAAAAGGTTTGCTTTACGGAGACTATAAAGTAGGTGCCATCCTTGACACCTGCATTCTGTATTCATGCCGCAGGTCTGTGGAAAAGAAAACGTTAAAGCACGTCAGGAAAGGTCTGAGAGGCGCAGCCGTCAAGCCTTGTGCCTCCTCTGCTTCCTTTGCAGTCAGCTTTGGTGCGGTAGATGTCAGGGGTCCTCTCCTTAAAACTGCTAACAAGGAAAAGAATACTTGGAGAATATGATATCAGCTACGGGAGACTTATCTTTGTGAGCAGGTCAGTCTGACACATACTTTTCTGTGTCAAAAACAGGAACCTCTGTTTCAATTCAAATTAAAAGAAGCATACAATAAGTCTTTTGAGTTTACAAATGCAGGACTTACTCTAAGAGAACCTCGCAATAGGCACACTTCTAGAACAGAACTATGTTCTGTCCCAGGGACAAAACAGAAAAAAAAAAAGTGACACAGAATCTCTTTTCGGGTCTTCTTTGCAATCCCATGGTCCTGCTGCTGTTTCACTTGGATAAGCAAAGCGTTCCTCTTGCTTGTTTGAACTGCATCGCCCAATTCGCTGACAGATCACATAAGATGCCACGTAATATTACCAATGAGAAAGTTGGTTGCATTAATCCACATGGCAATTAGACCCAAATAAAAAACCTGCTATTTCTGATATCAACAATTAAATGCAGTCAGGTTGGCAGGCTGGGTGGGGCGGGGGTGGGGCCTGCACGCTGCTCCCAAGTCAGAACAGAGTTCAGTCCTCCTCCCAGGCATTCAACCCAATTCCAGGAGACCCTTGATTACATGGTTTCCCTTTTCATCTTCACATTTAGTTTCAATTAGGATGCAATTCTAACATTCTTGGGAACCAGCGCTAACTCATTACCATCAGGGTCTGCCATCCTAAGGGGCAAGGAGGACCGGGGAGACTGTGGATTCGGGCTTCCTACAAGGCAGAAGCCCTCGTTCTTCAGCAAGGGCAGGCTGAGACCCATGTGCCCCAGCAGTCCCAACTGGGATTACAGCCCCCAGCCAGGTAGACCCTTTCCAACACGTCTAGGAGAGCATGCGTTGTAATTCTGCGTGGTCTCAGCAAACTCTGGGATAACCATTTGCCAAAGAATCTCTACTTTTTCACACTGGAAGAAGGAACTTGTTGGCTCATCCATCCTGGAGTTCTCATTTTCTGTGCACACTCCATAATCCACAAAGGAAATCAAAACTAGCACTTGCTGCGAAATTCCTTGTGAATTAGCCTACCTGATTATCAACCTCTGTCACCACTGCATTTCGTCCCTGGTGGGTGACCAGCCCGGCCCACACCCCTCCGTCTGTCTGCCCCCCAACCCCCAACGCCACCTGATACACCACCACCAAACTGGTAGTGAAGCACTGATGCTCGCATCCAACTGATGTGTGCTGATGACTTCTGAATACGCCAGCAGCTAGAACTACGGTTTTCCACCATGAAAATGATAGGAAAAAGAAAACACTGCCTCTGCCTTTTCCAGCAGTTATTTAAACTCCCGAGCTTGAAATCAAGATCAAAAAGTTCCAAATTGATTAATATGGAAATTACTAAACCATCAAATCTGCTGATGTCGTAAACAAAATTCGTCAACAGCCACTAAGAATTCATTAAAAGTAAATTTATTGTTTGCTTTAAAAAAACAACTGTGCAATATGTGCTGCTCAAGACTTTTTGAATCTGGTTTGTTGTTCATCTCTTCTCAGACTTCAGTTTGGGAAGGCTAAATGAGAAACACGGTACAGACACACGGTTAGTAAGTACAAGTCAGGAAAGCAACAATAATTTGCGTTTGCTACACTCTCAAAAGCCTACTCATAGTTTAAGACGTGTAATTCAAACCTGCAAACATTAAGTTTTAAAATCTGATCATGTTCAGTGTGTTCTGAAAACTATTATATTCTAAAAAGGAAGAGATAGCAGTGTATCTGATTTCAACCATACAAGGTTCCAAACTAAATTATCTATTTCCTCTTGTAGAACTGAATAAAACAATGCTGCAGGGACCCAGGTAATCATTTTAAACGTAATTGGAGGATTCAATTTTAATGGAAATATTGCAACATTACTTTGGCTTTAGCTCTCCACAGCAACAGGCACTTGCCTAGCATGTATGGACAATGGCAGGAAATAAATCGGAGAAGTGCATGAAAAGGTCACTTCTAAGGATCTTAAGTTTTAGAGATAATTCTAGGACATTCAGACGATAACAACTCCAATTTGCAGGCAAAGTGATATCAAATTACACTTACTCTGGGGTTGAAAAAAAGTGAGGACGTTAATTTTAAAATACTCAGAGTATTTTCCTAAATGCAGTATTTTATTATCTTGTTAGCTATCTCAATTTGGAGATGGTAACTAAGCCAAGAACATGTTGCTTAAGAATGCTGTTGCTTTCTTTTAGAAACGAACACATTTAAAATATTAACCAACAGATCTCCCTCCTTCTAGAGTACATACCTAATTCCCTCTATAGCAATAATTTCAAATAACTGCAGAATTCTCAGCAATACTGTATGGTATTTAATTTCCATAGCCATGTGTTAGACAGTCAAACATACACAAAGACTCAAAATTTCAGCCTCTCCCTCTGTTCTGTGTTTTGTACACGGAATGATTACATTAATAAGTCATTTTTACCTGTTTTGTAAGCACACTCAGCTTTCTTAGATACAAAGTCATTTTTAATTAAAGCAATTGGAGTGCCTTATGAGCAAAAGATGTGGTTTATACAAGGAGAAATGAATACAAACATGAAACAGTTTACATTTGTTACGTGAATCCTTACAGATTTAAATTTGTGAATTAAAACTTGCATTAAGGCAGCTTTTGCACTTGGGGAACTCCATAATTTATAAATAGAAGAGTGATTCACATGACCCAAAATATTCCTTCCTAGAACTGTTTATCAATAATTAAATCATTTCTGTGACTACCACTCAACGTGTGAAATAGAAATCCATGTCCCCTGTACATGCCCATCAATGTAAAGCATTATCCATGTGGTGCAGCAGTGCTCCAAAATGTATTCACCAAATGCAACGAATGCCCCATGATGATAAAAGAGGCCGTTGATGTGGGAGGAGTGGGGTGAGGGGGGTGGGGGGTATATGGGGACCTCATATATTTTTAATATAACATTTAAAAAAATAATAAAGAGAGGGGAAAAAAAGACCCTACACGACGTATCTTCATATCTTCTGGTACAGTTTTTAAAATTTGGTCTGCCTATTTGGTCTTCATTGGATTTAACCAAAAATCACAGACTACAAAGGGGAAGGTGGAGGGGGAAGGTGGTTGGAGAGCCTGATTTTTGAAGGCAAATATTACTTCCTCAAGCAGACTAAAGAGAAAAAATTCAAATGCTGTTATATTTATTTGGAAAGCTAGACTCCCAATAGTAATGCCTCCTAGCCTTCGCTTTTTCTTTTTGTTATCTGAAACATAAAGCAGAAAGGAAAACCTAACATAGACCTATGCACACTTGCTTTGTGCTCCCTGCCTACCCCAAACAGCCATACTGAACTCTTTACAACTACTAAGAAACGTATATGCATATACACAGTCCAGGTAAGCTATTTAAGAGCAACACTGCTAGTGCAATCATATCCTTAAAAGAACAAAGTGGAAGGAAGGGACTAATTTTGAAATTTTACCACATTCATCTTATGTTGTTAAATAATAATAATAATAATAAAAACTAAAAAGAATCAACCTGAGGGTATATTAGTCCCAAATAATCAGATCCAGAAGGTATGGAAGGTCATTAAAAAATGTTTTGAAAAATCTCACAAAACTTTAAGAGAATCTCAAGTACTAATGACATAAAATAACGCTATGAAGGAAGGATTAAGAGCCAACATTCAATAAAAAAAAAAGCAGCCTTTATGCTTAATAGATTATTCTTGACTCATTTTCAAGGAGCAGTATTTGGTGGACTTAAAGACTTATAATTCTATCCATTGTTGTGTTGGTATATGTTTAAAAACCAGCTCCTGGGAAAAAAAGCTGTTCTGTGGAATTCAGAGATTTCCACAGTGTGAATATTCTCACCAGGGCTGATTTGAAGCTACCAGCCCAATGGCACAAATGCCAACTTGGCACCCCAGCCTATAGCATTTCCACTGTGCAAAAATAATAGGTGGAAATGACCTCAAAGCCGAGATAGTAGTGAAAGACAGTAAAATAAATAGGAAGTGGTGGGTTTTCAGTCTTAATTACCTGTGAATTTAAAATAAATATGGTTTTTAAAATGTCTGTGTTTAACAACCTCTTCATAAAATTTCTCAAACTATATCAATCAACCCTCATAAGCCAATGTGCGTTGATTCTAACAAACCACCGATGCCATGTATGGGAAAAGCATGTTTCCCCATGATTTTCTTAATAGCAGCTCTTAAACCCTGGAGGAATATTAGCTTCACCTTTAGAAGGAACCCTTCAGCCCTACACCTGAACACAGAAGCCAATTTTCAAGCATAGGCAGGCCTTTAAAGCTTTATCATAAAGGTCACTTTCACTATAGGTTATAAGTACATTCTAGAGATACAGATCTAGGGAAAACATCTTCTAGTGCTGTACAGGACTTTTAGCACACAAGGGGTGATGCTGGCATGCTCTTCTCGTTCCTGTGAAGCAATCTATGTTTCCCCCACACTTTCTACTCCTCTGGCCCCAAATAGTTATCATGAGATCTCTATGCTTTGGGAGTTGCTCATTGCAGGAAAAAAAAAGGTAATTTACAATCAATTTAATTCTAGGATGCTGGAAGTTCATTCTATGATTCTATGACAAGAACAAAGTATTGTATCTATCAGATAACTGTTATCCAATGAATGAAACGAACAAGTCTTCACCTTTTAATAGGACTTCAGGAGAGCCAGCGGAAAGAGTTGGTGCTCAAAGTTTCATGTGTAAGTCTCAGGAGGAGGTTTTCCCCTTACCACTTATTCTCTAATTTAAAGAAGAGTATTACAAATTTCTTCCATTTTAATTGATAGGCAGCAGCCTTATTTCTGTACATTATGTAGGCACCAGTTTATGAGCTGCCGGTACGTCTATATGCAATGAAAAGCTCCCTGGTTAACACAGAAACTGAAATAAAGGGGCAGTTGGAGCAATTTCATCCTGCAAATGTTCCTGGACGCGGAATATAATGAAGAAAGATTATCTGACTGAAGTGTATTCAGAAGCAGCAGTTTACAAACAAGAAAAACTCTAAGGCAAAACTATGAAAATAAAAATGTTCTGAAGCATGCAAGACTGAAATCCAATCCTATTTAAATTACAGATAGCATGACTTACTAATAGGCTGGGCTTTGTGTTAGCTATTTCCCATTAGTTTGCATCTCACATGTAGTTTACTTAACCAGGCATGTAGAGAACACATCTGTTGTGTTGTGTGGCCTGCAGGCAAGGTTGCAATTCTTATACTTTCCAGACCTGACTTATCTGTAACTCCCTGAGTTATTGAGGGCAATCCAGGATTATAAATCAAGAAATTCGATGAAAATAAAAACTCTTGTTCACATTTTGCAATTAAAAAAAAATTTTAAAGGAAGGGATTCATAATACAGGATAACGACTTTTTGAAGAGTCAAGTGGCTGTGCTGTATGTTTTCAATTTTAAACCATCAACCTGATATGTTTAGGAGGTGAATTTATGGAACAATTGAGCAAGTTTTATATTTAACATCAAATGTATGAATATTATAAATCACCTTAGATGAACATTTATGGGAGAGTTTCAGTGCAACTTCTGAACAACTTGTCACTTTTATTGTTTTGCAATGATTTGTAAAAAATGATATGCTAAGTAATCCTGGAGTATAATTTAGGGACACAAAAACAACTGTCAAGAAACAGTCAGACACTACGTTTAATGAAATCTTTACAGACTAAAGTAATAAGTATTAAATTAATCAACACAGCTTAATTGAAGCTCGATTTGTAACGTTTTTTATTAGACTTGTTATTAATGAAGCTTTAAATGCTGCCATGGACTCAAGCTCTATGTTAAATTTAAATAATGAACCATTGTTCACAAGCACAAGCTTTAATAGTCCTTTGTCTCCGTGGGGCTTTTACTTTTACGCATAGTAAGACCCAGAC
Source organism: Dasypus novemcinctus (assembly GCF_030445035.2). Classification (NCBI taxonomy): domain Eukaryota; kingdom Metazoa; phylum Chordata; class Mammalia; order Cingulata; family Dasypodidae; genus Dasypus; species Dasypus novemcinctus. The sequence continues at coordinate 151,543,912 of NC_080677.1, read as the reverse complement.
ATGTCCCTCCTTTTTCTTAGCTGTTATTTCCATGCTGGCAAGACCTCATCTTTAAGGCTGCTAAAATGGCCTGAGATAACTAAGGTGAAAGCTTTAAGGAAGCAAAAATGCAGCAGCTAAAGACTGGAAAATACACAAATATTTTGGTTGACCTCAAAGCAATGTTGTTTTCCGACCTCTGTGTTGAGCGCCTTTTATGAACCTCCCACTCACACGTTTCTGGTTGCTCTGATTCAGGTTGGTAAAGGGACTTACCTGAACATGTCTCCCAAGCCCTTCAGCATTCCCTTCTTGGCTTTCATTTTATCCTTTTCTTTCTCTCGCTCTTTCTTCTTCTCTTTTCCAGTTTTGTCTTTTTTCCTATCAGTCTTATCGCCTTTCTCTTGGTTTCCATTCATTTGTCTCTCCAGAGAGTGAGATGGCTGGTCACTGGCTGTGGATACAGACTCTCTTCCTGATCTTGAACTTTCTTCTGTGTCTTCTTCCACTTTGAAGGAAAAAAATAAAATAAAGACAATACAGTGAACCACAACACCAAAAATAAGGATTCTAAAATATACGTAAGGATTCTGCTTTCCCATATTTTCCTAGTGTGGACTCCACTGCTGTTCATTTTGAGTAGAATTAGAGCAGATATGTGATGTGGAGGACTAAAAACATGCACAGGGGTATTCATGTGTGAAGATGATATGTCAATGGTAAAAAGCAGCAGCTCCCAGGCTGGAAGGCAATTTACTCGCTGCAATGTGGTTTATTGCTGGGAAAGCCAGCAAGGCCTCATTGCACAGTGCAGCTGCCTGAGGACTCAAGGAATTGTACAGAAGGTTCCCATGTACTGTGCTTGCAAGAGGAAAAGACAGACAACAACCCCTTCCAAAGCAGTTCCTTTCTTCTGGGAAAGGAAATCATGGAACTACTCCCACCCCTCCTTATTTTGCTAACTAATCCATTCGCTAGTAAGCATGCCAAGGTCAGCAGAAGGACTCCTTTCCTCAGGCTTCTAGATACATCCATTTTGTGCCTTCTGCCATGGAACACTGGCCTTTTGATGTGCAGCTATCACAGATCTTCACAGCCTTTGTCACTTTTCCTCATAATGTCATTATATAATGCCAACATTACGAGCAAAAACTACTTCAGGTTCTAATCCTAAATAACTTTGCATGTTTATCTACAAGCTGGCAGCTGAGCAGGGGTGAGGTGAAAATGAGCACTTCAATTCCACAGACTTTTTATAGGAAAGAAGACAAGTAATTATAGTAGATGTCCACATATGAAAAGAATGGTCAGAATTTCTATTTTAAAGAAGGAGCATATATTCATGTAAAACACCCAATCTCAGAAATCTTTTCTAAGATTTGTGGTCCAAGGTTGCCTTTTCCAAATATAGTAAGAATTATTGGGGCTTTAGGTTATCCCTTGACTCCTGAGGTAATTTTTCTTTGGGCTTCAACAAATAAAAACTGGTTTAGTGTTTTTTAGTAACTTTTTAGTATCTTCTAACGCAGAGCCAAATAGAACAGTTAAGTGTCTTCCAAATCTTTCATAAAGAACAGAACTCCAAATCAAGTTAATATATCTTCAAAAGAAATTCATTCTTGCCTCTCTACTAGCAAGGGACTACTCAAGTTAGCAATACATATAATATCAAGAGTACATTAAGACAAGTTAAAACAATTTTTATATTTTATTTTTGTTTTTAAACCCTCACAAGGGGTAAAATTATTACAAAGTAATACAGTTTAAAAATAGCCAAGTAATACAGTTTAAAAATGCCTACCATTGAGCGTAATACAAAAAAAGGCGCCGAATTTTTTTGCTTGGCATGTGCGGTTAAAAACATGAGCCAGCACAACTCTAATCCCAATAGGTGGTGCCTACAATGGTAGACTGACTTATGTAGCCCAATTTAGGCATCCTTAATTGCAATTCTCAGTCCTGTAGCTGTGAACCCATTGTCACCAGGACCTCTGGAAGACATTCCTTTTAGATAAGGTGTGGAGCACTGAATGAGAGTGGGTCTTAATCCAGATTACTGTGAGGTTTATTACTAGAGGACCTGGAAGTCACAAAAGCCAGAAAGGAGAGGACATCACCATGTGACAGGACACAGAAATACCAGCCAGGGACCCCCAACGATTGCTGGTAGCCAGCACCAGAAGGCTACAGTCTTCGGGAAGAAAGCAAGCCTTCCCGATAACTTGATTTTGGACTTCTTGGCAGTAAACGGTAAGCCAATAAACTCCTTGTTTCAGTCAACCCATTGTGTGGTATTTGTCATAGCAGCTCTGGCAAACTAAGACACCTAGCTATAGCCAAAGAGTATTAATAAAAACAACAGAGCAACTAAGTCTGGAAGGTACTTTGGAGATCACAGAGTCCAGCTTCTTCCTTTTACTGTTGAGGAAACGAAACTCAGAAAGGTCTGGTACTCTTTCCACTATTTATGTTATTATAGTGTTGCACTTCAGCAAGACCTTCAGGTGTTTCTTTGATCGACTCTGTTAGTGATTGCTCAATTCCATGCTTCACACAGCATGCATATGGGTAATCTATCATCCAGTCACTATACAATCTGCCCAGAAGATAATTCCAGCAGCCAGCACTGCATTTCAGAAACTTACTGTCAACCTGTGTGGTCATTTAATGCTCATATTGATGAAACTACACAAGAAGCAAGATGCAATGTGCATACCGACTTTAGGACTGCCGAGCAACCAAAAGATTTGAAAGGTTTGCCTCTCTCCAGGCTGGGATATCTAATTGTGAGTCACTCACCCACTATTCCCCCAAAGAACATAGTGGCCTTTAAAACTTTTGCCTCCCGCCCCCCCCCCAATCAATGGTAAATATATAAATAGGAATTGTGCTGGCTAGTTAGAGGAAACCAGTTGCAACTTTCACATGAGTTTTGCTGGTGAAAATCCATAGTCTCATAAATAAATGCTCAGTTAAGTCTGTAATTTTTTGTGGTTTACACAGAGCAGGAAAAGCATATCCTGTCCAAATAGTTCAATGGCTTATGAACTGGGTGTAGTCTTTTCAAATAAGAGCTCCCAAAAAGAATTTAAATAGAGCTAAAGCAGGGTTATAGCATTTTGTCCAGTTCCCTTGATCATAGCTAGGTCTTATCTGATTGCAAACCACAGCATCAAATCTTCGGGTGTGGCTTCAGCTTTGAGATAATCGACCAGATCATTGTAACACAATTCTCAAAAGTTTCCTGGAGCTACAAAATCCAGGGTCCACTGGTCTCTCCACAACCCCGCATGGGAAGCTCCTTTTCCCTGTTTCCACAGTTCTTTGTACATACTTTTATTATTGCACTTCTTATACAACATAATTACATGCCTATCTCCTCATACTCTGAATGCCTAAAATGAGGGCTGAGTCACACTGCTGCGCAGAGAGCAGCTGTTCATAAGTGACTGTTTAAGTGAAAGATTACTGGTATAACTTGGTCCATGACTTTCATCCCAACCAAACAAGCTCATATGTAATCTCTAGATATGCCACCATCCAACCAGCTTCAGAACAATGCCTACTCTCCTCTTCTTCTAATAAAGCCTCAAAAGACTAGCCATGAGCCAACTCTAGTAATATGAGGAATGCCCCCTGTACTTGGTTTAGGTAGAATCAGTTTCTGGTCTGTTTTTCTGCTGTTATTGTCAGTGCTATTTGTGTCATTGAATGGATTTCACGAGCCTCTACAATGTCTGAAACCATAAACAAAAAACGAGTCCCATAAATGTAAATGACTTAGTCTTCCACAGTCACCATTATCATAAATCATGAATGGAAGTATCAGTAGCGATTCTGCTAGTTTTCTGCCTACTCGTTTTGGCAGAAGGACAAGGGGCATATGTTGGCTCTTGGCTCGTAACAGAATAAAGGCAGTGCCTGCACAAGTAACTATACACTGAAGTCATATTTGTTGCCAATTCTTTTCATATTCACAATCATTTTCTGGTGAATGTAATACAACTTATTTTCTAAATTGGGTGAAACAGCTAGTATTAAATCATTTATTAACTCTGGGTTTTGTAATCTCATTTTATAAAATCAAAACTACTAGCTCGGTTTCCTGCTTGAGCAAGTGGACTGCTTAAAATGATACTTGCACATCTGAGAATTCTTTATGCTTATTCTGAACATTCTAATTTAGATAATAAATTATCACAGAAACTCTTTTGGGGGTGTACTGATCTAACTAATTCCTTTGAATGCCAACTAATTAAAAATATTTAGCAATATGTGGCTTCATATGTAACAAACATAAGTTGTTCTTTTAGAGCATTACATTATATATACTTCAAACTAAAATTATTCAAGAGAAAAATAAAACTCTTTTGCTTTACTCTTCACCTATGCAGAAACAGTACAATTTTTTAATGCTTAAATAAATTGGCTACTTAATTTTAAATATATTTTATTCAAGGTCACTGATATACTAGTGGGATTTTTTTAAGCCATAAAACCAATCTCTGTATATTTAATACTAGCTTTTTAATAAGGTACATAAAATAGTTTTATTCCCTTAAAGCAAAAATACAGGAAAAATATTCACACAAACTATTTTTCAAGTAAGAAAAGTACTAGCAGTATATCTGGAATGAATGACTCACTCTATTGTGCTTATACAGTAAATTACAATATAATAACTAATCATAAACTGACATTTTGATAATTTACTATTTAAAATGCTTTATACATTTTGACTTTTTCCCCTTTAATTTTGCTCATCTTTACAGATTATTTGCTTTCCTTTTGTATATAGCCTGGACAAAGAAAGATGATCACCTTCTTCCAAACAAATGGAAATATTTTTCACAAACATTTCTGCTTGTTTAACCTGCTATATGCTCTGAACTACCAACTACTTTCCCAGATGATTACCTATAAGGACAGATATTTTCAAGTTTCTTTTTCTTAAGAAGGTATAGTGTGGAGCTGCCTATTTCTCTTTAATGCAGCACAGTCATTCTGCAATTAAGATATACCTAATTACCATGTTTTCAACAGATGCAAATGTAGCGCAATTAAAATTCTAGTCCAGGATACAAATTAAGCTACTCAGTTCTACAAGGTATCACGTTAGGTCTGGGTCACCAAGAAGTTTAGAAAAGATTGGGCACTTATGTGTTGGTGATTAGGGAGAAAATGACTGGGTTTCAATTAAAGCTAAAAGTTCTTTGGCTTTTGCCATAAATAAATGCTCACGTCTATCTACAGTCGTCAACATTTTATTGTAAGAAGGTGACTCTAAGCACATGGTCATAAGGCTCTAGTTTTTCCCCTCATGGGGAAGGGATGCTGCTGCTGGTATGGTGAGTAATGATCCCTGTGGGCTGCTTATCCAAAAAACATTTCTCCCTTTCTTTTTCCTAATAGGATTTTGATTTTGTTCAGGAATGCAGTCTACCTCTAGCATGTAAATTCATGATTAATTCTAAACTAACCTCTTGCTGCCATGCCCCTGTGAACTTGTAAATCCAAGGTTATTAGACCAAGAATGGCCCAATCAGACTCGGAGAGCTGGGCTGCTCCCTGCTGCTGGACACGAGCAAGAGGGTAAAAGGCCTCTGAGCACTGGAATTAGCTTCTCGATAAGCTGACGTGGGCAGAAGGGGCAGGAAGGTGATGGGTCTTTGATGGCACACTAGGCTGTGGAAACAACAAAGTGTGGAGCTGTCCAATCTGGAATTCAGCTATGCGAGACAATGTATTTCCTCATGGCTTGAGTTGGATTTTTATTAAATGCAGCTGGGAGCATCCTAACAGGTACATTGTATAAATCAAACTTTAGAGCAGGTATCAAATAAATCTTTCGCACTATCGATCACGTGTGTAGGATTTTGTAGCTAAATGCCATTTTAGGCAGCACTGACAACTTTGCTACGCTTAAACGGATTTGTTCAGACTTGTTACTATGTGTAAATGGCTAGTTTAATCAGTTTAAAAACAGAAATACAAAACTAAACATAATATTACTTTTTTGTTGGTTTTTTTAAAAAATTATTTTATTTATTTATTTATTTTAAAGATACATAGATCACACAATCATTCCACGAGTACTCTCCTCTAAGGGCAAGGCCCAAAGAAGGTGTGGTGGATTGAAGTGTACCCTCTGGTGTGAACTTGTTCTTGGTCTTGATGAGCATTTGGTGGGTGTAACAAGAGCTCTTTAGGATGTTGCCCCAGTTAAGGTGTGGCCCCACTGAATCAGGCTGGGCTTTATTCTGGATTCCTGGACTCCTTTATGAGTACAGGGAAAGCCAGGTGGAGAGAGAAGCCAAGGGGAGCAGCCGGAAGCATGAGAGCCAATGGAACAAGAGGAGAAAGGAGAAGGTGGTGCCATGAACACCGCCATGGGATGGAAAAGCCAAGTAACCCTAAGCTTGGGGGCCAGCCAGAAGATGTGGACCCCAGGAGGAAGCCAGCTTTCTAGCCTCTGAAACTGTGAGCCCATCAATCCCTGTTGTTGAGCCAACCCATTGTACAGTGCTTGTTTTGGCAGCTGGGAAACGAAAGCAAAAGGGATATTTGTTGACTGAATGACCAAGGGACTGAACAAATAACCAATCATATGAAAAATTACAACATTGCTCACTATTTATAAAGAACTACCCTTGGTATTAGGAATACCTAAAAATAGAAACACAAGATTCTATTATTAAAGATTCAAAGGATAGAATATAAAAATTCTCCATAGGTTGACTCAGTCCATCTTTATAAACTATCTCCTTAGAACAAAACTTAAAAATGACTTCCCAAGGCATTAATAATGGAAAATTTCACACTTAGGAACTCCACTGATCACACTACCCATGGATATTGATAAATGTTAAGAAAGAAACAAGGTAACAGAAGTAAACGAGGGCTGGATTTACAGGCACTGCAAAGTTCAGAGCAGAAATCCAGAACTTCGAGGACATAAATATTATTTTTGCTTTTTATGTTAATTGAATATTTTGTCTTTGGGAAAGGATGAAAGATGTAGGAAAAGAACAGCTAGTGATACAGATGGTGTCAAATAACAGGATCTGCCTTTCTGGACTCTGACTTCTAGCATTAGAATGAGGAGCTCTTGGCAAAGAAAAAATTTAGCTTTTTCTGAACATGAAAAAAAACAGACATACAAAGCCGGCTGAAACAAGAAGACTAAAGAAGGTTTTATACTAAAATATGGGATGGGAATAATAAAGTGATGAAGAAGAACTGAAAGTAAGACAGAGAAAAAAGAAAAAAAAATATGAAGAAGCCAGGTGATCAATTATCAGTGATATTAGAGATTTCAGCATCTGGAGGAAAGATGAAATAGATAATTCCTAAGACATACTACTCTTAAAGTGTATTTATTTCATTAAACATACACACACAACTCTCAATTTATGTAAAGGGCAGGGTTGGGTAGAGGGATCATTTTTCCAAAGAATTTAAGACTTATTATCACAAACCATTCTTTACTTTTACTTTACATTCTAAGATTTTCCTTAGTCCATCCCCCCAAAGTAGGGGGGTACAGTACTTCTGGGGATAGTGACAAAATGCCAACTCCATTATACCTCAGTTCCCAAGAGAATGCGTAGAATAACACAATGAGGGCATCCCCTTTAATTTTCTGAACTGTTGCAAATTTGCTTTTGACATCCAATTGATTTTTACCTTCACATGATGGTCCATAATGAATGTTATTTTCTGTCCACTGGGGAAAATGTATAGTAAAGATGAAGGCTTTCCTTTCAACCATTTTGCTGAATGGACTAGTTACATAATCAAAATGGTAGCACTCAAAACCCTACTGTTCGAGTGGCCACTAAATATTTTATCTTAACCATAGTCAGAGCTTGGTGACCCAATGTATGTTTTAATAACATAAAAAATATTACTTATTGTGTCAAGGAAAGACATTTCATGCCACTGTTTGGACCCCTTTAACTGAACAACAAAACAACAAAATATATGCACGTGATGAAAAACCGAATGGCTAGCAATGCTGTACCGATTTTGCTATTTTTGAGATGTCTGCCCCCCCAATTGCCAGTGTTCCTAACCACCAAGTCATACAATCTAAACTGGGGGATCCCAAAATTTTATTTGTGATTTTTAAAAAAATGCTTTAGACTAAAAGTCTCAGAACATTTTTTTATAATCAGGGCTTTAGAAAGTAAAAAGAAAACCACCAGATTTGCTTGGAGAAAATTTCAAGAAGGAAGATGACAGTCTAATGCTCACAGATTGGAGGCAAGGAGAAAAGTTAGGGGACAGTAAGAAAATATCATTTGTGGAGAGTACACATTCTGGGCAAGAGTGAACATGGAGGCTCAAGGAACTGTGAGGATAGGCATGTGATTACAGAGACTTTTGCACAAATCTAGAGATGGGAGGACCAGGCAAGAGAGTCTAACAATGACTTCAGATATTAGATAATGAGGATTTGGGCTAGATTGGAAAGAAGTGTCAAAGTTATGAGATTTCATGGGGAAATCCAAGAAAACATGGTAATGGAATGGTTACAAAGTGAGAGGATGATTCCAAGTTTCTGAGCCTGTTAGTGCTAATGAGAGAAATCACATCTTAATCATCCATCTTTATGTGTGAGGTGCTAAGCAAGTAAACGCAATTTCCTTCTTTTCATTGGCATTGCCAAGCAACATTATTTATCTGAATTACTGCATTACTTTCATAGAACTGATCTTCCTGCCACCAACACTGCTACTTACCACCCATCCATGGCAACCCATGCTCTACTCTATGATCCCAACAATCAGCTCTTTTACTTGAAATTCATCAAACGCTCCTTAACATCCTTAGTATAAAAGGCAAATAATTAAAATATGGTTGTCTGAGATCTGGTCTCTGGCTACATCTTTTTTTTTTTTTTTTAAGATTCATTTTATTTATTCATCTCTCCCTACCCCCTTGTTGTATACTTGCTGTGTCTGTTTGTTTTCTTTGTTTCTTTAGGAGGCGCTGGGAAACAAACCCGGGACCTCTGATCTGGGAGGGAGGTACCTAATCGCTTGAGCCACCTCTGTTCTCCACTTTCTTATATCTCTCATCATGTTTTTCTGCTTGTGTTTCTTGTTGTGTCATCCTGTTGTGTCAGCTTGCCACGCCTGCTCATTGCACCAGCTCGCTGTCTTCTGTAGGAGGCACCAGGAACTGAATGACAGACCTCCCATGTAGTAGGCGGGAGCCCAGTCGCTCGGGCCACATCTGCTTCCCTCTGCCTATACCTTAAACCTCACTCCTCCTCACTGCACTCTCCTTTACACCATTCACATGAACCAAACAGAATCATGGCAGTCCTTGCTATAAGAAATGATCACTCCTTGCTCCACCCATCCCCTCTGCACCCAGCTTAAGACCACTTAGTGAACAGGACTCAATTCAAGCAAGACCACCCTGAAAAGCCTCCCTCCCTCTCCTTCCCACTCCACCCAGATTCCGCACAGACTGAAGGCACCCCACCCTCTGTTCCCATGGTAACATGTGCTTTTGCCTAAAGTGGCCCTTAGCACACTTCTCAAGTGCTGGTGTACCCCTGGGCTGCACCACCCCCAGACCCCTCAGGAACTAGAGCCTAAATGTCAGATTTTAGTTGCCATAACTCCTTGAATACTTCAAAGTAGATTTAGTATAATGGTCTTATAATTTCAGAGTTTAATATTCTAGACAAATCATATAACTGAGAATCAGAAGATAAGCATTCTAAGATTCAGTGCCTAAAAGATCTATGATCTTAATCAACTATTTAAAAACTTTTCCCTCATCTAAAAAAATGGCTAGAAATGAGGATTCAATATTTCAAACACTTCAGATAAGACTTTTCATTGAAATTTTAGCTTAAGTCACTTCTAAATTAGGAAAAAAAAGGACTAGATTAGCTATTTCACTTGCACACATCCACATTGTATTCAGAAACTTCCTAAAAATTATACAAAATTCCTTTGTTTAAACTGCATGTGACTCTTTTGTATAAAAATTGGCATAAAATAATAGGAAAGGTTATTCTTATTCATTTCAGAACTAATAGTTTTATAGACAAATAATATCCAATTATCCATTAAAAAAGAATGACAATACAGGAATTCTTTTACAAAGTATTTTGCCTTTGAAACCCAGATCCTGAATTCCTTCACAGTAGATTTGCTATAATGTAATGACTTTTGCCAAAGATAAGAATAGATCTGGTTTGCTTAGTAAGAATTATTTATGCTCACATAGCTGTGATGAATAGTAGCTGAAAGTGTACAGAGTGCTAAGAAAAGAAAACATGGGTTATGAAATGTAATATGCTATTTTATGCTAATAAAACAAAATAATAATTCCCTTGGAGGCGCTCATATGAGCTGATTTAATAAAGTCAAATTAGTTTCTTCAAATCTTATACTGCTAGCCTGATTTAGGTATATTTTAGAACAATGTTTTTTTTTCTTTTCTCCTATAGAAGAAAGCTGTATAAGAAAGCAGGTAAGCTACTCAAAAGTAGTATCTCCATGATTTCAAGGAAAATATATTTTTTCACATTTAAAATTCTAAATTGGCTAAATCTTAAAATCAATATGCTCAAGTAATAGGACAGTATTTGGTTTTGCTGTGTTTCGCTTCCCTGACCCCAACAAAAAGCGATTACTAAATTGACGGTAAGGCCTGCAATTGTTGGCAACTTTTAATTGGGGAATTAGGGGATTATACACTTTTCAAAAAGAAAACAAAGCAACGCTGTGGTGTGCATTTCCTGGGAAGCAAACAAAACTGATTTATTACGGGGGACGCGGAAGCTGCTCGCTGCGAGCCAGGCAGGGCACTTAATCTGCATAGAAGAGGCAGCAGATTGTAAACGCCCCGACCTGTCAGGCACAGGTACTGCCTGGGAGATAATGGGTCCCAGAGTACAAAGCTCCAGCTTGATCCAGACACACACACACAACGCGGAGAGGCCAGATGGACGGAACGCGAGACAAAAACGCTGGCTTCTGCCATCTCCACAGGAGGAACGTATGTGTTCCAGGAGATGACAGATCCCAGATCCCTCCCCAGTCCCGCGGCCCCACGGCTGTCCCGCCGCCGCCCCTGCTGGGAAGAGGCAGGCCTGCTCAGAAAACAAGCCCCTGGTGAAGGGCTCCATCCCCTCGACAAAAGCAAGGATAAAACTGTGCCCCTGCCTGAGTCCGTCTCATCTGTCAAGAGGAAAAGTGCTACGTGGGACGGGAAACGAGAGATGAGAGGGTACAAGGAACTCTGCCCTCGACTTCCGACTTCCGGCGCGGGAAGCTCCTCGGCGGCAGCCCGCGCTCGGCCCGGCCTGTCCTGTGAGACTCGCAGGCCGTCCCGCCGACAGCGGTCTCCTTTCAGAGCAGCATTCAGAGGAGAGGCGGCGCCCGGCCTGCCTCGGGAGGTGACTGAGTCCCGCCGCCGGCCTGTGAGGAAGGGCCGCCGCGGCAGAGGCGCCCGGCCCAGGCCCCAGCAGGACGCCTGACGCGGGAGGACGCGGGAGAGGACGGCGTCCACGGCTTCACGTGGGGCTCAGAAGGGCACGGCTGTTCAGGAAACCGAAGGGCCAGCTCACCGGCCAGCCGCACTTCCCACGTTGTGGCGGCATGAGGGAGCCTTCCGGCTCTAGCCACACGTGGAGGTCCCCTCTCACGACCCCCAGCGGTGACGCCACCCTCCACGGACTTTTTTTCCCCTTCCTTAAGAGAAGCAAACACGCTGACAACAGAAGCGGATAAAGAAGAAAGACGCAGCAAATAGACACAGAGAACAGACAACCGGGACAGGGGTGAGGGGGAAGGGGAGGGGAATAAATAAATCTTTAAAAAATTAAAAAAAAAAAGAGAAGCAAACATATACAGTTTGCTGAGGGACAGAAGGTGTAGGGCAAGGAAGTTCCGGTATAATAAAAATGCCACTCCATCAGGTCATGCATCCCGAAAATCTCTTGGTCTCTCTGTCACACACACACACAAACAAGCACACACTGGTGGTATGTGTGCCTTCGCTTGCCCACGTAACCATTTAACAAACATCCGTGAGTCCTGTGATTTGCCAAGTCCTGTGCCAGTGCTGGTGACACAGGAGGGAGTAAGGCAGACATGGTGGGCTCTTCCTTCCTCAGTTTACAAAAAGTGAGAGAGCTTAGCAGGCAGTTTTTAGGTAGGGAAGTGAATGGGTATTAGGGGTTGAGTTGTGTCCAACCCCCTATCCTCATCCCCTCCCCCAAATACATGTTCAAGTCTAACCCCCAGGCCAGTGAACGTGACTTATCCAGAATTAGGGGCTTGACGATGGGCTTAGATAAAATGAGGCCAAACTGGACTAGGGTGGGTGCTCATCCAACAAGACAAGTCCTCATAAGAGGAGGAAAGTGGGCACAGACAGACCCAGGAGGGCAGAAGGCCACACACGGAAAGAAGATGGCCCCGTCTCAGAGACGAAGGTAAGCACCAAGCCAAGACACCAAGGACTGCCGCCACTGCCAGGGCCAAGGACAGGTTCTTCTCTACAGGCTTCAGAGCGAGCACCGTCCTTCCAACACCTCGATTCCAGACTGAGCTTCCAGAACTGAGAGAATAAATGTCTTTTAAAGCCGCCCGGTCTTTGGTACTTTGTTACAGCAGCCATGGTAAAATCAGATAAGGGGTATAAAGAATTATAGAATTTCACAGTTGGACCAGAGCATCCCAAACTTTCCCTTAAAAAATGCAAGTTTTGTTTAAGTTAAAACGTATGAAGAATTCTAATAAAAGGGATTTTAAAAAAGAAACAACTATTGAAGCAAAACACTGGTGGCAACAGGATGAGTGAGGAAGCTGGTAGTCTTTCTGAAGTCTGCCGGCCCTGCCCCTACCTCCTATCCCTCCTCCACCAAAACCACTGAGGAAACTGCTGGCTACAGGTCACAATGATCTAGTTATTCACATCTTCAGATTTATAAGTGAAGAAATTAAAGCTCAAGGACTTCCCGTGGGTTAGTCGGGAGAATCTAGACTAGAATGGAAATCATTTGTATCTCAGTGCCGTGCTCATTCCACTCTATTCCACTCAATTTCAAAATTCAAATTGTGAAAATATGAAATTTACAATAGATGCCATTCTTTTGCCATATCCAGAGTTTAGCAGACAGGTCTGAAAAAAATAAGTAAAAGTAGAGTTTTTGAAAAGTATGGTATCTTACGGCTGTAGGTATAACACATCAAATGACATAAATGCCTTGGCCAGCTCTTACCCATAATTTTACCTTTGCATTTTCTATTTGTCTATTTGAGTCCTTAATGAAGAAGTCTTAATACACTTAAATCTGTTATTTCCAATTAGATTAAAAAAAAAATGTATATTGGTACAAGTTGAGATGTCTACACTGATGGGGAATTCTGGAGGTGATACCTATAGAATTAAGAATATTATCTTGTACTAACCTGTATTCCGTCTCCATTTTAAAGTGGTGACATATTATAGGAGGAAACTTTATTTTATAAATAAGGGAACTAACACTTTAACCAGAACAAGAAAAAAGGTCAGAAGCATCATAAATTGTAGAAGCTTAAAAAAAAAAAAAAAGAAAATTATTAAGGGGTTGAAATACTGTATCTCTTTTCAATCTATACCCAGGACAGACAGAGAGAAGAGGTACAAGAATTAGGGTTTTTACCCAGGAAGGGATGCACATGTAATATTGCTAGGATGGTAAGGAAACATCATTAAAACAGGAGAAAACTTATATGCTTCTCTGACTCAGGTTCCTGGAGACTAGGTCTGGCAGTAAAAAGAGGAAATATGTTCTTCATTTGGCAAGAAGGGGCTGCATATATTTGAAATCATTGGCTGGTCAGAGTGAAGAAACTGTCCAGATTTAGAGAGAGAATTAGGCAGGGGAGGGAGTCAAGAAGGGAGCAATCATTTTCCTAAGTCTAGCTCTGCATGTTGCATTTTGGCAAAAAAATATTCACCTTTCCTAATACCTTATATGTTACTGGCAAACATTATGAAGTTTTGCTTTCAATTTCCTCAGGACTCGATCTTTTTTATTTAAAATTCCTCTCCCTCACCACAATCTTCCTTAGCTATGTGTGATAGGAGGGGTCCACCCAGTTAAATTGCAGAAATTTATAATCAACCAAATCCACATAGATTATCTCCAGTCTCTGCTTTAACTTTAGGCTTGTGACCTCCTACCTTTTTCACAAAGATTGAGAGTGACAAAATACTGCTTTCTTAATGTGTCTTGTTCCATAGGTAGAGTCACAGCCGAGGTTAAAAAACCAAAATGTAAATTAGTAGTTGTAAACAAACTAAATTAGTGAACAAATTTTACTATTAGGACTCTTAACCCCTTTCTCTTCTAAGTAAATACTCTAGTAGAGTTTTTATTTTTAAATAGAATGAATATTTTTATACCATAAATGTTTAACTCTAAAGAGAACTTGTTTGAAGTGTATATTTGTACATATCTATAAATGCAAATTTTTTCTCATTATACCATAGAAAACATATTGCTCACTCAATTAACCTTTGGCTTCCAATAATATTGGCTTAAAATAGTTTTCAATTTGGCAGTATATGCACACATACACAAACACATCTTGCTTCTCTCATTGAAGGAAAGCAAAAATAAATCTAAAAACAAAATCAAGAAAAAAAAAGGTAAGCTTATAAAATCATAGACTAGTATGTTTATTCATTGGAGACATCACATCATGAACATACTATTCACCAGTGATTTTCAAACGTTTATACCCAAAATCATATTAAGGACTCCAAATATCATTTTTAATGTGGGTTATATTTATCAATATTTTCAGATAAAACTGAGAAAATTCTCAAGTATTTATTAATACATAAAAAATAAACCAATTTCATGTTAACAGAAATATTTTTATGAAAACTAAATAGTGAGAAAAATGACTGTTCTAAATTTTTGTAAATCTTTTTAGTATCTGCCTGAAAAGACAGATTGTCATATCTACTTCGCATTCAACCTATTATAATAGCACATGACATAGATTGCTTAGAAAACTACACTACTTGTGAGAGAATGAGAGTAAAAGGCAAATAATACCTTAGTATTTCTATGGAAATAGTTTTGATCTCATGGATCCCCATAAAGGGTCTTGGGAATCTCCCAGGATTGACTGGAGCACACTTTGAGAACCACTGCTGTGTACAGCCATTTATAATTGCTATTCTTTCAGTCATTATAAACTTACAGGTCTCCATGCCTTCATCATCATCATCTACTGCAGGTTTGTCGTAAGACTTGTCAATTGCAGCTCGGAAACTCTCGTTGCATCCCCTTCCTCTGATTATCCGTGGTCGGGGGCGATGGAAAGGAATATCCCCATTCAGGGTCACCTCAGCCACTGCTGTCTGCAGACTCTCTAAAGAGCTTGACTTCTTCAGGCCCAGGGAAGGCCCCACATCTCTGCTGGGGGAACCTTGGAGGTTTACAAACACAAAAGGTTAGTTAGAATTATTGGCAAAAAAATTACATACCTGCATATCTACAAATTATGGAAAACTTCAAGAACGTAATTACAAAATTATTTGCTCAATGATGAGTTATAAGAATGGAAAAGGAAGTCAAAGAGTAAATAAAATAACAGCAACTCATTCTAATTTTTCTTAAATTTATATTAGATTTGTTCTATTTTCCCTATCTTCAATTAAAAAAAACATTTAAAATACTAATTGTAAAAACATTTCTTAAAAATATCTTATTTACTTTTCTGAAAATCAAAACCTTTACCTTTATGTTAAAAAAGTCCCTTTATGTATAGAACTTAGTAAGTAAAAATAAGTTGTTATTCTCCATTTTTAGCCCAATGGATTAAGTTTTACAAATAATTTTGCTCCAAAATAATCTAAAAGAGCCAGAATAAGGCAGAAGCTCATTTGAAAGGAAGAGATGATGAGTAGGCTGACATAAGCAACCAATAGGGAGTGTTTTTAACTTAATTGAAAACATTTTTTGACAGTTTAAAATTATTTACAATGGAAAGTAAATATTCATTGAGCTTTGCCAAGTGTCTTTCTAACTATGGTGATGATTCACACCCCTCAATAAGAAACAACATCACAAGAGATTATATGTCACGATACAATTACAGCAATGTGGTACCAGGTAGAAATGAAATTCTGAGAAAATATTAATGTTCTATGGAAAGAGCAATACAGGATTTGAGTAGAAAGAAGTTACATCCGGGCTTTCTCTAAGAGAGAGGTAAAAGAGGGGAGACTAAAGAGCTGGATAGGTGTAGTTATATCTCAGGTCTTGGAAAAACAGGTGATAAACAGATGGAAGAGGAATAGGCAATTACCAGGAAGATTTCACTAGGATGGCAGGTGAGGATTCAGGGAATTAAAATCTTGGCTCTACTTTTGAGGATCTAGAGCAGGAAATGTGAGATAGTGCCAAGACTACCAAGCCTATTGCCAAGGCAATCAAAACTGATTTCTTGGGGAGCGGATGTGGCTCAAACGGTTGAGCACCTGCTTCCCATATGGGAGGTCCTGGGTTCAGTTCCCGGTACCTCCTAAAAAACAAAAAAACAAGCAAAACAAACAACAAATCCAACTCAGGGGAGCCAATGTGGCTCAGTGGTTGAGTGCCAGCTTCCCACATATGAGGTCCCAGGTTCAAGTTCTGGTCCCTGGTACCTAAAAAAAAACAAAACCAAAAGAACAAACAAAAAAACCTGATTTCTTTAACAAGGTGAGGCAGACTCATCCATCACTGCCTTACTAGGCACTCAGAGAGAGACTAATTTAGCCTGTATAGAACAGAAATACCAGCTTTGAACTACCACCAGGGCAATACAAGCCATAGAATAGTTCCTCACTTACACTGATAAAAAACAGGTGGAAAAAAAAATGGGCGAAGAGGGAGATCTGAATAAGTTCATCATCAGGCCACACATGGAGCAAGAATACAAGAGTAGCCTTGTCATGTTATTACCTAGCACACGAATAGTTATGACATGAGTTCTCCATGCCTCAGAGGATAAGGCAGGACAGAAATTAAATTGAGAGAATCAAAATAAGAATCATCTTTTTAAGTTTCCTTCATTTTATATCTTTCCCCAAATTTTCACAATGGGGTAGCAGTTTTAAGTTAAAGTAAATATGTTGAAGTATAATATAGGCAGAAATATGATTGCAATGAAGAAATATTCTGTAATTTTTTTTTCAGAAAAAAGGAGAATTTACTTAGCTTTCACAATGGAGATTTCTATATATTTGATGATTTTATGATAAAAGTTCACATGAAATATTTCTTTCAAGGATAATCAATCTTATTTTTTTCTCTTGATACTTTTTGACAAGTTAGTTTACTACGTGCTCATAAAAGTCATGTCACAGGAAGGAAAATGAATTTCAATCCAAACAACTAAATAAAAAGTAAGAAGTCGAGGAATCAAGAAGAATGGGGATAGATCTTCCCTGGACATGGACATTTAGATACCTTTGTTCTTCCTAGAATTAGGAAGGTAGTTTTCTAAATAAATTATATCTATCAATTTTCACAATTTAGCAACTGGATTTGGATTCTATAAACATTATTAGGCAAATAGGTTGTGCTTGCTTGGGTACATAAAGACATATATATCACTAAGTAATAAATACATATATGTAAGTGACGTTTTCATGATTATTGGAAGTAAAAAAATGGGAAAAACATGTATATATCCCTTTAGGAAAGGCTAGCTAGATTTGACTTAATGTACTCAAAGCACTGAAAGCTTTATAAATGAACTTCAGAGATGGCATGGGACTACTTATTAAAATTGAGTGTCCCTCAACTCCCATTCCAAGGAACAGAGAGCATCTGCAACTGCAAGCAAGAGAGATCCATCCAGCTGCCCCATGGGGTCTAAGTCCCCTCTCAATTAGAGGCAGAGTGGGCATCACTATCCCCAAATCCTCAAGATTGGGGAATGAACAATGGACTAAAGTAGAATTACTATTTTTCTACTATGGACTTATTGTTATTCTAGGACTGTAAGAACTTTTATCACTGATGTGAAGGCAGTGGTCGCCAGAGGTTCTTAGGGAAGGGAGAGGGAAAAATAGGTGTAATATGGGGGCATTTTCCGGACACTGGAATTCTCCTGCATGACATTGCAATGATGGATACAGGCCATTATACATTTTGTCATAATTTACAAAATTGCATGGGACAGAGTGTAAACTATAATGTACACTATAATCCATGCTTAGTGGCAATGCGTCAATACATGTTCGTCAATTGTAACATGTACCACACTAATGAAGGATGATGTTAATGGGGGAATGTGTGGGAAGGGGGGGGCAGGGGGCATATGGGAGTCCCCTGTAGTTTTTATGTAACATTTATGTAATCTAAAGTTTCTTCAAAATAAATAAATAAATACATTTTTTTAAAAAGTGGAGTTGCAAACCAAAACGAAGGAAAGAATGAAAAATTGAGTATCTCTGAGCAAGTTTGAGATGAAAACACAATGGTAAAAATATCACTAAATAAGGGGACAACAAACTACAGTCATTGGCCAAATATGGAAAATTTTACTGAAACAAAATCATGCCCATTTGTTTACACATTGTTCAGGGCTCCTTTCTCACTACAACATCAGAATTAACAAACAGACCATACCGCCCACAAAGCCCAAAATATTTACTCTGGCCCTTTCCAGAAAAAGTTTGCTGATCCTTGATCTATAACAGCAATATCATACTCTGAAGTATTAAAACTGTGCCAGAAAATTTAACAAAGGTTTTGTTAAGTGATATATTAACATACCCTAAATTATGGTTCCTGAGATGCCTAACATTATAGAAACTTACCATTTACCAGTAATGAATAATTGAAAATGCCTTCTCTAAAGTATGGGCAAAAGATTATTATATAGTTTTATTTACGTGCAAAAAAATCAATATTTTAATTTTAAAACAATATTTTAAAGCTCTTAATATAAATATTTTGGGTCATTAGTATACTTTGTATATTTTTATTTTTTGAAGGATTAAACAATTAAGAACTCAGGTCTCTTCTTGTTTGTGCTTTTTTTTCAGAAAGTTTACCACTCAAACTATCATACAAGATCATTAAATCCAGAAATAATGGGCAAAATTATAATCAAATTATTTCCCTACATCTATTTTTCTACTACTGTCTACTAATATCCCTCTCCTTAAAAAAATAAAAATAAAAAAAAATGGAAGATGCCTTTGCAAGGGGCAAAGAGAAATGGAATTCAATTTTCATTATGAAAGGCTTAAGGAGAGACAGATGATCTGTGCTAAAATGCCATTACAACTCTACCGAAAACCTTTGAACTATATTGTAAAATCAAATATTCTTGGAAATTCAAGCAAAGTGAAGAAAAATAAGTGAAAATTTGTTCCCTGTATAATATTGGGAGAGGAAAGAGATCTACTTTAGATATTTGATTCATAGAGATTTAAAAATAAGACCCAAGGGAACTTTGGATTCTGTGTCAGAAATTTTTGCCCCAAGTTTTTTCAATGTAATTCAGTTAGATTGCATATTGTGGGGGAAAAAATGCTTTTTAAAAATCTGGCATCTAACATTTAAAAATAAATCATTCAATTAGATTATTAAGATTGCCTTAATGCCATGAGAATTATCTATGATTGCAGTTAAAATTTGGGTGTCATTAGTTTTTAAAAATGCAATAAATTGTTCCTTTCTTTTCAATCTTTCACCCAGTTGGTATAGTACATAAAGTCATGCCTTTTAACCTGGGCAAATCAACGTGGTTTCTTTAATGAACTTTGGCTTTGTCACGGGTTACTTCCTTGAAAGTAGTGAATACCGTTAACTCCAAAAACTAATCGCCGTATACCTATGTAAACTATCAAGTAATGTTTTTCTATAAACCTACTTCAGAATTTCAGAATTTTACATTTGAAAAGGGAAATAACTACTTAGTAGAGGCAGAGACTATAGTTAATTGCCTCGCGGTACATTACTTCTATGATTGATCAGATGTAATGTTTGCAATCTATCATTTACTCTACAGAATATGATAACATGGCCATGTCTACAATAATCTTTACATATGTATGTGGGGTACACACTTTTCAAGCAGGTTAAAACGAATTACTACTGCAGGTTAAACAGGTGAATTGAAGATAATTAGTGCCAATTGCTGTAAGTACATCATACTGGACCTAGAATAATTAAAACACTATTCCAAATTTGCAATAATAAATCATAAATGCTCAATTGCACAAAGCACATTATTTTAATTACACATAAAAACTTTCCTCTGATTGTTTTCATACAATAACACAAAAGGAAAAACCTACCATAATTTTAGTTCAATAGAATTCATTGTTTCTAAGGAATAATTTAGGCAGCATTTTAGAAGCAAGCATTAAATAGTAAAAAGGCTTTAAAATAGGATCACAAAGTTAAGATAAGGAACAATACTCATTATATAGCCAAATCCAACTCAGGTTAAGTATGAGCTAATTTTTGAATGCAAAAAAAAAAAAAAAACACTAAGGTTTCTGAGTTACTAATGATAGCAACACCAGATGCTGTCCTTCTGTGAAAATATTTATATTTGTACTATTAATCTTCAAATCAAAAATCATCAGATTGAAGATCATTTCTTGGATGTTAATCTAGAAATCAAATAGACTTAAAAATTTACAGGTCTATGATAAGAGATCATGTTTCCAGGATTGTGATTTTAAAAAAAAGTCACGAACATTCCTGCATAAATATAATGAAGTAAGAAAATCTAGGCTGTTTTAGGATTTTTGAAGCACGACACTATAGTTCCATCTAATATATTTTACAATGTCAAATTTCTTTTACATACAATTTTTCTGTTCTTATACAATTTGATTTCCCACAATGAAAACATCCATGCGAGATTGGGATATTTATGTTTACATGCAATATGACTGACAGCTCTATAATTGTGATAAGCTCCTTGGCCCGCGGTTTCTATGGCAACAGCCTAACTGTCCATTCTTACCTGCTTTCTGGTCATCCACTGTACTGAGTTTAGTCTCGTCAGCTACTGTTAAAAGGTAAATGTAGAATGGTTAGCCCAGTTAGTCCCCACAGCCCAACATGCTTACTATTCCCAGGGCTTTTCAGTTAGGTGACAATTCTCAGGTAATATTTCATGCAAATAATATAAAACATCAGGCAAACGTTCATAATCACAAAGAGAAAAAAAAAAGCAGTGCCTCCATGCAATATGCCAGTCATTTCATCTCACAGGCACGTGGGTTATTTATATGTTAGCATATCATCATTAGCCAAGGCAAGTCATCGCCAAATTTTTCTTTTACGCATGTGATAAATTAATGCTTTTAGTCTTGAAGTACAAACAGCCACCAGAGAACAGCATAAATAAGTTACAGTTGATTAACAAAGGATTTTGAAATCATTCAATTTAATTTATGTACTATTTTGGTGGATTTGGATTTAAAGAGAGATACTACCTGATTGGTGTTTGATTGAAAAACTGATTATTTTCCTCATCTCATTTGCTTCCAAATACTTTCCACAATAAATATGCTCTCCAATTATTACTTCAATTAAATGCCTTAATTATCAACACATAAGCATTTGTATTAAATAAACTTAAAGAATAGCAATGAAAGGAAGATATCATGAAGTAACCACATTCTAGACATGGATTGAGATAATGGTTTCTCTCCAAAATTTTTCCTTCTTTAAAAATCCCACAGCCTACCAAATGTTATCTCAATGAAATTCATTTAAACAGTCAACATGTTCAAACTTATCCTATTTCTTTATACAGATACATGATTATAGCGTGATATGCACATGTGTTTGTTTCTTTTCTCATAAGAAAACACATATATTAACATATTGCATAGAATGTAAACATGCCACTTATGAGTAATATGGTATCTCAAACTCAAAGAAATACAATTTTTTGCCAAATGGCCACATTTCACATTTATTTCCTCTTATTTCTTAAAGTAAACAGACGTGTGTTTGGGACCATCAATTTTATCTTGAAAGCATCTAAACCTTATTTAGATAAAGATTCATGGAGATTGTACTCACTACCTAAATCCATGCTTTTTGATTTTCGCGTTTTAACGAAATCCAATTGACTGGCATCTGAAAATTGCTTTGTGCGTTTTTCTGACATACTCTGGCGTCCAAATCCTTCTCGTTGAAAAGCAAGAACTGGATCAACATCTGGACTCAAAGAGCTGTTATGAAAAGAAAGATAAATAGAAAAATATTTCTTAAAAACAGAAGACACCAATTTAGCAAATTTCACATACATCTGCGTGAGACTGTGTATGTATATGCATATTCCTTATAAAACCTTAAATTAATACAAATATAGTACATTAAAAAAAAAGTGTGGCTGTACCGGAGGTGATAGAAACATACAAAATCAATTTAGATTTACAGTACTTCTTTTCCATGTGAGCCTTTCCTTCTCTACTTCCCTCCCCAATTTCTTCTATTTGATAATACATTGTTATTTTTAAAAATGGGCCTCATACTTTCAAGACACTGGAAGAATTGAATATTGGAGGACTCCTGCTGTACCATATATAGAAATATGAGGGGCAAACAAGTGACAACATGAATCTCAGCTGAAGTTTTAAAAAGGATGTCTTTTGGCCCTTTCATATATCCCTGTGTTGTGTTTCAAGGGGGAAAAAAGATTTTTAAAAATCCCTTTAAGGCTGACTTCATGAGGATATAGGTTCTCCGTAATATTTAATCAAGTGAGAAGAAATATATTGATATCAAGGTCACAAAAATAAATAAGAAAAGATCCCTGGTTCTTTACGAGTCTATAAGAAAAATAATAAACCAGAAATATGAAAGAGATGCTGTGGTTGCACAGATGAACCGGCACAGTGGCTTATGCAGATAAGTTTATAGTGAATAATCAGTAACAAGAAAAATTTTGATTTGCTTCTCAGGTAACAGTGGTGGAGAAACTCTGAATTGTTCCATTTTCTTTAGTCCTGTTTGTAAAAATCTGTGAACATTTCTTAAAGCTCAACCAGGTGTTAGGAGCACAGTCCATACTATGAAAAGGGATTTTTCATGTGTTAGGCACACCATGCACATAAATTCACTAGCTTTCCTAGATCAGAGTGGAGCCCCGCTACCTACCTGGCACATAGTAGGACATCCTCCATGGCTAACTAACCAACCAGCCTGAGAATGAGATGGTGCCATCTCAGATTTTTTAAACTAATTTTCTGTCTTCTGAATTATGGAGTCATTAAGATTAGAATTTGCTGTCCCATATTTCCCCCCTTAAAAACATTATTGTCAATGTTCCCTAAATCAATTAATGGATTGAAAAGAGCATGTGCTATTAGTTAACAAATTAAAAGTTTAGCCATTTGACATATTTAGCCTTTCACAATTGTGCAGAGAACTGTAAACAACACAATTGAAAATGTCAAATGAGTTTGTGAGTTAATAAGAGTCTTTAAATAACTAAATATTCTTAAATCATGCCATAATTAATTCTTCTCTATCAATATACCCATTAAACTAATTTCAGACAATGCATAGCGCACTAGGAATATTTAACAAGTTAGAATGCAGAACTGCCAGCTGATTCTTTCAAGAATGTAACCATATCCTGACCCCAAATGTTATTAAAATTCCAGTTATTAATCCTCTCTTATTGCCCTTTTGTTTTCATAACATTTTCATCAAGGATTAGAGAGATATTGTCAGCCTGGAAAAGCTTACATTTTCTGCTGTGATTCAGAACAGCTGTCATTCTTGTTTGGATAACCCTTCATTCATATTCTTTGCTCTACCCCACATTCCCCACAGCAAACTCACACAAGTCCTCTCTGTTTTACAAACCCCTCTTTGGGAAATTAATGCAACAATCTATCCCTGCCAGTTATTCATTCACTTTCACCTATGCAGTGCTTGATCAGGCACAAAACTGTCCCATTCCTACGAACACCTTCTCTATTTCCCATCGTGAAGTAATTCAAAGCTTTTGTGCCTAAGATGAACACTGCAAATATCTAATGCTTACTTTCTCTGTTGCTGCTTTCACTCTTAGAAAGAGATAGACTGCAGCAATAAACGTAAGCACATTTGCAGATTTCAAATCAGTTTTTACTTTATCTTGTACTTTGCCCCTCTAAATTTAACCAAAAAACTCATTCAAAGATAAGCTATTTTAAAAATAAAACAACACTCAAGCCTGCATGAAATTTATGTTTCAACCAGAGAATTTTTAAAAAAGAAAGGAAAGAAAGAAAGAAAAGAAAAGCTGAAGATTCTCAAGGGCCCAAATAACAGGTGAGAATTTTCCAAGAGAACATCTGTGGAATTAACAGATAAGTGAACTGTACTTTTGTGTCTGTGTGTGAGGAGTGGGAGAGGAGTTTGGGGAGGAGTGGTTGCTGTCATTAAGACCATCGAAAAGGGACTTCTGGGAAGATGGCAGATTAGAAAGACACAGGACTTCCTTCTCTCACAGAAAAATAGAGGACTAGCAGAACAGCCTGGGAAAAAAGAGTGTAGGACACCAGGGAAGGTTGAACGTGCCCAGAAGAGGGGCACAGGGAAAGATTCTTGACTTTAGAAAGCACTGAATTCTCCAGCTACAGACAAAGGGGGCTGCAGGGATCCACCTCCCCAGGAAACAGGAGAGAGAGGGACACGGCCTAAGGCTGACTCAGTTTCTGACCCACAGATTTGGTCTGCTGTGTCCTCCAAGCCCTTTCAGGCCAGGTGGGGCCATGCCATTGTTTGTCTTGGGAGTCAGCGCAGGACTAAAGAGATCCGACCCTACAACCCTACAACCGGGACTGGTTGTTGAGGACACAGAGGACAGTAGAATTATTTCCTATCTGGGAAAAGAGTAAAGGCTGGAGAACTGTCTGGGAGGAAGTTTGATTTGCGAGACTCTTAACCTCAGACAGGAAACTCTGTCACATTGATCCTAGTCCAGTTTCAGCAAACAGGCACCGACCAGCCTTTGAATTGAGAGAGCTACCAAAGATCGCCATCTGCTGGCGGAATAAGGAAGTGCATGTGAGGAAATTAAAAGTAAATTCGTGAGAGAGATTTTACAACCTTTATAGCCTCCCCCCCTTGGAAGTGGGTCTGCAACCCATTACTGGGTCAGGACCCAGATTTCAGCAACTAACAGGGACAATCCTAAAAGACCTAGACTAGCTAGAAAAAAGAATCAAAGACAGCAATAATATAGTCTTCTGCCAGTAAATCGCTAAAAAAGAAAGACTGAGCAATGGAGTAAACTCACCATCCTAATCAGAAGCCAAGACATCAGCAAAAAATTACAAGCCATACTACAAAAATGGAAGAAATGGCCCAAGCAAAGGAACATAAGAAAGACCCAGATGAGATAAAGGATTTGAGAAAACTAATCAATGAGATTCATACAAATTTCTAAAATCAAATTAATGAGTTGAAAGACAATATGGCTAAAGAGACAAAGGACATCAAGAAGACACTGAACAGGCAGTGGACTTGGCCCAGTGGTTAGAGCATCCATCTACCTCATGGGAGGTCCGCGGTTCAAACCCCGGGCCTCTTTGACCTGTGTGGAGCTGGCCCATGCGCAGTGGTGATGCGCGCAAGGAGTGCCGTGCTATGCAGGAGTGTCCCCCGCGCAGGGAGTGCGCCCCATAAGGAGAGCCGCCCTGCCTAAGAATGGCGCTGCCCACATGGAGAAATGACACAACAAAATGATGCAGCAAAAAAGAGACACAGATTCCCGTGCCACTGACAGCAACAGAAGCGGACAAAAGAAGATGCAGCAAATAGACACAGAGAACAGACAACCGGGGTGGGGGGGAAGGGGAGAGGAAAAAAAAATTAATTAAAAAAAAAAGAAGAAGACACTGAACAAACACAAAGAATTTGAAATATTGAATAGAAAAGTAACTGAGCTGATGGGAATGAAAAACATGATAGGTGAGATCAAAAGCACATTAGACACATACAATAGCAAACTTGAAATGATAGAAGAAAAAATAAGTGATACCAAAAACAGAACAGCTGAAATTGAAGAGAGAAAAGAATAGAAAAAATTGAGCAGGGGCTCAGGGAGATGAATGATAACATGAATCACAACAACATACATGTTATGGGAATTCCAGAGGGAAAAGAAAAGGGAAAAGGGGTAGAAAGAGTATTTGAGGAAATAATGGATGAAAATTTCCCAACACTCATGAAATAAATGAAGTTATATGTTCAAGAAGCACCACATAATCCAATCAGAATGAATCTGAAGAGATTTACTACAAGACACATACTACTCAGAATGTCAAATGTCAAAGATAAAGAGAAAATTCTGAGAGCAGCAAGGGAGAAGCAAACCATCACATACAAGAGATGCCAAGTAAGACTTAGTGCAATTTCTCATCAGAAGCCATGGAGATTAGAAGACACTGGTATGATACAATTAGAATACTGATAGAGAAAAATTGCCAGTCAAGAATTCTTTTATCTGGCAAAACAGTCCTTCAAATATGAAGGGGATTTTAAAATATTCACGAACAAACAAAACTAGGAGAGTTTATAAAAAAGAATCCACCTTTGCAGGGAGCCTTACATTCTGAAAGAAAAAGGAGAGAGCTGCTCGGAGAAGAGTGAAGAAGCAAAGAATAGCAGAAAGGACAACAAAAAGAATAAAAGACAGATGAAAAGAAGATATGACACATGAAAACCAAAGGATAAAAATAGTGGAAGTAAATAATGCATCTACAGTAATATCAATGAATGTGAGTGGATTAAATTCCCCAATCAATAGACACAGGCTGATAGAATGGAAACAAACCATGAGCCCATCCATATGCTGCCTGAAAAAGACTCACTTTAAACCCAGGAATACAAACCAGGTGAAAGTGAAATGTTGGAAAAAAATATTCCACACCAAGAGTAATCCAAAAAGAGAAGGGACAGCTATACAAATATTGGACAAAACAAATTTAAATGCAAACAAGTTGAGAGATACAGAAGGTCATTATATATTAATAAAAGGGACAATCCACCAGGAAGAAATAACAGTCGTAAATGTCTATGCCCCAAAATTAAAAAAAAAAAAGGAAAATTACCAAACACATTTTATGAAGCCAACATCACCTTAATACCAATGCCAGATTAAGATACAAAAGAAAAAAAAAAATTACAGACCAATCTCTCTAATGAACATAGATGCAAAAACTCTCAACAAAATGCTTGCAAATACGATCCAACAGTATGTCAAAAGAATTATACACACAACTAAGTGGGCTTTACTCCTGGCATGCAAGGCTGGTTCAACATAAGAAAACCAATTAATATAATATACCACATGAACAAATTGAAGGGAAAAAAACACATGATCATCTCAATCAATGCAGAAAAGGTATTCAACAAGATCCAGGAACCTTTCTTGAAAAAAACATTTTGAAAGATAAGGAGGAAAATTCCTCAATATGATAAAAGGCATATATGAAAAACCCACAGCCAGAGAGGGAGAGGTTAAAAAGTCCCTCTAAAATCAGGAACAAGACAAGGATGCCCACTGTCACCACTGTTATTCAACATTGTTCTAGAAGTTCTAACTATATCAAGGATTCTTAACCTTTTTTGTTCTACAGACTCCTTTGCCAGTCAGGTGAAAACCACAGACCCTTTCTCAGAATATAGGGTAGATATTTTAAGACACTCAACTAGCATAGGGTCTAACAACTACTGCAATTTTGAAGCACAGATGAATATAAGCAATTTTTCGAGATAAGCAGTAACTGTAATGTGATATGAAATGAATACTACTATAATTTATTGCATTCATTCATAAATGAAGGAAATGCTAGATTTCAGTTAGAGGTCAGAGAAAATGAAGATAGACGATTTTTTTTTTTTCAGTTCAAGCTCAGAGATCTTCTGAAATATTTCCACAAACCCCCCAGAAGGGGAGAACCCTGGTTAAGAAACCCTGAGCTACAGCAATTAGACAAAAATAAATAAATGAAAGGCATCTGTAGAAGTCAGCCAAAGGGGTGCTGATGCAAAATACCAGAAATTGGTTGGTTTTTATAAAGGGTATTTATTTGGGATAGGAGCTTACAGATACCAGGCCATAAATCATAAGTTAATTCCCTCACCAAAATCTATTTCCACCTGTTGGAGCAAGATGGCTGCCAAGATCTGTGAGGGTTCAGGATTCCTGGGATCCTCTGGGCTCAGCTCCTCTCTTTTTCTCTGCAAGGTCAGCTCTAGTCTACAAGGCTCTCTAGGCTTTGCCGCTCTCCACAAGGTCAGCTGTAGACTATTAGGTGAATGGCTCTGTCTCTTTCCCCAGGGCTCCAGCTTAAGACTTCAGCATCAAACTCCAACATCAAAACTCCAACATTAAGATCCCTCAACTCTGTCCTTTGCCATGCCTTTATTCTGTGAGTCCCCACCCCTTGTGGGGACTCAATACCCTAATGACATAGCCCAACCAAAGCCCTAATCATAACTCAATCATCCGCAGGTACAGACCAGATTACAAATATAACCCAATATCTATTTTTGGAATTCATAACCATATCAAACTGCTACAGCATCCAAATAGGAAAATAGGAAATAAAACTCTCACTATTTGCAGATGACATAATCTTATATTTAGAAAATTCTGAAATGTCTATGAAAAAGGTACTTAACTAATAAATGAGTTCAGCATATTGGCAGAACATGCAAAAATCAATAATGTTTCTGTACACTAGTACTGAACAATCTGAGAAAGAAATCAGGGGGAAATTTCCATTTACAATAGCAACAACACTACACAAATACCTAGGAATCCCAATTTAACCAGGGAAGTAAAGGACCTATATTCAGAAAACTACAAAACAATGCTAAAAGACATCACTAAAGACCTAAACAAATGGAAAGACATTCCATGTGAACTGGAAGACTAAATATTGTGAAGATGTCATTCCTACCCTAATTGATTTAAAGATTCAATGCAATGCCAGCGACCATTACAGAAATAGAAAAGGTAATTACCAAATTCACTTGGAAGGGAAAGTGCACCTGAATAGCCAAAAACATTCTAGAAAAGAACAACATATGGGAGGAATATAACTTCCTGATCTTAAAAGATATTACAGAGCTATAGTGCTCAACACAGTATGTTATTGGCATAAAAATAAACACGTTGATCAGTGGAATAGAACTGAGAGTCCAAAAATAAACCTTCAGTTCTGGTGAGGTGAATGACCAACTGGTTTTCGACAAACCTACCAAGTCCATGTTAATGAGGCAAAAGAGGCTCTTCAATAAATGGTGCTGGAAGAACTGGATATCCACAACCTAAAGAATGAAGGCGGACCCCTGTCACATTCCCAACACAAGAATCAACTCAAAATGGATCAAAGACCTATATACAAAAGCCAGGACCATAAAATTAGAAGAAGCAAATGTAGAGAAGCATCTTAAAGATCTTGTGGTAGGTGGTGGTATCTTCAACCTTACAACAAAGCACCAGCAACAAAAGGAAAATAGATAAATGAGACCTCCTCAAAATTAAAACACTTTTGCACCTCAAAAGACTTTGTCAAAAGGGTAAAAAGGCAGCCAACTCAATGGGAGAAAATATTTGGAACCCTTATCACGTTTCCCATAAGCGTTTAACATCTATGACAGAAGAAGTTGCTATAACTCAACAATAAAAAGACAAATGACCCAATTAAAAAATGGGCAAAAAACTTGAATAGACTTTTGTCCAGAAAGAAATACAAATGGTGGAAAAATACATGAAAAATTGTTCAGCACCACTAGCAATTAGGGAAATCAAGGCTACAATGAGATATCATTTCACACTCATTAGAATGGTCACTATTAAAAACCAGAGAACTACAACTGTTGGAGAGAATGTGGAGACATAGGTACACTTATTCACTGTTGGTGGGAATGTAGAATGGTACAGCCGCTGTGGAGTACTGTTTGGCAGTCCATAAAGAAGTTGACTAGATGTGCCACATAACCTGGCAATATCATTACTGGGTATATAGCCAGAAGAACTGAGAGCAGTGATAATGAACAGACATCTGCACACCGATGTTTACAGCGGCATTATTCACAATTGCCAAAAGATGGAAACAATCCAGGTGCCCATCAACCAATGAGTGGATAAACAAACTGTGGTATAAACACACAATGGAATATTATGTAGCTGTAAGAGAAATAAAGTCATAATATATATGACAATGTGAATGAACCTGGAGGACATGATTTTGAGTGAAGTAAGCAAGACACAAAAGGACAAATACTGTTTGACTGCACTATTACGAACTCTTAAGGAGTTAAAAACTTGAATATGGTTACCAAAAAATAGAATGTGGTTAGAGAATGGAAAGCTGAGGGTTAACATAATTTGTAAAAAGGATGTGTGTTAATCTTTGGAAATGAATAGAAAAGCTGAAAGCACATTAAAGTGTTAGTAACTAGTCGTGCTATTATGACAGTGGTTGAAAGTGAAAGTCTAAGGTCTTGTAAATTACTAAAAGGAAAGTTAAAAAAAGATAACATGGGAATGTATAGCATAGTAAAACCTCACGTGAAATAGGAATATGGGTAATATTGCATATATAAGACTGTTTTTCTTTGAAACTGAACAGATGTATGTTAATGTTATAAGATGTTAATATCAGACCAAAAAAAAAAAAAAAACACATAATGCTAAGTGAAAGAAACCAGACACAAAGTACTACATATTATATGATTCTATTTATTTAATATGTAAATATAAATCCATTTATATAGGTGAAATTAGATCAATGGTTATATAGGGTTGTGGAAGGTTAGAGGGATTGAGAGGTAACTGCTAAGGGATGTGGAGTTTTCAGAGTAATGAAATTCTAAAATTTTCTTGGTGATAAATGCACAAATTGGGTTTAAACAAAAAGCCACTGATTATATTCTTCGTATAGATTTTATGGTATGTGAATATACCTCAATAAAACTGCTTTAAAATAAACTATGCAAGAGAAAAAGAAAATTACAGACCCACTTCTTTAATAATATGGATGCAAAAATCCACAATATATATTTGCTAGTTGAATCCAACATCACATTAAAAGAATTACTCATCATGATTAAGTGGGTTTTATACCAGGTATGCAAGGGTGATTCAACACAAGAAAATAAATTGGCATAATATATCATATTAATGAATCAAAGAAGAAGAACCACATGATCTTATAGATTGATGCGGAAAAGGCATATGACAAAATACAGCATCCTTTCTTGATAAAAAAAAAACTATAAGAGAGAGGAATTGAAGGAAACTTTCTCAACATGATAAAGGCCATATATGAAAAACCCAAAGCTCATACGGTACTCAATGGTGAAAGACTGAAAACTTTCCTGTTGAGATCAGGGACAAGACAAGGATGCCCACTGTCACCACTGTTATTCATTCAACACAGTGCAGAGGTTCTAGTAGAGCAATAAGGCAAGGAAAAGAAATAAAAGGTATCCAAATCAGAAAGGAAGAAGTAAAACTTTCACTATTTGCAGATGATATGATCCTATATCTAGAAAGTCCCAAAAAACTACAACAAAACTGATAGAGCTAATAAACAATTTCAGTAGCATGTCAGGATACAAGATCAATATGCAAAAATCAGTGGTGTTTCTATACAATTGTAATGGCACAATCAGAGGAGGCAGTCAGGGAAAAAATTCCATTTACAATAGAAATTAAAAGAATCAAATATTTAGGAATCAACTTAACCAAGGATGTAAAGCACTTGTATTCAGAAAAGTACAATGCATTGCTAAAAGAAATTTAAAAAGACCTAAGTAATTGGAAGAATACTCCATGCTCATGGACTGGAAGACTAAATACATTAAGATGTCAATTATACCCAAATTGATACCCAGATTCAATACAAACCCAATGAAAATACCACAGCATTTTTTAAACAAATGGAAAATATAATTTTCAAATTTATCAAGGTAAAAGACCCTGAATATCCAGAAAAATCCTATAAAGGAAAAGTGAAGTTGGAGGACTCTGACTTCCAGACTTTAAATCATATTACCTAGCTATAATAGTAAAAAACAGAATGATATGGGCATAAAGATAGACACATAGACCAATGAAACCGAACTGATGGTTCAGAAACAGACTTTTTGACAAGCCTGTCAAATCCACCCAGCTGGGGCAGAATGGTCTATTCAGCAAATGGTGCTGGGAGAACTGAATATCCATAGTCAAAAGAAAGAAAGAAGACCCTTATCTCATACCTTATATAAATATTTACTCAAAATTAATCAAAGACCTAAATATAAAAGCAAGAACCATAAAGCTCCTAAAAGAAAATGTAGGGAAACATCTTCAAGACCTGGTGGTAGGTGGTGAATTCTTAAACCTTACAATGAAAGTATGAGTGACAAAAGAAAACATGGTTCTCCTCAAACTTAAAGGACTTCATTAAGAAGATGAAAAGGCAGCCCACTCAATGGGAGAAAATATTTGGAAACCACAAATCTGAAAAGGGTTCAATTTCCCTTCTATATAAAAAGGTCACACAACTTAACAATAAAAGAGCAAGCAATACAATTGGAAAATGGGCAAAAGATTTGTATTTATTTCTTCTCCAAAGAAGAAATACAAATGGCCAAAAAGCACATGAAAAAAATGTTTCATATCACCAGCTATTAGGGAAAGGCAAATCAAAACAACAATGAGATATCATTTAACACCACAAAGAATGGCCATTATTAAGAAAACAAACAACAATAAGTGCTGGAGAGGATGTAGAGAAATAGGAACACCCCTTCACTGTTGGTGGGGTTGTAAAATGGTTCAGCATTTTTGGAAGACACTTTGGCATTTCCTCAGGAAGCTAAATATAGAAATACCATATGATCTGGCAATTCCTCTACTAGGAATATAGCCAGAAGAACTAAAAGTATGACGTGAACAGACATCTGCACACTGATGTGTTCACAGTGGCATTATTTACAATTGCCAAAAGATGGAAACAACCCACATGTCCAACAACCCATGAATGGATAAACAAAATGTGATATATATGCTATGCTGCAGTAAAATGAAATTGAGACACATGAGGTAACATGGATGAATCTTGAAAACATTATGCTAAGCAAAGTAAACCAGACACAAAAGGGCAAATATTGCATGGTCTCATTAATAAGAACTGTGAAGAATACATACATGGAGTTAAAAACTATAGTATAGGGTATTAGGATATAAGAGAAGGGTGAGAAAAATTACTGATAATCAAAACTTCTACATACATTAAGCAACTTGACTGTAAAAGTCTGGAAATGGATAGAGTTGATGGTAACAGATTATAGTGAGTAGCAGCTGGGTTATAAATGGGATTGTGTCTGAAAAGGATGGTCTGGGGAGGTAAATATCAATTGAAAGAAAGCTAGAGAATAATCTTGGGACCGAATAACACACTGAACCTAAAAGTGGATGAGAATTGTGGGTTGATGGTACAGATGCAAGGGCGTCCTTTTGTGAGCTAGAGCAGATGTACATCACTATTGCAGGGTGGTGGAAATGTGGAGAAGCATGGGAAAAATACAATTGGTATGACCTATGGACTGTGGTTAACAGCAATATTATAGTATTCTGCCAAAGATATACTATGTTGATAATGGGGGGGTATGGAAAAAGTATGCAAAATGTATACCATGGTTGGTGGTAATGGTCTGATGATATTATCTCATAATCTATAATATATATTCCACCATAGTGTGGTATGTTGGTGAGGGAGTATTATATGGGAATTTCACACATGTGCATAATTGTTTTGTAAGTTCACCTTTCTATACACTTATTGTTTATGCATGTTCCTGTATGAAGGATACACTTCAGTAAAAAATATATTTTAAAAAACTGCAAGAAGAGCTGGAATAGCAGTTAATGTACAGCAGGGGAAGTGTAGAGAGATTGAGAGGTGATGAATTTTTCATTTGTCTGATTTTTTATTATTATATTATTACTGAAATAATTAAAATGCTCTAACAATAGAAGTGGTGAATACACAACTATGTGACACTGACAATAACACTAATTGTACACTTTGAATGGACTGTATCAATAAAATTGATTTGTTTAAAATAAAAGATCATCATGAAAATGTTACGACAAATAAATATCAGTCCCCAAGGTATTTCATATTGAATATTTAATGTTGATGCCAAGTCTAGGGAAAAGTAGTAAGTAGAAATGGATGCGTAAGAAAGGAACGATGCCACAATATTTAAATATAATTTTGCTGATGTGTTCATGGAAGACCCCAGAGAAAGGCCAATAAGAAAATCCTGGTATAATGCATCACAGGGTTTGCGTTAATTATCAGCACGACCTTAGGAGGGCATTCCTAAGAGGGCATCCCTAAAAGGGCCCTTTCTTTTTGCTTATTGATGCACATAATTATAGGCATGCAAATTAAGGCACAAATTCACATTCGAGTACCGCACATTGGTTCAATAATACCAAACCTTTCTATTTTGAAAAAGAGCACAGACTGTCCCCAAAGTCTCTCGGTAAGAAGCAAGAAAATAGCATTTTAAACCATCTAAGTTTTAGCACTCTGAAAAAGTAAACCTCAAAAAAGCTCCCTCCGGGGAAGAGCCAAGATGGCGGCAGAGTAGAAAGCTCAACAAGCTGCTCATCCCTCAAGGCAGCTTGGATCCTTCCATATCAACTCTTTGGGGGACCCTGGAGACCAGAAGAACACAATGCACCATCCAGGGAAGAGCAGGTGGGGGGGGACTGACCACGTACAGTGAAGATTGGTGAGAAGATTCCTCCATGTTGCAGAGGCAGTTGTCCAGCCCCCAATGCAAGGCGGGCCACCTCGGGACCCACTGTCCAGCTGGAGGCAGAGACTCTTTTCCCCAAAGCAGGGGAGAAAGGACGTGGCACCAACTACAGCTGTTGTTTGGCAAATCTGGTACCTGGATTCCAATCTGAGCACAGCTGAGGTTTAAACCTGTGCAAGCCACTGAGAAGCCAGCAGCATTTGGGCAGGGCAGGAGGCGGGGCAGGAAGCAGCAGTGATTGAAAAGTACAGCCCCCCACTCCCAGGGCAGGAGGGATCAGAACCAGTGGGGCCCAGTTGGGAGAGCCCCTGTTTAGGCCCCCCCTCACACCCACCCAGCAGCAGAGGAAATTGGGTGCACCTTGAACACTTCTCTCTGGGCAGAATAGGCAGATTCCAGCTGGGCCAGCGCCCCCTGTAAGGAGGGAAGTGTGCACTCTCTGGCAGGCAGTGGGGGCAGACTCGCCCAGCTCACCTTGAAGGGCTGCTGCACACTGGGCTCCAGCACCCCCGGACAGAGAGGAAGTGCACCCTCTCATGGGCAGTGCGGACAAGTTCACCCCGCCCCCCTGGAAGGGCTGCTGTACTCTCATTTCCAAGGTGCCCCAGAGGAGAGGAACCAGACAGTGCAGGTACAGTACCTCGCCCACCCTGGGCAGGGGGTGACAGTTGATCAGAGAACTCAGATCTCAGGGGCTGGGAGAAGTGCAACAGTCTCATCCCAGGTAGGCTGGCAACCTCAGCCTCAACCATGCACCCACCAGGGGCTAAGTCAGCTGAGAATTAAAGGCATAGAATAACTTTAGGGCAGCAGGGAACAACTGGCTAAAGAATGCAACTTGCTGAATTCTTTACAAAAGCCTAGACTGGGGGAGACATCAAACAGAGGATTGGAGGCCTTTAGGGATGACTTCTCCAAAGCACACTGGAATCATTCTACATGCCCTTCCTAGGTTCCTGAGCCAGTTTTGACTGGGAAACTAGAGCTGGGAAGGTGGTCTCCAGGCAGACACTTCTACTAAAATTAGCATTCCAGGAAATAGCAGTGAGAGAAGGCAAAAGGAGTATTAAAAATATGCAGAGGCAAATAAAAAACAAGCAGAACAGACTACCATTCACAGAGGAGTAACAGAGGAAACTTCAGCAAAAAGCCAACAAATAAGAAAGTCATAGGCTAAAGGCAGAAACTGAGCACAGAATAAACACACACAAAAATCAGATGCCAAGACACCAGCAAAAAATTACAAGCCATACTAACAAACAGAAAAATATGGCCCAGCCAAAGGAACAAATTAACCTTTCAGATAAAACAAAGGATCTGAGACAAGTAATCACAGTAATCCAAGCAAATCTCCTTAATATATTGAATGAGATGGCTAAAGAGACTGAGAACATTAAGACAACACTGGTTGAACACAAAGAAGAATTTGGAAGTTTGCAAAGAAAAGTAACAGATCTTATGGGAATGAAAAACAATGGAAGGGATTAAAAATATATTAGAGGCATATAATAGCAGATCTGAAATGAGAGGAGGGACATTACTATTGACCCCACAGAAATAAGAGAGATCATAAGAGGATACTATGAACAACTGTATGCCAACAAACTAGACAATGTAGATGAAATAGACAATTCCTAGAAACACATGTACAACCTACACTAACTGTAGAAGAAATGGAAGACCTCAACAAAGCAATCACAAGTAAGGAGATTGAAACAGTCATGAAAAACCTCCCCAAAATGAAAAGCTCAGGACCAGATGGCTTCAGGTGAATTCTACCAATCATTAAAAAAAAGAATGAATACCAGGGGAGTGGACATGGCTCAACTGATAGAGCGTCCACCTACATATAGGAGGACCAGGGTTCGATACCCAGGGCCTCCTGACCCACGTGGTGAGCTGGCCCATGCGCAGTGCTGCCATGGGCAAGGAGTGCTGTGCCAACCAGGGGCGTCCCCCAAGTAGGGGAGCCCCACACGCAAGGAGTGTGCCCCACAAGGAGAGCCACCCCACCTGGAAAAAGCGCAGCCTGCCCAGGAGCGGTGCCACACACATGGAGAGCTGACGCAGCAAGATGATGCAACAAAAAAGACACACAATTTCCCAATGCCACCTAATAATAGAAGCGGACGCAGAAGAACACACGGTGAGTGGACATTGAGAGCAGACAATGGGAGGAAGCGGAGAGATATAAATAAAAATAAATCTTAAAAAAAAAAAAGAATGAATACAAATCTTGCTAAAACTCATCCAAAATATAGAATAGGAGGGAAGGCTACCAAATTCATTCTATGAAGCCAATATCACCCTCACACCAAAGCCAGATAAAGATAACATGAAAAAAAAGAAAATAATAGACCAATTTCTCTAACAACTAGAGATACAAAAATCTCATCAAAGTACTTGCTAATCAAATCCAACATCACATTAAAAGAATTATACATCATGATCAAGTGGGTTTTATCCAAGGTATGCAAGGGTGGTTCAACACAAGAAAATCAATCACGTAATAATCATTTAGTAATGATTATCACAATTGATGTGGAAAAGGCATTTGACAAAATCCAATATCCTTTCTTAATGGAAACCCTCCAAAAGATAGGAATAGAAGGAAACTTTCTCATCATGATAAAGTCCATATAGGAAAAAACCCACAGCTAACATTGTACTCAATGGAGAAAGACTGAAAACATTCCTGCTAAGATCAGGAATAAGTCAAGGATGCCCACTATCACCACTGTTATTCAATATTGTGCTAGAAATTCCAGCTAGAGCAATTAGCCAAGAAAGAGAAATAAAAGGCATCCAAATAAGAAAGGAAGAAGAAAACTTTCACTATTTGCTGATGACATAATCCTATATCTAGAAAATCTAAAAAAAAATCCACAACAAAGCTACTAGAACTAATAGACAAGTTTAGCAAAGTGGCAGAATACAAGATTAATATGCAAAAATCAGAAGCATTTCTACATACTACTAATAAGCAATCTGAGGAGAAGTCAGGAAAAAAGTTCATTTGCAACAGAGACACTAGGCCAGAATATATTCAACAAATGGTGCTGGGAGAACTGGATATCCATATCCAAAAGAAAGGAGGAGGACTGCTATCTCACATCTTATTCAGAAAATTGATCAAAGACCTAAATATAAAAGCTACAACCATATAATTCCTAGAAGAAAACATAGGGAAACATCTTCAAGATCTTGTTATGGCAAGTGGTGATTTCTTAAATGTTACACCCAAAGTACGAGCAATGAAGGAAAAAAGATAAATGGGACCTCTTCAAACTTAAACACTTTTGTATTTCAAAGGACTTCTTCAAGAAAGTAAAAAGGCAGCCCAATCAATGGGAGAAAATATTTGGAAACCACATATCTGATAAGGATTTGATATCCCTGTTATACAAAGAGATGATACAACCCAACAATAAAAAGACAAGCAACCCAATTTTAAAAATGAACCAAAGATTTGAACAGATATTTCTCCAAAGTGGAAATACGAATGACCAAAAAGCACAGGAAAAATATGTTCAACATCATTAGCTATTAGGGATATGCATATGAAAACTACACTGAGATATGATTTCACAAATGATGGAGTGGCCATTAATACAAAACAGAAAACCTTAAGTGCTGGAGAGGATATGGAGAAATAGGAACACTCCTTCACTGTGGGTGGAATTGTAAAATGGTGCAGTCTCTGTGGAAGACAGTTTTATGGCAGTTCCTCAAGAAACTAAATTAGAACTGCTGTACGATCAAGCAATCCCATTAGTAGGAACATCTTCAGAAGAACTGAAAGCAAGAACAGGAACTGACATTTGTACATTAATGTTCACAGCAGCATTATTCACAATTGCTAAAACATGGAAACAACCCAACTGTCCATCAGCTGATGAATGGATAAAGAAAATGTTGTATATTCATACGATGGAATAGTATTCAGCTGTAAGAAGAAATGACATCGGGATGAATATGACAATGTGAGTGAATTTTGATGACATTATATTGAGTGAAATAAGACACAAAGGACAAAATATGGTCTCTCTAATATGAACTAAAATGATGAATAACCTCACAGAGGTAAACTCTCGAAGGTAGGTTACTAGGAAACTGAATGGGAGCTGATGCTTAATGTATGTATAATTTTTAATTAGATTTATTATGAAAGTGTGGAAATGAAGATAGTTTTTGGTGCTACATTATAGTGAGCAAAACTAACACAGCTGATTTATAAATGTGATTGTGGCTGAAAGGGGGTAGTCTGTGAATGTAACATTTTAATTGAACGAAAGCTAGAGAATAATGTAGGGACTGTGTAACATGGAGATTGAGGTGGTAGACGAAGGTTGTGGTTAATAGTATAAGTATAAAAATATTCTATCTTTATATCTTTACGAAGTGTTAAGTATGTGGTGATAGATGGGAAAACTACAACTAATGTAACTGACGGATTATAGTTAATAGCAATATTGCAATATTTTTGCAGCAACAGCAAAGAAGATATATCCATTCTAAGGGACAACAGGGAATATAAGTGGGTATGGTATTTTTCCTTTCCAAATAATGAAAACATTCTAAAATTGACTGAGATGATGACAGCACAACTCTGTGATGAATATGAGAGCCACTGAGGGTACACTTTGAATGGACTGTACAAAGCACGGGCCTAGTTAACAGTGCGAATCCTGTGGTGGAAGAGGGACTGTGTTGAATGGATTGTACAAAGCATGGGACTGCAGAATACCGGGAATCCTGCGGTGGAAGATGAACTGTGGTTAACTAAACAAATATGAGACCATTCTCTCATGAACTATAACAAGTATATGAAACTATTATAGTGTGTCATTAACTAGGTGGGTTGGGGGAAAAAATAAATCGAATGTCAGATACGGGCTATAACAATCATTTCACAACAATGCAAGGTGTTGGTGGTGGGGTGATATATGGGAGCCCTGTATGATGATGTGCATGTTTATTTTGTAACTTCACAACTTATACTATATACTTATTGTCTATGGATGCTCAATAAAAAAATTAAGTTAAAAATAAAAACACCTCCTCCACTCCCAGCACATATCAAATATCAGCTTTGTCACACTAATCTAATTTTTTATAATCTGTCAGTCAATTTAGGGATTTGCTTTGAACTTACTCATTTACTAGAAAAACAATTCATCAAATTAATAGCAATCTAAAATAACTAATAAAAATAGCAAAACTTTAAATAATGAGTAGAGATTTTGGGTTATTAGTGGTTTTGTCATTGTTGTTTTGACTAAATTACCAATTACACCACTTAAAAGGCTAAAACAATTGAATAAGTTTATCTGAGGTGGTAGAAGCAGGTATCTTTTACTAAAAAGGTGATAATTAAGAATATAAATCCTGTTGAAACATAACACTGCCTTTAAAAAAAATTCCAATTTATCAACTAAGCTCTGTAATAAGCCATTGAAACATAAAATGTGATTGCAATCAACTGCTGTTTCAAGCCCTGGAGCTTACCAATCTGCTGAGTCACTGATTGCCACCTTAGCCCAGGCACCGGCGTCAGGGGTCACGAATCCCACATCATCATGGGAGCTAGAAGATGACTGGTCGGAAAGATGTGGAGGAGGCACTGGCAACCGGTCATCTTCTATAATGACAGTGTCATCTTGGGGCATATTCACTGTAGGGGACAGTTGATATTTACCTGCCCGGTAAAAAAAAAGAGAGAAATTATAGACATTGATCTGTTACATGTACTAATATTAATACTTTCCTACCTTAGAAAAAGTCTAAACTTCCTGGTAGAACCTGGTTCAACCTGGTAGAACAAAATAGAATTTAGCACATTTCTTTTTCATAAATGATTGTACACCTGGGGCCATCTACTACCTCTGATACCTCTGGACCTTTTGGCTGGGCAGGTCATGCAATTTTTCTGGGTTTACGTTCCCTAACACCAGAGATGATCCCAAAATGCCTTGATTCCAAATTTTAACATTTGAAAAATTTAGAGGGAATTTTAGAGGGAAGCACTGCAGCCCTGTATCAATCATTCACCCATCCATTCATGTGGTGTCTAGAATAGAACAGGTACTCTAAGTCAGACATAATCTCTGACCTAAAGAGCTCACTTTACTGAAGGAAAAAGACATATAAACAGTTGAAAGGCAATGCGAGGAAAAATCCCATGGCATTCACTAGTGCTGGTAATTGCCTGGGTAGCTGGAGGCAGGAGAGTACTGGGTATCTTGGAAGTTAAAATCAGAATTGGGCATTGAG
The DNA here is from genome assembly GCF_030445035.2 of Dasypus novemcinctus. NCBI lineage: Eukaryota > Metazoa > Chordata > Mammalia > Cingulata > Dasypodidae > Dasypus > Dasypus novemcinctus. The sequence continues at coordinate 151,502,820 of NC_080677.1, read as the reverse complement.
TGATGCATGTGATTTTGCGGCCAGAAAAATAAAATGACTTTTTTTAGACATCGACATCATCATCACACAATACACGGTGGGGAAAAACCCACAGTGCATTCCGGTGGCCCTTGAAGATGAATATTCCCTCGAATACAGAGGCGTGGGGGAAATGGCAGGAGTGATCTCAAAGAGAAGAGACCAGGATCTGAGTGTGAAAAGATCTTCAGGCCATTCCAGGGCAGCCTGTACATTCTGATTTATTCAATTAGAATATATTATTCTCCGTAAGGAAGGACACATCACTGTGTAGACTGATCTGTTTCCTGCTAGGAAAATCTCCGGTTTGTGGATCAGTACTATAGGCTGTTTCATTTCATAACCTTTCTTGTGATATAAACATATTAAGTTTCAAGGCCCTGCATTCTTCAAAATAAAACTGGGGTCCAAATGATGCATCTTCTTCCTCACAATCACCAATAGTTCTTTCAGCTTCCTTCCCAAATCTTGTGCCATGCTTCTTTGGAGCAAGAATGTGTTAAGGCTTCGGTCCACACGGTGTGCTGTTAGAGGACATGTCCACAGAAAATGGCTTCAGGTATCAAATAGGACATGAGGCTCAGTTCTCCCAACAAAGCAAGGGAGGCTGGACAATGTCCCTGTCCACCTTATAGGGTGATGGCACAACAATCATTTTATGTCCAATAGGGTTCCCACCCCAATAAAAGGCTTGGTGTACTTTCCCAAAATACCACCACCCTTATTTCACATGGGGGGCATTTTTTCCTTTATTAGAATTTATTTTTTAAAATTGTACAACAGCAATATAAAAGAAGTTTGTTAACATTTTAACATTTGCCTTGGATCTAATTTTAAAAATAAACATTCAAAAAGCATGTATGGATGATAACTTTTGTTTTAACATGATACTGGAAATTTTGGGTTGGCATAAATAGGTGTGAAGGATTTTTTTCAAAGTATATATTTTTCTAAACATGTCAGGAAAAGGTGTAAAAATTAAGTTGTTGCATATCTTTTCAGGGTATCCTACAAGAAGTAAACTTGCTAGAAATGTCAAATGCATGCATTATTTAGCACCATCTACTCTGTGATTGTAGAAATTCTTTGTGCTCACTAAAGCCTCTACTCAGTATATTATCAAGAAAAACTTTCTACTTTGATTTCAGATACACCCATTTTGACAAACTGTGAAAAATATCTTCTGAAGAGCACTCATCATAAATATGTAAATCAGATTTATACTTTATTATTTTTCTATCCTGAATTCAAGTCACTCACTTATTCCTACTCTAGTTTTAGGATATTAGTCAGAAATCTGGTCAATACAATATTATTCATAAATAATGTAGGGCATTATAGTACTATTAACCAAAGAAATGCTACTTCTCAAGACATTTTTTCCTCTAAAAAAGAATTACAAAACCAGGATTTTTCCTGACAACTTAGCATTACATGCCAAGTCTTCACCTAGGAATAATTTAATGGGAGGAAATATTATGGTGTAATTATTAACGTACTCATTTTCAGACTGAAGTCTCATTAAAGACTAAAAGTCTTAACTTTGGGTTTACACAATATACTCTGAGAGACAGCCTACTAAGAAAATGGAACACTGAATGACTCTTCATATAACCTTTTTTGCAATATAATTGTTCTAAGTAGAAATCTTACAGCTAAGTAAACCAAATTTCATACACAAATAAATGGCCAGATACCTCCTTAACAATAAGAAAACAATTTAGCATTTTTTCACCCATGATTCCAGTGCCCAACACATCACAAGAGTCAAGAATTCATATTTCCCATCAAGTTTCCTTTTTTTTTTTTTTTAACATGTTTAACAGGAACATAGTTTTTGGATCTTGCTCCCAGAGAGTATTCTTGCAACAGACGACTAAACATCACATTTTCTGCTAAGCTCTACCTGGGTAATACCATAATTTCATAATTACGCTTGCTAGTACTTGGCATATCACAACTATAACTTGTGAAGCCATCAATCTGTTTTTTAATGGATAAACTTTCCTTTTCCCCCAACTAGTTAACCAACACCTATAAACTGAGACATATGCCAGTCAATGTCTTGTAGAGAAGTGAAACAATGAGATACAGAATAATTCTTTACTAAACATTTATTCATAGGTAAATTACATAGAGTACAACACTACACATGGCACTAGAAACAGATAAAGTGAGGAAAAATTTGCCAGTGATTTGACTCATGCTGAAAAACATTCCTGTTCCAATTATCTTTACTGGATATCTAACAAGGTGAAAATATTCTGAAGGTAATTATTTTTAAACTCATCACAAAAGTTTGAAGATATCATTACTAATGCTGAATTGTAAAACGGAGACAAGAGATTATGCTTTTGCTTTAAACTGAAAAATTCTTCAGTTAAAAAATTTGAAGAAATTTAAGTTCCCATGCTCCCAAATGTCCACTTGTGATGTATTTGATAAAGTAAATACGTCGGTTTCATTAGCTATGCCTAATATTATAATTATAAGCTAAGATAATCCAAAAATTTGGAAAATATTTTCTGTATAAGAAGAAATCTCATATAGACTCACTACAGATGACTTTTTGGTGAATGTCAAGGACTATGCTTCTAAAATCAGTGGTAGTGGAAAGTGAGCCAAGACAGATGATGGCCAGAGAAATCTTGCCTTGGGTCACAATTCTGACCTACTCCACTAAAAGCAGAAGGGACTGCTCAGGTTTGAGTCATGTAGGACTATCAACTCAGAAAACATAGTCCTAATTTTGGTTCAGAGACAAAGAAGCTGTGTGTGGCTTCAGTCAAGTTACTTAATTTCATTGGTTCATTATTCCCCGAAGACAATATAAGCAGTCTGGTGTACGTGGTTTAAGTTTGCTTTCAAGGATTAACTTCTTTGATATTTAGATGACTGGGGTTGTCAGGATGGAATATATTCTAGAGACAATTGAAGGTCTTTTGCTTCAGATGTGTATTTTTAAAAACTGATATTAATTAAGAATGACGTCACTGACACTCATTGTGTAATATCCACATTCCCTTGACAGGGCTATTTTTATAGAGGGAATCATCTAAAACAAAAGAAAACAAATAAAAGAAAATCATGATGGAATCTTGGGCGTTGGGTCCTTTATCTGTTATGTAGGAAATTTGGTTGATGGCATTCTTCCAATTCTAATGCCGCTTCCCTTTTCAATCTATTTTTTAGGCTCCTCTATCTTCTCGGATATGTTCCCACAGAAGTGGGTCAGCAAGCCTCAAAGCTCCTTTCGGTCTTGAGTCCTACATGAAGAATACTCTACATGAAAATTCTCCCTATTCTCATAAAAGTAATCAGTTCTTAACTTATTCAGCGGGAATTTCAATACCAAATTCTCTTTTAATCATAGCAGATCATGAAGAAAATACCACCACCTCTACGGGTGCCTACACAGGAGTTATTCTAAACATACAGAAGACAACAATTATCCAAAAAAGATCTATTTGAGAAATTTCCATGTACCCAAATACTGTGCAAATCAGTAAACACAAACTGTTTTTCATTTAGGCTAGTGGTAATTCGATGCTCTAATATCTTACATATCTTATATTTCCAGTATATTCCATGACACTAGAAAAGGGACTGAAAACGATTGAGGAATTCCCAAATTTGCACGAAGAAAAAGAAGTCAAATTAAACTTACACATTTCTCCAGATAAAGCTACCAGGGAGCTCTAGTTTCTAATACAATACATTAAAAAATTGTCTTAAGAAAATATCCAGATCTTTCAATATCACTTTGGCCCATATCAAACAGTAATCAGTCTGTCACTGCTAGCCCCAAAACAAACAGCCCACACAGTACATCACAAAGCACATAGCTGGGAGGCAAATTATTGCCCTGGGGGAAGCATCTGGAGCTTTAAAAGTTCATTATATCCCTAGCAGAGAGAAGGAGAAACCACATCAACTATAATGCAAACTTAAAGAGGACTAATGACACCATGGCTAACAAAACCAGGGCAAGAGTCTATGAAATAAATGAAGGAATTCTCAACCCATATGTTCAACATTTCAAAAGGTCACTAGGTGGGTTTTAGGGTCGTTTTTGTTTGTTTGGTTTTTAGTTTTTAGTTTTTCGCCTTCCTCTGAAGCATCAGGGATTGGAGGCAGGATGCAGGTTACAGGATCTGGTGGATCAATGGTCTGATTCAGTATGGCAAGTCCTATGTTCCTATAATAAAGGGGAAATTACAGCATATCACTTTGTATGCACACAGATCCAGGGACACAAACACTCTCTCACGGGGACTGAATTTTCATCAGTAAAATGTATTTAGCAAAGATAAAATTTAATACCAGAGCCAAAAACATTTGGAAAAATCCAACAGCAGTGAAGACAATGATAAGTAATAAGCAAGATTAAATGTGATAAACCATGTATAATGCCTGGCACCTAAGAGGTGCTCAATACATGTAGGATCTTCCCCATCCTTTCACTTACGCCAAGCAGGCAAAAAGAAAAATGTTGGCCAAGTTAAGCCAGAGAGCTGGCACCTCTAAGTTCTACGTATAACAAGATAGGAAAATGAGAAATTAGCAATTTTTGAAAACTAGAAAACCAGAAGGATTAGAGAAAGAAAACTGAAAATTCTACTAGAATGTTTATATAGTTGTCCTATTATGCCCAGGAAAGTTCCTTGAAGGCAATGATTGTTTCTTAGTCATCTTTGCATCTACAGCAAAAGTATATACACAATGTCTTGTCAATAGCAGGCTTTCCATAAACATCCAATGATAAATAAAATAAAATCTTGTTCCAATGGAGCTCAATAATTGAAACTTGAATTGTATTAAACCTGCATTGAATATACTCAAAATGGAGTTAAATTTAGGGTTTGACTTTATATTAGAGCTTTGCAAAAACATACCAGCAATAAAAGTGTTTTATGTCGGGTGCTGTTTTAATCAAAACAGCTTCTTGTGTTTTAAATTTGAAAACTCTTCGCAAGCTAATCCCAAGATGAGCAACTCAGTAAATCCAACCACTCCTGTGGCAAAGCAAGTCTTTATTAACTGGATCTGTTAGTAGAAAGCTGAATTGCTGCAGAGCAAGTGCTAATAACCTCATTACCCACCGGGGGCCATGCAGACAGTATGGTGGTGAATCCAAACAAAGGATGCAGAAAATTAGTTTTAGGATTTTAAAGCTAAGGCTCTGAAAAACTAGAAATACAACTAAAATACAATAACATCCTATTAAGTACAAACCAAATAAATGTAAATATTTTGCATACATATACATATTCCTACACATACATCCATAGTTTTCCTCCCCTTTTAGCATAAACCACTTCTTGGCATAAACTATTAAAAAAAAATTTTTTTTTAAACACAGCTTCACTTATTATCTCAAACAAGCTAAGAATGCCTTGCTCACTGGAAAGCACTTTTCTACGATCCCTTTCTTTTTCTCTCCCAACATGTTACAGGATCTAAAACTCACTTAACAAATCAATGTATTGATTTTCTCTCTTCACATTAACGCTTCCTGAATGATTATAATGAACCTGTTATTTTTCCTCCTGAAAAGATGGGCCTTCTTCACATTAATATTACATTAATACCCTCTCAGTGAACCAGTGAAAGTACAGAAATAAGATGTGATAAACAGAGTTTACCTGACTCACCCATTATCCTGCTGAGTGCAGCATTTCTTGTGGGCGATTCATCAAGCCCCTCGATCCCACTGTAAAGGGAATGGGAAATTCTTCGTTCTCTGTCATCCAGCACTGTTTCAATGGGTAGCTCAGGTCCAGGGGGGCTCCCAGGTGACTTCAGCTATAGAGAAAAGGGGGCAAGAAAGAATCAGTTCTAGAGGTCCATTTAACAGCATGGGGGGATTCTAACAACTTGCCCAAGGCCTGTATCCAACTGGGTACCAAATGAACTAGAACTTTTCACCCTGTACCAAAATAATTTGTGATGACAGCTCTGCCTAATGAACAACTTTCTGAGCCACTTTACACAGAGCCTCCCATGAAGTGCTGTCAGATTTCAACCATTGGAGGAAAAATATGTATATTAAAAGATTTTTAAAAAAATCTCTTATTGCTTATATTTTCAATCTTTTAGTATCTGTTGAGACCAATTTAAGTTAGTCTGATCATTATTACAAGATTTTGCTCTACACAAGGCATGCTTTATCAGAACAGAAGTTGAATTGAGTCATACATTTTACATCTGCTGTATGTAAACTTACCTAATACTGCGAGTTTTTATTTGTGTTTGATGGAATTATTTCCTATGCTACAAGACCTAAAGACTCTGATTATTAGCTCTGTTATCTTAAATATACTGAACCTAAGTTTCTTCTGCTTTAAATCAAGAATAATCATCCTACTCTCTCCTTTAATTTTTAAGTATGAGATGCTGAGTGATTAAGATAAGCACTTTGATAGTATAGAGAACAATATGGAAGATCCAAATATTCTAATGCAGCAACCAAAAATATGAGTATTTCACAAATACACAATCTACTAACCAAGCAAGAGAATAAAGGTCAATTTCTATAAGCATGAATTAAAATAATACCAGGCATTCTTTCAAACAGCTGCGTCTTTTAAGTCATATTCTTCATGGAATATGAGAAAGGAATTTATGTTAGTAAGGCCATAAAACAAACCTGCTTCCAGGGCAACAAAGCACACTTAACTACAATCCTCACAACATGGGCTCTGAGGGTCACCCAGTGGACTAACACCTTATGACACTTTGGTGTTGGCTTACAGCCAGAAGGGAAGGGAGAGGGGCACAGCCCAGCACAGCCAAGCGGGAGCCAGCAGGCTGCACGTTCCAAACAAATGAAACCACAACTGTAGCGAGTTCCTTCGTCTGAATAAATTATTATTTCTGTTAGAAGCTATCATCTGTTTAATATAAATGAGATAGTTAATGAAGTTCTGAACTGTAGACTTATCTCTCCCAGTTTGATAAGCACTGGGGAGGATTTAATGCATTGAAGGGTCAACACAATTACAATTGGAGGCACGTCAAACTGCAGGAGAATAATAAACCTCCAGCACTAGTGAATTAGACTCAATAAGGTTTAAATTGTGAAACGAGGATTTGTTTTATTAGTTTTTTTTTTTAATTGCAGATTACAACTGACAGCTTTACTGAAAAGTAAATTAAATATTCAAGGTCTCAGATGTAAAGAAATAAAAGAACATTTTCTGAGAGAACACTAGGCCTAAACTCCAAGGCACCATGGGGACTTAAAAACAACAACAACAAAAACTAAACAAATACCCTGTACATTGAAGAATAAATATGTTTGAATTTTTAAAATGAGTGCATGCCTTAAGGAGACTATAGCCTGCTTGCTATACAATAATTCATTTTATCAGAAGACAGCAACAATGTCCTCTTCTCAAGTTTACCAAACAAATGCATTTAATTCAACTATAAAACTCTGTGATTTTCTAGATGATAAAACTTTTATAAAGTTCCTTCATGAGAAGTCCCTAAATATCCTGAGACTATGAAAAAATTTCATAAAATTCAAATAGAAATTCCATTAAAAAATAGTCCACGCAGGCCTCTCTAGAGAAAAACAATAAGATGCCTGTTCTGAAAGAACCTTGCACTGGAACATTTTCCTGGGAAAGACTCTCCACCTCCCCTATCTCCCTACCATTGTCTAATTTGCATGTCAAAAGACAGATTTAAATGGAGACATCAACAGCCTACGACATAAATATTTAACAGAAGACACAATGCCTTTTTAATTTCTTAAAAAAAAAAAAAACCTGATTGGGGTACACATTTTTGTTGTTTTAAGTCTTTTGAGGATATTTTAAATTGAAAGAAAAATGAAGTTTAAGAAAAAGAAACACGTCAGATTGCTGTGACAGCAGTGCAGAGGCGCAAGGGGGAGGGAGGTGGTCTGGGAAGGGCTGCACAGGCCTTTCTCCTCAGCAGCAGCTCCCACACCCTCACAGCCTCCTTAGATTCAAACCTTACTAGAAGGGCACTTCATCAGCAGAAGGAAGCAATGTAAACAGAAACCGCAATTTTCATTTTGTTGGTGTTTGGTGTTCAAAGTACAAAGATGTTCTTTAATCTAACTTAATTCAGCCACAGGTCCGGCTGGTTCTAGCGCTTGAACCACCAGTTAGAGCCCCAGGGAAGGAAAGCCTTTCTACCAGTGAAAGACAAAACCTAGCTCCAGGCTGCCGTGAGGGAACCCTGACTGGAAGGTATGTAACATGACAGCTTTTTTTCCCTAACGCAATTTAGAAATGTACATCACAGGCCAATAAAATACCATATATATATTTACTTATTTTAAGGAGGTATTTGAACACAGGACCTTGCATATAGGAAGCAGGTGCTCAACCAATGAGCTACACCCACTCCCCACCCTGTATTTCCGATCAGTTGTTTATTCACCTTTGTGGCCACTATCCTAAGGAAGAAATAAGCTAAGGGAATAAAAAGATGAATGTGAATCGATATTTATTTTCATTTTATTTACAAAGGTATAAGTTGAGAATCACCTCAAAATTTAAAGGGTATAATTTCACTAAACTTTTCCAAAAGTATTCAGTGATCATATACTGCTTTTATAATCAGAAAATAACAAAAAATCTGTTTAATACCAAAAACTGGACAATGGCCAATGAAAATGCTTTTCATTACAGACTTGGCATAGCCTTCTTTTCTTAGGAAAAGTTAAAATCTTGGTTTCTTTTAAAACACTAATGCAATTTCTGTGAGATTTAGTAAAACCTCATTTTGTTGTAAGCATGCAATTCATGGGTCAAATGATGTCCTTCACATAAAGAAAATGTATCCCACCATCTCTACAATAAACATTGAAAAGTTGGCATGGATACATCCCTTATCCCCTTCAGCAAACCTAAAACTCTGTCCTAGTTAGTAATTGGCACAATCTTATTATTCGATACTTCAGTTTATGGGTTTATTCTATTTATCCCCAATGCCTGGCAGAGAGCAGGGACCAGGTGAATAACTGGATGAATAAATTCATTCCGAGAAAAAACTAAATGATTCAGATTTTCCTTAAAATGATTTAGAGATGTGATGCATTCTAGGTTGCATAGAAGTAAGCCTTTAAGGCTGAAGGCAGAGCTCAATGGTAAAATAAAAACAAATTTGACATAAATTACACTTAAACATTATAGAAAATACTAATCTCCAAAGGACAGGTGAACACAAAACAGCTAATAGAGACAGGCTTGCGTTTTAGAGAAAAGTGGTGAGGAGATGGGAGTTTTAGGATACTGCTACCAATTCTGCTTTCATACAGGAGCACGGTTAATTCCCTTTACATTCCTAGGTGGGAGGTAGATAGAATCCGAGAGATTAAAAATGCTCCCCAAGTCACCCTGCAGTTACCGAACTCATTCTGCAGGTATATGGCAGAGTCCGAATTTAACTGATTCTGCCTGATTCTGAAGCCCCTGCTTTTACTGCACACTACAGCCTGATATAAATTGCCTGCCCAATGCCATCACAGTCAATTAGACCCACGCCCATGCAGAAGAGGAGTGGACAAGTTGCTTCTAAATTACTTTGCTACTACCTTGGCCTAGCAACTATTAAGCAAATCATTTGACCTCTTTGCATTTATTTCTTAATAGATGAAATGAAGAGAATCATAAATGATGCCTTTGGCCCTTTCCTATTCTAATACAGTTTTCTCATTCTAAAAGGATTAAGCCTGGAGAGAGAATTCATTTTAAAGTAGTCTTGATAACTAAATCCCTCTAGATGGGGTCCAAGGCAAAAGCTCACCTGAGATAATATTTTCTATTGGTACGACAGCAAGGCTTTCTACAAAAACACATCCAACATAAATAGAATGAAATGACTGGAAGCGATGTTAAATATAGCAATTTCTACAAATAAGAATTTCCTGAAAATTTTAAAAATCAGCACAATTCTCCCACACAGTTATTTTCAATGCTCCAGCAACAATGCCAGGTGGTTTCCCCCATTCCCTCACACATTCTCTTTAAGTGTCCCCAAGAAACTTGTCCTTTGTGTCAAGTGATGTCAATTTCTCTGCCTCTTTCGGTGTGTATTCCAAAGACAAAATAATGAAAAAGAATGCCAACACTTAAAAAAATGTTCTCTAAAAAATGTAAGCTAGGGAAGCAGATGGGGCTCAAGTGCTAAGGCCTCCACCTACCATACAGGAGGACCCATGTTCAATCCCTGGGACCTCCTGGTGAAAAATAAAAGAAAGCATGCCTGCATGGTGAGCAAGTGCCCACGCAGTGAGCTGGGTATCCACATGGTGAGCCAAGTGCCCACTTGAGTGGCCACGTTGTGAACGAGTGCCTGTGCAAGAGAGTCAGGCAGCAAGATGACCATGCAACAAAAGAGAAATGAAGGGGAGAGTCAAGGTGAAGCGTAGCAGAAACCAGGAACTGAGGTGGTGCAATTGACAGGGAAACTCTCTCCAAATCAGAGGTCCCCAGGATTGAATCCCTCTGAATCCTAGAGGAGAAAGATGAGAAGACAAAAAGAGAAACAGATATAGAAGATCACACAGCGAATGGACACAGACCGCAAAAATAGCAGGGCAGGGGTGGGGAAAAAAAAAATCTTAAAAAAAAAAAAAAGTAAGTTATCGCACAGAAGCATAAAACAAGAGGGAAGCCATTTCTTTTCTCCCTTCCCCTCTTTAAAGAAAAGAAACCATTATTGTTTAGTAAGTGTTTTTAAACATAAGCAAGAGCATTAGATCCAAAGAAAAGGAAAGCAATGGAAATCTGAATTTCATGCAAAAATAAAAATTCATTTTGTTACCTTTCTCTGATTTTTTAAGAACTTCAAACTCCGCTAGTATTAGCTAATTTCTCTTTTTCTTCTAAAAAATGCTCAACTTTCTAAATGACTGTTTCACTTACAATTCAATACTTGTCTATAGGTGTGGCACCAAAGACAGAAAAAGATCACAGTTGGTAGAGAGAGCCCAGGCTGTCTCAGAACTTACACTTCCCAGGAAAGAAAAACAAAGAGGCAATCATCATAGTGTGCTACCTGTCTGATGAAGGTAAGTATCCCAGGCTATGGTAGTAACTTGGAGAGAGAGAGAAAAACTGAACTCTAGAGGCTGGCTGTGTGCGGGCAAAATGACCGCACACAGGAAACCTGGAGGAGAGAGCACATTATGCACCCAAGAAACTGCAAATAGCACAGAAGAGCTGAGCAGAGGCCTCACGGGGCGAGGCTGGAGGTGCCAGCTTCTGCACGTCCTACCCTCTGCCCTGGAGATCATGGGAAGCTCTTGAAAGGATTTCAGCAGGGATGTCACCATCAGATTATGTTTTGCAGAAAAATGTCTCTTACTGCAAATGTAGAGAATGGACCAAGGGAGAAAGCCTGGATGCAGAGGAACCCTTCAAGGAGCTGCCGCAGTCAGCCAGGGGAGATGACAGGCACCTAAACTAGGGCAGCGGCACAGGGGAGAGAAAGCAGGTTAAGTGGACAGAGATTCTGGGGGCAGAACCTACAGACATTGTAAAGGCATTTGAGAAGTCAGGGCTGACCCCAGGTTCTGCCTTCTACTACAATTGAAAGATAAATGAAGACACCAGTTATTGGAAGCGAGGGGGGCACTGAAGAAGGAATTGCTTTTGGAGGAAAAAACATAAAGAAGAGTTAGAGGCACTTTGTGAATTATGTGCCTGGGAGACAGACCGGGGAAAATTTCCACAGGCAACTGCAGAGAGGGAGTTAGTGCTAGAATAGAGTACTGAGCTGGGAACAGATGTGGAACTCATCAGAACAGAGAGGGTAACTGGAGAAGGGGCAGTGGAGTCCTCCAGGGAGACTGCGCAGAGTAAGAAGCAGAAGCTCCAGAGCTTTGCAAAACACACAAAAATAAAAGAACAGGTAGAGAAAGAGGAGTCTCCTTAGAGGAGACTGAGGAGCCAGAGTAGTAGGAGAAAAACAGGGTTGGCTAAGGAAACTCTTCCAGAATGAGGCGGTGCACAAAAGATTCCTGAGATGTCAAAAGGGACTGAGAAATAACTTGCAGAAAGTGTCTCAGAGGTGTCCTTATACGGCAAATATTAGTGAAATGTGAGGTTTTGTGACAGTACTAATGAGGAAAGGTGACAAATAATTTTAAAGAAATATACTGAGATACTATACAGCCCTTCCCACATATAAGAGAAGGGGAAGGAAGGCCATGACAAAGTACAAAAGAAGCAAATTTTTAGCTTCTCTAGCTTGCAATTTTAAGTGTGCAAATGCTTGGTTTAAAAATGAAATAGTGAAATAAGGTTTTGTGCTATTGCCAAAGACTGGAATACATCTTCAATAGACCCAGAAGAAGAGAACTCAAGTACATTATTTTAGCTTGAAATTCATTCATGACAATCAGATGCTGTAGGCCCATATCAATATTTACTGTAACATAAACTACACATACTCTCCTGGTGATGCAGGGAGAACTTTTCCAAAGCTAATATATAATGTAAGTACCACAGCAGCAAAATCATGTCATGGCTTATGGGAAACCAAATTGAGCTTCTGTCTTCATATAATTCTTTAGTTAAGCCCTGTCAGTACAAAAGGCTTTTCGCTAGTATTACAAAGAAAGTACGGCACTCATGATAAGATGTTTTTGATATAATTGCTTTATAAAGCTTACTCTGTCCTAAGGAATAGTAATAACCAGCAATGTATGAAAACGACACCATAAGGAATATTGAATATTAAAGTCTATTACTGTCTTTTACAGCTGTTGGCTTACTAAAACTATTTTTGTTCACATAAATTCACATGCAGAAGTGTAAGAGACATAGCGATATTTCAGTGGGATTCCAATTGCATGTCTTTTACAGTGCAACAGGGAATAAAGTCAGTGCTTTTATCAACACATTTTCAGGCTGGCAGAAGTTTGCTTTGCTACTGTTTGGGGAACAATAGGGAATAATCCGAATCAGACGAAAGTACATCTGGATTCAGGATGCTGATCTTTGGTATATACTCATATTTTTAGTCCCCCTATAAAGTTCAAGGTTTTCCTTTTAAGGAAAATTTTGAGGTCTTATGAGTTATAGTTTGCTTTTAAGGAAACTAGAGATGATGTATTTTTCAGTAGACTGTAAGCTCTATGAGAGAAGGAAACTGCATTGGTTTTATCCTCCATTATATCCCCAGGATCTAGCACATTTTCTCACACACCGGATTGCAATATCTCAGCAGGCCAACAGAAAAAGACCTAATAAAGAACAATGCGCCTTGTAAACTTACAGTTGAGAATTTTTCAGGTAGTGCTTTATGGGACTGATTAGAAAGATCAGTTAATGATTTAGCAACCCTAAATTCTACTATTTAACAAAAACCAGTCCAGTAACCAACTATAAGGACTAGCTTTTCTATTTATCTTAAATTGTTCACTTCTGCATTGACTTGTCACTGAGCTCATGAGAACATTTTCTCTGCAAAGTATGATTATATAATATAGATTTACATGAGTGGCCATTACAACCTGAAAAGCTTGCTTTTTAGAACATGAAAAAAAGGAAAACAAATGAAAAGCTCTAATTGTTAAACATACATATGGATTTAAATATTAAGAATACACAAATAATTTAGATATAATTTTTACTTTGTATAGTTTACCAGCAATTTTCTCTTCACTGATTTTAAAAAGTAGGGATTTGAACAACAAAACCAAGAACACAACAAACTTTATGTTTGCAACTAGCTTTTCTCTGCAAATTGTTAGGAATCAGCTCTTTTTTGGATGGTATATAATTGATAATAGATCTATGAAATTTGTGGGTTTTTTTCAGGTTCCAATATCAATTATCAAATCTAAATATAATTTCTTTTTAACTTCCAAGCGCCCAGTTATAACAGAAAGTATATTTTTACTGTTTAGGAAAACATGATGAGGATATCATTCGGGGAGGGAATTCTGCTTCCCTCCTCACCAGTTATACACACAATATACATTAAGAGCCACCCATGGTAGTGCGTAAGTTCATGTACATATGCACACATGCAGTGGGTGTGTAACAGTTTACACGTACTCTCCTGGTGATGCGGGGAGAACTAAACAGACAGGCACTTGGGGGAGAATCCTCAGCCCCACAGTGAAGGGGGGCAGGAGGAACGGAGCAGGGAACACTGACCTTTAAGAAAGTTAGAGAAACCCTGTGATCGTTTGAAGTGCTTTTATGAATCCCCAAAACAAAAAGATGATGTTTTTGAGCTAGTCCATTCCCACAGGTGTGAGATCTTTTCAACCAGCCTACATCAGTGAGGCGAGACTCGGGTTGAGTCTCCACCCTTTTGCTGGGTCTGAGGTACCGTAGAGCCATAGAGCCGTAGAGAGACAGATCTCGCAGAGGAAAGGGAAGCCGCCATATTTGATCCTGCAGGATGAGAGAAAAAGGACTCCCAAGTCTGTCCACACAAGGAGAGAAGCAGTGAGAGACTCCTTGAGTTGAGCCCAGGGAGAAAGGAGTCAGATGCCTGAAAGCTCACAGCTGAACTTAGGAAGAAAGCAGAGCAGCAGAGACCGAGAGAGGAGGCCCAAGACTGAGAGAGGAGCCCAGGAAGAGACAAGCCCTAGGCCTGGTAACCCACAGCTGAGCTCAGGGAGACGGTAAGTTCTAGAGGGGAAGGCAGAGACCTTGGCAGAGATGGACGGCCATCATGCTTCACCACATGGCAGGACCCAAGAGAGCATCTGTGTTGATGCCTTGATTTGGACATTTCATGGCCTCAGAACTATAAGCTTTTACCCATAACATTATAAAAGCCAACCCATTTCTGATACTTTGCACAGGCAGCCCTTTGGCAAACTAAGACAGTCCTCTATAGGAATTTAGTAAGAGGCATCCCATTTTTGATAAGTAGATAAGTTGTTGCTTCATTGTTTTTTCCCAGATTGGCACCTCTGAGGTACAACACTGCTAAACAGAAGAGAAATGAGTGGCTCTGAGAAGAAGTTGTGGCCCAATCTTCCAGAAGAGAACCCAGCTACAAGGTCCTTTAAAAACTCATTATCTGTTGCACAAGCAATAGAAAATATTAATGTATATTTAGAAATATTTTGATGACAGAAGCAAAAAAACAAATCACGACCCAATGATAAAATTATAAAACTACAGCAAGCAAAAAGAACTGATAGAATCTTTTGAGGTAAAGTCCCAGGACTTGTTGTCCTTTGTCCAATGTTAGGACGGAATCTCAGTCTAATTACAATTTCAGATAGCAGTGCCTTTTGTGCGTTTAGCTTTTTATTTTTTACCTCATTGCACTTGCTTATTCGCCTCGCTACAATAAGCTGGATCATTCCTCGTTTGTTTCCTTCGGTAGACATAGACCTTCTTAGGGTTTCCATGGCATCTTGGTTTGTCTTGCCCAACAGGGACTCTCCATTTACTGCTATCAGTTGATCATTCACCCGAAGCCTTCCATCCTGGAAAGAAAACAGGTAAAAATAAGCACTATTAAATATTCAGTTATAAAAGGAGCTGTTGGGCCTTTAGTTAAAACTAAAAACAAAAACCAAAACAACAACAACAAAACCTTTAATCCTAATGGATTATGCCCAATTGAACACTGGCATAATAACATCTAAGCAGCCATTGTAGCCTGTGTCTCTTTCAATCATTTATACATTTGTAAATCAAGTCATTATCATAATCTGTTTGCTAAAATAGCATACTAATGCAAAGAAGACAAAGTGATTACTCTCTTGCTTCCAGAGACCCCCATAGAGGTTATTTACAACCCAAGACATGGAAAAGCTCAAGGCTATTAGACAAATGAAGAGAAGTGGCCCCTTAACAAACAGTCAGGACATTTTTTCTAGGCTGTAAAATAGGACAAAGTGACCCAGAGGAAGGGAAAAGATTAACCTTTACTGTACATCCCTCTGTGCCAGGACCTACACTAAGTCTTTGCATAGATTATCTCATTTAGTTTGAATGACCAAGGATTGGAAGTTCTGTGAGATAGAAAATGAAGAGATGAAGTTCTGGACTCCATCCCGAAATGACAGATCGCTGGGATTTCTCCTAGTTTGATCATGGGATTTTGTTTAGTAAAGAGAAAACATCTAGGCATCTACATTTCCAAAAAAGGAGTAGGGTTGAAACTAAGAGAGTCCATTAAGGAGCATATGACTGATAAGGGTGAACTCAACTTACTTTAGATGCTGCTCCTCCGTTAATGATGGACTTGACAAAGATTCCCAAATCTGCATGGTTCTCTTTTGACCGGTTACCTTTGACACTGACACCAAGACCAGCTGATCCCGAATCATTAAGTGGAACTTCAAACGTCAGAAATTCCCTGGTGCCATCAGGTGTGAGAACAATATCCTCGTCTTCTGCTTTCTAATAGGGAACAAAATTGCGTGGCCCGTTATATCCCAATGTTTTTTTCTCACGGCTATTTTAAAAGACTGCTAATGAGCAGTTCTTTACTCATAACAGCCATAGGATCTCCACCAAAGTTCTATAACAGTGCATCCACACCCCTCCAGAAGAGTCCTGGAACCAGCTGTTAATATTTTGATGCCGCACTTGTTTAAATATTTAAACAAACCTAAAGCAGATTATGAGAAAAAGAGGAAAAAGTATAGCAGAAGGACTGAGGACATGTTAATTCCTAAAGTTCGAGTTTTTTGGGGTGTGTTTGGCTGTTTACATCATCTAAGTCACAGGACAAAAATAGTATCAGTGGGAGTCCAAATAAATAAGTCATTTGTCCCATTTTTTTTTTTCAGTAGGATTTTTCAATATCATTAATAGTTTAATGTCATTGACAGTATATCTTTTTCATTCACAAACAGTAACAAATCATGATGATACAAAGTTAGAAGCCGATATTCATGTACAGAGAGCTACTAAAGAGTTTTAACCTCTTCAATATCTGTGAGATAAACTGAAGATAAACAACATCAGAGAAATTTTTTTCCACAATATTGTATCATACACAACACAGCTGGAGAATATTATTCAAGCAATATTGTTTAATTAATTAGTTGTCTATGCAAGCTTTGATTTAATAATTGCAGTCACCAAATACAGAAGAAGACTGTCTTCAAATGCAACATAGTTTTTTGATAACCAAACTCACACCATCTCCCTTATAATAGGGGGAAAGAAATGCAAGCTTAATATGTAATCTGGTGAGCTGAAGTGAGAGGACATATTCTGCCACAAAGAAAGGTTAGATGCCAGAAAAGGAAGCAGGCTGCCTTCTGAGCTCCTCTTCAACGCTCCCATCTACCACGCCAAGAATTCAGCCACTATCCCCATACTGATCACCTCTAACTCACCGAAACCAAATCTTTTTTTAAGCACATTACCAACCACATAATGGTCAGACGATACCAACCCCTCAAATCACAACTAAATACCTCATCTAGTTCCACAACCTATTTCTCTCGCTCTTTTCCCAGTTTGAAGCATTTCTCTAGTGTCCACTTAGTCACTCAAGATGGACTAATCATATTATACTTGAGGAATGGTAAAACATATAAGGGGACATAGGCTGGCATATAATATGTTCTTTAACATTTGAGTTTTTGAAAACTTTTCAACTGTACAAATACAATTAGACTGCCCCGAAAGACTGTAACAATAATTAATTGTAAAGTACAATAAAATTTAATAATGGCAATGGTATAAGGGTTGATGAGGGCTAATTGATTTGGTTTTTTTCTTACATCTCTAAAGTGGTGAAATTTAGTACAAATAAATGTCAAGTTTATTGGAAAAGAAACTTTCTTTGCAAATAGAACAAAATGAGGACTTCATGAAAAAGATGTATGAACTGACATAAAAGAGAAACGAAATGTTAAAGGCAAAATCCATGGAAAAATGTGAGAAATAAATACAGTTAAAATGAAAAGTAAAATAAATAAAAGTCTATAACAGAGTAATGGAAATGTGGGTAGACTTTCATATTTTTCTTTGTATCCCAGCAAATTTCCAAAATTTATGTATGAGTCTGAATTAATATAATGATAAAATAATTTTTAAAAGGAATTTGGGAATATAAGATGAAACCTCAGATGTCTCAATTAGCTGGAAATAATTTTTGGAAGTATAATATTTATCAGCAATAGATTATTTCTTTTAGGCAATTATAATACAGGAGATATTCTATGTTTAAAAAAACAAACCATAACAATGTGATTTTTTCCAAGTGGAATCTAAGCACCCTCTTGATATAAAGGTGGAGTGGACATAACCATCCTAGGGCCCACAGAATGGAGGAATAGAGTACGGATTAGAGTGGACTTACTGATATTCTATTCTAGAACTATTGTGATTAGTAATGGAAGTGAATGTAGCATTGATGTGAAGAAAGTGGCCATGGTAGCTGCTGAGGATAGGGAGTGGGAAGAAGAGATGTGATGTAGGGGCATTTTTAGGACTTGGAGTTGTCCTGGGTGGTACTGCAGGGACAGTTACTGGACACTGTAGGTCCTCCCATGGCCCACTGGGTGGACTGGGGGAGAGTGTAAACTATAATGTGGACCACTAACCATGTGGTGCAACAGTGCTCAGAGATGTATTCACCAAGTGCAACAAATGTCCCAGGATGATGGAGGAGGTTTTGTTACAAGAGGAGTGGGGTGAGGGGGTGGGGGGTATATGGGGACCTCATATTTTTTTAATGTAACATTAAAAAAAAAAAAAGAAAAACTGAAAATAATAAAAACAATGTGAATTTAAAGTGACATTTCTAATTAACATATAATGTTAAAATTTTGTGGTAGTATGTACTTTATGCCATCTCAAAGGACTGCTTCATAGTTATTAAAGCAATGAAATAAAACTGCTAACAATGTTAAAAACATGAAAATTAGAGTAAGGAATACACAAAAAAGAAGAAGTTGAAAAGATACAGGGCGGTAGCTATTAATATAGACGATATACTTAACTATGCAAAATAAACATATTTTAACTTAAGGATCAAAACAAAGCCTAAGCCTGTTCACTAGACAAACTTTCTTATGATTAATAATATTCCCAGAGCACAATAACACTTAAAAATCAAACCAATGTATTGGGGAGAAGTAAACATCAAATACTCATGTAAAAAGTATAGTCCCACATTTATTATGTAAAATTATCTTTGTGTGTGTGTATATATAGAGAGAGAGAAGAAAACAATTAAAGAGTACAATAAATAATGACTGTGTGATTAAAAAGAACCTCCTCAGTATAAAATCTGTTCCAAAAATACAATGCAAGGTGTGGGTAATCTTTGTTATTTGAAATGTAGTATCAATAGCATGAAAACACAACCTAGACTCCTTTTATTTTAAAAAATTAAAGTAACTGAAAGATAACATTGACTTTGTTCATCAGTAAATTCCTAGAAAAATTACATTTTAAAGATATGGAGACTAAAGATAGTCCTTAGGAGGACACATATTAGTCTGTTGATTAAGTGTGTTTGCCTCAAATCTGGAAGGTCCTTAATTGGCACATACCAATTTGGATTCTCACTTCGGCTTTTTACTGTTCACTGATTTTGACATTTCCATAAAGTTTCACTAAGGTTTAAAATCCTCAAATTTTTCCCTACTTGAAAAATCAAGGAAAAAAGCTAACTGAAAATATGAAGACAAATTTTAATCGTTGGGAATTATTTCCTGACAAGCCTTAATACAAACCTGCCTTAAAGGAGATTATATTCTCCATGAAAAAGTTAAATTTACTTTGAAAAGTACAGGATGGGCACAATTTTCATTTCCAGCTCTTCTCGAGTGTTAAGCATTATTATCATTAAAAACATTTAAGTGAAAAGAAAAAAAAAGAAGAAAAAATATTCAAGTGAGAGATTGCACTTTCCATTTGATATTTCATTATTAATCCATTTGCCTCTTGACATAATACTAAAATTAATGTCAGCTGTAGAAGGTAATTCTCTGACAGGAAAATGTTTTAAAAAATTGCTCTTCAAAAGCAATTTGAAATGCTAGATTATAGAGAACTTTCATGAAGCCATACTGATATGGGATCCCTACATTCTGATAGAAATTGGTAGCTAATTTCTATCACCATGATTGTTATTCAATCCAGATTTTGTACCTTACCATTTCTTGAGTCAAGGTCTTCCTACAGAAATGCAATAAATGTGTTTTAACTTATCCATCAATGCATGGGTACATGATCATGTGACAGAAACACAAGTCATGCCTTCAATCATGTACACACATGTACATGCATGTAGAAGCATGTACACACATGCAACCTGTCAGTTATCCCTTTGCCTATTACTCTATTTTCAGTTTTGTCTTTTGATGCCCAGGAAAATAAAGACATTTTTGATAAGATTTTAGAAATACAGAGTATCTACTGAATGGGCAGTATAAAACCTTTTCCCAAAGTA
This sequence comes from Dasypus novemcinctus, assembly GCF_030445035.2. NCBI lineage: Eukaryota > Metazoa > Chordata > Mammalia > Cingulata > Dasypodidae > Dasypus > Dasypus novemcinctus. The sequence continues at coordinate 151,482,417 of NC_080677.1, read as the reverse complement.
CTCAGAGCAGCAGTGATATGCTTTGCAATGAGATAGGAAATTATTCACAATGGGGATCTCATTTTTTTTTTAATGTAACATTAAAAAAAAAAAAATAGAGAAAAAAGAAAATTATTCACAAGTGACCAGCAACAAAGCCTGCTTTTCCTTCTCCCCAAACACTAGTCCCAATATCCAGTGATAAGGATACAAATGACCAACAGGTCCATCTCTAGGAGAGGAAATAAAAGTTGATCATGTTGGGAAGCAAAAATTCTAATCATGAGTAGTGTAATAATATCTGAGCCTCAATATGTGGAAATTTTTATTAGAGTAAATTATTGTGAAGAGAGGCAAAACAAATTTGATATGTACACATATCATATGAGACCATAGTTATAGAACTGAGTCCAGACTGATTCTAAGCTCTGCAAAGAAGTAACTGCAAATATTATTCACTCCCACTATAATTCATTCACTCCATTCTCAAAATTTTGTCCTCCTCCACAGAGTTAATATCTTAATGCACAAATCCCTGGTAAGTTAATAAGAGAAAGACAAACACTCCCACAACAAATAGGAAAGGGTGTGAACAAGCCATTCATTAAAGAAGGTAAGTAGGCCAATAAATAAGCCTCCAAAAATAAGGTCCAATCTTTCTAGCAATGAAAGACATGCAAATTAGTTTAGCAACAAAATAGCTATCAAATTATTAAAGATGCATCTTTTCAGTAATGATAGCCAACAGCATAGCAGGTTTGGTGAAATGGATACTTATTTACACAGCTGAGGAAAATATAGAAAGGTACAATGTTTGTGGAAGTCAATTTGACAGTGTTTATGAAAAACCTTATGGTTTTCTTAATGCTGAACCCAGAAAATATACCCTAAAAAGCTAATTCTGGTCAAGCACAAAGACTTAAGACTGTAAGGATGGGCACTGATTTCATTAAAATAGCTAAAAATTGAAAACAATCTACACAGCTGACTCTCTGTAGAATAAGGGGTAACTACCCTTTACATTGGAATGAAATTCAGCTCCTAAAGGGCCTAAGAAAAGCTCACTTAGTAACTCAGAAAAGCATTTATGACTAAGAAATTGGGTTTTATTCTCGATTTTCATAACTTCTAGTCCTTCATAAACCTTAACACCCTTTTTAAATTAGAGAAGTTGTGAGTTTACAAAACAACAGTGCATAAAATAGACAACGCCCTTTTCTTACACATCATTTAATGTCTTTCTTCCCATACCAGCAGATGCCCCATAAGGAAGGGATTTGTGGCAGTTTTCACTTGTGCCAGGAACAAAGCACATAGGTATTATATATATAAAGGGGGGATAATCATGAAAAAATATACATCAAAATGATGACATTGAAGTGATAGAATTGCAGGTGATTTTAATTCTGTATTTGAATTTTCTACAATCAAAGGTGCATGATTTTTGTGATATAAAATTCCATTTAATTCTTCTTGCTGAAAAGCACAGTGTGCATGTGCGTGGGATGGTATAAATGTCGGGCAGGGCTGGAGGAGGAAGAGAAGGACCATGGATATGTCACATAATGGCTCTAAGAAAAAGAACTAGGCCATGGGAGCACATCATCACATGCTCACACCTATCGAAAACCTACCAAAATTTTCATAGATGCTAAAGAGAGAACACTCTCATTCATCATACAGAAACTAAATACTATGCAGTTACTTCAGACAGATATTAACAACCATTTATGTTTTTAATTAAGAGGAGGAATTTTTAAATTCCTTGATTATCTTGATTTCTTTTTAAATAAAAGAATAACCCTAGTCATATTCCAAAGCTTCCTTTAAGTTATATATTTTGATTTATCCCATATGTGAGGTAAACATTTATGCATGTTATTTGTGCTGATAACTTACGGTAAATGATTCTTATTAGCAAAGTTAAAATGTCACAGCTGGCTTTATAATGCTCTTTTCTAATTCAAACAGGAGATGCCAAATACATGAAATTAAAGAATTTTTAACAATTTTGTATAAGAAAACTCCCAAGAAAAAATGTCTTATACAATTACTGATCTTTAATGTTAACAAAGAAAAATCCTTATCCAATCAAAAAAACATCAGACAAGCCCAAATTGAGGGACATTCTTTAAAAAAAAAAATTGGCCTGTATTCTTCAAAAAAGTCAAGGTCATGAAAAACAAAGAAATATCCCAAATTAAAGGAGACTAAAGAGATATGACAACTAAATGTAAAATGTCAGATTGGAGCTTGGCCAGAATTCTGTTCTATTCTCTTCTGACTTACTTGTTTATGCAATAAAGGAGAATAATTGGGACAACTGAAGGTCTAACAGTTAATAATAATTTCCTAATTTTGATAACTATAGTGTGTTTACATAAGAAAAAGTCCTTGTGAGGAAGGCTAGTTTAGGAGATAAAAGACAAATCCCCAGAAAACCACGGCTGTGAAACACGTGGCTGTGGGAACCCTTCAAGATGGCTGCTGGAAGAACCTAGGAAGAATTTCCCATTTGGAACAGGATTTTTTCCAGCATCAAGGAAAAGCCCCAGATATTCTCAAAGGGCCTTGCCCTTGGGCTCCCCAGGGGAACTGACGGGTGGGGTAACCAATCAAAACAGCAAACACCTGCGACTCCTTCCCTGAAGGAGTGGAGTAATTAACAAGGGGTGGAGTAATTAATGTGTAAAAAGCCAGAGCAGAGACTAAATCAACCCTTTTTCATCTGTAACGGGACTTGTAGCCTGTAAATCAGCCCTTTTTTTTTTTTACCCCTTTTTACACCTTTTCCTCTCTTTGCCTGGACCAACCTGCAAGTATATCTGGGACCCATAATCTATTATTTTCTCCCATTTCTTTTCTCTCATTTTCTTAAACTCCGGCTTAACTAAACTGGCAGGTACTTAAAGTTCTCTTTTTGTATCATAGCCAAGAACCTAGAAAAAATCCGGTAACACTTATTCTTAGGATATGTATAGAGGAGCATTTAAGGAAAAAAGGATATTATATCTATAATTAATTTTAAATTCAGGAAGGAAATTGTATAGAGAGAGAATGAAAGAAAGAGGAGAGGGGAAGAGTAGATAAGAAAAGGAGAAGAAGGAAATATAGTAAAATATTAACAATTAAGGAATCTGCATGAATGGTATCCTGGGGTCTAATTCTTGAAACTTTTCTGAAAATCTGATATGTCAGAATAAAAATTACAAATAATAATTAACCAGATTAGTCTTGCTATAACTAAAAGTCTTTATTTTTAAAATAGACATTACTACAAAATATTTTAACTTTTCTTACAAAATAAGAGAATTGCAAATAAATTCCTTAAAAACTGGTACAGAGATTCATTATATATTATCATTACTGGTTTTGTTAGATCACAAAAATATCACTCTATGCCAATTTTGGAATAAGACTTTTAAAATAAGTTTGAATGAAAAATTAAAGCACTAGAAGTAGCATTTTATATAAAAATCTTGGTGACAATAGCATCATTTGATGCTCAAAACCAAACTGTTGAGATCACCATACAATTAGTGTATATTAGCATAAATCTTCAGCAAAAACTCAAAATAGCAAGTTGTAAACAGATCCATGTGTGTTTTCTATAGTATTCAAATGAATTTAGCATTATGAGCCTAAAGAAGTATTTGATGATAAGTTCATCCCAGAGAAAGTGTATGGAGTTTTGGATGAAGAGGTAATGTTTCATATTTACTTCCCCATTATTTCCACTTTCCCTAATTGCTTTGCCTGCCTCAACTGTTTCCTTAACTTACAGTGGGCCAATCTGGTAGCCAGCATTAGAGCTACTATAATCATTAGTCAAATGAACCTATTAATGACCACGCTTATGCCTAGTTCATTAAATTTTTCAATGGAGACTAATCCTTTCTAAAACTAGCCTGTCTAGAAGCTCCATGATCTTCAGGGAAGTTGCCCAAATAATTTCCAAAGTATCCCTGCAGTTTCTTTAGGGAGAGTCCTCTAATTCTGCATTCTTGAAATTAAAATATGTATTTTATCTTATAGCTGAGTTCTAGTTTCATCTCTAAACTCTAGACACTACTCTTCTCTAAGACTCTATTCTTACCCAATAGCTCTCGATTTGTCTAACATACAATTCTTTTCTTGTATGGATCCCACACAGGTGTTCTTAGGAGGTTTCCTAAGCAAGTTTGCATCCATCCTATTTTTTTTTTAAGATTTATTTATTTATTTACTCCCCGCCTTGCGACTTGTTCCATTCTTTGCCATCTCTTCTCTGTGTCCATTCGCTGCACATTTTTTTCTGTATCTGCTCGTCTCCCTTTGCTGGGTCAACTTGCTGCACCAGCTCTCTGCTGTGCAAGGGCCAGCTTGCCTTCACAAGGAGGCCCCAGGACTTGAACCCAGAGCTTTCCATATGGTAGGCGGGAGCCTAACTAATTGAGCCAGAGCTGCTTCCCAGCATCCATCCTATTTGAGCCCAAGAAAGAAACTGTACCTTTGGTAAGTCACAGCCCGACAGGCCAGAAGATAAAATCACTACCTTACATATTCTCTAGTCAAACCACAACATCCACAGTGACAGGCCCCCGCCACACGAATAAAGGTTAAAGGCAATGGAGTGGGTCTAGGATACAAAGCAGGTGCCCTGAAGCCTTCCCTAAAGGATTTAGCTTTTTGCTCTGATTTTGAATGGGTAATCTAAGACCTGAATTTCTAATGCCCCCACTCTTACAAATTTGTTCAATATCTGGAAGATGCACAGGAGGAAAATTCCCTTTCAAACACAGAAAAGGCCTCTTTACCACTGGCCCTACTCATCTCCCTAAATGACCTGCTGAATTCCTCAGGCTCAGTTGCTGGTCATGGTAATACTCAATGAAGGAACAAACTGAGTTTCTAATTTGGGCAAGGCTGGAATTATGAGCTTTAGAATATAACTGTTCTTCAAGTACTTAAGTCACACAAAAGTTTAAAGAATAATAGAGACCCTAAATGATAAGACATTTTCCTTCAACAAATACATTCAAACAATAGACAAATCTACCAAAGAATCAGAGAAGGGACAAAACACTTTCTATTTTGGGACAGACTCATCATCTTGACTAATAAAATGCATTCTAAGCACTCCTTTGTTTTCGTTTAAGCAAAATTCAATCGTATTTTATCAATATCAAATGTGAAATTCATACTGTATTACCTTAGACTCAAAATACTTGTATGTGTTTAATCCTCTAGAATTTTTTTTCAATTCCACATACCAAACTACACAACAACCAATATAGAGGTTAATAGAAATCTTCCCTGCAGATTCTTGAGTCATACAAACAGTTTATTCCTGGGAAGTGGACTTGGCCCAGTGGTTAGGGCGTCCGTCTACCACATGGGAGGTCCGCGGTTCAAACCCCCGGCCTCCTTGGCCTGTGTGGAACTGGTTCATGCGCAGCGCTGATGCACGCAAGGAGAGCTGACACAGCAAGATGACGCAACAAAAAGAAACACAGATTCTCGTGCTGCTGACAACAACAGAAGTGGACAAAGAAGAACACGCAGCAAATAGACACAGAAAACAGACAACTGGGGCGGGGGGGCATGGGGGGACATGGGGGGGAGAGAAATAAAATAAATAAATCTTAAAAACAACAACAACAACAAAAAAAAAAAAACAGTTTATTCCTGGCTCTTTCACTTAAGTAAGAGCTGTGTAAGATTTGGGAGAAATGACTTAAATGTTCTAAACTTTGTTGTTGTTTTTATCCCTCTCCTTGTAATAAGATAATATTACCAGATAAGTCCTAGTAATTGTGATGATTCAATGAGATGAGTCACATAACAGATTGACAAATGTTAATCACTGATAGTAGTTCAATGGGATAAGCAATGTTAAATTTTCAAAGTGAAAGGAACAATTTTCTACCTTCTGTGGGTCTGTGCAAACCACGTGTAGTCAATGATAACAATGGCACTTCTCTGAGGGAAAAAGGAAACATAATGCTACCTGGAAGTACCTCTCCTGTAATTTTAAGTGCATACACCATGGTTTGCTTCAAAACCTACTCTGAGAAAACACCAAATCAAAATTGTACATTGGACTCTGATTTGCGCTGAAATCCCTGCTGCATTTTTTAAAAAATTTCTAAGCATTGAGAAAGAAAGGATAACCTAGGATTTCACAGACCTAGAACTTGAAACAAGAGAAAAGCACTAAGAAAGACTAGTAATTAAAAACAGAAAAAGTCTGCCGTAAAGTTTTCCTTGAGGTCTGCTGTGTGCCTGGGACGGGAGATACTTTAAAAGCCTGAAACAGAGCTTTGCCATTGAAATGTACAAAGAGAGGCAGAGACCTTGAAATAATTCACCAAAGTTATCACTTCTAACATCAAATCTTTAACGACCAAAAATGTTATCATATAGCAAGAGGACAAACAGAGTCATAGATGGCATAAAAGGACATATGAAAAAACAAGAAGCCAAAATGGAAACCAATTTTAAAAGAAAACTATGCTTTTAACTTAGTTTTAAACTAATATCAGAAAAAATTTTCAATTTATAATCACAAATCAGACACACAACACATGCATATTACTTCTTTTGTTATGATGACTAACTTTGAACTTTCAAAGGCATACTACTGTGTACAGAGAAGGCTGGGGGAGGGGGGTAGGACAGTACAAGGGTGGACCTGGCATTTTTTAATAGAACATCAGATATAAAGCCAATGCTGCTACTTTACATTGGTGATTGATAAGTTGAAGGCTAGCCATAATTTCCTCAAAAGGACTGACCGAATATTTTGAAAGAGTATGCCTATCTTTTCTGCTTATGTCCTCTTTTTCCATCTCAGAAATACTTGGGCATTCAGAGATGTAATTTGTGTGTAAAGTCATCTATTTTCCAAAAAATTTTATGATACTAAGAGTCCAAACCAAAATGGAAATGATTCTTCATCCAGGGATCAGACTGCAAATATTTCCCCCATTTTAGCATGCTTCTTGTCATTATTTCACAGTACGGTTATTGATATACAAAACTGCAGTATTTATATAAACAATATATTCTATTCTCATGATATTTTGAATGAGTAATGCTTAGATAAGCATTCACTATCCAAAGTGAACAGAAAAAGTTTCTATATTTCCTCTTAGGCTTTTTAGTATTTAAGGTTTAAATTCATCATCAACTTTTTGTGTACATGTGAAAGAGGAAAAGGGATCAAGCTAACTTTACATAACTTAACATATTGAAAGTGAATGTCAATTATTCTAAACACTAAAAAAGCCATCCATTACCACTAATTTTAAATTCTACCTTTAATGCACAGAGATATACACCGTCAATTTCATAATCTCTAATCTGTTTAAATGACCTATCTGTCTATTTTCATAACAATACTTTCCTGTTTTAATTACTGTAATTTTACAGTATACTTTGCCATCATTTTCATCTTTTAAAATATTATAACTGGCTCTTGTGTATTTGTTCTTTAGAATCTGTTAGTCTAATTTCCTCTCACCTCTTAACCTACTTTATCCCTCCTCTCCCACACACACAATACCACTGTGATTTTTAATTAGATAGCAGCAGCATATTTATTTTATAACAAAAAACTAGGGCTATTTTCTACAATTTAAACTTATTAACATAATATTGTCATGGTTATCTACTGATATCCCTCTGAGGGCTGGCCGGTCATCCAATTTTGTAATTATGGAGCATTTGAAAATAACATGCCTTTTTGTTGACTTGTTTATTAGATGCAAAGTTGTATGCTTAAAACTGTGTGGAGAAAATCAAACCTGTCAAGTTATTCAGATCCTTTATATTCTTACTTGTTTTTGTCTACTTAAGACAGCAATTTTGGGAAATATATACATTACCGTCAACTACTGTGGATATGGTTTTGCTAAATTTTCTTTCTACTTAGCCTAGAAATTATGTTTTTTTATGCTATGCTGTTTGATGTATAAAAGACCCTGAATATTATTACTATATCTAACAGATTAGATTCTGGGTCAATATAAAATAACCTCTTTTTTCCCCCCTATCTAGCACATCCACACTAAAATGAAACTTATACAGATACTGAACTGGCCATTCTTACTTTTATTAATAGTGATACCTGCTAGAATTCAACTTATTCCTTTATTTCCAGTTTGTATTTGGATTTTTCTTCTAAACAGAACTCAGTTATTTTCGCTTTTTAAAAATCTGATATGGGAGTCCTCTACTTTAAGAGAAATTACCTCCATTACAGTTATTATGACAACTGATATGTTTTGACTACTTATGGACATATTTTTCCTGTCTATAATACATTTTTATTGTACCTTTTGAGCCTATCTGATTTTCCCATGCCTAGATCAAGTTTTCGTTATTTTCCTTCAGTATTTAGTCATCTTATAAGATAACATTTCACAAATAATGAAGTCCTTCACACATATCTGTCGAACTATTAAACCCACAAATTTTAGGTCCTTCTTATTATGTGGGTGAATAGGAAAATGATCACTCTCTCTTTTACGACTGTCTGACCAAAAATAATCACAAAATAGTCTCCATTTGTGGTAGTAGCAATAAGACACTTTAAAATAAGACCACTTTGGAAATTAGTAAGTCTTTGTATTACCGATTATGAGCCAGGAAAAGAAAGGGAATACAAGTAATATTACTTAATATTTATTTAGCAAGGAGTTGTTCCATTTATCTTTCCAACATCTGCATCCTGCAAAAGATGAAGCTCTTACCGTTTCTTTTGGAATCTGCATCTGGCTTGGCTCTGCATTCTAGAAGAATTGAAGAAAAACATAAATACAGACTGACCAAAGCCATCTTCAAAACACAGGGACACAAAGCTTCATTTTAAAAGAAATTTTGTTGGTTCTCAAAATCCACAAAATATGCAAAGAGTGATTATATTATGGCCAATATATCCCAAACTTTCACTAAAGAGGTTATGTTGATTTTGGGTATACGCATGTGTGCTTTAAGAACTCTGTCCAGATGGGAATTTTCACTTGCTCATTCACAGCCCATTATGAATCTACTACTTTGGAGGAAAACAAATCTCACCAAACTGCTTTTCCTATTCAAGTCACTGCTTCTAATTTTGCTTTTTAAATCTCCCACCTAAATCTGTTACAAGGTATATGATAATTTGATAGTGAAACCAGATAGTAACAGTCTGAACCACAGTCTGAACCACGAGCAGTATCATTTATAAGTTACACAGGAATAAAAGTGATTTTTTTTCATATAATGTAAAGTGGTTTAATTACTTTGATACTTAAAAGGTTGATTTTAAGTACATATCAAAAAACGCATTTAGTTTACACAAAGAATTTAAACACAAACACCCCAAACAGAGAAAAAAGTTTTGTTGCTTAGATCCAAGGATAATTTTCATACCGCCTAAAACTAAAGTTTTCAGGTTTTTACCCTTTTAAATCTTGAAAAGCAGCTGCAACGCGAACAGTTGACTGAAAGCCTACTGGCTTGTTCCTTAATGAAAACTCACAAGCAATAAATTAAGTAACAACACGGGAAAAAAAAGGCAGTGGCAGAAGGGAAAAACAGAAGCCTGGAAGATAAAAATTGGACTAGAAGAGCCGGAATAACCTTATAGCTGGCTCTATGTTGGCACTAAGCTCTGGGAAAGGCTGCTCAAGAGCAGTGTTTACCTTTGGCAGTCCAATAATGCTAACCATTATCCAGGCTCAGAGAAAGTGAGAAAGAGTGAAAGCTTCATCAAATCCTATCTAAAGCTTCATTTTTGTTTAAAAGGTGCTCATTTACAATTTAATAAAGACATCTCCAGATTTAGAATCAGGTGGCATTTTAAACACAAAATTAGATAACAGTGGGGGAGGGATGAAAAACAATTTAAATTGAGAAATAATGCACTAAACATTTTTTAATATAAATAAAGAAGTTTGTATAGCTTACTCAAAACCCTACTTAGAGCAAAGATTCACTCTTTACTCTACCAAAATCTGAAATTTCCAAAGAATGGCAGTAAGTTTTAGGTCTGTGTGTGATCAAGTGATAAGTTATCTCTATGAGTAAACTTATCCGGTTTTGAAGACAGGGAAAATTTTACCAACCATGACACAGTCATACTCGAAGGGACAGCCTAAGAGAATTAGACTATGTAACAATTGTGGAAACTGCGCTGCTAAACTCTTGCAGCTATAGTTTATAAGGATTAATTGTTTAGATAAAAGCCAAAGCTAGCTGAAGGAGATGTTAAACAGTCTAACACCACCAACCAAAACCTGTTTTGAACTATTTAAAATACCACACACACTTTCTCACTGCATCGAAGATAAAGGTGGCTCCTCCAATCCTGTCATTTTTACATATAATTAAACTTAGCACATTTTGCAGAAAAACACTCAGAACTAAGTAGCTTTAATATACATATTTCCTTCATGTAAAGGCCCATCTAATAGTTAGATACATCTATGCATGCATAAAAAGTGAAATACAGAGTTTGCAAAATGTCTTTTCATTTCATTTATGTCATTCCAAATAATGTTATCTATATTGGCAATTAATAGCCCTAGAGCTTATTGCCACTTAGGTCTTTTTATTCTCAATAATAATTATCTTTTTTTAAAAGTACTTCTTTACATACATTGGCAAACAAACATCTTTATTTGGCTTAGCTACCGGTACCGTGAAAAATGTGTCATATGTATCGGAGAAAATGGCAAGCTTTCAACGGCAGCCTTTGGAGTGACAATTATGACATAATCGACCTCTCTCTATTCAATCAGTCCATCTGAAAGCTTTTCAGTGATAAACCCTTGCTGTCCTAGAAAATATCCCCACAGTTTGATTTCTAAATACCCCATGCTCACTATGGTGGAGATTTATTTTCCTAACAGAGTGAGAGAGAAAAGAATGCTTGTATTAAGGTTGGAAGAAATATAAAATATAAAAACGCCTTGGAAAATGTCTCAAGAAACATTTACCATCAGGTAGCTAAACAGGACCCCTGCCTCATGTGCCTCAGAAATCTTTCATCTGCTCTAAATTTACACACCAGTTCCCTCGGGTGGAAGGCGTCTTCCTGGCGAAAGATCAGTAGGTTCACAGTCCCTTCCATCTTGGTGCTTCTCAGCAGGGAAACAACTTCCTCTTGGGATTTGCCTGCTAAATCAACGCCATTTACCTAAAACAAATAGAAAGTTTTCAGCTGCACTCCTGTGCAAACAGATGACAGAGGAAAAGAAACACATCCCGGGCCTGACCACGTCTGCTGAGACCATAACTTATTTCATGGTAAATCTGGCAATGATCTGAAAATCACTAGGCTTTTGTGGTTGCTAGAGAAACTCAGAGCAGATATCTAGAAGTAAGATAGTAGTGAATATTTTAGTATTCATCAATAAAACAAAAGCTCCGACCACGATGGCACTAACAAGTAATAAACAAATCTATCCAAAATGTCAAGTTAGAGCAAAACTTATTGGCTTTGAACTGAGATCATACGATGGCCTTGTTTATTATAGGTTTTCTTATATCACAGTTAAAAGGTGTTGATTTTATAGGGGGTAGTAACAACACTCAAAAAATATTTTGGTATAATAACTTTCAATGAAATTTTACTGAAAATTTTAAAGAGAACTTTTTAACCCCAAAGGTAAATATTAAAAAAGAATCACTACAGAAGAATGATAATATTTTTGGAGGGCAGCAATTTATTTTTCAAAGTTATAAAAGAATTCTACCAGGAAAAAGAGATTTGAAGCACCCAGTGCCTCGGGAATCTCATCATTTGTATCTCATTAATCATTATCAGAAAGCATTGTATATTTAATGGGAATCAATGTTTCCTTAAAAAGTATGATGTAGTATTTCTTTTTAGAGAGAAAAGTAACATTTTTGTTCAAGGCAATTAAGAGTAATACTTTAAAAATTTTCCTGCAGTTAAAATTGTGTGGGGAGCCACTCTCCTACCACTGGAAAAAAAAAAAAAACCTTTTACATATCAAAATACTTCTATTAAGGAATTGTACGAGAGAGATAAGTAACCACAGGTTCAGAGAAAATAAGAAATTTTTAGACAATATTTTTTAAGTTAGCCATTGGGATCATTTATTAATTTAAGATTTCAAATAAGATTTCAAAATTCAGGAAAACTACCAATAGATTGGCTGAATATTGTAGATATGACTCTAGATACAAGAAAGTTTTGAAACATGCAAAAATGAAGTCTCAGTTTTAAGAGAAAGATGACAGATATAGAAAACAAAGTCTAATTCTGAAGAAGTACAGGTTGCGGGCCCTTCCCGTTTCTCAAAAGAAAAAGGCTTTGTGATATGTCTAAAGGAAAGCAATTTTGTGATAAGAGAGAATGAGGCTCAAAATTAAAATGATTACATCTTGAAAGCAAGTAGGTCAGGGATAAAAGAACAAGAAATTTATTTTGGGGGGACTAGAGGCAAATAGGGCTGGATTCAAGTCCCTGCTTAGATTCTTGGTGAAGAAAACAAGCTAAAACATAATACCAAATAAAAGGACTAATACTATATAAGCAGTTATGGTCCTTTCTGAAAGAAACACTCTAAATATAATTTGTATTCAAACCCTTCCTTTTGTTTAATCTCTATCATATCCCTTTTTAAAAAGGGTGTCATGCACCAAGACAAACAGGAAGGGAAGCAGACTTCAAGGATCTAGGCTCAAAATGTTGATAAGAAGCTATTCCTTTACTTCATTTATTTTATGAAATCTTGAGGAGACTTCAGTCCATAGAGTTCAAAACTACTTACAAAACTACAAACAAAAGAAAAATATGTATTTTACACTGGTATTTGAGTTCTCATCAACTGCTGATGAGATTATAGACAATATTCTGAGGAACACACTAAGCAGGGAAGGAGGACTAAAGAAGTATACTTTTTCTTAATCTCTTCTTTCTGTATGCAAAAACATTCACCCAAACAGAAATTGGGTATGTTTACGCAAATAAAAGATACACTCAGAGCAATGCACAGAAACTCATGAGTTACCAAAAGGAAATTTTGAAAAACAATTTCTTTGTTCTTTTTCTGACTTTTGACTCTACATCTCAGCTCATTCTCAAGGCCATTTCATAATTTCCTTTTTTCTCTCAAGATACACATTTGTCATTTACTTCATTTGTGCCTATTCTCATTACAAAGTCGATAATAATTTTATATTGCCAGACATAAATTTAAAGTCATCTAGAAGTAAAACATAATAGACATTGTACTTATTTAACGACAAAATGTTATCTGAAAAACAAAATGCTCTAACAAAAAATGAATGAGTAAAGTAAATGGAAAGATTATTCCCTATCAAAGTACAAGGAAAAACTATAAAACTAAAACATTGAAACAATGTTCAGTGATGCCTACTTTGGTTGAAATATATAATTTATTTCATAATTTATAAAAATATGAAAAGGTGATTCCTAAAAATGGAACTTTTCAACGATCATGGAACTTCTTACTTAGAGAAATTACTCACCTCAATGAGTCTATCTCCAGCCTTAAGCCTGCCATCCTGAATGGCAGCCCCTCTTGGGAGAATGTTTTTCACATAAATTGGAGCTGAACCACCTATTGTTACATCTCGGGAAGTGATGCTAAATCCCAAACCTTCTGTACCTGAATACGCAACAGAAACATCATATAAATAAAAGAAGACAACTTGAATTTTACCGGTGTACCATATTTAGAAGATTTGATTTTATCTCTTTACTTCAACTTGAAATCATTCGTTAACTCTCACAATGGCCTTCATTTCTTGCAGTATTTCAAAAGATTATAACAGATTTTTGAAAATACGCTAAATTATGAAAGTCACAAATGATTTAGCTATCAAAATCATTAATCCCAATCATCTCAAAGAGATGAAAGTTAATATGCAAATATGCCGATTATAAGTTTTGAGACAGTCTTTAGATAGAAGAATGAACCTGATTTCTCCACATGAGGAAAACAACTTCTGTTAAGACCCTTCCTCAAAATACAAGTTTTATTCTGCAATAATGGTATCCAGATTTGTAGGGTAGGAGGTGGAAGGAAGGAGAGACAAGAAAAAAAACAGTGAAAAGAGAAACTCTTCTAGACAAAAATAATGAAAACATCCTAAACTATAATAATGCATAGCAATTTACTGATCTGGACTGATTTGTATAATCTTTGCCTACTTCTCTCTTAATTCTGTGGGAAAAAATAAGCAAATTTCTTGGTGTAAGTATCTATCTCAATTTATGCCCACTATGCTGAGGATCATTATATTATGTTTAAAGGCACTGAAATTAATAAGGAATTTATAAATTACTCTGCTGATTTTTATAATTTAAATGCTAGTTTCTCTGGGAGCCTTCTTGACAGGCTGTCTTATAACCTCAACACAGCGTAGAAAGAAGGGTTATATGTCACTAGAACCAACAAGCAATAGGCCAAAATGTGCCAAGATAAAATGTGGAGATAATGACAAATTCCTCATGAGTCACAGAATTTTTATAACACCTCTAATAAAGATTAATTTCAATCCAAGGTTTTAAAAAAGTTACTTCTTAAGATACCACTTTCCTTTTCAGTTAAAATGATACTTAGAGTGAATCCTGCCTCATTCAAGGATAAAGAGAGCTGTAAAAGTAAAAAATCTAGAGAATAGCACATTAATTTGATGCTGTACCACAGTATAAAACTATAAACAAAGTATAAGTCTATAAGTAAACAAACAAATATGGGCAAATATAAGTCAAAATGTTGAATTAAAGATGAAGTATAAAGCAGAAATGAAAAAAAACACTCAATAATTATATCTGAAACTAAATCTACTATAAATATCGTCATTCATTTACTTCATCTGAAGTGACATTAATATGTCTGAACTGTTAATTTTTCCAGTCTTCTAAACTGAAGAATGGCATACTGTCTATATGAAATTTTCCTAATTATTCTGCTGGGACTTTTCCATATGTCTCTGTGCTTTCATGGAACTCTAATGATTTGCAATAACATTTATTAAGAAAGAATTCAAAATTAATCTCCTCTTGCAATATTAATTTGTATGAACTACAAAGACTGTTATATGAACTTCAATGCTATTAAAATATCAGCAATAACCCCTAAATCTGTAAGCTAAAAGTTCAGACAATGACCTTTAAAAGAAAGATAAATAGATATCAATTTTCATTTAGCAAAGCCAACAAAACATTTTGCACTGACTGAAACAGATTACTGACCTTCTCCTCTGACTTTATTAAAAAGCTAATTTCACTACAAAAGAGCAGGGTATTTGAGAATGGGAAAATGGCAATAAATATTAAGAAATCATAATTATGGAAGCAAGCACATAGAGGCGATTTTTTTTGTCATGTTATATGACATAATTCAAAATTATGACAAAGAATCATTATAATGAAAGCTTTCCCTTTTTAGCACTTGGAATTATCTTCTGTTTTTAAAGAAGTGCTATTGCTCAAAGCACATCAGTTCACTTTAGGCTGAATTTAAACTTGAACACATAGACACCACGTATGTGGGAGGTAGGTGCTCAACCACTGAGCTACACCTGCTCCCCCCATGTTTTTAATACTGTACTTCACTAAATATTCCAATGACAGTAATTAATAAAATGTTCTGCTAGTTTTATAAAAATCACTATTATTAAAATGTGTATTTTGTACTAAGCAAAGGAATCATTAATCTTCTGCCCTCAAATTTAGAGTAAACATAATTTATTTTTCAATATAGACTATTTTAAGTATTAACTACTTTAAGTATTGGCAGCATGTACATCCAGATTGCTCCTTTTGTCATACATTTTCACAGTTATTAAATTAAGATCAAGATAGTTATATGGGGCTCTATATCATTGAGATTACCCAAGATCAGAAAAATGTTTAAAAGAAAACCAGTGGTTTTAATTTCCTTATATTGATTGAACACATCCTTTCTAAGTTAGATAGTATAAACTATAATCTTTTTTTAAATGCTATAAAACACTTTCTATAAAAGGAATTCACAAGAATGATTCTTTTAAAGGCAAATAAAATTTCACTCCATTAAAAAAAGTTCCTATCATGTCATAATTTGTTAAATATAATAATTGTATAAAAAACCTGTAATTAAGTAAATGAATATAGCTGTATCTGTATAAAAGGACAAAGATATATATAAACCAATATTTAACAATGGTCACGTCAAATATTTCACCTTCCTTGATAATACCAAGCATAATTTTAGTTTTCATACAACTGTAGTCATAGTTGTGGGGTGTTTTTGCTTAAAAATTAGCAGAGAAAAAGGAAGAAATGGAGCCTGATATTTTCCTCATTCAGGAACAGAAAGAACTAAAAGCGAGCTTATGCTACCATGCCTCTGGCTTAAGGGTATCCAAAATGGAGGCAAGCTGTCAACGCCAGCTCAGGTCAAGCAAGTGTTTGGAGTTTAAAATCTAGTAACCAGAAGTAAGGAATTTGTGGTTCACATAAAGTTCAATGAAAGAATGTGATTTAGAAAGGAAATGGCAGCCCCAGAGTTTCCAGCCTTGTAAACTCTACCCTAAATAGAAAGAAGTATGGTCTGAATGTGAGGATAAGGAAAACATTCTAGTAAGGATCCGCAGCCAGCAGCTCTGTGCCTTAAGGAAGTTACCCAACCTCTCCTGGACTCATTTCCTGCCAACCCTGGGAGCTGAGTGAGTTCATAAAAAAAGAAAGATATCATAAAAAGAGAAAACTGTCATTAAAAAGTGCTGGCTACCAAAATAGTCAGCTAAAAATGGAAGATTAAACAGCAAAAGTGTATCTCAGTGCCAAGAAGGGAGCACTGGTTTGGAAAGCAGAAAGTCATCAAGTACAGAGCCTGCTCTGGTTTGGTGGCCCCACTGGAAAGCAGGCTTCCTGCACATAAGGGTTCAAGGTGGGGGGCGGGACTTAAATAAATGCTTACAAATTGATCTGAGGTGCATGTAATTTAGAATTAGCAATCCCCATTACAATTCCCCATGTCACCTTAAAAAAGGGAAGCCACATAGTATTCTGGAAAGTGGGAGACAAGGAGACTGACCTCAGCATTCTATCAGGACCCCTGACCACTTCAAGCACCTCAGTCACCTGCCATCATCAGAACCACAGAGTTGAAATGGGAGACACCCAAAGACCTCTCTGGAGGCTATTTGGATGGCAAGTGGGCCACCCAAAACAGTCAAATCCTTGCTGCATGCTTTGGGTTTGTTGGTGACATTCTGAAAAGTATTTTCCCTCATTAACAAAAATTTTACAGCAGCAGAAGTTGCCACTTTTCTGGCATAAACTTTTTTTTAAGAGTCCTAGCCTCTGAGCTTTTACATCTGAATTTCCATACAGAAAAATGAATTGGAAAAATAGAAAACTACAATTTCGCAATATGTTATAAAGCATACAGCATGTTTTGTGTCAATGTTATATCAAATTTTTATATCGATTTTTTCACATAATAATGGAGTAAACTATGGGGTGTTTGGGGTAAGGTGGGTGCCTTTTAAAATAAGTTCCATAAAACCAAGAGAGGTTATACCTTTCTTGAGCTGGATATTAAGCCTCTTGCCTATTTTTTTGGTATTATAACCACTGATCACAGTCGTATTAAAAACACTTGGTGGTGCTGGAGCCAGCGCGGAGGGCGGTTTTCCAGAGGGGTTCGCTCCATGAGGTAGCCGTGGGTGCGAGTCCGTCTGCTCGGGAGCATTGCTCAGTCTGGGTGCCCTCTGCAGGGGGTGGAGTCCTGCGCTGGGTACTTTCCTGTTCTCCACATACTGGCTGTCAGGGCAGAAGTGGCTTGAAGAGTAGCTGTTCTTCTCGCTTTGGGATAGTTGTTCATACTGCTCTTTATTTGCTGCAGGAACCACATGAAACCAAATGACGGGTGTCCGCATGGCTTGGCGAAACATATGTTGTGCTCTGGGTTTTAGAAAGAGGGGGAAATTAGCACAGATTAAGAATGGCAGACTAGACGATATTATGAGCTTAATTAAGGATACTAATTAAGCAAAAAGAACTGACACTTGGTTGAGATTGAAGAACAAACTACTCAGAATCCCTTTGTCATTCAAGTTAGCATATCGGCAAGCATAAGCTGTTTCTCCAAATGTAAATTTCTCATTCTCTAAATAAAAATGGCAAATAATTTAGTTACAGATAAAATACTGTGCTCTCAACTATAAATCTTAAAAGTTTTAAGCACACTATTGAACAGTTATTATAATTTCTGTATTAAAAGGAACTAAATACCATCTTTTCTCTACCACATTATCCAATATAACTTTTTAAAATTATGTAGTATTTCCTTACAGGAAATATTCCTTACAGGTGAACCATTTGAGTTCTCAAAGAACCAAATCCCCTTGTAAATATACTTCAGAAAAGTATAAAACTATAGAAAGTTACAGAAAATCGTGTAACTATTATCTATCAGCAAAAGGAATTCAAGTTTGTTCATGCAAAAATCTCAAGAACGCAGCCTGTCTGAACAATTCAGCACACCCCAGTGGTGGCCTACGGCCTCAGCACTACCCCAACAACGCAGGCTGGTCCCACACTTGAGTGTTTCTCTGAGTTGTCACAATTCCTCCTCACTCTTTGCCTTGTTTCCTAGGAACTGCTGGCCTTTTTGTTTTTAACTGACTGAGGGTTGCACCACTAAAGAGAAAATCTGAGTGTGTCCCAATAGCACGGTTTGACAGGTCTGCTGGTCTGTGTGTACTGATCAATATTATGGGCACCCAAGTTGAAAATGTGAGTTAAAGTAGAATAGAAACTAGCATGCTGGTCAATTTTCCAAAGAGGTGAAGAAGCAGGAGCAAAACTGTCCAGCCTAAATTGAGCCCGTAATAAGTTAAAAAGAGCGGTATCACTCAGAGGGCATTTTGAAATATAGCCTAATGGTAGTAATTACCTTGAGTTTGATTAAAGTTTTAAAAGGTAGATAATGGCAGAAAATACTCCTCTCCGCTATAAGACAGAGATCCCAGACATGTTGCTCAAAGCATTTCAACTGACTGCACTTAGTCACGCCTAAAGCACGAACAAGCAGCCGCGCCCCAGCTCACACTTACTGTTCAAATCTTCTATTTCGCAGGTCGCCATTATTAATCCTGACAATGCAATCATTCTCATGAAAAAGGTTTTCTTGTTCAGCTTTACCACCTTTCTCCAATCGTTTTACTAATAACCCCAGGGTTCTGGAACATTAAGAATGCAAATGATTACACATGTCATATTTCCATGGTGCACAACGTCCTACTGCTTTTAAGGCCGGTATTGTATTTACAAAGACTTACTTACAAGGAGGGGCATTAAATCACCATTCATACATTTTTAAATAACACCAAGACAAAAATCATGCCAGTCTAAACAATATGTAGAAATGGATCCTTTCAATAAAAATTAAGAAATCATTTTCTGGCTCATTGGAATTACGCTTCTGAAAAACCGAGATACCTCTCTCTATGCATAAAAATGCTTCAAACAGAGCTGGCCTGATGGGTCAATGGATATTGCAGGATGGAGCATGGGATGAGCATGGATTGATGAGTGACTGGCAGTTTTATGTTTTAAGCCAGCTGGCACACTGCTGAGATGGCAAGCCCTCTTTCTGTGAAAGTAAAGGTAACCAGGGAAGGCTGGCCTTAGCGTACTGTGAGTTTGAGAAGGATAACAGGAAAGATCTCAGAAATAGAAGAGATTCTTTGCTCAGCATTTGAAATTCAGGGCTTCTAATATTCTGAGTTTCAAAACATGTTAGGGTCTCTCCAAAGTAAGTAATTTGTTACCAGTACTTCCATTTGTGGAAAATAAAAGAAAATCAAACACAGGTTCAAAGAAAGCAGGTCAGCGTTTCTCTTTCTCTTCAATATTAATACTTAAACTTCATATTAAAAGATAAGTTTGAATGAATTCTTAGAGATGAACATGGAGAAAATCAAAAGTAAAAGTTACTAATGTACTTAGTCTCAAACAGTAGCTTCTAAACTGACAGGATATTCTATATACCTTGGGGACAATCAGTAAACACTTGACGTGATCACAGTTTAAGGAATACCAGACTTTACCTAGTTCTGATTGCTATGATTTACTTGATGGTTAGCATAAATACTGTATCATGATCATGTTAAAATATTTATGTGAATATGGTTTAAGCATTTCCAAGGCTTGCCTTTTCTTCCATAATTCCTAATAGTTAATGAGACAAATAAAATATGCCCATGGAGATACTAAAATTTAAAAGACTGAATAAATTTAAGTTGAAGACACCATAATTTCCAATAGTCAGTATATGTTTCCCAAAAGAATAATAACTTGCAGCACCCTATGTACATGTTTCAGTAGAAATATATTCAAACAATAACTTTTCTCTTCTAAACTCTTACAGTAATTCTTGTAGCTACTCTATGGTCATTTATCTCCCGTTACATTGACTTAAATGCATGCTTTATCTCTACTACAGTATTGTAACTTCCAGAAGACAGAGAGGATAGGATTCAGCAGTACGTGCTCAGCACTTAGCTCAGAGGTATGGTCTTGATAAATGACAACTGCTTAAATGCATGATTGATTTTAGCTGAGGCAAATGAGTCTCATATTTCTAATAAACTTATTGCAAAATGAATACAATGATTTTAGAGAGAGGTCCTTTTTTTTTCCAACTAAGATATCAATATATACCAGATTTACAACTGAACTGGATTAAATTGAAGCAACTGTTTCACTTGTTATTTTGCAGTTTGTGCCATGAATATTTATAGCCATTGATTAATACCTTCAATCTAATTTTGGTTATTAAATATAGCAAAGAAACATTGTGTTTTACTAGGGTCAGGCATACCACCTTGAATGAAAACTAACAGGAGGTAATATTTAAATTGTCTTGTAATTTTACCAATTGAGGATTAGCAGCTCCTAGTGAAGGAATCTAAAAATGTCAGTGACTGATAAAAAAATAGTGTGCAGGTAATTTTTAGTTATTTACTATGATATGTAAGAGTTAAGCAAATGTAAGTATTTTCTTAGCTCACAGGTAAGAATAAAGTGCACTGATCTGGTTGCAAGAGCAACATAACTGTCTCAGTCCACATTTAGAAGGATGACATTCCACAGTGTGCTACACCAATTGTTAAATTATTATTAAAGTGTCATCACCCCCATAACCTATCGCCCTAGGCTTCTCTATTAAGTTTATTTCTATCTGCAACTGAAGAAAGTGTTCCATCAAAGGAATGAAAGAAATTAAGATATATCAAGGATCTGCTGAATGGGAAATATTAATTTTGGAATTCAAACAACAAATCACTGTTATTGATAACACTAAACTTGGGAGGAAAGTTCGGGGCAGTTCACCCTCACAAGCAGCCACATAAAAGGACAATTTGGCAGGAAAGGTGCCTCCATCACCTACAGATACTCACAAAGTAATTACACATAACACACATGTTGCTAAAAGCTGCCTTTACAGGACCTAGAATACCTGTTTAAAGTATATGCATTCAATCCTTGTAGTAAAACTATGCCCTACCAAGAGTCGCTTCAGTTAAATACATAGTTTTTAGTTGGTGAAATCATCAGTTTCTCAATTTTATGGTTGTGACATTTTTGCACTTTAAAATGACTAATCATGTTTTCATGTTCTCTGAAACGTGTGTATTCTAAAATCCTCATGGAACGTTTTCATAGACAAATATAGAGCCTATGTTTAACAGAAATGAGTTAGCAGTTAATTAGCCCAGATAATTACTTTAAATTTATTAGGATATCTCCAATAGGTTCTTTCAGGATTTATGACAATTTAAAATAGCATAACTCAGAAATCTATATTTTTAGTTTAGTGACATGAACAATTTTCAAATGAATAGGTCAATGGATGGATTTAAATCCACTGCCATAATTATTTTTCTTTTTTAAAATCTACTTTTTTGCTGGTAATCATTCTAGGGGGATTCTGAACAAGGGGTCTGTGAGCTTGAACTGATTCAAAAAAATATTATTCTTGTGGGGGCATACTGGTGTGTGTGTGATACATTTATTAAATAATACAGAGTAGAGTATGGACTTAGTAAGGGGCCTGCGGTTTTCACCTGACTGGCAAAGGGGTCCGTGGAACAAAAAAAGGTTAAGAACCCCTGTTCTAGAACAATAATCCAAAGTAAAAAAGCATGACGTTTCATTGATTGAATAGCTTGTCTTTCTGAATAAGTGCACACATAAGGCCAAGTGCATCAGTGTTTCTAACCTACGGTAAAAATGTTACGAATTACAAATGCACACACGATCAGATTTGCGTGACATATAATGGCAGCTTATTCACCAAGGCTATAGCATCCATTGTTAAAATACCCACAAAAGTCTCAGAAGACTTTTTCTCAGCACTAGAGACTGGAGGGCTGATGAGGTGATGGGGGGGTGGGGGGGGAGCAGGAGGCAGCCCAGCACCTGAGTGACACCGCAAGCGAGCAGGGAATCAAGGAAGCTGAATTACGGCGGAGTCAGCAGCCTGCTGATTTCCAAGCACTTGACCACACTATTAGAATCATTCTCTCAAAAAGAATGGATTAATTTAAAAGTAAAGTAGTACAATCTGCAAAATTAGTTCATCTGCTCCACTAGGTGAAAATGATTACAAAAGGGATGGGAATGAACTATCAAAAAGCTTCACAAGAAAATTGAACTGCTAACAGCGAGACTGGGAATGAAAAGCACCCTCTGAAGGGAAATCAACAGACAGTGGTAATAACAGCACGCGTGTCTTCCTGAAAATTGCGTGTGTGCGAGCAGATATTTCTATGCCTCCGATTTTCCAATTTAAAGGTATCACAAATAATATAATTAAAAGCAAATTCAGCCAGCAACTAGAATTTGAAA
The DNA here is from genome assembly GCF_030445035.2 of Dasypus novemcinctus. NCBI lineage: Eukaryota > Metazoa > Chordata > Mammalia > Cingulata > Dasypodidae > Dasypus > Dasypus novemcinctus. The sequence goes on along the minus strand of NC_080677.1, from coordinate 151,459,565 downwards.
TTCTAGCTCAAATTCTGAAATAACAAAGCATCTACTACTACCTACGGTGTTGCAGTTTTTATAACTCCTTTATTTAAGAAAATAATGGATGGTAATAAAGTTCAGAACCCTTGGGTAAGTCAGTGTGCTGCTATAAAGGAAAGTTTTTCTTCTTAGCTGTTAGTACCAGAATCCTCATTAGGGGCAACCATATTCCGGGAAGAAGAAACCACACTGCCAAATATAAAAAGGGAGAGGAGAGAGAAAGGACAAACTGGGGAGAGATCACTGGAAAAATGGTCCAGGCGCAGAACCTATGAGCTCTTGCCTGACTCTGCTGGCAGGTATGGGAAAAGACATGCAGGATTGATTAATGGTGCTGGGGATTTAGACAGCTATGACTATAGGGTTTAGGGAAGGAAAAAAAACCCTCTGACTCTTTTATAAGCTACATAGAAGACCTTATGTCAATATTCTTTTTAAGCAAATGTTTTTTTTTTTCTGCTGAATCTGAAACATCCCCTAAGCTACACGTCTTCACTATTTCCAAAATTGGAACAAGTATACTATGTCTATTGTGTGCAAATCTCACTTCTGCATCGTTTTTCATGAAACACAAAACACACAAATACATGTGTACCCCTTCAAAGAGTTTCCTCATAGTTATGAACAGAGTCCCAAAAGCAAAACAGAAGAATGCAGTCACAAAAAGCAAGTCATTGGGATGCTGCATCTTTGTGCATGATCCTGGATGCATAATTAGAAATTTAACTGCTTAGATTATATTAAGGATTGCACCACTACATTTTTACAAGGTTCATTAGCCTAATTATGCACTTAATTAAAACAAACTCAGTCACACATGTTAACATTTTCAATTCTAAATATAAATTACAACCAATGATATAACTGAAAATAAGTAACAAATGTTTTATTGACATCTAAATTGGCTGAGTTACTCTGAGTTTTGCTTTGATAATGTAAACTCCCACAACTGCCACCCAGCTGTATGGAAATGATCATAATTCATCTTAATAAAAGCTGACAGTGTAAACACCACAAACATAGTGAAGGCAGAGTATGAATGAGCAGAAAGGGAAGCTGTCACCCAGAACATCTCACCTCACTGAATCTGCATAGTGGGCAGGGCAATTACCTACATTTGAATCTTCAGAAACACTAGGGTTTTAGAGGATGCCAAGAGAAGAAAAAGTAAAGGAATTCTAAAATGAAAAAAATAACACCTTTTTTTTTTTTGATCTTTAATGGATGAGAAAAAGTAGGCCAAAAAATGAAAACAGAGAATTCCTTCAGAAAAAGCAGAAATGACAGGCACACAACTACTACATTTAAAGAAACATGATTTATCTAAATGTAAATACAACTTCCCTCGCTAAAACAAATGCATTTGTAATGATCTTTTATATAGCCAATCCGTTTGCAGCTGAGAAGGCACCTGGAGGACTTTCAGACAAAAGATTATTGATTTAGTAAATAAAACTTTTTTTCTAAAGAAACTAAATTAAAATTGAATACTCAAAAGTTCAACTACAAAGGTGTTCTTTTAAACATGGTATTCAATTCTAAAACTCTATACTAAACTGAATAATGAAAGCTTAACGCTTTTCTTAACACCTGGCTAGTTCCAAGAAGTTCAAATTGGCTCAAAATTGGCATTAACATATCCTTGCAACCAAAATAAGAATTAATAGATACTGGGAGTCTCAAATTTGATAGATTCCCATGTCAGATGCATGACATAAGAGTAGACTAAACAGAACCTATCTAGACAACTAGAATTATCAAGAAACACAGGAGGGAAATGTAAGGCATATAATGGGAAGATAAGCAAAGATAAAACAAATTTCTGTTTGATCTTTCTTATTAACTGCCATGGCCAAGTACCTTCCTAAGGATTTACATGTAAATTCTTATTTAAACCATGCAAAAACAGTACGAATGTCTCTCTTTCAAACATGGAGATTAAATTAAGTTAACTCTGTTTTTATTTGAGAAGGAAATTATTCAGTAGATGCATCCAGGATGCAGAAAAAAAAACATTTCTATTTCAATATGTTTTTATATTAATCTGATCACAGAATACATACTTCCCTATAAGGTCACTTTTATTTTAACTCAAAAATCTTAAACATTATGAAATATTCTCTTAGATGTATGATTTTTCAGCTTTCTAATGGCAGCATTTATGGACAGTATTGTTAGTAAGCAAATAAGTCTAGAGGACAAACTCGTGGAGAGACTTTAATATAACCACAGAAGTTTTTTCCAAAGGCTGTTGACCCTTCACCCGACACTTTGAATGGTAAATTGAAGATAAGTGGTCAAAAAAGTCGTTTGTGATCAAGTTAAAATTACTGAGACAAATCAAAAGATGGTATATCTGTAAAAGAACTTGAGACATAATGGAAATGAAATAAATGGAAATGAAAAAGTAGTGGACTCTTGCCCCCCAAATAATATGAATGGGAATCAGAATGAAGTTGTTTGAGATACAAAAAATATTAAAATGTAAGCCCCATGCTGGCAGGAAGCTTTGTTTGCATGATTCTGTAGGGCAGGGCTGGCAAACTGCCCATGAGCCAACTTCAACCCGCCACTTATTTCTGGAACTAAAGTTTTATTGGAACGCAGATGCAAACATTTGTTTAAATATGGCCTATGGTTACTTTTGTGACACAATGGCAGCATTGCGTAGGTGCCATAGAGACCCGGTGGACCACATCGTCTAAGATATTTCACTTCTGGCTCTTCACAGAAAAAGTTTGTCAATCCCTGACCCAGGTTAACCCAGCATCAAGAATGGTGCCTGTTACCAGACTTAAAAAATACTTGGCATAATAAAGTAAACACACACATACACAATTACTATTTGCATAAGACAGAGTATTGTAAAAGAGAGAGATTTTTAAGTGCCACGGATTTAAGAATAAAGATGGATGTATAAATGGTAAACATCCATTACAGAAAAGATCCAGAGGAGCAAAGACTGTACATGATTAAGATTAAAATATTTTAGCCATAATCATTTCCATATCGGAAGAGATTCAGAAGACTTATTATCCATTAGACTGGAGTCCAAGTGGAAGAGTAATAGTAATTTCAAAATTAACACAGCCTTGTTTCTTGAAAACTTCCAACAGCACCCCCTAGTATTCACTGTTGAAGCCCAAATCCCTTCCTAGGCGATTGAGGCCTTTTCTAAAGTGCTTTCTAACACTCTCTCCAGGGCCATGGTCCAGTGGTTTCTGTTTCAAATAATTTACTCTTTATTTCCCACCAAGTCCTGAACATTTTTTAAGTAGCATCTTCCATTCACAACTTCTCTTCCTGGAAAGAATGTTTCTCCAGAACAAAGTCTTTAGCTTAAGTGCTGTATTTCCTTCAAAGAAGAGATGAGTTTCATCGTTTCCTATAGGGTTTGCCACAGTATCCCAATATCCAATAGTCACTACTTCCTCCTGCGGCATATGCGCATAAAGTTCTTTTGCAACGCTGTGTTACCTTTTTATTTCTCAATTAGACTTTAACTCCCTTAGAATAAAATATGAAAATCTTATTTCAGAGGCCCAGCCCCTATTCCAGTATACAATTTTATATCTTGCTTTTGAAATACTTAACGTTCCATCATAATTACATTCCAACATCATTTAAAAAGTCTTGGGGGAAAAAAACTTCAAGCGCTATAAAAGCCGGGATATGTAATTACTGTTTTACTTTTGACGTAGTAATACCATGACTCATATAAAAAGTCATGGGTTCATTTGTGTCTTTGCAGAGTAAGCTTTACTGAGCAACACCTATGGGACTGGTTGGAGGACTATTAAAACAAACACAAACCAACAAAATCACCAGGGTTTTTGTGCCAAAGGAAATCACAGTTATTTCTTGCAACCTTCCCGAAACAAGTGGCATTTGTGATTTTTAAAAAAGGAGGCCATGTTTGACATTTGAGTAAGGAGAAATGCAATGATAGGTATGAAGTCAAAATTTACTGCAATGTAATTTTCCAGGTGGGGAACAGTTAGCATTCTTCTTAATAAATACAAGATGACTGAGGAAAAACAAAACCAAGGGGAAGCTAATACTGTCTTTCTCAAGCATCAGAGTAGATTTCTAGAATCAGAGGTGCTCCTTTATTAGGCAGGAGTTAGCGGATGGGCGACCATGTGCTAATTGTCAGTGATCAAGGAAAAACATTCAACCTCTTTACAAAATAGCCTTTTGAGGCAGGATCCTTATTTAGATAAACTTTATTAAACATCAGACCTCAATAATTACCTATTTTTAAAAATTTCCCTAACAGTCACATCCCATGTTTAAATGACTACTTTCCTGAATATTTGATATGATTGTTTTCTGCATTGTTTTTCCCCCTGCAATATGTAATTCCCATTTTGCATTGTTTCTTAGACTCTTTGACTTTGAACATCTAAATCAGAATGGATAGGCACATATATCAGTGAATTTCATAAAAACAAATATTCAGTTAGGCGTGTTCAATCAGTTATATCTCCAAAACCAAGATTTAATAATGCCTAACTATGATAAGCACCTTGTACAAGGAAGCTATTCGTAGAAATTTTAACTTACATATCATGAGTATGTATTCTTATATTCCCACTAGATGAATGTGAAATTTCTTCATGAGTTCCACTTCATTACTTCCTTTCTGCTATATTGCATTGTTTAATTTGCCCCTGCATCCTCCGTGGATTTGATGACCCTTTATAAGCTGTCATCACAATTAAAATCATCTTCCCCAACAAGCCAGCATCAGTTACCTACTTTCAGCAGCTCCCTTCCTCCATCAGCTCACAGAGCACCTATTATATAACCGTATCACCACTTACCACATAACTATAATTGTGTGATTTCTCCGTTTTCATTACACAGAGACTGCAGATTCCAGGAGAAAGAGCATGTCCTTTCATCTTTGTTCCCTAGCACCTAACACAGGAATTATCATGCAGCAAATGCTTAGAAAGTTTTCTTATTGAATGAGAAGAATGGACTTTTAAGCATCTCTGAAGAGGACTGGTGAGGTGAGCGTCTCTGGACTCCAGGAGATTGGTATCTATGATCCAAGCAACCCACATACTACTTCTCTCCCATTGTCAACCTAACTTGGCTGAAATTTTATTAACCTAACTGCACAGCCACAGCCATTACCACCGAGTTCACAAGAACTCTTAAGCTGCAACACAGATAATGGATAAAAATAAAATGTTTCAGTTTCCCAGGATAAAAATCGATAACTAAAAGGGTTAATAAAGAATGTGTCTCTCTTAAATCACTTTGTTCCTTAGGTAGGAAAGATGCATGAGATTTTCCTCATTGAATAGCAAATTAACAAGGATTAAAAATAATTCACCCACAGAACAAACTCTGGTTGTGCAGAGGGTTACTTGTGGACAGGAACGATTTCTGTTCAACAAAATTTAAGGCATAGTAACTAGCAACTGTGGTGGAACTTCTGAAATGCCTTCCTTTAAATTAATTGTTCTAATATGTTTACTTTTCTACCTTATATTATTCTCCCTTTGTTTGAGGCTCTTCATCTATTTATTTTGTCCTAATCCTTTTCACACTGAGGTAGGAAAGATGTAATAAAGGATACAAAATAATATGCCTGTAATAGAAATACTAGTCAAAGTGGTATATATACAATTAAATCTCACATGCGGAGATTTATGTTTCATAGGCAGATAAAGAATACATGAAGATTGGAAAGTTATAATTCATCTACCTTCTTTTCGTTGATTCTACTCTGAGAAGAATAAAAAAAATTTCTTTTAAACTGTGAGATCATTTAAAGTTACACTTTTAAGGGAAGTAAAGGTAACAGACATTTTGAAAACAACTAATTTTATTGAATCGAAAATTATCTTACAAAACTTTAATGCTTCTCCAGAGTTTTAAAAAAAGAAAGAAAAAAAGTGAAAGTAGGAGAACTCTGAGAATTCACCACCACTCAAAGATTCAAGGTAAATTTCACATCTTTCTATATAGCACAAACATTCAAGCCTCATACTCCAGCAGAATTCTTAATAAATCAGAAGTTTTTCCTTCAAGACACTACATAAAGCATGTGTTTCACCAAAGAGATGAAATCTGGACTCACTACAGTCACTAACACATAGCAGGAAGACAGTACAGCTACTCAGATACCTATTTATAAAAATAAACAAAGATAAATGAATTACACACCAGTAATTGACATTGCATCCGTCTTTTACAATATAATAGATGCCTTTAATTCCTTGGTGACAATTCAAACTTTGTTGTAAATTCTCAGTCTCTGGTCTAAAGTACTTTCCAGCCTCCAGTTCTTTTCCAAGTATAAAGGAAGTTAAAAAGTAAGGCGGAGATTCTGGACTGTCCACGTGCCAGCTGAGCCCTGAGCCTCAGCAGAGTTCCAACTCCTACCCTCTGGTTCATTGGACTTACCCAGGTCAGCTCGCAGGGAGGTGAAGATGGTCAACCACCACACCAGGGAACTGAGAGTGCCTACAGCTGCAAGCAGGAGAACTGCATCCATCATCCATGTGGAATCTAAGCCCCCTCTCCATATGGAGGTGAATGGACATCACCATCCCAGGATTCACAGGGTGGAGGGATAAAATATGGATTGGAGTAGACTTACTGATATTCCACTGCGGAACTATTGTGACTAGTAATGGAAGAAATTGTAGCACTGCTGTGGAGAAATTGGCCATGGCTGTTGCTTAGGGCAGGGAGAGGGAAGAAGAGATGTAATGTGGGGGCATTTTGGGGACTTGGAGTTGTCCTAACTGATATTGCAGGGACAGATGCTGGACATTATATATCCTGCCATAACCCACTGAATGTATTGCGAGAGAGGGTAAACTACAATGTAAACTATTATCCATGTGGTACAGCATGCTCCAAAATGTATTCACCAAATGCAATGAATGTGCCCCAAATGATGAAAGAGGTTTTTGATGTGGGAGGAGTGGAGGGGGGGGGTATATGGGAACCTCTTATATTTTTTTAATGCAACATTTTTTGTGACCTATGTATCTTCAAAAGAATATAATTAAAAAACTGATGGGGATGGGGGGTGGGGAGTGGGGTCTATGGAAACCTCATGTTTTTTAATGTAACATTTTTTGTGATCTATTAACTTTTAAAAAAAGGATAATTTTTTTAAAATACTAAAAAAAAAATATATATATATAAGGAGGAACCCTAAGCTGTGGCGTTAAATTATGTACCACAGGAAAACAAAACAAAATATTCTTAATCTTAATCCATTCCTATGGGTATGAATCGATGTGAAGAAGACTTTTTGAAGACCTTACTTTTAGTTAAGGTGTGGCCAAGTGAATGAGTTTGGATTTTAATCCTATTGCAGAAGCTTTAAGAAGACAAAGCCACAGGGAGAAGCAAGAAGCCAGAAGGACCAGGAACCCAGAAGAGAAAGGGGAGGAAATCCCCATGTGTACTGACATGTCAGAAAAGCCAAGCACTCACAGATCGCCAGCAGCACCAGAACACCGTGGTCTTTGGGGCCAAAGTTTTGTCTTGCCAACGTCTTGATTTTGAACTTTTCCTAGTCTCAAAATTGTGAGCTAATAAATTCCTGTTGTTAAAGCCAACCCATAAGACACAGGCAGTAATAATTTTAAAACTTCAAAGTTATGAAACCAAATATTTTATAAATATGTTCCACTAGGGAATCGCTAAGTGAATAAATAAGAAGAGCTCAAACTTGTGACATGTGGTGGGGTTTAAGGTCTTAGAGAATTCTAGTACACTGAGTTTGTCCATCACGGTGGCCCACCAACCTTTAGCAGCAAATCAATTCAGAGTACTTGAACATATATTAAATAAAAAACACAATAATCCTTTCACAGGGAAAAATGCAGTAGAATCAAAGAAATTCATGTTGCATTGGAAGTTTCTAGGGATATATGTTTTACAAAGTAATGAAATCAGCCTTATCAAACTACAAAAAATTAATGTGGAGATTAAAGAGAAGGAGTCACAAACCATGTGGTAGGGGATAAACCAATAGCCTGCCTAATTTTTTCCTTAAATTTCCAACATTATCATAAACTATCTTATAAAAGTGAAGAACTAAAGAAACATAAAGACGAATTTAAAATCAATCATTACCTAAATTATCCAAATATGTTTTATTCTAATTTTTCCCAAAATTGCTTTAAGCACTTTCACTTCTCAAATGCAGCTGGAGCCCTGACCTTAAAGTCTCTTGTTACTTTGCAGCAAAGTTAGATGTTTGCATGGATATGCTGAACAATAAACTTATTAGGATAATTTAAATGCATGGTTACTTAGTGTGCCTGCAAACCGTCTCCTCATCAGCTTAAGTGCTTTCCGTGATTATGATGTATACACGTGAATGAAGCAGAAGTTGCCCCCAAATGAAAATGTTTTCTATTAGGCATATGCTAAATCAACACTATTCTGAATCTGAGCATAAATGAAGATAAAACACTCCAGGTTATGATTCAATTAAAAACCTCCAGGATACGTTACCTGCCGCCTCGAGCACTGAAAGGCACTACATGGATTCCCAGAGGCCCTCCATCGTTGGGGACTTGTACGAGCTTTACCATTTCACTGTGAGACAATGATGAATGAGGGAGCATGAACATGTACTGTAAACAAACCAAAACCAAACAAAAAACCACAACAACACAGACGTACAGTAAACAACAGAAGAGAACAAAACGAACTCCCACCGAGCACACAGGCATATACATACATATTCTGGAATACAAGCATGGTGATGAAGGCAACATTAAACGCTACATACCTGAGCACTAGTCTGATGCATGGAGGGAGAGCAATCATCAGAAATAACTACATTAAAAAGGACTCAGAACCAATCCTTTGGGGCCCTACTCTGCTGTGTAATACACATTTTGCAAGTCAAATCTATAGACTTCGACTGAAAATTTTCCATCCCCAGTATCTTGTAAGGACTCTGAAGATTGACTGAATAGAGATGTTGCAGCTATACAGCACTTGATTATTTCTAAGGTGCTCTTACGTATGTCACATATTTGATCCTGCCAGGAATCCAGCAAGGTCAAAGTGTCCTCCCCTGTAGGTGATGGTCCAGAGTTGATCTCCTTACTGCCTACCACAGCATGACAACTCATAGTCACCATTTCCTAAACAACTGTAAGGGCACTGGAGTGCTGGTGGTGAAACGCCCTTCTCAAAACCAATGGGCATCTACTAAAAATCAAATACTTTTCATAAAAGGACAATTGAACTTCCAAGTCATGAAGTTACTTCCATTACATAACTAAATGCACTGTCCAAGGGATACAACATTATATAAATTGTCAAGTCACTTCCTTAATCTTTACTGGTAAAATAAACCTGAACTCAATGAAAATTGGAGACTGTAAATTTTCAAAACCATTTAAATGGGATTTTGCATTCTTTGTAGACTGATAAGCAGTACTTATCTAACAATCAGTCCTTAGAGTATTTCAATTAAATATCTAGTTTGAGGAACACGGATAACTATGAATGATGACCAATAGATTTGACCAAGATAGTTACTATTTAAATAGCGGGAAATGCCAATTCTTCATTCATATTTCTTAAAAATAAAAAAAAAATTTAAAAAAACACTTTGAGGTTATCCTATGTATTGTAGATGTCCTACTTATATACTATATAAAGACTAAATATAAATAAAGATAAGCATATATTAAATTTAAACTCTCAAGGGAGTGGTAGGTTGCTGTATACCTAAATATAATGTAATCCTAAAACCTGTCTAACCTGAGAAAGTTCGGAGTGCACTCCTTGGAAGAGCAAGTGAGATATATAAATGTTAACAACTAAGCCATCAACTTCACAGAAAGTGAAAGAAAAAACCAAAATGCCTCACACTTCTAAAATAGCGAGGGAAGAATCTACCAGCAGATACTCAATTATCTTAAATATTCACATGCCAATATTTAAGATCATTAGAAAGTTACAATAAAATAGGAAAATTTGCCTTTGCCATTTTACTCTTAAAGGTTCAAGGTCCATAACCTACACATCTTTCATAAAATATCTTGAAAGGTCTATTTCTTCAAAAAAAAAAAAAAAATATATATATATATATATATATATATATATATGTGGGGACTACTACATACATGGTCCAACTACTTTAGTTAATGTATGTATATCTACAATTTATTTTTGATTTAGTAAAGTTGAGGAACAAACAAATGACCAAAATACTGACATACATGAAGCCATCTGAAAACAGTTATAGTGTTCACAGTGCTGCTAACATGACAAACATCTTAAATCAAATACTCCTTCATATTATAATCCAATAGCATTTGTTAGAAGCATGTAATGCAGGACAGGTACATGTGTATTTCCATGCTATACTTCTTATATTACATAATTAGCTCAATAGATGAAAGATGCTCTTTGGACAAACAAACCAATGCAAGGCATGTCTTTAACTAAACACAAACATTCCACATGCCATATGCTTTTGGAATACTTGCTGCTGTCAGTGATGCTACATGTGTTTCACAAATTAGTTAAAACCTTCAGGAACTCACTCCAGAGAAAAGTTGGGTATATTCTCCAGACCAGTGTCAGCATGTCCAAGTGGTTCGACACGGCTATTGTCTTCTTCGGTCCCATCCTCATCCTAGGGGCAACACAACACAAAGAAGAGGACATTCTGTGTTAAGTGTATTTCTGTCATGTGAAAGGAAACTGGATAAAACCCGAGTCTAACAAACACTATGATAATGTTAACTAGGTATTTCTCCCTAGGGAGGTGACCTTTAATAAGCACAGGGGCATGTATGTGTGAAAAGCTGTATTTTCAAGCAAGAGTCTTCTGAGTTTGCAAATCCCAGGAGCTAAATAAGATACCACTGTGATAAGGAAACAAAGCATCAGAACTTCCATTTACATTAATTTTCTTATGGCATCCTTTTTTTTTACATTGAAAAATTTAGGATAAACAAATAAGAATATCTTAAACTGGGGGTGCATGTTTAAAAATTTTTACTCATATAGTTTTGAATCGAAACAGCTGAGTCCATTAGAAATCTTCACTCTTGGGAAACGGACTTGGCCCAGTGGTTAGGGCGTCCGTCTACCACATGGGAGATCCGCGGTTCAAACCCCGGGCCTCCTTGACCCATGTGAAGCTGGCCCACGCACAGTGCTGATGCGCGCAAGGAGTGCTTTGCCACGCAGGGGTGTCCCCCACGTAGGGGAGCCCCACGCGCAAGGAGTGCACCCATAAGGAGAGCCGCCCAGCGTGAAAGAAAGTGCCGCCTGCCCAGGAATGGTGCTGCCCACAGAAGCGGACAAAGAAACAAGATGCAGCAAATAGACACAGAGAACAGACAACCGGAGGGGAATTAAATAAATAAATAAATCTTAAAAAATAATAATAATAATAAAATAAATAAATCTTCACTCTTACCACCATCATCAAAGTGATATTTGTAAGTGCTTCAGTTCCTACAAGCACAGCTTGTCAAAAATTAGAGTAGACAGAACAGATGTGGTTCAACTGATAGAGTGTCCATCTACCATATGGAAGGTCCAGGGTTCGATACCCAGGGCCTCATGGCCCATGTGGTGAGCTGGCCCACACGCAGCTCTGCCACACACAAGTAGTGCTGTAACACGCAGGGGTGCCCCCTACGTAGGGGTGCCTCACACACCAGGAATGCACCCTGCAAGGAGAGCTGCCCCATGCGAAAAAAAACACAACCCGCCCAGGAGTGGTGCCGCACACATGGAGAGCTGACGCAGCAAGATGATGCAACAACAAAAAAGAGACACAGATTCCCAGAGTTGCCTGACAAGAATGCGAGCAGATACAGAAGAACACACGACAAATGGACACAGAGAGCAGACAACCGGGGGAAGGGGGGAATAAATAAAAATAAATCTCTAAAAAAACAAAACAAAACAAAACAAAATGAGCGTGGACTTGGTACCATCCCAGACTTAAAATCCTTCCAGCTACGAAATTTCACATAAGCCAATGGACAGATCAAAGGTAGCTGTGAAAGCACTACGTTCTTAGCCATAAGGTACCAATTGTTTACTTCTTTCATGAAGGTTCAAGCAGAGGAAAAAACCAAAGCAGCAGCATAAGCAGCCTCCTCCCTTGTATTCTCCCTTTTACTAAGGCAATATTCTGTACAAATCATGTTTCAATGCTGGGACTCCAAAACACACAGGTGGAATCAAGGTGATGATTCACAAAAATAAACAAAATACCACCCAAGGACATGACTTTAGAATTTCGGCCACTATCTTTTCACTAAGGAGTTCACTGATGCTGAGTTTGGCTTTTCAAGATCATCTGAATAAAGATCAACATGCCTGACTCATGTCAATGGTCTTACCAAATTTGAATATTTTTAAAAAGAAGCAGGAGGCCCAGGCACTCTTCACCTTGAAGCTACAGTATCTGGCACCTGACAGCTCGTCTGTAAATATTCTGTTATTTTGCTAATTCAAGCAAAATCATTCCAAATAATTTCTGAGGTATTAAGTTTTCATACGCAACTATATAGAATTTGGTTAATCTATTTCTAGGAAGTTTATGTGTACAATTTGTTAGCTTTATCGTTTCATTATATAAATGTGATCACAGTGATTTTATAAGTGAATTTATTAAACCATAGTAGGAGGGAGAGCTTACCACTACAGAAAATTTTATATTTTTAACCAAGTGTTTGAGAAAGTCCTAGTAGAGATTTAAATGCCATCAACAGAGACATCTATCAACAAAATGAAAAGCAAGGGTCATAGTGTCAAAACGTAGTGTCAGGTATATATTAAATTATTGAAGAAATATTAAGGTAAGGCAGAGAGGTTGCTAATGCCCAAGTGACATTTCCTCTGAGAATCCACCAAAAGAAGAAGCTGAATGCAAAACAAGAAGCTGTGGCTTGTAGATATGTTCCTTGTGTCCTGAGATGACAGTGCACTGCATGAAGCCAGGCTGCTTGAAGATTGATGATCCTGAGTTTTGAGAAGCTCTGATTTGCACTTCTTAGTCATCTATCTCTTTTAAGCACCAACACATAATACATTTCAAAGGTTAACCAGCGCCTTGAACCTGCCGAAGAACTGCATTTGGAATGTAAACAAGAACTCCCAAAATGATGCTTTTCCATTGAGCCGGGGTGGGGAGGAGAGCAAACGTGATTGTTTAAACACCAGATGTAAAGCATAAAAATAATCCTACAAGTGAAAGACATTTTGTTTCAGGCTTCATAAATAATTTAAGTACCACTGAAATGCCACCAAGATGTATAACCAGTTGAAACACCTATGCTGTGCTATCAAACAGCGACATAAATGAAATGCCCCAACCTACAGTGATAAAACAGAAACTGATAATTTACGCATTCATTGTTCCTCCGGCAGCCATTACCAGGCCCCCAAGAGCATGTCGAATATTATTTCATGTCACTGCATATGGTGCTCAGTTTGGACTGCAATGTTCACTAGCCTGGGGCTGCGCTGCAGTTGCTGTGGGAAACCACAGCTCAGAATTTCCAACTTTTGGATGTGTAAATATCAGCTCCCATATTGCTGTTATTCCCTTGTCTGGTACTTCTATTTAAGCTGTGATTGAACATAGTTGCGTTTAGCAAGAGTTAAGACACTGAATTCCTTATAACCAGAGTAAACTAAGCTCCATTAATATATACACAAAATGATTATCTGAGGACTTCACTACTAAACTAGACAGCACTAAAAATTTTCTGGGCGAGTTAATATACTTATTTTTTTCTCCTCCTTCTCTTCATTTAATAGCAGAGTGTAGTAGTTAAGAGCTCAGATGAGAATGTTAAACAAAAATGGGTTTGAAAACCCACTCTACCACTTGCTAATTTTAAAGTCTAAGGCAAGTTATATAACACTTGCATGCTTCTAAGCCCTCCTTCTATGTAATCGGGACAATAAAAACATCTTCCTCTTAGGAATATTATAATGAATAAGCAAGAAAATTCATGCACAACATGCTACCTAACACACAATAATTGCCCAATAAATGTTACCTGTTATTTTTGAAAACAGAAATAAATACATGATATCTAAAACACACTTCAATAAATGTTTTAGGTTAATGACACGCAAATATGAAGCATTTAAAAAATTCATAATCATCCTTCACACTCTGTGCCTAGCAACACAATTAAATGTAAAACCTATTGCCAACTCAATTAAATATAAAATATATTATCTTCATTTTGGAAACTTGCCTTCCACCTAAAATTTACCGCACTTTGCTGTATACTTTCATTGTAAAATGTCTGTGGGATGAGAAAGCAAATTAAGAGAAAAATAAACAACTGAAGTGAATACATAAAAGTGAATTGATAAAATAGAGGAAAGAACTGGGTTAGTGGTTGAAGAAATATTCAAGAGAAAGTAGATGTCAAGAACTATGAAGAGACTGGGATTTCACTCTACTTGAAAGCACACAAGGCAGCGTGCCATGGTTTCATGGATGTTTCAGAAGATACAAGACTCCCGGGTCAGAGACAAAGGACACACAGAGCAGCAGTCAATGGATCATCCTTTTTGTGCTGGCTCCTCAAGGCAAACTTCTCACACAGGGATGTGAACAGGGCCAGAGGTCATCGGCACATACAGAGGAACACTGAGCCTAGAGTTCAAATCTTTTATCCAGGACAGTAAGGATACCTGCTCATTGCTGTGGAAGGAGATGTGAGTCTATCTTCCGAGGCTGTTTGCTGTACACACAGTCAGGAAGAAGGTGGTCAATGCCTCTATTCTCAAGACGTACAGAAAGGTAAACTATGGTCTCCCAACGACAGAGTTTAATTAGGCATTGGCGGATGGGTACATTTGAATAATAACTAGCAAACTGAAACCAAGAAGATTAACAAATGCTCTACAATAACTGTTTTCTGAACAGTAACATTAAATTCTACTAGATGAAGAATATTGCTTTCTATATTGGTGAAAATGAATTTTCAATATATACTCAACCAAACAAACAAAAAAATCAAGCTTGAAATTTGAGGGGGAAAAAAAAAAGAAAATTCTTCAGACATGCAAGGGCTGCACTTCCCAAGGACCCTTCCTCACAAAGCTATTTTTGGATGTGCTCCAGTAAATGAGTAGGTAATATCAAAACAGAGGGAAGAGTAGGGTGCAGGAAACTCAATCAAATACTAGATGGTACTCAAGGGAAGTCCCAGAATATGGGTGAAAGGACAGCCTAGGGAAGCAGAACCCAGTTCGGACTGGAGGAAAGGATGGAGAGGTCAAAATCAGTCTTCACGAGAAAAGGCAAAGTAATGATGGTTCTGATATTTTTCAACATTTGCGAAGTAACAGACATTTTGACAGACCTGATATTGCATGTGAGGAAAAACTAAAAATAAATACAGAGAAAAGAAAGCAGATTTGTTAAATATCAAAGCAATCAACTCAAAGAAAAACAAAAGAAAATGCATGAGAGAGGAAATCCAAGCCTAGTACCTACTTGGGTATGCACTGAGCAATTCTTACACAGCCAATTAAGCGCTGGCTATTGATTCAACTTAGACTTTTGATGTAACAGTATTGAGAGGATGAGTGAAAGAAAAGGTGACTATCATAAAAGTGAAAGTATTCATATCCCATAAAGGCAAGTTGACAGATGTCAGTCACTGGTAATCAGGAAACAGCAACATAAATACAGTATTTAGAAATGAGGGAGAATAAACACCGGAAGGCGCATTTGGGCAAGTTGAAACTGGTTGCCTCAGGAAAGTGAGACCAAGAGACTAGAGCAGAGGGACTAGTTTTCATTATAAGTCTTTTTAGTATTAATGATTTTTATTCTGGGAAGCTGACTTGGCCCAATAAATAGGGCATCCACCTACCACATGGGAGGTCCGCGGTTCAAGTCCCGGGCCTCCTTGACCCGTGTGGAGCTGGCCCATGCGCAGTGCTGATGCGCGCAAGGAGTGCCCTGCCACGCAGGTGTGCCCCCACGTAGGGGAGCCCCACGTGCAAGGAGTGCGCCCTGTAAGGAGAGCCGCCCAGCGCGAAAGAAAGTGCTCAAGAATGGCACTGCACACACGGAGAGCTGACACAGCAAGATGACACAACAAAAAGAAACAGATTCCCGGGGCCGCTGATAAGGATAGAAACGGTCACAGAACACACAGCAAATGGACAGAGAGAGCAGACCATCGGGGGGGGAAAAAAATCTAAAATAATAATAATAATTTTTTTTCTGAGTATATGTATCTGAAGTATTCAACAGGGCGGAGGGGCTTTTAGGTCTAACTAAACCTTGAGACTCACAAAAAGCCCATGGACCACCTGGCCTCAGATTCTCTGGGAGGAATAAAGGCAGGAACCCCAGCGTGCCAGCGGGGCAGCACCCTACGCTGTCAGGTGAAGCAGCCTCGCAGCACCCCCACGTCACCTTCAGGAGCTATTCTCTTGGACAAAGGACAGCTCAGGTACAAGGAAAGAGACCCACCTCCGGTGGTTGAAAGAACTACCCTGGCTGAAAAGTTCATGCCCTAGAGAAGCCAGTAACTCTTGGATCCACCTCGCAGACACCGTACTTGTCAGATATGGATAGTTTTTTGAGTTCTAGATGCAACCTTTCACCATACAAAGATACTTTGACACATCACCTTTATGAAGTTTCCAGAGAAGAGAGCCAAAACTTAATCAAAGTTTAATTTCTCATGCAGAAGGGGGAAAATGTTTTCTTAACCCTTTATCCACATTATACTGATATAAGCAAAATTTTTTTAAAAACGGAGGGGTCAAAGCAAAGGAGAGAAAAGAATGAGAGAAAATGAGTATTTTATAAGCCTGGGTTGGGAAGGATGAGTTTTAGATCAAGGTAAAATGCCTAGAAGGGAAGTCAAGGTAAAAGCTTTATGTGAAGTTATTTGCTCTTTGCTTCAAGTAAAAATTAATAATCTGACACTCTTGCAAAATAGTAATAATATGAAGGCTAACCCTCAATAATGGAAAAACCCATTACCATGGCAAGAGATGATACATTCTGAAGCCACAAGCTCTCATATAAACTGGAAAACTAAGTATTCAAACTCCTGTCATTCTAATTCCTAAAAGTAAGGTTGTACTTTTCTTTTATTTGAGTATCAAATACCTTGGTCTACATTTACAGATTAAAAAAAAAAAGATAACTTAAATTCTAAGTGGAAGCCACTGCAAACAAGTACAAAATTTATATTTAGAATGCTTAAGACCTGAATCCTGCCTCCATCATTCATTATAACTATTTATATGTGGTGCAAGGGTACAAATTTTTTAACTTTTTTTCTACATAACAAGGAAAACAAAACCCACATCTTCTACCTTACAGAAACAAAATAAAGCTTAATGCTAACACCAAACATCTGCATATCTACATTAAAACATTCAATTCCAAGGGTCAAAATATTTTGAGTATTAATTTAAAAAAAGCCTTACAATTTTAAGAGATTAATCATTTTCTTTAAATTTTGAAAAAAACTAAAGTTATACTTTCCTTCTTAAATCTCCATACCTATCTTTAATTTTTATCTTTAGAAAGCACAAAAGGAATTAAAAATTCTTACAGTACCCTCTTAAATGATTTACACTATTTTCCCTCAAGGGATTTGATTATTACCCTAACAGAGTCAAATGTTTTAATTGGTTCGATAATACTGTCACAAAAATGTTTAACTAGATGGTCTTTCCCACACTTTTTAGGTCATCTCCTAGACTTAATGAGAGATACGTTAACTATTAATAAGCTCTAGTATCCTATAGGTAAAATATATATTTGGATGTTGACAGTATGAATTAAACCACTCTTTATTTGGGCTTACAATTGGTGGAAAACAATTCCAGGAGGATCTGTTTCCAAGTCCCCTACGTATCACAAACAGGATTCCAGAAGGCTTGTGTGTTAATGTTGCAACTCTTGGTTAACTGCCAAATCGCCAGGGAAAAGTAATTTCCCATCATATGTGGAAGACAAGTGCAAACACCTGGGAGCAGGGACCTTCACAACTGGAAATAACAAATCTGTAACTACCTTGAAACACACACACATACACTGTGTAATGACATTTTATTTCACAATCATTATACTCCACTAAAGTAAAAACATCCATGACAAACAAACCCAAATTCAAACACCATCAAGGACAGACAATACCAGATAATAAACAAAATCTTATAAAAATACTTCTTATGTAGAGAGGGAAATCAAGTTGCTATACATTTAGGTATAGTCTAGTACCATTATTATATAAACTGTGCCTCAGAGAACTCAGACCTCAAAATAAGATTTAGAAATATATGAAGGATTATGCAGTATGATATTGATTATTATATGTGAGCTTCATCACTTCAACCTAATACCTAATATTCTCATCTCAAGCTAACACTGACCAAATGGGATGGCAAAAGAAATGTTTAATATGGTCAGAAATCTCTGGTTCCCAGAGATGAAAAAGAGAAAGGAAAGATTTCCTATTTTGAAAAATATACAACATGACAAGAAAATTCAGAGAGTCATAAAGTGGGATACAAGCTACCAGGAGGACAGGGAGGAGGTAGGGAATGGGAGTTCATGCTTCATTGGTTCCGTTGCTGGTAGGGATGATGGAAAAGTTTTAATACTGGATAGTGGTGATGACAGCCACAAGATTGTGATTGTAATCAACACCAGTGCATTATATCTGAACACGTTTAAAAGAAGCAGTTTTAGACTGCTTAATTTTTATTAGCATAAAAACTTAAAAAATAGACCATAGGATTGTATAACACAGTGAACCCTAATAGAAACTATGAATTATAGTTAATAGTACAATTATAATAATAGTCTTTCATCAACTGTAATAAAGTTTCCACGCTAATGCAAAGCGTTAACAGGAAAATCTGCGTGTGAGGAGGGATATCTGGCAACTGTACTTTCTGTAGGCTTTTTCTGTAAACCTACAGCTTCTGTAATGGAAAAAAAAACACAAAAAAACAAAAACACAACATGATTCCATACAACCCAAGGCAAGATAAAAGTCTTTAAAAGAAGAACAGATGGTACTGATTTATGAAAGCTATCTAACTACAGAGAACAACAAAAAATATGTATCTTTGCACCTGTTACTTGTAGAGCAGAATCTAAAAATTAAGTACTTAAAGTGTAAATCTGCTTCTCATAGATAATCTTAGAAGTTCAGAATATGGAAGACTCTACTGGAAATATCTAGTCTGATATTTAAACACATATTTGAGTTTCCTTACATTCTTCTTCCATTTTTCTTGTGCCTCAGAATAACACAAGGAAGACTTACATACTAGTGTATACTAAGTATCGCTCAACACAGCTAACCCCAGCAGCCCTCTGCATCAACTGCTGCACTCCCAATCCATGTTTATCCCAGATTACCACTCAGACAGCTGCCAACAACATGGGGGCCACGTGTGTTGCAGGAACTGCTTCTGCACTGCTCACTATTCCACCACCACGCTAATCATAGCCAAATGGCCACCCATTCGGTATCATAATTTTAATCAGACTAATCACTGTGGTTTCAGTTGTGGCTTACCAGAATAACAATACCCCTGTCTTTTCTATAAGCTTTGCAGAAAAATAATGCTCTGACTTAAGAATTTATTACAATGTATGGTAACCTGACCAACCTTGCCTTTTCTGACCAATAACATTCTAATCCTCATCAAGGTGACATTTAAAAATATTTTATTCTTTTAAGCTTTGTAATGGGTGGAAAAGTAAGCAATACTGACCTTCCTTGGTGGTGTATTAAGAGTCCATATAAAATACTTTCATTCAAAAAGATAAATTTCTCTTGGTCTAAAAGTGTCTTACATTAATAATTGATTTATTAAGGCTGAAACTAAAACAATTTTAAGTCGGTTTTTATTTGAATAGATGAGTAATAAAACCAATCTAAACATACATCGTCGTGCTAGTGACACATGAAAGTAACTTATCAAAAAAAGGCAAGAACCTTACAGATTCTAAAATATATAACAAAAAATAAACATGATAATCGCTAACATAAACGGAAAACATTCTATGCACTAGACCCTAAAGATCAAAGTTCTTCAATACAACCTCAATATAGTCCTCAACACAACCCTTCAAGTATTTTAATAAATAAAACACATGAGGTTTTTTTTCAAAGAGTTGACTGTGCTAAATCTTTTTCCTAATAAGATTGTGCAACAGGACCACAAGACAAATTTCTGAAACCATCTCGAGGATTTGAGGAAAATGTAATTTGGATAACAGAGCTGTGATACTGACATGCAAAATATCTGCTAATAAGGCGAGCACTACATAAAACCGCTCGATTCTCCTCAGCAGTATCATGAACTCTGAATGCAAACCCACCTGGGCATGAGTCCCACCTCTGCTGTGCCCTGACTGTTCTCCCTCAGCCCTCGTGGCTTCATCTCACTGAAAGGAATAACAACTGTGTCTACCTCATGAGCTCACTGGCAAAGGCCCAAGGATGTCACTACATGCAAAGCTTCTTACACACAAAATTCACACGTCTAAGGCACAGAGAAACAATTTTACCGAACTTCTCTAACACACGCAAACTTTGCATATGCTCTCTCCTTTAATCCTAACAATAAGGTAGGAATTCTTATTATGAGGAAATCAGGCCTAGAAAATAGTCCACATACATCTCCAGTGGCAGAGCTGGGATTGTGAAAACTTGTCAAGGCCTGCCATTCTTTAATTTTACCATGTTAAAAAAATGAAGTTCTGAGCATAAAATAAATGTCCTTTCATTAAGAGCAAGAAGTACTATCAATGTATCTTCTTTTGGAGAATTTTCATTTTAGGATGAACATAAAATAATGAATATTAAGAAGATTTCAAGTTACACATGAAAATGTTGCCAGTGGTTACCGCTGAGTGGCAGGGTTATAAGTGATTTTCACAGTCTTCATAACTAAGTATTTTTTACAGTGAGCACAAACTCTTTTAGAAATAAAATGACGTTACTGTTATTTTCTTTTTTAAAAAGACTACTTTAACAAAATTTATTGGATATATATCATCATATTATAATTTCTCTGAAAAGTTAATTAGCTACAGAGCAAAACTAGAAAGAAACTAAAACATTGTAGTGAAGTACAAAGATAGCATTGTTCATTGATATTGGTGTATACTATATTTAATCAGTCCTAGAAAGCAAGGAGGGGGAATTTTTTAAATTAATGTTTCTATCTAGTGTTCTGAACAGCAGATAAGTTTAAGATGAGAAAAAGAAATATTCTTGATGTTTACTATTTTATGTTCCTTTTAAAATGAAAATTCTCAAAATGAAGATATTTTGATAATTATTCTATATGAAAGTACATTTCATATTTCATATTTTATTTTCTCACATGTGGCATCTTTTCTCAGATGCCACATTAAATAAGTAGATAGGAAGGAGATGTGGCTCAGGCAACCGGGCTCCTGCCTACCACATGGGAGGTTGCTGGTTTGGATCCCGGTGCCTCAGAAAGAAGACAGCGAGTTGATATGACAGGCAGGTGCAACAAGCTGACACAATACATGACACAAGAAGAAAAGACATAATGAGAGAGACAACAAAGCAGGGAGCAGAGAATCCTGGTGCCTCCTAAAGAAGACAGCAAGTAGACACGATGGGCAGGCGCAGTGAGCTGACGCAGCAAGATGACACAACAAGAGACGCAGGGAGGTAAAACATAAAGAAAGGCACAACAAAGCAGGGAGTGGAGGTGGCTCAAGTGATTAGGC
This sequence comes from Dasypus novemcinctus, assembly GCF_030445035.2. Taxonomy (NCBI): domain Eukaryota; kingdom Metazoa; phylum Chordata; class Mammalia; order Cingulata; family Dasypodidae; genus Dasypus; species Dasypus novemcinctus. Next base: position 151,437,775 of record NC_080677.1, on the reverse strand, counting down.
ACTTCCCTCCCACCTCAGAGGTCCTGGGTTCAGCATCCAGTGCCTCCTAAAGAAACAAGGAAGATGAACAGACATAGCAAGTAAGAAACATCAAGGGAGTGGGAAGAAATAGTCAGGGAGATTCACAGATTTGACAGATAACTGGAAGAAATTTCAATTTAAGCAGAATCAATGAAAGAGTGGTATTAAGAGTGAAGAATCACAAAATGGCAAGTTTATCACTGGGTTCTACAGCTCACAAACACCTAAAGGGACCAAGATATGAAAACTGGCCAATTGTCCTCAATGATATAGACATATTTCACATTATTAATTTTTAAAGGTCTTGTAAGAAAGCACTAAGAAAGAATTTCATAGTCTCAAAAGTCTTACATCACATTATTTTAAGTTTGTAATAAACACATAAAGAACAACACATAGTTCCTATAACAAAATCCATTCATGTCAACATGTATTATATTTACACTGGATTATTATTTTCCAACACAATATTATAATTTAAAAAATGAAACGTAATATTTAGCTTCCTTGAAACCAGTAAATGGCTTGGATGAAGTAAGTACCTTTCAAACAAAATTTTGCTTTCACTCAATTTTCTACTTAAACACAGTGATGCAAAAGCTAGTTGAGGGAAGCAGATGTGGCTCAAGCGACTGGGCTCCCATCTACCACAAGGGAGATCCTGGGTTTGGTTCCCAGTGCCTCCTGGAGAAGATAAGCAAGACAGCGAGCTGGCACAACAGGCTGGTACAGTGAGTTGATGCAACAAGATGACACAACAAGGAGACACAAAGAGGAAAGAAAATGAGAGATTACAACAAAGCAGGGAACAGAAGTGGCTCCAGTGATTTAGCACCTGTCCCCCACATGGGAGGTCCCAGGTTTGGTTCCGAGTGCCTCCTAAAGAGAAGACAAGTACACAGTGAATGGATACAGAGAACAGAAAGTGAGCTCAAAGAGGGGAGGTGAATAAATAAATAAAATATATCTTTAAAAAATATAGCTCGTAGGCTTCCTGAAGTTCAAAGGATTGTATTTCCCCTAAAAAAATTAAAATATATAGTAGGTAAATATAGGTATACAGCAGTGATGATTAGTTTAAATGTTCAATTCTACATTATGGTTTCAAAGTTTATAATAATGATTAAAAACTAACATTAATAAAACTAATTAGCTATGTATTGTTGCACTGTCTTTAATAATTCTTGGAATCTGATACAAATGCCAAACAAATACAGCAATAAGATAGTAAACGTGTTATATTTGGTGTGGTGGCATAACTTGGTGTTTAAAAACATGAAGTCCACAGCAAGAATGATTTTGACACATTAACTTTTTTGTACTCAGTTTACTAATTGATAACTATGAGGATCAAATGAGTTAATATCAAATACTTCAAACACCACTTGGCATGTGCTAAGTACTAAGTAGGTATTCAATATGCCTTCCAGATAAATAAAACTTAAATTTCATTTAAAGCATATTATCATTTGGTTTTTAAAAAAAAATAAGTCCTTCCCCTAAATTCTGTGGAAAGAAAGCTTGATTATGATGATTAAAATGCTATTGCCCTCCCAGACAATGATGCAGTCATAAAGAGATGATTTTTATATGTTCCACTTTACTCCTTCTATACTTCTTCCCAGTCTTGAAAAACCATATAGATTTTCTTTGTTTACATAATAGTAATAAAATACAATTTTTTAAAAAATAAGATAGTATTCTTTTTATTTCTCTCTCCTTACCCCCCGTTGTCTGCTCTCTGTGTTCATTCGCTGTGTGTTCTTCTGTATCCGCTTGTATTACCAGGCAGCACTGGGAAACTGCATCTCTTTTTTGTTGCGTCATCTTGCTGCATCAGCTCTCCATGTGTGCAGCACCACTCTGGGCAGACTGCACTTTTTTCACGCAGGGCGGGGCGCACTCCTCGCAACGGGGCTCCCCTACTCGGGGGGCGCCCCTGCGTGGCACAGCCCTCCTTGCACACCAGCAGCACTGTGCATGGGCCAGCTCACCACATGGGTCAGAACCCCGGACCCTCCATACGGTAGGCAGACGCCCTATCAGTTGAACCACGTCTGCTTCCCATAATAGTAATACAAATTTTATTTGAATATTTATACAAAGTAATTTTTATGATTTGATATTCCATTGGGTAAATATATTGTAGCCTAACAATTCACTCATCATAAGACATTTTGTACCTCCTGTAATTAATGAATTTCTAAATAAAACCATTTCAGTATTTAGGATTACCTCCTTTGAAGGTAGTCTCAAATAAAATGTTTCAAAGGGCAGATGATTTTTTAGTTACTTTCTAAAGGGATCAAACTAGTTGATTTTGCTACCAGCATATTAGACTGCCCATATCAGAGCTTTTATGGGTCTCTTGCATATTTGTAAGAACAGAAGCACTTGCTGCTTTGGCTCTGGACATGCTTTTCAAGGATATCTGTATAGCTATCTGGAGGACAGAGGTGCATCTCTCTCCTAAGCAAAAGGCATGCTTACTGCCCATTATAAACCATTTGGGTTTCCTAAACTGAGGGTTCCTCTCCTGGAAGAATACCCCACTGCACGTGCAGGCATCCATCATCTGGGTCTCACCTCCATGAGACTGTGGATAAGGGAACTGAGACAGGGAAGCGGACTTGGCCCAGAGGTTAGGGCATGCGCCTACCACATGGGAGGTCCGCGGTTCAAACCCCGGGCCTCCCTGACCCGTGTGGAGCTGGCCTATGAGCAATGTTGATGCGCACAAGGAGTGCCGTGCCACGCAGGGATGTCCCCCACATAGGGGAGCCCCACACACAAGGAATGCGCCCCAGAAGGAGAGCTGCCCAGCGTGAAAGAAAGTTCAGCCTGCCCAAGAATGGCGCCACACACATGGAGAGCTGACACAACAAGATGACACAACAAAAAAGAAACACAGATTCCCAGTGCCACTGATAAGGATAGAAGCAGTCACAGAAGAACACACAGTGAATGGACACAGAGAGCAGACAACTGGGGGGTGGGAAGGGGAGATAGATAAATAAATAAATAAATAAATAAATAAATAAATAATCTTTTTTAAAAAAGGGACCTGAGACAAATATGCGGAAGCTCATACTGCTTGAATAATAACATCCTTGCATTCTGATCCAGGAGTGTCCTGTCTTACACAAGCAAGAGGCTGTGGCAGGCTAATACCTCCTGATTAGGATAAAATCTTAGACCTTTTCTAATTCTGAACCTATTGGGCTGTTTTATATACACATACGCAGGCATATGCCCCAATTAATCTGAACAGCAACAAATCTTGTTGCTAACCCAGTTTGAATTTAAGATTACTAGTGAGTGTAAACATTTCCTCATGTTTGCAAAATGATCACATTTGTTCTTTGTAGGATTATCTACTCATCTCACTTGTCTATTTATCATGAGCCTATTGTTTTCCATGAATTGTAACGAAGGCTCTATAAACGAATAACATTAATTGTTTAGATGCTATATATATATTTTACCAATTGATGACTCATTTTCAATTTAGACTAATATAAAGGAAAGGAGATAATACAAGAAAATAATACTTTTAAACAAGCAATCTACTCCTTTCATTGCTTTCCCTCTGCCTTCACTAAAGGTCCACACTTCACTTCCTGCCCCCTTTCCTTTCGCCCCATGCACCAACAGATATCAAGTATTTGCTTTAAGGTGTAACCTTTAGTCATATTTCCAACTAAAAAAGGTCTCTATTGGAAGGAATGTTTAAGAGTGGTGAGTGTCTAGGAAGTCCATCTGAACACACGACTTATAACTAAAATTTCTTGAATCAGAGAAAGGAAATAAATGCTGGGAAATCATTTCATTACATTTAATAACCATATCATTTGCTTTTGATTACACAATTTGGTCCAATTATGCTTGTACTTTTGGTTTCCTCAGGTTGTTCCCTTGGGATATAATTAAATCAAGAATTCATGATTTGCAAATGGACTAAAAAACCTCATCTCATTTTATGTGAAAGATTGCCTTATCAATATTTACCAGAAAGAGATACCTTCAGAGAAAGAGACTCATTACTTGAGTTTCTTTTACTATAAAATGATTGAATAAATGATATATAAGGCAAATATGAAATATAAAACATTACTTTTAGTTATAAAAATGAAAGATTTGAAATATTTATTTAGATCATACGCACGAATGTGAACTGTTTTCCTCTTGAAATATTTACTCTGAAATAAAAAAAGGATCAGGTTGTCTGCTTATTTGTTCTTCAAAAAGCAGACCCGACTGAATTGAACTACTAATAACAAGAATTTTCTCTATTGAAAAAAAGTTTATGAGGCAGTACTGCTGTCAGATAGAAAAATAAACTTTTTAACTGATAACAACCTAACATAAATAAGAATAATATTCAACAGTAAGTATATATTTTTAAAACCATACACATACATTGAATAACATGACTTGATAGCATAAACATGTTTAATTGTGTAAGAACAATGTGCAATTTCCTCAAATAAAGACAAAGAAAAGTAAGTATATTCAGAAGCCTTTCACACTTTTCCTGAAAAGTCTGCACAGCCTTTGTTATTCAGATGAGTTTTTCAAGGGCCAAAGCAACCTTTTCCCCTTATTTGAGAAAGCTTTTGAATACTAAACACTACTTCCTATTCAAACCCCTGAATCTGCCATTACACAATTTTAAAATAAATCTCATGACTCCTTTATCCGTATCCTGCTTCATCGCTAACAGTCCCTAGTTGCCTGTTCTAGTATTGGTAAAAGCCTATTGGGTTTCTCAATCTTTGGCTAATTTGGGAGCAGGCTCACCCCTTGGATATTAAATGTAAAACCTAAATCTGACGAAGCCACCCAGGTTTGGCTCTGTTCATCATTTTGAAAATCACCTTCTACAAACTAGGATTCTCTTCTAAAATGGAATTGCAGAGGTTGTTTTGTGCCTATAAATATTCTTTAGAGCATGGGTTCTTAATCTTTTTTTGTTCCATGGACCTCTTTGCAAGTCAGGTGAAAACCACAGACCCCTTCTCAAAATGTAGCGACAGATAATTTTACGACACTCAACATTGGAGGTCAGAGAAAATAAAATAATAAGTTGATTTTTTTTCAATTCAGCCCCACGGACCCCCTGAAATCTTTTCTCTGGTTAAGAATCCCTGCTTTAGGGGGAGCACCTCAAAAACATTTTATTTTATTTTTCAGTTCGACCAGTAAAAAGAATTTATTTGGGAAATGGGAGAGAAAGGTGGAAATATACACCAAGATTTGGTTTGGGCTCTAATTAGAGAGAGAGAGCTCTGCCTCGTGTGGTTACCTTTTAAACTGTTATTAATAACTAATGGTAGGGGCATGGGCTCAGCTGTTATTGGCTGCCCGCATATGATGGGGGCCATTGGTGGCAACTCATATTTTAATAAAATTTCAACTTCTTGAAAGAACCATTAAACCATGAGAAAATTTGTGACACTAGTCATAATATTGAAAAACTCAAAGTAGTTGAGTCGAACATATTTGACCTGGTCAAACAGTCATCTAGTTACACACCTCACCTCACCTGACGGGTTAAAGAAACATCAAGATACAAACCACATTTTTAAAAAAACAGAAACCCGTATTCTCATACTGTGGATATCGACTAAGGAGGAAATGGCTATGGTACAAGTGTCCTCTCAACATATTTACAACCCATGAGCTATAAAATACCCCCAAAGAACACAAGTCTTGCCCTGACACCCTGCGTGCGGGTCCGGGGCCGGGGCCCCCACTAAGTGCTCAGCATGTAGCCACCTGTGTGACCCAGACATGAGCTGAAGGTTACCAACTCTCCCCGGAGCAGAGAGAATGTCTTAAACCCAATCTCCTCAGAGTGGTAAAATGTCATTCCTGGGACTGTATCACCACACCCCATGTGCGCCGCCATGGGACCCTAGCAGGAGCCCTGTTCTCACACCTTGGGGAATGTCCTTGTTCTGAAACCCCCTACATCGCCCCTCATTTTCCTCTCTCTGCAGGGCGCTAACTTCATTCGGTCTGGCCAGCCGCCATCAAAGAGTCTCTCTTGTAGGTCAGCTCCAGCGAAGCTTACATCTGATTCTCCGCCAGGTGCGTTCTTTGGTCTCACAGCTGCACCAACTCGTGCCCTTCAGGAGTTGGGTTGGAACACCCTGACGGGACTGGACAGTTTAAAAGGATTGGTTTTAAATCATGTCCTTAGGTCAAAATCCTGGGGTTTCCTTAAAAGTAATGTCACTAAGAAAGCATTCAGGAAACATAACTTAAATAGTTTACCCAAGCATACTTCCTATTCACAGCTCTTATAAGGATTCCTGGAGAATGGGGTGGGATGGACAGGGGAGACAGACAGACACAGATATGCAAAAGTTCGTTTGGGGGTAACCAGAGATTGGATCATACCAGTTTTAAAGACAAATACCAGGGAAGCAGATGTGGCTTAAGTGATTGAGCTCCCACCCACCACATGGGAGGTCTCAGGTTCGGCTCCCAGTGCCTCCTGGAAAAGACAAGCAAGACCGCCAGCTGACATGATGGGCCAGCACAGTGAGCTGATGCAAGAAAATGACCCAACAAGGAGACACAAAGAAGAAACACAATGAGAGACACAACAAAGCAGGTAGCAGAGGTGGCTCAACTGATTGAACGTCTCTCTCCTACGTGAAAGGTCCCAGGTTCAGTTCCCGATGCCACCTAAAGAGAAGACGAGAAGAGACAGAGAGCACACAATGAGCATAAACAGCAAGGGGCAGGGGGGATAAATAAAATAAATCTTAATAAAAGAGAGACAAATATCAATGCAATGAACAGACTGCCAAAGCAGTGACCTAGAGGAAAAAACAATTTCTAGGAATCACTGTGAAGATGTGATAAAACCAGGAATGAGCTGATAAATGTCTCATGACTGGCTCTCAAAAAGAAAAAAAATTTAGAAAATAAAAGGGGGGGGGCCTGATTTGTCATGTTTGCCAGTATTCGAGGTTGAAATACTTCCACCACGCCCAATGTCATGCCACTGGCATAACCTCACTGAGCACAGAGTTGAGAAGACATATGTACAATCAACTCTTAGAAGATGGTAGGGCCCGGCTCTGTGAAAGATTCCTCAAGTAAGTACTATTAGGAAGGGAGAGAAGAGTGCTTGAAGATCTATAAATAAAGAAAATAAATACCAACCTATCAACACTCCTTACGATACTTAATCATACTTGGCCAAGACTATCACTTAGTTTTATTTCATATTCTAACAGGCTATTCATACATCAGGTGTTTAAATATTATCTGAACCAAGTGACAAATGAATTGTTAGCAACCAATGAATTTATAACAAAAACAACTCTCACTCTAACAGGAAAGGAAAATTTGTATCTGGGAATGAACTTGACCTGAGTAAAAGTCCAGTTAAAAAAGGAAAGCCATTGGCCACTGCAGCGCCTCTGCTCACCTCTGTGGTGTTCTTGTGAAATTAAAGGGGTCTCCCCTTGCAGAGAGGTTAAGTCCCTAAGCACAACACTTGGGGTGCAGAACCCAGGCTGGATGTCACGCCAACTCCCCCTCCTTCTGCAAGGGACCTAGAGCCAGCAGCCCAGCCATAGGGCTGCTTTTCTGATATATCCAAGTGCATACATTCGGAGAAGGCATTTCATCTTATAAATCTTTTAAACACTGAAAAGAACTTAAGAGAGAGTAATTATTTTAAAGGGTGAGGATGAGGAGGAAGAGAGAAAACATTTATGAGAGGCAGTAACGCTGAGCATCTCTACGAACGTGCCAGGTACACTGTGTGTGCTGCTTCAGTTCTACAGAAGAAGAGTACAGCTCAGAGTGGTTAAGCAACCCACCTCCATCACACAGCCAGCAATCCCGACCCCAGTGTCCACATATAAATCCGTCCTACTCAAAGGAGCCTGACTTGAGAGGAGGTCTTGGGACCAGCAAAGAGGGTGCACAGACCGCCACCAGCACCACGAGGGATAAATGTAAACAGAGCGCACAGTCGGGGACGGAAAGGAGCGCCCACAACCACCCAACTCTCCTCATTCCAGTCAGCTCGGGTGTGGGCAGAGTGGGGCTCGAGGCACCACGGAAAGGGGTTCAGGCAAGAGGCCCCATTCCCGTGATGCTTTATAAACTTATAAGGCGGGCCAAGGAAGAGGTTTAGAGAATGTCACCAACAGTGAGCCAGGTGAGCTTCCCGGTGAAAACCACGGAGCCATGTCAGAGGACGGCTGCCCGCAGCGCTCGAGGCCCTGGCTGAGCTGCCCCAGCTCTTCAGCGAGCAGCAGCCAGGACCAGGCGCTCCTCCCGCCGCCTGGCGTTCCTCCCGCCTCCTGGTGTCCACCACCCCCAGCAAAGTGCCTGCAGCCGGCACTCAGGAGCGCAGGTTAGTTCTTCTGGAAGGTACTGGGTCGCTAAGGAAACAACCTAAGGCCAAATGAGACAACTTGGCCGGGCCCCAACAAGCATGGACACCAACATCTACTTCTTTTCCATCCGTGCTTTCTTTTTGACCTACTGTATGAAGTTGCCATAGAAATTCTTAAAGGTGGCTGAAAGGTAATGACTTAATTATTTTCGAAAAGAGAAAATGGAGTTGTTTGCGTTTCTTTTTCATTTGGGAAAAACTTGGTAAGAGATGATGGGGCATTCTTCTTAAAGCTTTAATTACTCATTGCATCTATTTCTGTTCCACTTTTCTTCAGCTTCACATACTCACAAAGAGGAAATAAGTTGAAATTGCAGTAAATGAGAAATCGGGGCCCAGAAATTCCACAGGCACTTCTGAGTGAACCACAATTAAAATGTCCTGGGATTAACAGATTAGAGTGTGATGTTATAAAAGTTCCTACACAGGAAAATGAAAAATGACCAGTCTAGAAATGACAAGGCTTGGTTTTCAGGCCCTGGGGAAAGTAGGAAGGAATGTCCGAGTTCAAATTTTTTTCATATAACTATGTAGCCATTTTTGTAAAAGCATAAATTTATAAAGTAAATTTTAAGTGCCTGTTTTTTTATATATACATTATTCAGGTTACTGATAGAAGTGTGGAATAATTTTATCTCATAAACCTGAGACAAATAAATTCAAGGTTCAATTAAATATCCATGATTATACCTCTTTAGGAAATTAGTGTAATCTATTTTGTAAACGTTCAATTTATTAGTCTTTCTCGAATGCCTACATTTAAAACATGGTGCTAGAACCAAATACATGTTTCTCTAGTTGTTTCATTTTAAGAGGGCAAGTGATTCCAACCTTGTGTCCTGGGAGGGTATTAAAAATTTTAATAAAGGACACTACAAACTTGCAAAATTAAATATGAAAATAAGAGGATAACTGTTAACTATTAAAAACTTAACAAATAAATTACAAAGAAGAGCTAAACATGGGTGTGGAGTGGGGAATGGGAGAGAAGTAATACAAAGAAATGCTATTTAAAGCAAGGCAAGCTATCCCACCTCAGTTTTCAAATGCATGGGTCTCTTTAGTAATGTTTTGTAATACTATAGTGATTATAAAAAAGATTATATTAGTCCTAAAAGTATATGGAATCAAATCTAGAAGTCCCATTTCATCCTATCAAGTCCACTCCATGGCCCCTCTTGAGAATTAATCACGGTTCCAGTTTAGAAAACATGCTTCCAATTCCCTTCCTATGCTTTTAGGCATGATATATCCATATATTCATGCAATTTTTACATGAATTGAAACATATCATGCATATTGTATGAAACTTGCTCTTTTCACTTAACAACAAGTCTTGGAGATGATTCTATACTCATATTGTTTTAGTTTGCTAAAGGCAGCCAATGCAATATAACAGGAATGTGTTGGTTTTTATAATGGGAATTTTGTTAGGTTAAAAGCTTAGAGTTCCAAGACTGGGGAAAATGTACAAATCGAGGTATCAGGAAACGCTCTCTCCCTGAGGGCCCGCTGGTGGCGATCACGGATTCTTTCCACATGGCAAGGGACCGTGGAGACTCTGCCAATCTCCGTGCCCGCTGGGCTCACTTTCTCCTGGAGCGCAGCTGTGGGGGATCAGGGACACGGCAGTGTCTGCTAGTCTCTCCTGTCCCCTCCACGCCTCACTGCTTGCACGGTTGGGCTACTCTATCTGTAGCTTTTCTCTTCCCTGGGCGTGTGGATTTCATCTTCTGGAGGCTTCGCTCAATCTCTCTGGATTTTTTCCTCTGCCTGTACCTTGTATTCCTCCATTTTTTAAAGGACTTTGGTAAGAGGATTAAGACCCATCCCGGGCTTTGCCCTACTGAAGCAAGCTACAGCCCTGGACTGCTCTAATCTAACCAAAGCATCACAGTAGGTTCAATTTAAGAACACAATTTTCTAGGGTCCACATAAAAGTCTCAAACCAACACATTTCACACTGAACCCCAAAACTATATCTTCTTTCTGTATGTAAAATACAGTCATTCCATCACAATATTTCAAAAGTATTTCAACAGTATTAAGTACAAAATTTCATCAAAATCAGTTATAAGCATGTAGTCTGTCTTGGGGCAAAATTTCCCCTCCAGCTATAGACCTGTGAAACTTAGAAAACAAGCTATCCACTCCAATATACAGAAGAGGGACAGTCAAAGGAAAAATATTCCCATTGCCAGCAGGAGAAATGGAAGGAAAGCAGGGTCCATATTCCTACCAACAGTCCCGTCAAAGCAATCTAGGCATTTTCTATCGAGCACCTCACAATTCTTCCCACATATCCAGTCAATTAGACGCTTCTACACTTTTGCTTTTGTTACTTGCATAGCAGCATGCACCCCACTCCTAGTATCAAGCTGTATTAGTCAGGTTTCTCTAGGGCAAGGGTTCTTAACCAGGGGTCCGTGAGCTTGAATTGAAATTCAAAAAAAACATTCTTATGGGGAAAAGTTGGTGCGGGTATAACGTACTTATTAAATAATATACAGTATAATGCGGACTTAGTAAGGGGTCCCTGGTTTCCATCTGACTGGCAAAGGGGTCTGTGGAACAAAAAATGTTAAGAACTGCTGCTCTAGGGGAACAAAACCAACAGGAAATATCTGTAAATATCATGAGATTTTATAAAATTGTCTAACGTTACTATGGGGATGCTTGAGTCCAAATTCTGTAGCGGAGGCTGCAAGCTGGGAACTCCAATGAAGCTTTTCAATGAATTCTCCAAGACAGACCAGCTTGGCAAAAATAGAGATGGGCATTTTCCTTTCTGCCTGCTGAAATCATCACTTCTCCTTGTAAGGACTTCAACTAACTGGATGAGATGTCTTTCATTACAGAAGGCAATCTCCTCAGGTGCTAATGCATGTATTCAGCCAGGGAACCAATCAACTTACTGAAGATTTAAGTACACAGTATGTCCTCCCGTGACAATTAGGCCAGTGCTTGCTTGATCAAACAACTGGACACAATTACATGGCCAATTTGAAACATGAGCTTAAATATCACACATACACACATATATATATATTTTAACCTTAATTGCTTTAATGGCTGCAGAGTATGCCATAGTATACATATCAAATCATCTATTTAGCCACTCCTCCATTAACGGACTTTTAGTTTGTTTCTAGTACTTTACTACTTCAATCATCAACAAACTTATCCATGTGAAAACATATCTGTAGGCAAATGTTCCAGAGGTAGAATTTTTAAATAGAAGAATTTTAAAATCAGGTAGATATTGACAAATTTACTTTCATAAAAGGTTGTTAATTACATTTCAACCCACATAATTGTAGCTATTTGTCAACATTCTTGCAAACATTTGATGTTACAAACATTTTTGCTAAACAGTAACCAAAAAAATCAAAATTTTAATTTTAATTTCATGATTACTATGAGAGTAAACATTTATAAGAAGAAACTTGTCAAAGAAAATTTCAGTAAAAAGAGTTTCATTAAGGTAATATATTAAAGTTGAAAGGAATTTTTATTCCTATTGTTTTAGTGAGCATTTCACTCTGATCAACAGAATACAAGCTTTTAAGGACCATACATGGGAGACAGATGGTCAAAACAAGGGTAAACTTTGAGTGATAGAATGAAATAGATGACCAAACGGCTTAGTGATCATGAGCCCAAAACTCAACAGACCTTAGCTATATGTCTGCATCCACACACAAATGCTCCAATTTAAATTGTACTTATTATATAATATTATGGTCAGTTATTTACATGACAAAGGATAGGACTCCTCTTTTTGACCATAAGATGGGTATTGCCTATTCCAGTTTACATAATATATATGAACAAATTCTTGAATTGAATGGAAGACATAGAGATCATATCTAACATATATTTATAACATTTATGTAGCATTAACTGCCACAGCTTAGCCTGCTGTCTCAAAAATGGAGACAAGCAAAAATATATAGGCAAGTTACCATGTTCAACATGCACTAACCTTTAATCTACACTTTAAAGAAAAAAACAATTTACCTTTCCAGAGTAATCCCAAAGAAAAGTTTAAAGTAAACTTCACTAGTTCTTGATATTATAAATTTCCATGAATCATACACAGATGAAAACTATACCTTTGAACCTTCTTCCTAGAAATGAGCTCATAAAACAAGAAATCCTTCTTATGAATTCAGGGAGTTCTCATCCATCCGTCTAGTCACATATTTATTCAATTACTGAATGTCTGTGATATGCCAAGTACTGTCCTAAGAACTTGAGATATATGAGTGAACCAAACAGAAATGGTTTCTATTTCCTGAAGCTACATTTTAATAAGCAGAGACAGACAATACAGAATAAATGAAATAAATAAGTAAATTACATGTATGTTAAAAACAACACTATTACAAAATAGAGAACGGTAAGAGGAACTAGGTATGTAGGAAGTAAGAGAAGTAAAAATATAGCAGGTCCAGCAAGTTAAAATTTGAAATAGAGGTTAGGGTAGGTCTCCTTGAAAAGTAAAGGTTCAAGCAAAAATGTGAAGGACCCAAGTATCTGGTGAAAGACATTCCAGGCACAGGACCAGAGCAAAACACCCGAGGGTGGGAAGGAGCCCATGTTCTCATGGGACAGACTTCACAGGCTTCCTGAAGCACATCCAGGGAAACCCACCTCTACCAGCAGACTCCCAGTTTATGGAGAACCCATCTGTGTTCACGCAGAGTAAACTAGATAATACAGTGAACTGGGGAATCAGAAAGACCTCAATTAGAATCCAGGTGCTCTACTTTTCTAAGTCACATGTTTCTCATCCTGAATGTGGGAATAATATTGCCAAAATCTACCTTCTAGGTTCTGTTTGAGAATAATGTACATAAAGAGCTCTGACAGAGTAAAATTCAAGAAACGATAGTTCTTGTCATTTCCACTTAAACAGAATATCGCCCCAACTAAATATAAATAACCCAAAGAAACAAGCACACACAAAAGCATACACACCGCTGGGGGTTTAAAAAAAAAAAAAAAGCCAGCCCATGTTTTTATTATTATTAAAAGTACACTTATGAGAATTTAAATTTCAAGAAGTTAAACTGAATTATGTAATAATTACCCAGGTTTTCCAAACTATCTTAAAATCACAATGGTCTTTTTCAATTCACACAATCATTATTAAAGTTCAAATATTCACAACTGGCAAATTTATAATCACATGGGGAATTGAAAAGAAATCATAAAACCCTCATTCAGTTTTTATCTTCTTATTCATAGGAAGTCCCCATGCAATATTATTCCAGCAAAAAAACAGCTTACTACATACTAAAGATTAACCCTTATATTCCCTTTTATTTTAACACACATAATTATTTCTATATTTGAAAGTATTATCTAGGATAAAACATGATGATTTATAGATTAATGCCTATAAATCAAACGTTTTGTTTAATGGCATAAAAGTAATAAAAGAAAGAAGCTAAAAATTGGTGATAGTTTCACGTCATTACATATAACAATACATGCAAAGGGTAAAAAATACAATCGCTAGTCTTATCACATTTTCTAACAAAGAAACATAAAAAGTTCCTGAGAGTGAACAAAGATTTTCATAATCAAAATCTCCTGGGATGAGAATCAAGGCCAATGTTATTTAATATATTCATAATAATCTGTTGGAAGAAATAGACAACAAGATGTATTCCAGTAACACAAAACCATTTAGGTCAGTAGAAACCAGAAGGGTCTTTGAAAAACTCCAGAAGGAACTAATCAAATATGAAGCATGATGAAATTTGGCTTTTTAATGCAAGGTAATCAAGGTTCTCTCCAACTTCAAATTTCAAGTAAATAGCCCTATCAAATAAGCAATGTTTTCTTCCCATCAGCAGGCAACCAGGAAACAATCCCCCTATCACTTAAAAAAAAAAAAATCAAACCACACCCATAGGCAACCGCAACCACCACCACGCTACCCCCATCTGTTTTTCTTAGCAGTCTATATACACACATATATGTGTGTGTGTATGTATATACATATTTTTTAACCTCCCATTTACTCTTCACAGTCTTAGAAATCTGGGGTAAGTCATTCTATACTACTGAAACTGTTTAGAGCCATTTTTAAGGTATCAATCATAGAAAATTACATTTTGATTATTACCAAGACCTATTGATTCTGCCTCTTACTGTCTACAAACTCTATACTATCTATCTCCAGTGCAACAGTTTGGGTTTAGGGCCTTATTTCTCAACTTGTAACTGGACTTTCTCCCCTTTGTTCCCCTCTTTTCAAATCCATTTTGAGATGACTTCAGTAGTTTAAAAAACGTGAATTTTGTACCAATGTGAAAGACTTGATACCTCCTCTCCACCGCTGATATTTTCTTGTGATGATATATATTTAGCTTCACAATCTAGACCCAATCTAACTTCTAATATCCATCCTAGTAAACTCTCAGAACACCAGATAACTCACCAAAAGAAGTGCACCTATTTTATGTTACTGTACCCTGGCACGTGTATGCTCCTTCTTTGGCCAGGATTATATTATTCTTCCAGCTCAACTCTTAGGTGGGCTTCAAGACCCAAAGTGAATTATATCTATTATTCAAAGACCTCTGACACCCATCCCACCTCCCTGAATCTCTGTCCAACGGTCACATCCACCGAAACGATCACATACTGCCTTTCACCCACCTCTATTATTTCAGCACAGGGTAAGAAATCATCCGTATTCTCCACTGACCCACTAGACTCTAAGGTAATTGAGAGCAAAGTGGAATTTCTGACAATACTAAGCGTCAATACCTATAGACAGTATTAAAGAAATATCTAATAAACGAACACAAACACGGGCAAACTGAGTGTTATACTTTCAATTACAGAATAACTTGGCTTTGGAACTAGACTCAACTGGTTTTAAGTTATACCTCCATCATTTACAAGGCAGGTAACATAATGCAAGCAATTTTCTCATCTTTAAAAAGAAAATAGGAATGCCTACCCAGTCACAAAATCAGGAATGTAAGGTGCAGCACACAAATTCTGGAGCACAGCAAACATTTGGCAAATTGGGTTTCCTCATTATTTGAGGCATTTTAGACATAAATGTTAACCTGAAAAAAAAATCCCCTCCTTTGCATGTGCTTTTTAGCATGCTTTACACTGAAATATCCTTTTGTAGAAAGATATTTTAAGAAAAAAGAAAATACAAACGTTAATTATAAAATCCATTTCTATAATATAATAGCATAGCAACTAAGAGTCACACTTACATGATTATTTCAAAATGTTTAACTCTTTTAATGTTCCTAAATCACAATACTATTTCATATTACCTTTAAAAACAAAAAAATTACGGTACAGATTCACAATGTTCAAACGATGCTCCTGTTTGCGAATATAACTCAGGCATGCTTAAGAATTGGGGAGACCCTCATAATGAGTGCTAGATAGAAGATTTGTGAAAATTATGAATGGAAATAGAGTGAGGGCAATCAGGGGCTGGCAGCTGTGCGGAAGGCACGGGAGAAGGAGATGCAGTGGAACAAGCCATGTTAGCCAGCAGAAGCCAGGCAGAGAGGGAGTTTGAATCCTAGGGCAACCAGAGGAAGCTTCGTGTGCCAGGGAGCAGGTGGACCAAGGCTGCAGAAAGTTGGGCGCCAGCCCTCTAGGCCTCCCCACACCTCCACCATTCTAGGTAGGAGGCTTAAATGAGGAATAACCGGCCCACCCCCTTCCACAATGCACCTCCCTCTCTCCCCTGCTCCGGGACCCAGTTACAGTGAAAATTTTTAATCAGTGCCTCTCAACGGTATACTCATGAATAGGAATAGTAACATCCAGAGACAATGCAGAGACATAGGTCACCAAAATCTCCTGGTCTACTTACAAATACCTAAGACTTGCTGATCACTGAAGATGCCTAAAAGTCTACAAATAATTAAATCTGTAAATAAAGGGGAGAGAACTCATTTACATGAATGCACAAATTAATGGTTCAAAATACAGATGAAAGTGATTTGACACTTCACTTTGGGGATGGAAAAGAAGATTGCCACTTAGGTGTCTCTCAGTTACAGAAAGGTCAGAGCTCTACCATCCGGACAAAAGGATCATGAAAGGATCCCAACTTCGCTAATTCAAATCATTGGTGAGGGTAAAAAGTATTTTTATTATACACTATGACGCAAACAGTGAGGAACATTAAAAGCAAATAATCAAGTGACAATATGTGGAAGTATTATTTCAGAAGTTGCAATTTTACTTTTTATAGAATCAGTAAAATGCTTATAAATTTAACTCCATTTCTAAAGATTCTAAGTGAAATTGAAATTGAAATTGAAGATATCATAAAACTTAATTCCTTTTATATTTTAAAACCAAAAGTAGTAGTAGTGAAAAAGACTAAGTCTGAATGAAGAGAAAAAGAAATGGTAAAATCACTGAATCTGGGAAAGCAAATGTTTGTAAATCAAATGTATCAGCTAATACATTCATGGATTGAGATAACAGGAGTAGATTCATAAACTGAGGCTCTAGTTATAATTTTACTTCAAACCAGATTCCCATTTGGATTTAAATAAAAGAACAGTTCAGATGAAAAGCACTGTAGGCACAAGTAAATAAAAATATGTTTGAATTCTGCATCAATTCAAGAAAAAGTCAGCCACATTGCTAGTATTTCTCAACAGGATATTAAGAAATATATAAAATGTTTGTAGTTCTATAATCTTAATATGCTGACTGTATATCTTGGCTATATATATTTTTATTATCAAAGATTTTAAACTTTTAAAATATACACATCATTATATGAAAAACATAAGCAACTTTTACATATGGAAAATACTACAGGAATTCTGATCATATAGTAAAAATGAATTTCAAGTCCTCAAAATCGTGACTGAGGATCTTCAATGTTAGAATAGATTGTTGGTATGTAATTTGCTTATCGTTCTACCCCCAACAAGGCCTTACATTTAAAGATAAAAGGCAAGTTGACTTCTTAATGAGCTATATAAATTTATGGTAACACAAGGGCAGAGTGACTGGCAGAGAATATTAAAGTTCGCATTAGGTTTTGATTAGAACATAATGATAATTATAATAGCACGATTTCTTGAATATTGTGCTATATTGCTTTATCTAATCCTCACAAAAGTCTGCGAAGTAGATTCTTTTATCTGTAAGATTGTAACTTACTGACCCTGAGCTTGAGCTATATGTCTAAACGCAGAAGGCTCCATGCCGGCCCCTGCTATTTTCACACCCCCACTGAACCACAGAACATTCTCTCCCGCAAAGAGAAGGCAGTCCTCAGAAAGTCACTCTCTACCTGAGAACAGCAAGAACGGGACTTTTCCACCCTGTATCTTTGTGCCCCTCTCAAACCCTGCCCGACTCCACCCGCTCAAAAGGTACCAGCTCAGTCAGAGGGGCGGGAGCTTTTCTTCAGACCCCACCAGGCAGTCCGAGCCTCACTGAACCAGGATCTAACATTGTCTACCATTTTACAAACAGGAAAAATGAAACAGGAAACAAGTCCATCAATTCTGTCTACATCACACAGCTAAGGGTAACAGATATCTAAGTTTTTCTGGATCCGGAGCATAAGCTATTAACCATCATGGTATGATGTTTAAAACTTCCATAAAAAAATAAATAAATAAATAAATAAATAAATAAATAAAACTTCCAAACAACTGTATGGGAAATAAAGAACAATTTCCCCGATTCTCTAGATGAGGAGATGGTGGCTCTGAGAGGTGAGGTTAATGAATCTCTTACAGAGGGAGTCAGAACTAAAGCCATTTGAAGCCACCTTTTCACAGGCCATACCAGAACATCTTTTACTCCACATCAATAAAAATAACATCCACACATGTAATAAAAACTGACCAATACTTCATAGGAAGAGCATTAATCAAAATAAATAACTTGAATTTCCTCAAAAATTGGCCACCTTCCCTTTTACTAGAGACTTCTGGAATATTAGTTTCCATTAAGTGACCATTTCAATCCAAGCTTCTGCTCCCCAGGAAACCAGAAGCTCACTCAAGCGTCCAGTTAGTAAGCATGACACTGGGATCCAACTTTGGTGCGGCTAACACCCAGAGGCCACCCACTCCATTTTCAAGCACAGTGCTGTTTTGGAGCAAGCATCCAATACATACGTGATCAAACTTGAACTAATTAATTAAGGAGGCAACGCTCACTCAACAGATGGGGGAAATCTAGTGTTCTAGGGATTTCTGGGGCTGAAGGAATAGAACATTTGTTTAAATGGAAGGAACAGTGGCATAGTAGCAGCCCTTAGGAGCATGAGATATGCATGAGATCCTGGTAATAGAGGAAACCTAAAAATAGCTGAATTAGAATTTAGATTGCAGAGAACATAGAATAATAAGTTAATAAGTTTAACTTTAAAGCAGAGAGCAGTAAGGAGTTTTTTTATGCTTTTAAACTTGGGGGTGATGTAACCAAGTGGTGGTTCAGAAGATTAAGCAAATAGAAATATGCAAAGTTGATTAAAGAAGGAACAGATGGTGGTGGGGAAACAAATATCACAGCAGTCCCGTCCAAAGAAATTTGGCCAGAACAAGAACAGGTGTTTCGGAAGTAGAAAGACAGGTACCTATATCAGAGTAAAGGCATAATGTGTTACTTGGCAATAGATACAATATGCAGTGAAAGAAAGAGAAGAAAGGAAGAAAAGTTTGAAAACTGGGATGATGTGGCAAATTTAAAAGAAGAGAACCATAGGCAAACTGTGGAAGGCAGAGTGGCAGTTCCTCAAAAAGTTAAAAATAGAATTATCTGACAATTCCACTCCTAGGGGATACCAAAAAGAACTGAAAGCAGGGACTCAGACAGACAGATACCTGTCCACTGATGTTCTCAGAAGCATTATTAACAATAGCCAAAAGGTAGAAGCAACCCAAGTGTCCACTAATCAATGAACGGATAAACAAAATGTGGCATATCCACACAATGGAATACTATTCAGCTGTAAAAAGAAGTGAAATGCTGGTGCATGCTACAACATACTGTCTGAAATAAGCCAGACACAAAAGGACAAATATTGTGTGATTTCTCTTATATGAAATACTTAGAATAAACAAATTCACAGAGACAAAAAGCAGGATAGTGCTTACCAGGGGTAGGGATAGGGGACAATGGGGAATTACTGCTAACTAAGTTTTGGTTTGGAATGATGAAAACAGTCTGGAAATATATACTGTAAATTACATAGTATTGTCAATGTACTTAATGTCAAGGAACTGACTTGAAATGACAAAAATGATTTTTATGTTATATTTATTTTACTACAACTAAAAAAATAAAAATCACAGAGAAGTCTGGAATTTCCTGGGTCTTGGAAACATTTGGAAATTAACTACTAATAATTTCACAGGTGGTGAGGTGATGATGGCACACTGAGGCTGCCATGTATTGCCCAGGACTGTAGAGCTGCACAGAGACCCAGGTCCACGGCAAGGGTTAAAACTCACACTGTCCTTGATGTAGGGACCGCTTGCCCTCTCCTTGAAGGAAACTGCTAAAAGCTCACCTTCCTACAAGATGAATCCGGGAGATCACAGGTTATCTAGAAAGAAGTGGCCAGCTAGTATTTGTCAGTAAGCACACAGCTGGAGGGAGAAGCACAGAAACTAAAGTAACATGGAAGTTCACGAAGGAAGAACACAAACCCACCTGGAGAAAGGACCAGCTCGCACACAGGTAAAGGAGGAGGAGGAGAGGTCTGTAAATAATGTGATGAATGAACTTAGTCAGAGAGTGTCAGAGAAGCCAAGGGGGAGCCATTCCAAAGAATGAGAGATCAAAGTGCCAGTTCAGCCACTTACTAATAGCAGGGAAAACACTGTATGTCCCTTAAAGAAAACATTTTCACTTTCAATAAAAATTCCTCACATATTCTACTATTTCTAATACATATAAGGATAATAAGGCAGAGGATTCATTCTTTTATTAAAATCCACAACAAAAGAAATAATAAAATTTACAGGTTAAATAATAATGTATACTCTGTTCCCCAACGCAAAAGATAAAACTTTAAAATTCAACTGGTCATTATACCCAAACACAGCAAATTAGTCAAAAAGCTGCCTAAGGAGTGTTCAATATTAAATAACTAAATTAGCAAAAGGTTTAACACACTGATCAATGGAAAAAATCACTCTAAAATAACAAATACATTATTTTTATTTGAAGTAAGACCTATTTTTCTTGGCCAACCGACAAAAAATATGTTTCTCTTTCTAAGGGTTCAGGACATTAATGCCAAAATCTCAGCCAAAGGTTTATGGAAGTATTACTATATTGGGTCTGTTTATGATTAAAATACAAAGTTCTCAGGAAAATTAGTCCCTCCAGGGTCTTAAAAAATGAGCAAGTACAAAAACCTAGATCTCTGCTGATATGAACAAACTGACATTCCTTGCCTTCCTCCCCTCCCCCAATTTAATCCAGGAGAGATTCTTGAAAAGTCAAATATTCAATGTAAGCAAAAGATATACTATCTATGGAATAAGATATTTTTATCTAAATTGCTCATTATGAAAATGTTTTAAGAGAGTTTTAGATTCAAGAATTACAGATAGCCCTTTGCAATAACGAGTTTATTCATTAAAAGTACATTTGAGCTGAGATGCAAATGCATGAGAACGTGAGCGGATGCCACCAGAATTTTTGTCTGTCTCCCTCACAAAGTTGTAAAAGAGATACATGCCCCGTACTCACTAAAAAGAGAAAGACACAATTAAAACGAAAGATGGAAAAGATCTGAGAAACTACTATGTGCTCTTACTTAGACTTCGGTAGGAATGGGAAGAAAGGAAAAAGGGCACAGGAGGCCACTGGAAGGAAAAATATCCATAGGGTGGAGATCTCCAAGGTAAGGCAGGAAGAACAGGACTCACGAAGACAAAATGGAAGGGTCAGGCAGCAAGTGCAAAAGGCCCAGAGGTGCAAGAGAAGGTGAACTTGGCGGGCTGGAGTTAGTTCAGTCCAAGGAGAGGCCGACCTGGGAGTGCTGGGTAGAAGCAGCTGGGATCAGTTCATTGAAGGTGAGCAGGAAGACACAACAGCCACCAAGAACAAAATCATTCCTCCAGGGCTACCGTGTGATAGGTATGGTGTTAAGAACCTGACATTATCTCATGTAATCCTCTGAGACATATCTTAGACAGTTGGGCAACACGCTCTGAAGCTTAGAAACTTCAGGAACTAGCTCAGCATAACACAGGCTATGGAGTTCTAATCCAGGACGCTCGGTCTTGGAGCAGCTGTTAGGCACCTCAGCCTTTCTGCTCCTGGGATGCTCAGAGGCCTAAAGGGGTTTAAGCGGTCTTGCTCGGTAACCCGTATCACCGGGACCACAGGGGAGCCATGGGAGGGTAAGACAGGAGGTAGACATGCCTGTGACACCTTGCAGTGGGTGATCCAAGTGAGGGCTGGTGGCAGCCTGACCTTGGAAAGGAGAAATGGGGGAGGAGAGAAAGGGGTGAGTGTGAGAGACATTTAGGAAGAAAGGATGGGAGGTTGTAGCACAAAGGAATAGGACAAGTGAAGAATACCTCTCAAAATATCAAGGGATAATGACAGACTCAGTATTCTGGGCTATATTTTACTTTCAGCATCGCTTAGCTTATTAGTATTGATTCTATGCTATTAATGTAAAAATAATAATACCTGGGAACAATAACAAAAAAAGAAAATGAAAAACAAAACAACAACAACAACAAAAGAACTAACCTCTAGGGAATGTAATCACTACCACTTTCATACACTAATGCATACTCACATTTACACAAAGCTTTACTCTGAGCAGCTCAATGGTATATAAATTCTTATCAACCATGTCATTGAATAAATTACAACAACTTCATCTAGGTGTCAGAATCAGGAAAAATGGTACCAAAAAAAGGTGTCAAAACAATGGGTCACACAATGGAAAAATTAGGACATAAATTCCATTTCTCTAGTTACTTAAACACCATTTTAGAAATTCCACATTTGGTATTTATAATTAATATTTGTACTTGGATTTTTATTGTTTCTGGCCTACCTTTCTGATGTTACAAATTAAAAAAATATATAAAAGAAGGAAATCACTTCAACAGTCTCTGATCGGTCAGAGTCCTCAAACATTGATCTAAGCCCCCTCCAAAAAGAAGATGAAACAAAGAAAAAAAAAAGAATGTCAAATCCAAGTAGCCCATAAAAGAATAAGCGAACACGAATTGCCAACAATCCTTCATTGAATGAAAGGTATAAATGAGACACTCATTTCTGTTGCCTAACATTCTCAGCCCCCTAAACAGACCAATTCCAGCAACGCAAATCTAGTAACTCAAAATGCCCTTTCTTCAACTAATACCAGCGACCAAGGCCTCCTACAGAAAAGAACAGTACAGGGCGTTTAAGTTTGGCAACAAGATTGCATTAGTTTCCAAGAATTTTAATCTTTCAGATAGGTGGTTTCTATACAATTATATAATGTATAGTCTAAGACACAGCAGAAAAAAAGACATTATAGAAATAAATTACAGTAGTGCCTTCCCTTAGGGTATATTGAGGGAAGAAAAAAAACAATTGATTCTGCTTATCCAGAATTTATCTGTACAGGCGACTACTTAAAAACTCAAATTTTTCAAGTAGCATTTAGCAAGCCATCACCTTATATAAAAACCTTGTCCTTCCTGTCCCAATCACTCAAGTAATTTTCATTCTATCTGAATTATGTAAATTAGAACAATTATTGACCAGCTGTTCTCCAATAGGAAACAGGAACAAAGGAGATGGGGCAGGGAGGATGATAACTCAATGATAATTCGCAAAAGAAAACTATTTATAAATATTTATCAAGTATCTGAGGATTAAAATATGAAAAAGATACACTTTATGTCAAAGGTGAAAATCGTTCAGAATGTCTCATTTGATTTATTTGAAGTTTATGTGCTTAACAGTTATAAATGTTATTTAAAAGTCTCAGTGAGGCAATGGAAAAAATATTTTTTGAACTTAAAATTAAGATTTACTAGTTGTTTTATAATATGTAAGATTATTGAATCAAATTTTACTAATTTGGAGGAAAATAAAAAACTATTACGACTTTAATGAACTCTAACCACTTAATATCTATTTATTTCAGGGTTTGGAAGTTAAATTAAAAGAAAATTAAAATCAATATGCTCCCCTGCATTCAAACTCTGGTAACACTCACTGAGTCCCCAAACAGTTTAGAGGTTCGAAAGGAAAAAGGAAAAAAAAAAAAAAAATTAGAGAAAGGAAATTAAAGGAAGGAAGGAGAGAAGGAAATATTTGAACAAGGAAGAGAAGCAGCTGAGGCATTCCCAAATGAGCACATACTGAAGCACAGGAGTGGAGAGCTAAGTCTAAACTTTCTAAAAGAGGAACAAGGAATCCACACTCCTCCCAAACTCTTCCTTCTGCTTAACTTCTGCTGTTGATTTCTCAGAAGTGGAAGGCTGGCTCCTCAAAAACAATGGAAGTCGGGCTCAGTCTATGTGCTGGCCAGTGTTAGTGGCCTTCTGCTTGAGAGAATGTCCAAAGGCACGTCTGATAGGGCCAGTTTTAATGGACTGTCTAGAACATCATCTTGCAATAGACTGGGAAAGACTGTGAAAACAGACGTTTGAGCATTGCTGGTGGGACTTAAATTGGCCCAACACCTACGAAGGTTAATTTGGCAATATCCAAGCACAAATGTATAATTTCATTTTCAGGCATTTATCCAAGAGAGGTGCAACGCAAAATGACTTACATATAATGTTATTCAACACAATATGGTTTGCAAAAGCAAAAGACAGTAAATAACCTAAATGCCCACCATCAGATAATGGCCCATCTACACAAACAAAAATTTTTAAACTGTTACAACATGAAGACACTTTTTGTGTATTAATGTGGAAAGGTGGCCAAGCAAAAAAAAAAATCAAAATATAGATCATTGTAGAGTATTTACGTAAAAGAGTGAAAAGAATATATTTTAATATTGCTCATAAAAGCATGGTTTTACTTTTACAGGATACATAAGAAACTAATAGCAACAGTTGGCTATGGGGAGGTAGACTGGATGACATGAAGACAATGGTGGAAGGGAAAATATATTTTTTAAATCTTGTCTAATATTTGATTTCGAAACTGAATCTTTTCAAAAATCGAATAAATGATATATTCTTAAATTTTTAAAAAATGTTATTAAATTAGTACCCATTATAGTTTGATGAGTTATACTCTCTTCCATGGTACTGGGCAGACCACCTAATTCTGCTCGCTCTTCTCAGGTAGAGGTCTACTGAATTGTGAGCATTAAAAGGAATGAATAGGGGCATGTACCGTTATCAATTTAAATAAGATATTCTCTATAACCTGTGTGGGGCATTTTCATATAAGAATTTCTTTAAGGCATTATTTATGCAATTCATAAGAACTTTTCTAGTCCATTTGAAAATGATTTTAAACATCAGAAAGTTTTCATATCAAATATCCATGTATTAAACTCTGATAGCTTTGCTCAAAGAACTGAATGAAGAACATATCTCAAAAAGCAATGCACCTAGGGGAGCAGATATAGCTTAAGTGGTTGAGTGTCTGCTTCCCACATATGAGAGACTCGGTTTGATTCCCGGTACCTCCTAAAAGCAAACAAATGAAAAAACCACCACTCATTGAGGAGCAGATATAGCTCAGCAGTTGAGCACCTGCTTCTTCTGTATGAGGTCCTGGATTCAATCCCTCTTACCATCTTAAAAAAAGAGAAAAAGCAATACAC
This sequence comes from Dasypus novemcinctus, assembly GCF_030445035.2. Taxonomy (NCBI): domain Eukaryota; kingdom Metazoa; phylum Chordata; class Mammalia; order Cingulata; family Dasypodidae; genus Dasypus; species Dasypus novemcinctus. Next base: position 151,412,528 of record NC_080677.1, on the reverse strand, counting down.
TATGTATAAGATACCAATGGTAGATCAGGATTTATAACATCCATATTTTATTTATTGAACATGTGACTACCAGAAGTCGACTGTTCCTAGAAGAAGAAAAATTTTATCTCTAAAAGAAAATAGGGAGCAGATGTAGCTCAGTGGTTGAGAGCCTACTTCCCATGTATAAGGTCCAGGGTTCAATCTCTAGTACCTCCTAATTAACTAACTAAATAACTAACTAAATAATTAAAAATTAAAATTTTTCCAGGTTGGAGTCCCAGAACAATTCATTTTTATCCTAATGAAAATGAAAAAGCTCTCAACTTTGAAAACAATTTTTAAAAAACAGCAAAACAGCTCCCGAAAAATTAAATATATAATAACTTCAGGAAAACACATTAACTATACTCTTCTCAACCCAGCTGCTTATAAATTATTAAATACATTCAAATGTTTGGTTCAAATAGTGTTTTTCCAAATTAAGCATAAAACACATATTACTTTAGCTATAAGCATATAATAAAAAGTAATGTTTTAGATAAATATTTTTAAATTTTTTTTTATTTTTTATTTTTATTTATTACTCTCCCCTTCCCCACCACCCCGGTTGTCTGTTCTCTGTGTCTATTTGCTGCATCTTCTTTGTCCGCTTCTGTTGTTGTCAGTGACACAGGAATCTGCGTTTCTTTTTGTTGCGTCATCTTGTTGTGTCAGCTCTCCGTGTGGGCGGCACCATTCTTGGGCAGGCTGCACTTTCTTTTGCACTGGGTGGCTCTCCTTACGGGGTGCACTCCTTGCGCGTGGGGCTCCCCTACACGGGGGGCACCCCTACGTGGCATGGCACTCCTTGCGCACATCAACGCTGCGCATGGGCCAGCTCCACACGGGTCAAGGAGGCCCGGGATTTGAACCACGGACCTCCCATGTGGTAGACGGAGGCCCTAACCACTGGGCCAAGTCTGCCGCCCTATTTTTAATATTTAAATAAATTTTTAGAGCTAATAAAATCGCCAACTATCTTGGACCCATAACAACACTGGAGGGGGGGGTCTTTTTTTTTTCTTTTTCAAGGCACTGGGGGCCGGGGATTGAACCCAGGACCTTGTATGGGGGAAGCTGGCACTCAACCACTGAGCCACATTGGCTCCCCTCAAGTTGTTTTTTTCAGGGTTTTGGCTTGTTGTTTGTTGTTGTTGTTTTGTTTTTATTTTAGGAGGCACCAGGAACTGACCCCAGGACTTTCCGTGTGAGAAGCAGGTGGGCAGGTGGGAGCTCAACTGCCTAAGCCACATACACCCTGTGCCTCCCCCTTTATTTCTTATGTCCCACAAAAACCTCACTTAAGTAAGTCACAGTAGGTCTTACTCTCTCCTTCCAATCACCTCCTTTACAAAGCCTTTACTAACACAGCTGGTGTAGCAGTTTGATATTACTGATGAATTCCAAAAAGAAATATTGGATTATGGTTGTAAACTGATCTTCTCCTCTGGGCTTAATAGATTACATCGGATTCATAGGTTTACTTGATTAAGTAATTATGTAAACATCTTGTGCCAGTAGGGTGTAGAGTCCCCACCCTTTGGTGGGTGGGGATTCGCAGATAAAAGGCATGGCAAAGGACAGAGTTGGAGCTTTTGACGCAGGGGCTTTTAATGTTGGAGTTTTGATGTTGGAGTTTGATGCTGAAGCTGGAGCCCCAGGGAGAGAAACAGAGCCATTCTCCTGATAAGCTACAGCTGACCTTGCAGAGAGAGGCAAAGCCTAGAGAGACTCATAGTCTACAGCTGACCTTGTGGAGAAAACAGAGGAGCTGAGCCCGGAGGATCCCAGGAAGCCCAAACCCTCTCAGACACCGGCAGCCTTCTTGCTTCAACATGTGAAAACAGACTTTGGTGAGGGAAGTAACTTATGCTTTATGGCCTGGTATCTGTAAGCTCCTACCCCAAATAAACACCCTTTATAAAAACCAACCAATTTCTGGTATTTTGCATCAGCACCCCTTTGGCTAATACAGTTGGCTTTCCCAGGGATACTGCTAACACAGCAAAAACCATTAGGATGCAGGCAGAGAATAGGCAATAGATGGTTATAATGCTCACTTCTGAATACCTGAATATGGATTCAGTTATAAGATATTCTCAGAGAATGATCAGAAGAGATTAAATAAACTTGTAGATGAGAAAAAGCTGTGCTATTAATCATATCATCAGGTTTTTACAAATTAGGAATCCTGTTGTACTTTGAACTTATTTTTTCCATTTCTTGGGTCTTTATTCTGAAATCACTTCCATTCTTTGTGGCATATATAGATGCTAATTGACAGGCAATGATGTAACCAAATATCCATGAGTCAATACCATGGCTCTATTTATAAGGTTTACAAATGTATATGTTTTAATATTTAATAGGTTATCAGTTGATGATGATTGAAGTCTTTAGCTCATAATTAATAAATAAATAAAAAGGTATAGTGGTTACAAAGCAGTCAAACTAGTCCACCTGACAAAGATTCCAGCCATAATAGAAGTTATGAGAAAATGTGAAGACATATCAGATTTTTTTTCTCACTTTATTAAAAAACCTTACTTGGGAATATTTGGGGGAAACCAAACTGTGAAAAGAACAAGGCCTGTGCCCTTTTAGTGCAGGGAAATAGACAACCAGAGAGAACTTCAAATGTATCAAGGTTACGAAGAAAAAGACAGGAGAGATGGTAAAGGAAAGCAGCAGGGATGTCACCCTCTTTCAAATGTGGAGATCAGGGAAGGTCCCTCTGAGGAGGAGACATCTGACGCCACACATGCAAGATAGGAAGGAACCAATCGTGTGAAGAGTGACAGAGAACAAGTCAGGCTGAGGCAACAGCAAGACAAGGGCTCTGCAAGGTGAGGGTTGGGGGAGATTTGGTGAGCTCAAGGACAGCAATGCGTTTGGTGGGACAGTCATGCAAGGAGCAAGGCAGACAGCAGTAGTCAATGAGATGGATAAGACAGGCAAAGGGGGGAAGCGGATGTGGCTCAACTGATAGAGCATCCGTCTACCATATGGAGGGTTCAGGGTTCAATCCCCACGGCCTCCTGATCCATGTGGTGAGCTGGCCCATGTGCAGAGATGCCATGTTCAAGGAGTGCCATGCCATGCAGGGGCGCCCCCACATAGGGGTGCCCCACACAAAAGGAGAGCCGCCCCGTGTGAAAAAGGAGAGCCGCCCCGTGTGCAGCCTGCCCAAGAGTGGCGCCACACACAAGGAAAGCTGACACAGCAAGATGATGCAACAAACAAAGAGATGCAATTTCCCAATACCACCAGATAATGTAAGTGGACAAAGAACACACAGCAAATGGACAGAGAGAGCAGACAACAGGGAGGAAGGGGAGAGAAATAAAAAAAATAAACCTTTAAAGTTAAAAAAAAGACAGGCAAAGGCTTATTCACAAACAGCTTTGTAGGTCATGGTAAGGAATTTGGATTTTCTTTCCAAATGTATGCAAGAATCAAGGTGAATCTTTAGGTCTTTAGCTTGAGCAATTAGGGTGATGGTACCTTGTAAACTGCAGTAAGAACAGTGGGATGAAACCAAGAGATTTTTCCTTAGATACCCAAATGTACATATAAAGCAAGGAGTTAGGCATATGAGTCAAAAGTCTAGAGATGGTCAAGTGTGGAAGGCATCTTTCTGTGGGACATGGAAACCCTCAATACATAGAGGGGACTTATAACAAAAGGTCAGAGTAAGATCACCTAAGGAAAGACGTAGGAGATGAGGCCCATGGCAAAGCACTGGAGCAAAACACCCTTGGAACGGAAACCAGGCCATAAGACAGAAGGCACATAAGGAGAGCATGCTGTCACCAAGGAACATAGGATACTGTCAAGAGAAAAGGAATGACAAACTGTTGGGATGTTGGAAAGAGGAGGAAGATGATGATAATTGGAATGGGTCCACTGCATTTGTCAACACAGAGGCTAGTAGCGGCTTGATGAGCAATTTTAATGGCATGTTGAAGATGTAGTAAATAAATGTGTTTTGAACATTAGAAACAAAGAAAGAACAGAGAGAGGAGAGAGAGGAGAGAGAGAGAGGGAGAGATAGAGAAAAGGAGAGAAAGAAATCAGATTGGAGTGAGTTGAAGAATGTCTGAAAAGAAAAAGAACCAGTAAGCTGAGTAAAGCAAACCTTTTTATCAAATTTTACTTTGATGAGATATGGAGAAATGAACCAATAGCTTGAGGAACACATGGCAGTCAAAGAGTTTTAGAGTTCTTCTGTTATAATTTAAGATGGGAATTACTTGAGCACACCTGCTTGCTGATAGGAGACATCTACTACAAAAGAGAGACATTCAAGATTTGGGAGAGAGAAGTTTGATACAAGAGCAAAGTCTTTAGATTGAGAAGGGATGAAAGGCTGAACAGAGGTGAAGTGGGGTTGACATTTCCAAGGTTCAGGGAAGTTTCTTGCATTGTTAAGAGAAGGGAAGATATGAATACAAAGGTAGGCTGGCAAATTTGGTGGTGGGGACATAAGGATGCCATTCTAACACTGCTTCTGCTTTCTCAAAGAAATATGAAGCAAGATGGTAAGAGGCCAGTGAATGAATAACTTCAGAGAATTAAAGGGCATCCCAAAGGTAGGAAGGGACTCTATGTTTGTAAAGTTTGATGGAATAAAAATAAGAGCATTTCAAGGGTAATACAAGCTTCTCTAAAGGAGTGCAGACATGAAATGACACATAAAAAGCCACCCCAAACCCTTGATAACATTAGGGTTATGGTTTGGAAACTGCATGTTTATTTTCAGTATGTATTAGTCAGCCAAAAGGGTGCTGATGCAAAATACCAGGAATCAGTTGGTTTTTATAAAGGGTATTTATTTGGAGTAGGAGCTTACAAATACCAGGCCAAAAAGCCTAAGTTACTTCCCTTACCAAAGTCTATTTTCACATGTTGGAGCAAGATGGTTGCCGACGTCTGCAAGGGTTCTGGCTTGCTGGGTTCCTCTCTTCCAGGGTCTTGCTTCTCTCTGAGTTCAGGGTTCCTCTCTTCTTGAGGCTTGCTTCTGTTTCCTCTGTGTGCTTACTTCCCAGGGTTCCAGCTTACGTCTTCAGCATCAAATTCCAACATCAAAAACGCTCCAACTCTGTCTTTTGTCATACTTTTAATCTGTGTGTCCCCACCCACCAAGAGGCAGGGAGTCAACACCCCACTGACATAAGAGGTTTGCTTGATTAAGTAATCAAGTAAACCTCTGAATCCAATATAATTTAATATGCCCAGAGGAAAAGATCAGTTTACAAACATAATGCAATATTTCTTTTTGGAATTCATCAATAATATCATACTGCTACACAGTACATTAATATCTATGATTTGTTCAGCCCTAAGAACAGAGGGGAAAAAATGGTCCATAGACATATAGACCCAATGAATACTATATGGCCCGTACACCCAGGCCTCAATGAAGGAAAAAGAACATAAAATCACTGGACATAATGTTTTAGTCCTTAAAAACAGAAATGTGCCTGGCTCATTTTAGAACTATGTTCAAGGTAGCTGTAAAAACCTGTGTAGAACAGATAAAAAGTATATCTACCTAGATCATAAAATTCTAAAATTAAACTGTGGCCTATGAATGATTCAATTTCTACTCACAGGCTGCAGGAAATTGGTAGTGAAAACAACATACTGTAGGCTGAAAATGTTAATGCAATTTCTTCACCAGGATTTTTTAAAGTAGCATCTCCACTGCTCACTGAACTTAGAAATAAAGAACAAAATTTCAAAAGCAAATGACAAACAGACGGGCGACAATAAAGAGAGTTATAGTATGAAACATGTATTCTTTTCATCCCCATATTTAATCACGCAATTAACAACAAAAACCTCTAAGGCTGTCTGCAAGAAAAATATAAAAAGGCACCTGAGTTTCGAAGCTAAAAATGAAAATTTATCTTTATCCACAGTGCAAGCTTAAAATTTCTCGATCTAGCAGGTGTATTCGCAGGCGGGGAAACCATCAGCTACTAACAGATTCCTGTGAAGGTTAATCCACCAAGATTTTTCACTCAGTAGAATTTCTGACTCACTTCCCTGCTGCTTGCAGGCTTTTAGCTCCATAGGCCAAAGAAGCAATAAAAATAGCCAGTTATAAAGGAAAAGGAGAATTTGGCGAGAACCCCTTTAAATCTACATAACCCAGCTCCCAAAGCAGAGGAGTGACATTGTGCTCTGAGCTCCATTCTTATCACAAAAGGATCCTGTTGTTTAGCAAGTGGCCAAGCCGAAGCCAGCCCTTCCTAAGGCGCATAGCATTCTCCAATGATATTCTTATTTTTAATCACATTAAAAACAAGCATGTTTGCCAAAAACAAAAAGGAAATATTTTTTTAAAAAAGAAACACAGAGATTAAACACTAATGTCATTCTTGTGCCAGATTATATTGCTCAAAAAGAGCCAGAGATGTGTTTAAAAGATTAAGTTTTACTCTAATTCTGATACGATGCCTTAATGCAAGAATCCAATTCTGAAAGAAAGGATGATGGAGGCATTAGAAATACACAAAGGATAAATGGACCGGCCCAGCATACCAAATGGTACTTTCAACATGGAAGAACATAATATTTCAGAAAAGGTTAGTTATTTGACACTAGAGAGCGCTGCTCAGGAGCAACTATTAAGTCTGTCCTTATCTCACATGAAAGATAAGAAGGAAAGTAACAGCTGATGAGCACTTACACTGTACCAAAAACAGGATCCACATTTTAGCAGGTGCTGTGTCACTTAAACTTTACTAAAAAAAAAAAAAAAATCAGTCACATGGGAAGGGATTATTTTCTTCATTTTGTACAGAGTGAAGAGAATGATGTTTGCAGAATTTATACAGGCCAAAAAACCAGTGAGTTGCAGAGTCAAAAAACCAAACCCACTTATTGGGTGGCCAGGATTCCAAGGCTCAGCCATTCTACTCTGACACGGGAATCCAAAGCTCGTGGTGCCTTTGGGGTGAGATGCTGTTTGTTGCTCTAAGAAGAAAACACCTTCGAGAGTTGGATGCCAGTATGTGGCTGGCAAGGTTCTCCAGGAAAGCAGCCTGGCCGCCTACACTAGAGCCCTGTTCTTCCCTGGAGGTTTCTATTCCACAGCTCCTTGATCATGGAAAATAACAAGTGCCCTATACATATAGGATGCTTTCATCAATATATTGTAAAATATTAATATGATGCCCCAAATTACTTTTAAGGCATGCACTATAAAAGCAATCATCCTATTTGCAAAGCACATCAAAATAATCTGCTACTGGCATTACTATATCCAGGTGACACAACAACTCTCTTAAAAGGTTACCTTGATTATGTTTTTGGTATTATTGTGAACATGACAGATTTCTGTTATAAAAAAAAATAAAAAATAAAAATACTTTGGCATTTTATGGTGAAAACTAAATTTAATTTGAAAACAGTCTTGATGTTTTTAGTTTCTACATTTGCTATTGCTAGAGATAAACACAGTTATGTTTGCATCTGCACAGATTTTGCAAAGGTTTGCCAAGTGGGAAGTGATACTAATAAGTCCCCTTAGTTTTAATAGAAAACCACAGAGTTTTAGAATTTGGAATGAGGAGGCTTTGATTATTTTTAATCAAATAACCAGAACAGTCATTCAGTTACTTAGTGCCTCTGGGCTAAGAAACTAAAATAGCAACACCTTTACAATGACTATTTGGCAGTACCAGGAAGCGCTGCCTGTTCCCACGTTGGAATTTCCTATGTGTTAACTCAATGATTCTATAATCATTCCACTGGCCAGTTTGCAACTACTGTAATCCTATTTCTGAAGAAGCCATCTCCTAGTTCTGTAATCAAGAAGTTACCACCATTTCAGATTCTGGAAAGCAATTTTCAAGTCCTAGGTCTGAGCTCCATGAGTAGGCTACTAAGCACTTGGACAAAGGAAGTAGACCTTCACCTACGCAGGCAGGTCAGTGAAAAAAGCAGTGTGGAAACTGGAACCAGAGCCTCACTGCCCCTGACACTCGTCACGTTATAACAGCAAATTAAAACAGACAAAACCTAGTACCACAATTACTTACTGACTGTCTCGCTTGGCCAGAATTGAAATACTTTTTTTCTTTCAACTGCCCTCATGGAAAACCTGGAAAACCTGTCACTATTATATATTTAATTGCTCACAACCTATAAAATAGCCTCAATTTTTAAAACCTACCTTTAGCTTAGCTCTTCAAAATTTTTACCTTAAATTATAATGAAAAGTAAATAGGAAGCACTTTCATTGAAACTCACCTTTCCATGATTTGTGAATATACTTATTGTGTAGCATCAGAATATTATTTATAATGTGTAAATATTTTTAAATGTTTAAAAAAATGCCAGACTAAGCAGACTTCATTCTCCTTTGAGAATAAAGCAAATGATACATTTATTCTGTAGCATTATTTTACATAAAACTGTTTTGATTGAACACAGCTATTTTCAACTTCTAAGATTAAGGGCTCAGCAAATACAGCGAAAAGTATAAGCAGACACTGACCACATATTAGTCATTTTCATTTCAGCAGGAATAAATAGTGTGTGAAGAAGGCAAGGGTGGGGCTAGAAACAGATACAAAGGTGTCTATAATAAGAAAAAGAAAATATGGCATTGCCATTGCCCCACAACTCTGGCTTTGAGACTCTGGTGCTTGGATTGTGGGGCTCCTTTGTGGCTGGCAGGGTACAAAGGTCAGGGTGCAGCACGTGCAAAGTCACATCTGAATTGTGTCATCACTGGCATTTATGACATTTAAGGTAGTTTTTACTCATGGCTCGTTTCCTTTAGTAAAACTGGCCAGTTAGATCAAGTTTTTGCTTGAAGGAAAGAACCCTAAAACACGGGTTTTTCTCTAAAGGTCAGGGCAGTCATATCTCTAGCAGAGTTGAAGCAGCAGTGGAAAGCGCCTCTCAACCTTGTGCTATTGCTAATTGGGTGCAGGCCTGTTCACCACGAGAAGGTAGTGAAAATGGCAAGCTCCCAATTAGTTGATATTTCCCTTAATATTCTTCAACTTTCTGGTCCTTATTCTTCCAATCAAGCCTGGTAAAATTCCAGCCTCCTCTTCTGTGGGCTTTATTAGTAGCAATAAAGTGTGCAGATATAAGAACAAAGTCAGCTTATGATCTCTTATCTGCCAATATTAAATCATAGTCTATGCAGAGGCAGAGAGATGATGATAATTAAAAGGAACTCAAACTTGCCAAAACATCACCAACCATCAAAACTAAAGGTTTTGCTGCTTTTTGTTTCTGGGGGTCTCAGAGTGAAAATCGCAGACACAGAAAAGCTCCTTCAAGGTAATATGTTTTTGACAACTCATTTAGTTTTCAAATCCTTTGTGTTTCCTCTTAGGTCCCTGAGAAAAAGGAAGTCACAAGATTAACTCAAGAAAGGGTTGCTCTTTCAAGCTACACAGTCCTCAACCTGGTGAAATGATCCTGATAAGCATTCAGCTGGATGCTAGTCTATCAGAGCATGGTGAATTAGTCACTGGAAAGCAAGGCTCCTGGTTCTGGAGCTCATGTTATACCTGAAACAAGTGGTTTCCTGGTAAAGAGTTCTAAGAACATACAACACCTACCTTTTCTTAAAAAGTACAACTTACCAATATTCTGAGAGAAGGAAAGACGTTCCAGTGCCCCTTAGATATCAATCCCACACAAAGAATAAGTCACCCTCAGCGTCTAAAGGTACCTGCTAGCTCAGCACTTGAACACAGTCTTTTGTCCTTTCATCTCTAGTCTTTGTTCCCACTGGGAGAGCTGATGTGGTCATAATTGCCTTCAAAAACAAAGATAATGAGAGACAAGCACTCTAGCAGGAAATAGAGCAAAAACAAAACCACTGGAGGCAAATAAAATCTAGAACTCCATTGACCTCTTCCAACCAGATGGCAAAACTAAAGGAAAAGAGCTATCAGTTCTATCCTGATGAAGCCAACAGAAGGTGGGTGTGTTTTTAAGCACACAACCATTCTTTGATTTATGTGATGCTATTGCTTAATTATCTTTTCAGGGCAAAAACTAAGAAGAAATGAATCCACAAAACAAACATCAGGCTACTAAAGTCGTATGACTGATGGGGAATATTTAACAGAATAAATTCACTATTAAAGACAGTTGGACTGGCTTTCCAGTGTTATCTAGCAAAACCTATTCTTCTTCTGCCCAAATAGCACAGTGCTTATTTCAAGCCAAATTTTTAAAAAGGTTTCCTTTCACTCTCCTTGTCCTGTTGAATAATTTTCACACTAATTACTTTTCCTGCTGATGGGAAATCACCAATGGCTTCTACTTTTCTAGGTACACACAATTTCATTATAGTCAATTTAATGAAGGAATCATCATTTTTAAAAGTACACCCAGGAAGATGTTTTAGGCTTAAGAATCAATTAGCCCCTCTACTAAGTATATATCCAAAATAATTGAGAGCAGGGACTCAAACAGATATTTTCACACCAATAATAGAAGCATTCTTCATAATTGCCAAAAGATAGAAGAAACTCAAGTATTCAACTCATGAAATGGATTAGTAAATGCACTATATATATACAATGGAATATTATTCAGCTGTAAAAAGAAATGAATTCCTGATACATGTGACATCATGAACACATCCATGTTGTGAGAAATAAGTCAGATACAAAAGGACAAATATTGTATGATGTCATTGATTTGAAACTATTAGAATAAGCAGACTCATATAAAGTCAGAATCTAGAATACAGGTTACCAGGGCACAGGGTGGAGATTGAGAATGGGAAGTTAAGGCTTGAAAGATACAGGGTTCCTATTTGGAATGATGGAGATGTTTTGTTAATGGATGGTAGTGATGGTAGCACAACATTGTGAACATAATTAACTGCCCTGAAATATATACTGAATATGATTAAAGGGGAAAAAGTTAGATTGCCTATATAGAAACAGATTTTTTTTTTAAATCCATGGAACTACCCTACAGAAACTGTGAATCATGGAATTTAATTAATATTACAATTATAAAAATGCACTATTTTCAATTGTAACAAATGTTCCCCACCACTGCAAGGTGTTGGTGGTGGTGTAGTATCCAGGAATCCTGTATTTCATGCATGATTGTTCTGTAACCCACAACTTCTCTAATGAAGAAAAAAAGTTTTTAAAGAATCAATTAGCTAATGTATCCCCAAAAATAGGGGAGGAAGAGATGGTTGGGCACCAACTTCAGCTACTGATGAGTAAACTCAGCGGGCTAAAGAACAATCCTGAGAAAAGCTAAAGTTTGAGGCTGTCCACGCCAGAAAGAGGCCAGGAGCCACCGTCTTAACTCTGCACCTGGCATGAGGAGAAGCGGAGGGGACTGAAAATCCCAGTGCTGGTGGGGACCGCCTTCTTTCCATCCAGGTCAGATTCTAGTCTAGCCTAAGACCCAGTGCCACCTCCAACAGGGAGAAAGCTGCAGGGACCTGCACCAGCCTCTTCAGGAAATTGCCCGCCAAGCCGTGGAGGCTGGTGATTACCCTCCTCTAGCAGCAGGAGGCAACCCAGGAGCTATTCTGTGGCTGGAATTGGAAGCTCCATTTCACAGAAACAGGGGAGGAGGAGAAGGTTGGCTGCCAATTTCAGCTACAGACTCGGCTGGCTAAGATATAACCCTGGGAGGGAAGTGGACTTGGCCCAATGGATAGGGCATCCGCCAACCACATGGGAGATCCGTGGTTCAAACCCCAGGCCTCCCTGACCCGTGTGGAGCTGGCCCATAAGCAGTGCTGATGCCCAAAGGAGTGCCCTGCCACACAGGGTGTTCCCCGTGTAGGGGAGCTCCACGTGCAAGGAGTGCGCCCCGTAAGGAGAGCCGCCCAGCGCGAAAGAAAGTGCAGCCTGCCCAGGAATGGCGCCGCACACACGGAGAGCTGACACAACAAGATGACGCCACAAAAAGAGACACAGATTCCCAGTGCCACTGATAAGGATAGAAGCGGTCACAGAAGAACACACAGTGAATGGACACAGAGGACAGACAACTGGGGGAGAGGGGAGAGAAATAAATAAAAAATAAATCTTAAAAAAAAAAAAAAAAAAAGATATAACCCTGGGAACAGCTAGGGCATGAATTTGCCCAAGTCGGAAAGAGGCTGGTGGTCACCATTTTTACTCCACCCCCATCCTGAGGGGAAGCCAGGACCGAAAATCACAGTGACATAGAAACCAGTTACTCTCACCCAGATGGGCCTACAGACCTCCCTCTGGCAGGGAGGAGGTTGGTGAGCCCTGCACCAGCTGATGCAGGTAACTGTGGGTATCTTTGGCTGGCATAGACTGAAAATCGGATGTGTACCAGGGCAACTGCAGTCATCTTGTACCTGCACTGAAGAGACTGCTGCCCACACCTGCAGCTCCATCCCCACCCCAGGCAGGGAAGAAAAGGGCATGAAGTTTCACCAGTTTCCCTGGGCAACTACAGTCTAGGCATGCATGACTCGGATTGTTCCACACAGCTATGACTCTGTCCCTACCTCTGGCAAAGGAGAAAGTTGGGAGAAGCTTCATTAGTCCCTGGAACAGTTAGGGCAGCTTGAGCCTCCATGGTTTATGGCACCAATTACAACCTTAGCTCCTACTGCATAACCAGCAAGGGAGAAAGGGCAGGAAGCCCTAAACTAAAGAGAAAACCTGCACCCAGAATAAATACTCTAGTAAACCAGATACAAAGACACCAACAAAAAATTACAATCCACATCAAGAAACAGGAAGCTATGGCCCAGTTAAAGGAACAAAATAAGCCTCCAAATGACATAAAGGAATTGAGACAACTAATCACAGATGTTCAAACAAATCTCCTTAATAAATTCAATGATATGGCTAAAGAGATTAAGGATATTAAGAAGACACTGGATGAGCACAAAGAAGAATTTGAAAGCATACATAGAAAAACAGCAGATCTTATGGGAATGAAAGGTGCAAAAAATGAAATTCAAAACACATTTGAAGCATATAATAGCAGATTTGAGGAGGCAGAAGGAATAATTGGTGAGCTTGAAGAAAAGGCCTCTGAAAGTGAACATACAAAAGAACAAATGAAGAATGGAAAAAATTGAACAAGATCTCAGGAAATAAAGGAAAGCAAAAGGTGTGTAGACATATATGTCGTGGGTGTCCCAGAAGGAGAAGAGAACGGAAAAGGGGGCAGAAGGAATATTTGAAGAAATAATGGTAGAAAATTTCACAACCCTATTGAAGGACATACATATCCATGTCCAAGCAGCACAACATACTCCCATCCAAAAAAACGCCAATAGACCCACTCTGAGACACATACTCATCAGAATGTCAAAGGCCAAAGACAAAGAGAGAATTCTAAGAACAGCAAGAGAAAAGCAATGCATAATATATAAGGGATACCCAACAAGATTAAGTGCTGATTTCTCACCAGACACCATGGAGGCAAGAAGATAATGATCTAATATATTTAAGATACTACAAGAAAGAAACTTCCAGCCAAGAATCTTATATCCAGCAAGAATGTCTTTCAGAAATAAGGATAAGATTAGAACATTCACAGATAAAGAGAAACTGAGAGAATTTCTAAGCAAGAGACCAGATTATCAGGAAATAGTAAAGGGTGTGTTAGTGCCTGAAAAGAAAAGACAGGAGAGAGAGGCCTGGAAGAGAGTCTAGAAATGAAGATCATATCAATAAAAGTAACTAAAAGTATCAAAAGAGTGGTGAAAATAAAATATGACAGATAAAACTCAAATAGTCAGGAATAAATTTAATCAACAATGTAAAGCACTTGTATTCAAGAAACTGCAACTCTGTGTCAAAAGAATTCAAAAAAGACCTAAATAACTGGAAGAATATTCCATGTTCATGGATTGGAAGACTAAATATCATTAAGATGTCAATTCTACTCAAATTGATATACAGAGTCAATGCAACCCTGATAAAAACTCCACCAGCATTTTAAAAAAAAATTGAAAACATGATTATCAAATTTATTTGGAAGGGTAAGGGGTCCTGAATAGCCAGAAACATCATAAAAAGGAAAAGCAAACCCTCATCTCCAGACTTTAAATCATAATACCTACCTATAGTGGCAAAAACACCATGGTACTGGCCTAAAGACAGACACAATACACCAATGGAATCAAATTTCTGTTTCAGAAACAGACCCTCACATGTGCAGTCAAGTGATTTTTGACTAGCCTGTCAAACTCACACAGCTCGGACAGAACAGTCCATTCAGTAAAGTCGTGCTGAAAGAATTGGATATCCATAGCCAAAAGAAGGAAAGAGGACCCCTATCTCACACTTTATCCAAAAATCAACTCAAAATGGATCAAAAATCTAAATATAAAAGCAAGAACCATAAAACCTCTAGAAGAAATTATAGGAAAATATCTTCAAGCCCTGGTGGTAGGTGGTGGATTCTTAAAGGAGATAGGAGAAGGACTGAGATGGACTACTGATGTTTAATGTATGTAGAAATTTTAATTAGCTTTACTGTAAAAGTGTGGAAATGTATAGAGTGGATGGTAACAAATATGAGTAACCGCTAGTTTATAAATGGGGATGTGGCTGAAAATGGTAGTTTAGGTATGTAAATGTCAATTGACAGAATGCTAGCTAGAGAATAATCTAGGAATTGAATAGCACAGTAAACCAAGAGGTGGGTGAGAATTGTGGTTGATGGTACAGATACAAGAGTGTCCTTTGTTGAGTTAGAGCAAATGTATATCCCTACTGCAGGGTACTGGGAACACATGGGAAAAATACATCTGGAGTGACCTATGGACTGTGGTTAGCAGTAATAATATAATACTTTTGCACCTATGCCAAAGATATATTGTGTTGATAATGAGGAAGTATGGAAAATGTGAGTCAAATGCACACTATGGACATGGTAACAATTAGATAATATTATCCTATCTGTAAACAAATATTCTACCACAGTGTGGTGTGTTGATAGAGGGGTGTTGTTTGGGAATTCTTCACATGTGCACGATTGCTTTATAAGTTTACAACTTCTGTCATAAAAAATAGATTTAAAAAGTAATAATATGGGGGATTGGGGAAAAATACACCAAATGTAAGATATGGACTGTGATTAGTAGTAAGATTTTGACAATATTCTTTCATAATTTGTAAGAAACATCTCACGACAATGCAAGGTGTTGGTGGAGGGTTGATATATGGGACCCCTCTATGATGTTATGAATATTTGCTCTGTAAGTTCACAACATTTACTATACACTTAATTGTTGATGTATGGGAGCCCTCGATGATGTTATGAATGTTTGCTTTGTAAGTTCACAACATTTACTATATACTTAATTGTTTATGTATTTTCATATATAAATGATATAAAGATAATAATAATAGGGAGGGTTGGGTAAAAATACTTGTTAGCAGTAATATTTTGACAATGCTCTTAAATCATTAGTTAAAAAGGTTTAACAACAATGTAAAGTGTTGTTGGTAGGGTGAGTTATGAGAGTCCTGTATAATGTTATATATATTTGTTTTGTAAGTTTGCAACTATTACTATACACTTATTGTTTATTTATGTTTGTGTGTGGGTGATATATTTCAATAAATTAATTAAAAAAAAAAAAAAAAGAACCATGAAGAAGAAAAAGGCCCTGCTTCTCCTCCTGTAAGAATTTGTTGGCCGGAGCGCTGGCAGGAAAGGACAAGTCAGAGAACAAAGCCAACAGTCTGATGACTACACAAAAAGAAAGAGAATCTAGATTCACCGTGATGTCGCTGAGCTCCAAGTTAAACCCTCTCGGTCTTCCTCACCTCTAGAAATTTTTGTTCTATTAATTAGAAATTTCTCCTTATAACTTAATCTGCTTTTAGTTAAATTATTATTAGCAGCCACATTTTTTTCTAATGAACACATTAAGATGTATTGATTGCTTCCAGGTGCAGGCATGAGCCCTTTGCAGTTTTTATATCAGTTGACAGCAACCATATGAGGAGGGTTCTCTGGTTAGCATCATTTGACAGATAGGTAAACTGAGGTATGGACAGATTTAGTAAAACTACCAAGTCACAAAACTCAGATTGAAAAAATAGCTAATTAGACTGACAAGCCAGTCTGACACTAGTGTCCAAGCTAAACTAACTAAATCTTAAAATCATTCATTTCAAAGAGATAATGAAATATCATCAATTAACATTAAAATCTGATGATATTTTGAGAAAATTTCTTAAAGAGAACTTGCAGGTGTTTTTCACTAATTTAAAATTATTTCCATCCCACAATGACTGCATGCTAACCTTTGTTAGGGTAAAAATCAGCACATTTGACTTACCATCAATAGTATCAAAGGAAAACTGTTCTTTTTGGTTGTTGTTTCACATCTGCCACATACCCTCTCACACATAATTATTTTAGAAGATTCACAATATAAAACAAACAGCGAGATGAAATAAGAAAAACAGTTTCTCTCCACTGATATCACTAATCTAAATGGAAAAACGTCTACTTCCATATCTAGGCAACAAAGTTATCAATGAATTAAAAATTACTGAAACAGATCAATGACAAAATATTCTTCCACTGAATACTCACCTAGTTTTCCATCCATGTGAACTTTAAGAAACTAACCAAGTGACACATATGTACCTTTTTATTATCAAAACTATTAAAATTACAAAGAAAACACTGGGATTCTAGCAATAAAGAAAATACTGTGACTAACAACAACAACAACAAAGACTTTAAAAGAGTCACACTGAAAAATTTCGAATTTTATACATCAAAATTTACCAGTTTAATTCTTAGTCTACATATGAAGCTAAGGCAAATTTGCTTCTCTAACAATGATGTAACAATTTTGCAAATGGTCACTCTTCCCAAGATGGAAAACAGTTTTTCTACTGAGTGGTAAACTATTCTGATTTCATGAATTGCAAATGACTATCATGCAGAGTGAACTAGTCAATTCTAAATACCATAAAATAGGTCCTTGACATTTATGAAGGGATAAATCCCGAAACCTGACAAAATAATCTAAATTCTGCAACATCACTATATCATAGGTTTCTCTCATAAAAGGAAGTCTGGCATAAGAGAAATTTTTAATTTGCTTCTTTGGATCTTATGAGTTATTGTCGGTCCATGAAGAAAAGATTCTATGGGCTGCCTTGAAAGTCTATTCACTAACTGCATATCTATAGCCAAATACCTGTGCTTCAACAACAGTATAAACTCTAAAGTCATGGTCCTTTAGAATCCATAGTAAATAATCATAACTTCTCATAAGAAATCTTTGATCAGGGACCATCAAAGAAATATCCTGAAATATCTAGAGTTAATGAACTCTAAAACAAAGGTTGTCAAGAATAATTTACCTTTAATCATCATTGTAATGGGGGGACACATCTTTGGGGTATGGCAAGAATGTTCCACCAATGACACATGTATTGGCATTCATTGATGTTACCTGGTGCTTCTCCAGCCACTTGTCCACCATTGGATGACTGGCGCTCAGAGACGAGCGAGCATTGTCTCTCTGAAATTGGTTAGACCAGTTACTAGTATCCCGTGGGAGGCTTCGGTAGTTCTCATCTTTCTATTCAAAAAGAAACAAAAAGATGACTTGTAAAAACCAGGCCTTGCAAATGAATGATGATGTAACTGGTTTTTCAAAAATAGCAGAAAAGTGATTCTATATACTTCAAATATTTCTCTCAAGCCTACACAAAATGGCTGATGGAGGAAATTCCACATAAATTAGATCTCAGGAACGTGCCTATGAGTGACCATAGCAAGAAGTTGGCCACACACATGGAGGCACCCAGGAGGCAAAGCACTATACTCTGCACTCGCCCAAATCAGTGTCCTCAGGCCAACAAGGTACACCAAAAAGTTAAAACTATTTCTCCACCATGGCATTTTTTTTTTCTTTTCTTTCCAATCTTATAATTATATTGTGAGGTATCTTCTACAATTCACCAAACGTTTAAAGGAAGATTACTGAATCTTTCTTATTTGGATCCTTCTAGTTTTTGGTCAAAATACTTCACTCTCCAGGTCTGTTTTGTTACCTACTTTACACAGCAGTCATAAGCATTATCTCAAATATCAAGTAAAGAATAAAACATTAACCTATCACATTACGCTGTACATTAGAGACCCACAATTATTCCCTTGGGCATGCTGAAGACAACTGATGTCTCTCCATATAGACCTATTTAGTTAATAAATATTATTTAATACTCTCCAGAACAACCAAATGTGACTGGAAATTTCTTTCAAATAACAATTTATAACAACTTGCTTCGGCTTCTGGACTGCTGAACTTAATTTCAATGTTCTGAAAAATAAGAAAGCTAGGATAATAGGATAATGTAGGGAAGTCAAACATTTTAGTACAATAACTAAATCTAGGTTTCTCCTACAAGAACTAATTAAAATGTCTAGCCTCAGTTCAGCCCACTTATATCAGTGCTCCACTCTAAGAGAAATATTGAAATATAACCGTTAATTACTGTTAGCTGGAACCAGGATACTGCTTTCTCTAGCTTCATGAGTTTACCAAATGACAAAACTTCTAAAATGGAGAAACGGACTTTGGCCCAGTGGTTAGGGCGTCCGTCTACCACATGGGAGGTCCGCGGTTCAAGCCCCGGGCCTCCTTGACCCGTGTGGAGCTGGCCCATGCGCAGTGCTGATGCACGCAAGGAGTGCCGCGCCACCCACGGGTGTCCCCCGCGTAGGGGAGCCCCACGCGCACGCAAGGAGTGCACCCCGTAAGGAGAGCCGCCCAGCGCGAAAGAAGGTGCAGCCTGCCGAGGAATGGCGCCGCCCACACTTCCCATGCCGCTGACGACAACAGAGGCGGACAAAGAAACAAGACACAGCAAAAAGACACAGAAAACAGACAACCAGGGGAGGGGAATTAAATAAAATAAAAATAAATCTTTAAAAAAAAAAAACAAAAAACTTCTAAAATGAATTGATATAATCTAGGTATTTGTGATAGGCTGGATTATGTTCCCCCAATTTACACATGTTCTTGATCTTAACCTGTGTTTCTCTGGGTGTGAATCCATTGTAAATAGGACCATTTGAAGATGTTAGTTTTAATTAAGGAGTGACAAATTGAACCAGGGAGCTTCTTAATCTGGACTACTGGAGGCCTTTATAAAGAACGGACATGGAGAAGTGGGACGTCAGCACGAACCTGAAGAGCAAGGGGAAGGCAGAGGACGTTGCCATAGGACAGGATGCAAAGGTGCCACCAAGGAAACCCAAGGGCTGTAGCAAGCCAGCACCAGTATGCTCCAGTCTTTGGAGAGAAAGCATAGTCTTGGCGATGCCTTGATTTGGACTTGAAACCATGAAACTCAATGTTTAAGTCAATCCATTTTGTGGTATTTGTGATACCAACTGGGGTACACTAAGACAGTATTCTACGCCAATACCAAGCTGGATGAAAATGTATCAACCAAAAATAAAAATCTGCATTTACCAATATAACCTCTCACATAATACTTTGTAATCTTTTTTTTTTTAGAAATTATCTATAAAAATGAAAATGACCTTTAAAAACTCAGTATCAGAATTAAACATTAAAAGTAAATAAAGTTTACTAGAAAATCTCTCCACATTTCTGGTCACTGCACCTCAAGAAAGCTGTAATGGAGCATAACCACAAGTACAAAGGAAATACTGCCAAGACAACGAGGTTCATCCACGCATAGGGATCGCCGACTAACTCTACTTACAGGAAGTATGGAAACGGTAAGCAGAGAAAATGGTCAAAGTCTGTCTTAGTCTACCACAGGGCTGGTAAGGCAAAGTTCTAGAAAGGGGTTGGCTTTTATAATAGGAATTTTTCTGGGATAAAAGCTTACAGTTCCCAAGCTGTGAAATGTCCAAATCAAGACACCATCAAAAAGGCTTTCTCAGTAAAGCCAACTACTGGTAACCCAGCATCCTGCCACATGGTGATCAAGCAATATGGCGGGACTTGTCTCCTCAGCCTTGAGCTGGTCCACGGATCCAGCCTCCTGGGAGTTTCACGATTAAGCTTTGGCTACTAGCAGTTGACTCCTCTCTCACATAGCAGGATCAAAAATGGCAGAGCTCCCTTTTCCTGTGTGTCTCTCCATATCTCCATTTACGAAAGACCCAGTCAGAGAGTGGACACTCAACCTGAGTCACACCTCACTGATGTGGTCCAATCACAAGGGCATCACACTCACAAGAAGAGAAAAGTTAAAAAACAATCTTTTTCTTTTGGGAGTTATAAGAAAACGTCAAACTATTACAAATGTTAAAACTTGCTAACAACTTCAGAACAAATGAAATCAAGGGCTATTTTGCATAATAGAAATAAACATATAAACAAGAGATTTAAATAAAGTCATAAAGGATAAATTTATTAATAACTGAACCTTAAATAGCTAAAAAGTGAAGGACTGGACAGATATGGAGAAAAACTTTATGGCAAGGATCTAGGGTCACCACTCACTAAAGACCTAGCTTTTCTACTCATTAATTGCAGGTCATTATCACATCAACTCCTTACTTTGAAAATGAATAATTGAACAAAAAGTATTAAAAACATATCCTGCCTTTCAGCAAGATCTGTATTTGACAGAAACCAAACAGTGCCAGCTGATGAGAAGAAACCTGTCTTTTTAGAAGAACACCAAGGAATGGGAGTAGAAAATATATAAGATTTAGAAAAATCACCCATTTTCAACTCTTAATGAAATAATTCATTCAGGCAAAGATAATCAATGGATGCTAAGACTGTGAGGTGAAAAGTTGATGGGGAAACTGGATGTTTGCATAGTACCAAATACCACTTGCCGGGAAATATATATAATTAAAATGAAGAGACCACAAAGTCCCACTTTGCTGGGTTTCCAGAACCCAGTATGTTACTGGTCCTCCTCTGCTCTTTCTGAATCCCCATCATCATCACTCTTCCCTCAAAAGGCCTTTGTCCACTGCATGTATGGACTAGTTAGGACTGTTTCCCTGGACAAGTTTAGGAAAGGACACTTTCAAAAACCTCTACCCCGACAACTTCTAGGCACAGGTCACCAACACTAACCTTTTTCCTGAGTTGAATACCTAAATTTTTAACAGGATGTCCCAAAGATTTTCAAAGTAAACAGACCCAAAATGAAACTCATCTATCAACCCACCTACCCCTCCCCAAAACATTCAAAACCATTTTCATCTCTTTCCTTCCTAATCATCAGAGACGCAGGGCTTTGTTGATTTCATGTTCTCTACCATCATTCCGTTTCTTGCCCATTTCCCTAATTAAGAAACAACTTAAGTCTCATCAGTGTTCTTTAACTGAACTCTGGCTGAAGCCGTATCTTCTCTAACAGTGTTCTCCACTGCTTCCCATCAAAGGATTTTTCTAAATTTATCATGTACCACAGGACACCTACAGCAAACATTACAGGTAGACAAGAGTAACTTTCAGACAATCGTGTTCATTGCTCCACACACGGCGACCTTTACTCATGCTTTTTCTGAGCCTAGGCTTCCAGTAACATTTCTTCTTTAAAAAAAAAAAAAAACACTAAAAACCTATCATTTGTCAAAGCCCATTTCAAATGCTACTTTCTCTAAGAAACGTTCTCTGATTCTCAACAGAACTAATCATGCCATGCTTTTTGTTACCACTATACTCTAATTTTACTTCTAATTGCACTTCTAACTTATAATTTAGTTAATTTTTAAAATTGCTATTCCCACTATTAACATGAAACCTCAGCAGAGCATTGCCATGCGCCTTTAAACCCAAGCACTTAGCACAGTGGCCAGCATCAACATGGATGGCTTTTTCTTGAATATTGTTATACTTAAAATCTTCACATGGTATCAGAATGTGAGAACTTTATTTGATTAGTGAAGTTGTGGGTTTATAGAACAACCACATACAAAATACAGGACCCCATATACCACCCACCACCAACACCCTGCACGGGTGTGGAACATTTGCCACCACTGATGACAGCGCATCTCTACAAATGTAATACCAACTAAAGTGATTAGCATACCAGAATTTTTAAAGGACATTTTAATTTACATTTTTGGATTAATAAGCAATGTTTTTAAAAGGTATAAAGATAAAACTACTTCATTTTTTAGATTTATGCACAAAGGCATATACCTTGTTTTATGTACATTTTCATTTAATGTCACATCTAAAGTATATAATGTATGTGGAAAAACATGACTATTTCCAATTACATCTTATGTCAGATGGGTGATAACATCCTGCATCCAAGTGTGACATTTAATCCACACAGTAGAGCATCACATAATAATCATATGAAGACAGATAATAGCTAAAAATCAAACGATCTGTCCTTGTGAATCACACCTGAAAAATTCTATAATTTTATATTTGTAGAATCAACTTTGAACGATTAAAGAATAAGAAAAATAAAGAGGACATTAGCTCCTCATAACAAACAGGCTCTCATAATTCAACATTGTTACAGGCAAATCAATTATATATTTATTAATAATGTGTGAAAGGACCAGTCTACTACAGTAATATTAAGTAACTATCACTTATGGGAGGAATTTCTAAAATGTATTATTAATCACTATGCAACATACACATTATTTTCGTGATAGCATCCTACTGGTAATACTAGCTTTTCAGCCATGTTCTTCCTGACAACCCTGCTAAAAGTCTGAATCATGTACATATAGTATAGGAATGTAAAACTATGATTCTGTGTTCATGACGTGAGTATATCAATACACATCATAACATGCAAGTACTATTTCACAATATATACTTGGATGTTTCCAGTAGAAATGCACATGATGCATTCTAGTCCCTTCAATTTGAAAATACACCTTTTGATGTAAATGATTTTTTAAAATATGGTAGTTTTAATTATATCTAAATAAGATATTTACATTCATTTACAGATCAGGCTATACTCAGAAAGTCAAAATTTTTAAATCAAATATACTTCGTATACTTCATAGTTTAAAGATGGGATGACGAAGCTATCCAATTTTTTTTTCTTATTTCTTCCCCCTCCCCCCCCATTGTCTGCTCTCTGCATCCATTCACTGTCTGTGTGTTCTTCTGTGTCTGTTGCATTCTCATTAGGCGGCTCCAGGAACCCATCCTAGGACCTTCCAGAGCTGGGAGAGAGGTGATCATTCTCTTGCTCCACTTCAGTTCCCTGTGTGTCTCATATTGTTGTGTCATCTTGCTACATCAGCTCTCCCTGTGTGTGGCACCACTCCTGGGTAGATTGCTCTCCTACACGGGGCTGCATTCCTTGCATTGCAGCTGCTCCTTGTGTGGGGGACACCCCTGTGTGGGTGACACTCCTTCTGTGACGCAGGATGCCACATGGGCCAGGAGGCCCTGGGTATCGAATCCTGGATCTCCTATATGGTAGGCAGAAGTTTTATCTATTGAGCTATAGCCGCTTCCCAAAGCTATCAAATTTAATAGACATTACTATTTTTCCAAGTTGGAGCTGCATTTACAATAAATTGGAGAGTATGGTTTTAAATCTAGTTCCATGATCAAACAAATGCCTCCATTCTGTATGTGTGTATATATATTATACTTCAAAGTCAAAACAGAAATCTGTTCCTTTAGATATATAAAAACCTATCAGGAGGGAAGCGGCTGTGGCTCAATCAGTTGGGCTCCCATCTATCATATGCGAGGCCCTGGGTTCGCATCCTGGGGCCTCCTTGTGAAGGCAGGCTCACCCGCATGCTTTGGAGAGCCGACTCAGCAAGGTGACACAACAAAAAGGGAGATAAGTGAAACACACAGAAGAGCACACAATGAAAGGACACAAAGAACAAAACAACAAGCAAGCTGCAAAGGCGGGGGGGGGAGAATAAATAAAAATACAGACACAGAAGAACACACAGTGAATGGACACAGAGAGCAGACAGCAAGCAAGACACAAGGGGGAGAATAAAAAAATAACCTTTCAGGAATGTCAAAATGCAAAATTTATGACGCTTCTGATGATTCCAAGTTGTGACCTTATCTAAACGATTAAATAAAGAAAAATGTCATAAGGAATCATTCTTTTTTTTTTTTTTCTTCCAAAATTTAACTTTAATCCTCCACTTCTGAGGCTGCCCTGAAACAGTCACACAGCTTTGTTCTGGGTGGAAGTTTTCCCTCTGCCATGAAAAAACAGATGCTGCTGCTGTGATCAGGGATTTTTCTTATCATCTAAATGTACTACAACATCATCAGGTGTCAAAAAGCCACCCAGTCTGGGAAATGCATATTAATTTGCCACTTGCTGGTGTCAGTACTCTAGTTATAGAGTAAATCTCTTTCAGGGTAGAGAAAATAAGTGTCCTCTCTCCCCCGCATCCTTGCCCAAACCAATTACAATTCAATAAAAAGAAATCACACAGAACCCACCAATGCTTTGGGATAGAAGCTTATTCTGGCACGCTAAGCTGCAACTCCAGGGCTTTATCTCACAGAAACACTTAATGAGCCAACGGTCAGATTTCTCAGCAAGGTAGAAATTTAGGACTATTTCATGAACATTATAGAGGTAACATTTCTATGTTAGCATAGGAAACCCACTGCTTCTACATTGCTTCAGTGCAGAAATTCTAAACACCGTTTCAAAAACCATGAGGAATCATGCCATAATTTAAAATACTAAACAATGCTTGCATGTAAATTCCACTTTGGCATCCTCTATCCTTCATGTAGATTCAAATAACCCTATGATATTTAAAGGTTTTAAAATTACATTTTTCATCCCTGCAATTGGGGTCAAAGAGAATTCAATTTTCTACTTTATCATTTCTCCAAGTTAAACAGAAAAACAAAGGGAACTATTTTCACTATTTCTAACCTGAAATTATAAGACTGAAGTGAATGACTAATCATGAATTAGAATAAATTTTTAAAATAATTACATCAAGATTGATAAAATCATCAGTAATCATATTAATGATTTAATGTAGTAGATCTCATCCTGTCTTTGGGACCAGAGTTTATCTTTGGTATGGCAAGGCATCTTGAAGATGGCAACACCCTGAGAATGGCCTTGGAAGCTTATGAGAAGATAACCATAAAAGTGGTGCATAAAAATGATTGCTCTTACTATACTTTTCTGAGCTTAAAATCACCTCCAGAAAACAAGGGGGTGGGGAGGGAGAAACTGATTCATACACAATAAATGCCAGTTCAACAATCAGATTGTAAACAAGGTAAAACGTTTTGCAATCCCTATCAGTGTAAACTAGTTACGTGTCTACTAAGACATTTTAAAAGATAAGGAAACACAGACTTTTATTCCAAACACAGAACTCATCATCATCACCCATTACCCTAGGCACGTGGCTAACGTGGACTGTAGTTAGGTAAAAAGCTTATTTGATGTCCATGCCGACCAATGTAATGCGTAATGTTCCTGATATGAGTCAAGGCATTTCTTTTCACAATATCATCTGTAGTTCCTAATCCAGGATCCAGCACATAAAGGAACTAAATAGTAGTAAAATGGTACATCTTACTTTCCCGCAACTTATTAATCACTAATAATGCTAGGGATGGGGGAGGCGAAGGTAAGAGTAGAACTATGACAAAACAAAGAGAGGGGAGCAGATGGAGCTCAAGAAGCTGAGCACCTGCTTCACATGTATGAGGTCCTGGATTCAAACCCTGGCACCTCCAAAAGTACAAGAAAAAACAAACAAAAACCTCAAACAGTGAGCAAGGTCATCAGTGACGGTAGATAAGACAGAATCAGTAAACTAAACTGAGGTACAATTTGCAATTAAGACTGGCTATAACACTAGTTATATTGACTTTGAAACTTTCAAAAAATTTAAACACAAAAGGGTCAAAATCCAGTGATTCTGAATGTCAAGATGTTTTACTGTAGCACCTCCTAAGTTCAAATTTTATAATAAATATTGTATTCTTAAATCTCTATTTTCTTTTTAAACAGAATTTAAGTTTTGAATATAAATTAATAAAAGTTGAAAATAATTTACCTAAGCAAATTTTCCTTCTTATTTATACACAAAAGAAAATTTCTCAGCATTTACGATTTCAAATTATATATATATTTCCTCTGAAAGATTAAAGGCATCATGCATAGTTCTTAAAAATCAATCTGGGAAAGCGTATTTGGCTCAACTGATAGAGCATCTGCCTACCACATGGAAGGTCCAGGGTTCAAACTCAGGGCCTCCTGAACCATGTGATGAGCTGGCCCATGTGCAGTGCTGATACACGCAAGGAGTGCTATGCCACGCAGGAGTGTCCCCTGCGTAGGGTAGGCCCACGTGCAAGGAATGCACCCCTGCAAGGAGAGCCACCCAGCACAAAAAAATTGCAGCCTTCCCAGGAGTGGTGCCGCACACATGGAGAACTAATGCAACAAAAAGAGACACAGATTCCTGGTGCTGCTGACAAGAATACAAGTGGACAAAGAAAAACACACAGCAAATGGACACAGAGAGCAGACAGCTGGAAGGGGGGGAGGGAGAGAAATAAATTTTTTAAATATCTAAAAAAAAATCAATCTGGGGGAAGCAGATGTGGCTCTAGCAATTGAGCTCCTGCCTACCACGTGGGAGGTCCCAGGTTCAGGTTCTGGTGCCTCCTGGAGAAGACAAGCAAGTTGTTGCAATGGGCAGGCCAACAAGGAGACACAAGGAGGAAAGACAATGAGAGACACAACAAAGCAAGGAGCTGAGGTGGTTCAAGTGAATGAGTGCCTCTCTCCCACATGGGAGGTCCCAGGTTCAGTTCCTAGTGCCTCCTAAAGAGAAGACGAGAAGACACAGAGAACAAACAAGGGGGGCGGTAAATTTTTTTAAAAAAATCAACCTGGTCTAAAAATTATGAAATTTTAATGCATGCCTTTCCCATTCTTTATGATACATGCTCAGTAGTGGCCAGATCATAAAAATACATCTTATCAGTGAATAACTCAAGAATGCTGAACATGCTAGAAAAATATTCATGTTGGGACTCTCTCTAATACAGAAGTATACATTGAAAATCACAATTAATTTTGGAAATCAGTTTCTGATCATGTGACAAACCCTTCAGGCTGATATGGTGACAAAAACAGAAGGGTAATATTCTAGTTTTATCCCACAACCTACAACTAGCAAGCGCTTTGTTAATAGTCTTAATGTCAGACTGGAAAAATAACCTCAGGAACATGGATCTGCATCTGTGAACAGAAAGGGATCCACCATGAAAAAGGGATGGTTGAACTCTCTCATAGATGCAGCGCAGCTCATAAAGGTCATGGTGTTCCCAGAAATCAACATATGAGCATGGATGTCTTGCCATCTGCAGACCTCATATCCATGGAGCATGGACTCCCAGGGGAAGAGAAAGACCAGCAAAACTCAGCCTCATTCAGTCTACTTTACTCAGTTTTCCACTTGTTCCTAAGCCATGCCCCCAATTCAGAATGCCATGAAAATTTTTAGAGAATTTTAAAGCTAGAAGGAAGAAATGAGAGAAGATCTCTGTCAGAAAGAAGAAACAGAGCTCAGAGAAATCAGAGCAGGTGCTTTGTGGAAACTGGGATAACTCTGGTGACTTAGTTATCCACCTCAATGCCAACTGAGGCTCAACTTCTGAGAAATGAGATTTCAAAACTCTCACTCTTGATCTCACCAGAAATCTTAATTTATCTGTTAACAGATGCAATTTCTGGTATCTGGCCATTCCTACAGGATAATCCTCTCCCGCAGGAAAGTGTCTCCTGAATTCCTCCATATAAAGTAGGGTAAAACCTTTATAAAATCTTGAATCAAAATTTATAGTTACCTGAGTGTTGGTTGAATCACTGAGAAGTAGTAATGAATGGTTTTAGGAATAATTATGAGTAAAATATTTGTTTTCAAATTGTTTGAAATTACGATGTCCTTTTTACAAATGTAACAGATTATTTTCTTTACACTGTGAAAACATGCAGAAGGTGATGAGGAGAAAGTAGATGGAGAAGGAAAGGTAATTCTTTTCAAACTATGTTGCCATTTCCTACAGGATTCTGAGGAATTAAGAAGAGAACTAAAGGGGAAGCAGCAACAGCAGCAGCTCCCATTTTATTTCCTCCACAGGACTTCATCAAAACCCACATGGCTGCATAACTTTCCTGGGGTCACAAATATTTCTTATTCCACTATCAGTAAAGAAGGTCAGGATTAGGGAGAACAGGTCCACTATTACTGACCTACACTCCTTAACCTAAGGGTGTGTGTATGAGGGGAAAAATATATTAACTATTATAGGTAAAATTAAATTTTGAAGAGGCTGAGTCATTTTCTTAAACTATATTGATGATAAAGAGCAACGTTTGACTGATGCTGTTTGGCTTTGAAGAACACATTTAAATCTAAGGACAATTTTAAAACACTTTAGAAAGTGCTACATAAATATTTTGAAGGCAAGAAATACCCATCCACATTCCACTTTCTTGAAAAATCACACAACTCTTAATTTTTACATCTCAAAATTTAAATTACAAGTAGCAATAGCATTTTACATCAGGAACCTGAGCAAAATGTCAAGAGAGGAAAGGGTCAGATGCTAGAGAATGAAGAAGGGAAAGTAAAATACTTAGAGTTGCCTAACTCCAAAATACATGAACTCTGACACATTATATAAATGTGTAACATAAATCTTCTCTATTTATCTACCTAAAATTCTTACCTGAATTTTGAAAGGAATATATATCAAAGAAATCTATTAAAATCTGAAAATCAAGATATTTACACCAAAAATAACTGGGCTGCCAATGTAATTACCAGTATTCTTGTTATACTTTTTAACCCACAATCATAACTTCAAAGGACTGAATGGATTGGGTAATTTCTGTCAAAGTCTCTTGGTACTGTCTGAAATATAACATTCTTAAAGCTTTCCCTTAATTGTGAAATTGCCTCTCCAGATAAACCATCTCCATAGACACATTTTTTGAAAATTAAAAAAAAAAAAAAAGTATATTTGCATTTATCATAAGCCTGTCCTACATATTGCTTTGCATAAAATGATAATGACTTTTCTGGAGAATTCCATCTCCAAATGAAAAGATATCAACTCAAACTTCTTCTTAAGAATTAACTCCCTCTCTCCAGCCCTATCAGCAGCAAAATCATGTTTCTGAGCAGGATACTAAAAATCAAGGGAACTATTTTTTCCCAAATTATGATTTAAAATAATAATTGTGGCAGTTTGATATTATTTATGAATTTCAAAAAGAGATATAGATTATGTTTGTAAACTGGTCTGGTTCCTCTGGGCATGATAACCCTTTGATTGTATTACATTCAGCTGAGATATCTTATTAAATTATGTTAAGATCAGGGCTTTGATTCAATCACATCATTAGAACCCCATCCCTTTGGTTGGCTGATAAATAGACTCTCACATAGAAGGAGACACAGAGAAGAAGAATACAAAGGAAAGCGACAGCTCATTAGACATGGCGGAGGTCCCAGGAAGAGAGATGAGTCTGATAGTTTACAGGTGACCATGTGAAGAGAACAGAGCAGCTGAGTCCAGAAAGAAACAAGCCCCAGGGAGAGAGTCAAGTCTTATGCCAGTCTACACCTGAGATCAGATGAAGCTGGGACCATGGAGTCTTCAGAGGAAGTAGTAGTCTGAACCCTTGCAGGTATCACCCGCCATCTTGTTTCAACATATGGCCAAAGGGTTTGGGTGAGAAACTACCTCTTATGGCTCTTGGATTAGACTCTTTAGGGCCTTGTGACTATAAGCTTCTACCCCAATAAATACCCTTTATAAAAGCCAATAGAGTTCTGGTACACTTTGCACCAGCATCTCTTCAGTTGACTAATACAATAATGATTTTAGACAATGAGATTCAGGGAAATTTTTTTAAACAATTCCTATTGAAAAACAAATTACAATATGACAAAAGTGGAAACAAAGCAACTGCTCCACCAATCTGCTGTCAAAAAGATGAGAACAAAGTGGGAATTATCCCTATTCACAATTGTCAAAAGGTGGAAACAACCCAAGTATCCATCAACACATGAATGGATAAAGAAAATGTGATATATATCCATGCAACAGAATATTACTTAGCCATGAAAAGGAATAAAGTTCTGATACATGCTAAAGGAAAGATGCCAGGCAAAAGGAACAAATATTGTATAATTCCACTTACTGCAATGAGCAAATTCACAGAAAATAGATGAGCTATTACCAGGAAACCTGAGGGAGAGTGGAATGGGGAGCTGTCCCTCCATGGGTATAGTTCTTTGGGGTGATGATAATATTGTAGTGATGGTAACACAACATTGTAAATGTAACTAATGCCACTGACTTGTATACATAAAAATGATTATAAGGGAAATTTTATGTTTAAAATGTTGTCACAATAAAATAATTTTTTACAAGGGGGAGTATCCAGCCACGAAAATGCAGCAAGTTTAAAAATTCATGGGGATTTCTCAAGATCAGGCTTGGCACAGCAATAAGTGCCAACCATAAGTTAGTAATTAACAAAATTGGTTGGCAAATGTTTAATATAATTGGTTTCCAAAAAGTAAACTTGGATCTTCAGGGAATGGCCAGGTGTGTCAGAAGGCTCATGGATCCAGGTCTAAGTCCTACCTCTGCAGACTCCAGTTACCTGAGTGTAAACAGTGGGCGCTACAACCTACTCGGTAATGCTGTTTTATTTTAACTTCTCATTTTTGAGTAAGTTTAAATTTATGGAAAAGTTGCAACGGTAGTACCCAGAGCTCTCACATACTCTTCACCCAACTTCCTCTAATGTTAAAATCTTACATCAGGGTATATTTGCCCAAAGTCAGAAATTAACATTGGTATATAATATTATTAACAAAACTACAAACTCTATTTGCATTTCCTCAGTTTTCCTAATGATGGTGCTTCTCTGTTTCAGAATCCAGTCCAAGACCCCGCATTGCATTTAGTTGCTATATCTCCTTAGTCTCCTCTAATCCGTGACAGTTTCTCAGTCTTTCCTAGTTTTTCATGACCATGACAACACTTTTGAGCTGGTCGGGCATTTGGAAGAACAGCCCAGACTTTGGGTTTGCTTGATGTTTTCTCATGACTAAACTGGGGCAGTGAGTTTTGGGAAAGAAGACTGCAGGGGCGAAAAACCAGTCTCATTATATCATATCACACCAGGGGTGCATGATGTCCCTGTGGGATCACTGGGGAGGTTAGCCTTGGTTTCATGAGCATGGAACCATGGTATTTCATTTATTCTTTGGACTATAATCCAATGCTCTCATTAATTACTTTGTTATTCTTACACTGATTTGAGCAATAATCATAAAATACCAAGAAGCCCTTGCTAGATAAATGTTTCAATAATGATACATTAATTACAAGAATTAGAGAAAATAGACAACCACAAGTCTAGAGGGAGAAAAAAATGAAGACCGGTCAACATAATTGGATTAGGAGTGATAATAATGAAACTAGCATATTTTTACTTAAGACTTAAGATGTTAACATATATAGACTTCGTGAGGTTTTTAAAAATTATACCAGTTCTAATAAACGAATGCTCATTATTTTGAAATGTTTTACATTTTGGCCTTATATAAATTCTGCAGGTATGTTGGGAAATGGAAGGCCTATTTCTTAAGAGCAAAGAATTTAAAATTGGACAATCTGGTTCATGTCACAACTTTATCATTTCACAGTTGGTTTGACAGATAGGTGAGTGCTTCAAACTCTCTCAGACTCCTCCTACTCATCAATAACATGGGAGTAATAGCAGTACCTAGTCTCAGAGGGTGATCAAAGGAGATATTAACACAGAACACACTAAGCATAGTGCCTAGCACATAATAACTATGAATTTGATGAATCCCCGAAAGAGATTACGTTTTTTTAACTAATCCACTCCTATGGGTGTGAAAGCCCTTTGATTGCATTAAATTCAGTTAAGGGGCCTCTGATTAGAATGCTTGATTACATCACTTTAGGGTTTTTTAATGGATTACATCAGAGAAACATGACACAGGTTAGGTCTCCAGCTTTTTGCTTGCCTTATTATAAAGGGAGACACAGAGGAAGAGACACACAGAAAAAGAACCTCTGCCATTTTGACTTGGCCACATGTGATAGAGGACTTGAGGATCGCTAGCAGCTGAAGTACGAAGCCCTCGAGAGGCTGGACCCATGGAGCAACTCAAGGCTGAAGAGCCAGTGAGCCTGGACGGTAAGGAAAGGACCTGAGCAGAGATGGGCTGCCATCTTGCTTCGTCACAAGGCAAGACACCAGGATCACCAGTTGCTGACTTTGGTGAGAAAGCATGTTGGAGGGTGCTTTGATCTGGACAGTTCATGGCTTTGAAACTAAGATCTTCCCCTAATACAATTCCCATTGTAAAAGTTGATCTATTTCTGATACTTTGCATTGGCAGCCCTTTGGCAAACTAAGGTAGCTAGCATTACATGAAAATATCAAAATATCAAACACAGGTATGATTTAGAGATGAGACACATAGAAATAAATTCTACCACAAGTTGGAATGCTTTTTTTCGAAGGCAGCCCCAGAATATAGCAGCAGCTGGAATACATGCAAATTAAAACCAAGGTTGCTTAAAGCCCGGCCATCTAGAATGCAGACACCAGACTCTCCAGTCTCAAGCAATTCTATCTTAAACTCTTCTGGCTAACAACAGGACTTAAAGTGTTTAGCTCTAACATAAGGACTCAAAGTAGGTAGTTTATAAGCTAAAGTAACAAAAATTAAAAGTAGAAACCAACTTAAAACGTTAGAGATGGAACATTTTTAAGTGTACAAAGACTATATGAATTTTTGTTCAAAATAATCATTCAATCACCACTATTTCCTAGTCCACTCCCCTAAATCAATAGCATAGGTAAACCTCGTGTGAAATATAAATATGAGTGATATTGCATATATGACTATTTTTCTTTGAAACTGAACAAATGTACATTAACATCACAAGATGCTAATATCAGGCAGAAATACAACAACCAAAGAAAAAATATGGACAGTAATATATAAAGATATACTCATAATCTTCCAGTAAGAGTAAAGAAAAATAAGGCTAATGTATTCACTTTCTTCTGTATTATATGTACAGGTGTTTAAAAACAATCCTGACATTACCGTGACATTACCATATTCCTGGAGTAGTTTGTGAGCTCTAAAAAATATCATATCCATGCTCAAATAAAAATTTTCTCAATAGTACCTTAGGATTTTATAACTTTGAACACAAATTATAATATTTAAAGGAGATAAAGGCGGATTATATTCCTAAAGGTAACACAGAAATAATTGAGATTCACTGAGGTCTTGAGCAACTCAGAAAGGGCAAGAACTTGATGTTGCCCTTTTGTCGAGATGATTATAACCACTATTTACCGAAAATACAGAAATGCAGTACATTCAAGTTATTATCTTTTAATATGCAAAACAGAAGGGCGAAACTTGCAGTTTAAGGACGTTTAATGCAAAATACAAATATTGCAGCGGACAGCCTATGTCCTGCATCCCCCTTGAAACTAATGCCACCCAAAATGAAACAGCTATAGGTTTCGCACAGATGAAACATGTTTTAAAGAACTATCTTCGTTCATCCTTTGAGGTTTCGAATGGTTACTGAATTGGCTGGCAGCTACGCCTGACTCATGAATAACACAAAGAAAGGTTTGTGTTTGCATGTGTGTGTTTTAAGTCAAGTGGTCAAGTGTACTGGTTTAAAAATATAATAGTATTTTCAAATTTACTGATATTTCAACCAGTCATACACAGTAGAAAGAATAAATAAGGAGAAGCAGAGACAAGAAAGCCAAAGTGTAGAGAAGGGGGATGCGGGAGCAGGGAAATAGACAAATGCAGAGTGTCTTTTTAAAAGAAATAAACGAGCAAATAGATACTATGTCCCATATCAAGAAGCTATTTTGGAATAGCATGGAGTAGGAGTCAGTGACAGTGCTTTATCCTTGTCTGCATATTAACTGCTAATGATTTCTCACTCTCAATAAAACAGAGAGCAGACATTCTCTGGAGGTGCCTTGTATCTGAATTAGCATTAGTACCTCATATATGATATGGGAAAAATGGATCTTGATCCTGTACATTCAAGTGCACTTTGAACTAAGATGAGGGAGGGACAGAAAAGACAGCAGACAGGAACACTGTTTTTATCATAGCTTCCATCTAGAAAAATTATTTCCAGATCTAGTTTTACATTGATAAGAAGTATCCAATATCAAAATGGGTTGTTGTACTACTCTTTAAAACTCAAAACAAAGCAATTTTAATTGCTTTTCATTTGAAAATGATAAATTTGTGCAATCCAAGTGTGAGAAGAAGTGAGATGTCACAAAACCAAAATCAGCAAACATTCCCAAAGTCCTCTCCTAAAGGCATACACACTTGCCCTTTTCAGCTAGGAGAGGTTCTCAAAAAAATAAAAATAAAAATAAAATGATTGAACCTAGTAATCAACAGAAAAGCTTTAAAGAAATACACACAGATTTCCTGTTATGTGTATGCTTCTCCCTTTAAAAGTTCACAAGTAATTCCAATGCACAGCCAAACAACATAATTAAGTTATATAATAAGGCAGTAAATTCTGGAAGTCAGAACAGCACCAACTACATCGTTGGTTTTCTTCCTGCCCCAAGTCCACCCCAACCTCACCATGTCTAGGACTGCTCACAGTGCTTTATATAAAATAAATATAGAACTCTTTATTATTTATATTTCTCAATGATTTTATGGGAATCAATTGCAGATAGCTTTAAAAATGCTTACCTCCTACATCAAAATCATTCTATTTCGGGAATGTATTCTAAGAAAATAATCAGTGATGGCATCATAAATTTATCAGGATATTTACTGAAGGATATTTATCAAGATATTCACTGAAGTGTACTTTTAAAGATTACACAAATACGCAAAAAAAATTTGATGTAATATAATAATGTTAAACAATAGGAAAATGACTAAAGTTAATAAACACCAACTATTTAAAAAATGTGCAAGCTGTCAATATTTATGAGACATAGGACAATAACACAAAATAGGAAAAATGGCCAGAAATTAAGCTATACTTATTATATGACTCCCCACTGGTAATAAGGACTATGTCCATATGGACAGAGCTATGCTCCACAAAAAATCAAGTTAATACACTCAGATGTCAATACCAATTATCTTCAAGACTCTAAAGTACTTACCTGGTTCTTCATACTTCTCATTAATCATGAATCCAAAAAGAAAATCACATGATCAAAAAAAATTGTTTTGAAAACCTTAAAATGTACTATGAGACATGTTTATAAAAATAATTTTGTAAAGTTTAAAGAAACAAGATCTCATACTCTTCTAATGGCACAGAAAGGGAGATGACAAAGACATTAAGAAGAAAGCATCTCTTCCAAGAGCCTGCATGTATCAGGGGTATTGGAAAGATAGCAAACATGCCAAGCAACTAAATCAAACAGAAATAATAAACCCAGGGGGTAAGAAACATTCCAAGGTCTTTCTTTAAGAAATGGGGGGGGAAGCTAATGATGCCAAGACAATATGTTCTCCTATCACTTTTGTCCCCTTTCCCTAATCAGGTAAGAATTTATCTTGGAAACTAGTCAAGACAAGACTTTCATGCTAGATCTTCCTATGTTAATTTTTTTTCCAGATGGGAAATATAACTTTCAAAAGCAACATCTCTCATCATTTAGGAGAAATGAATAACGTCTTATAACAACTGCACAGTGAAAAAATACAGAGGCTTTATCCTTGGAACTTCACGGTAGGTTAATTCTGGTAAGTGCCTCATTAGAGCTTGCTTTATAAGATGAATCAAATGCTCTCCACGTACCAGTCTGCCTCATTATTCCCAGTGATACTGACTTAAAGGTGACCAAAGGGATGGCAAAGAAGATTTAAGTATTCACACTAATTGAAATTCTTTCCCAAGATGAACTTTTAGCCACATGAACAATCTCAAATGAAAATACACCTTCTGGTACGGTACTTTCCATGCAAAGAAACAATGGGAAAAGACGGTGAGGCACAAAATGCTGGGAAACAGTAATGAGTGAATATCCCAAAGAACTTTGAAAAGGTCAAGACTCTCTTCCTTATACCACCACATAAAAATGTGAAAAGTTTTAAGAAATCTGGAAGCTACACGGAACTTTTAGCCTCTCCAAGCTCTCAGCTGGCTGAGTAGCATCAAAATCTGTCCACAGGGGATGGGAGCAAGGTGGCAGTTGAGTAACACTGTAGGAGTCAGCTCATCCAACAGGGCAGTTAGGCAGAGCTATTTAAAGCACCTATTTGGGGGGGGGGGGGGGGCCAGGAGACCAGAAGAGCATCCTGCAAAATCCATGAAGGAATGCAGGGAGGAGATTGCCCATCTGTTGAGAATATTCTTGAGTAGAGCACTCCATGCTATAGAGGCTGTGCTCATTTTCCATTGGAGGAACAAGCCAGCTCGGGAACTATTCCATGGCTGGACTTGGAAGTTCCATTTCCCAAAAATGGGGGAGGAAGAGATGGTTGGCCACTGACTTCAGCTACTGAGTAATAAATTTGGCTGATTAAAGTAATCCTAAGAAGAGCTAAAGCTTGAATATAACCAAGTTGGAAAGAGGCAGGTAACCACCATTTTAACTCTGCCCCCAGCATGAGGAGAAACGGAACTGATTCAAAATCACAGTGATGGTAGAAACCAGCTCCTTTCCACCCAGACTGACTGGAGCCCTAGCCTAAGCCCCAGTCCCATGTCCAGCAGCAAGAAAGCTGGTGGGAGTTGCACCAGCTTCTGCAGGCAGCTACAGGTGCTTTCTGCAAGCACAGACTGAATATTTGAACACCTGGGGCTCTATCCCCCAAACCCTGATCAGATAGAAGAGAAGCGGCCTCCTGGACAGCTGCAGGTACTTTCAGCCTGTGTGAACTGGTTCATTGAGCACGTTAAATTCCATCTCCACCCCTCCACCTCCACAGGAAAGGAGGGGGCTGGTGTTTCTTCTGCCTCTCTTGGCAACTGCAGAAGCTATCAGCCTACACAGACGTGATACTCAGACACCTGTAGCTCAATCCCCACCCCCCCACATTAGGATAGGTGGGGAGCTGTATTTCCTCAGCTTCTCCTGTCAACTACAGGCACTTTTGGCCCACGCAAACTGGTTTGTTGAGTGCCTTGGACCCCATCTCCACTCCCCCCCAATAGGATAGGAGGGGCTGGTGTTTCCTCAGCCTCTCCAGGCAACAGCAGGAACTTCCAGCCTACACAGACTGAACTGTTGGGTGCCTGTGGTTCCCTCCCCACACCCTAAAGAGTAGAAGGGACGGTACTCCCTCAGCCTCTCAGAACAACTGCAGGCGCATTCAGCCGACACTGATTTAGATTGTAGGGCACTCCGGAGGGTCCATCCCCACCCCTGGCAGGGGCCAAGGGGAGCCAGTGCTATGTCATTTTACCAGGGCAACTACGGTCATTTTGGACCCACACGGCATAGATTGCTGCCAACATATGCAGCTCCATCCCCACCCCAGGCAGGGGAGGAAAGGGCATGAAGCTTTATCAGTCTCTCCGGGCAACTGAAAATGGTCTTGGCCTGCACAACTTAGATTATTACACATGACTGGCTCTAGCCCTAACCTTGGCAGAGGAGAAAGGTGGAAGAAGCACCATCGGTTCCTGGGGCAACAAAGGCAGCTTCAGCCTTCACAGCTTACAGTACCAACTATATCCTTGATTCCTACTGCATAACCAGCAAGGGAGAAAGGGTAAGAAAGCCCTAAACTAAAGAGATAAACTGTGCCCAGGATAAGTAGAATACATTTAGTAAGCTAGATGCCAAGCCACCAACAAAAGTTTACAATCCATACCAAGAAACAGGAAGATACGACCCAGTTAAAGGAATAAGATAAGCCTCCAGATGATGTAAGGGACTTGAGACAACTAATCATAGATGTTCAAACAAATCCTTAATAAATTCAATGAGATGGCTAAATAGAGTAAAGATATTAAGATGACGCTGGGTGAACACAAAGAAAAATTTGAAAGCATATGTATTAGTCAGCGAAAGGGGTGCTGATGCCAAATACCAGAAACTGATTGGTTTTTATAAAGGGTATTTACATGAGGTAAAAGCTTGCCATTGCCAGGCCATAAAGCATAAGTTACTTCCCTAACCAAAGTATTTTGCCACGTGTTAGAGCAGGATGACTGCTGACATATGCCAGGGTTCGGGCTTCCTGGGTTCCTCTCTTCCCGGGGCTTGCTTCTCTCAGGGTTCAGGGTTCCTCACTTCCCAGGGCTTCCTTCTCTTTCCTCACAGCCAGACTCCTCTGTGTGCTTACTTCCCAGGACTCCACCTCAACCCTCCAGCATCAAAATTCCAACAGCAAAACCTCAACATCAAACCTCCAACTCTGTCCTCTGCCATGTCTTTCATCTGTGAGTCCCCACAAATCAAGGGGTGGGGACTCAACTCCCACTGACGTGGCCCAATCAAAGCTCCACTCATCATTTAATCAAGTAAAAGTAAAACCCCTGAATCCTTACACTCCAATATGCCCAGAGGGACACACCAGTTCACAAACACAATCCAATATTTCCTTTTAGAATTCATCAATAATATCAAACTGCTACAGCATACATAGAAAATAGCAGATCACAAGGGAATGAAAGGCACAATAAATGAAATTAAAAATACACTGAATAAGTTCACAATCTTTACTATACACTTATTGTTTATGTATGTTTATGTATGAATGATAAACTTCAATTAAAAAAATATCTTAATGAGAAAGTGAAAAAAAAAATACACTGGAGGTATATGATAGCAGATTTGAGGATGGAGAAGAAAATACCAATGAGCTTGAAGACGTGGCCTCTGAAAGTGAACATACAAAAGAATAGATGAGGAAAAGAATAGAAAAACTTGAAAAGGGTCTCAGGGAACAAAATGATCACAAGAGATATGCAAACATACATGCCATGGGTGTCCCAAAAGGAGAAGAGAAGGGAAAAGGGGCAGAAGGAATATTTGAAGAAATAATGGTAAAAAACATCCCAACCCTATTGAAGGACATAGATATCCATATCACAATTGCCAAAAGATGGAAACAACTCAAGTGTCTATCAACCAATGAATGGATAAACAAAATGTGGTATATACATACAATGGAATATTATGCTGCAGTGAGAAGAAATGAAACTGGGATACATATGATAAAATGGATGACTCTTGAAGACAATATGCTAAGTGAAATAGGCCAGATACAAAAGTACAAGGGAAATGGATATGGCTCAAGTGATTGGGCTTCCATTTATCATATGGGAGGTCCAGGGCTCAATTCCTAGGGCCTCCTGATGAAGGCAAGCTGGCCTTTGCAGCAAACTGTGTAGGAGTGTTGGCCCCGGGCGGAAAGCTGGCACAGAAAGATGACACAACAAAGTGAGACACAGAGGAGAGACAATAAGAGATGCAGCAGACCAGGGAGCTGAGGTGGTGCAAGAGCATCTCTCTCCCATTCTGCAAAGTTCCAGGATTGGTTCCTGGAACTACCTAAAGAGAAGGCAAGAACACACAGAAGAATACACAGCGAATGGACACAGAAAGTAAACAAAAACAAGAGAAAGCAGTGCAAAAACAGCAGGGTTAGGGGAAGGGGGGGTAAGTAAATAAATAAATCTTTTTTTTAAAAAAGGACAAATACTGCATGGTCTCACTAATATGAACTAAATTTGAAGAATACACACATGGAGTGAAAACCTAGAGTATAGGTTATTAGGAGATAAGTGGAGGGCTATGAAGAAGTACTGATGTTTAATGTATGTAGAATTTTCATTAACTTGACAGTAAATACGTGGAAATGGATAGAATGGATAGTAACACATTATAATGAATAGCAGCTGCTTATTAAATGGAATTTCGCTGAAAAGGGTAGTCTAAGGATGTAAATGTCAATTATATGAAAGCTAGAGAATAATCTAGGAAGTGAATAACACAGTGAACCCAGAGGTAGATGAGAACTGTGGTTAATAGTACAAATGCAAGAATGTCCTTCTGTGAACTAGGACAGAGAGATGTACATCATTACTGCAGGTGGTGGGAATGTGGAAAAGCATGGGAAAATTACAATTAATGTAATTCACTAGAGTGAACAGCAATACTGTAATATTTTTGTATCCATGCCAAAGATATACTATGTTAATAATAGGCGAGGTGTGGAAAAAATATGCCAAATATATGCTATGGGCCATAGTTAGTGATAATAGTTGGATGATTTTATCTCATAATCTGTAACAAATGTTCCACAATGATGTGGTATACTGGCGAAGGGGAGTTGTATGGGAATTCCACACATATGCAGGATTGCTTTGCAAGTTTGCAACTTCTGTAATAAATATATATACATATATAGTTTTTAAAATCCGTCTACAGGGCCCTCTAAACTTTACGGTGCAATGAGATATTATCACTATTCCACCTACCACATAGGTAGCCTCATCTCTCACCTGTGATTTTGTATCACAGGAGAGCGTCCAACATGGTAGTGTTCTAATAACTCAAACTGGAATGGCCATTCTGAGAAATAAGAGATTTTTATTGATTGGCATCACTGTTCTAAAATCACTTGCTATGCTTATCCAACTTGGGAGCAGAAAAGCCCCTTAACTATGAAGGTGCCCTATACAAGAATATCAACTTATTTGAGATCAATAAATTACAAGATTATAAACTCCTAAGTAATTTATTTACATGAGTTTATATAGAAAATCTAAACTACTACAAGCTGATAAGAATTTATAGTATCTTGATATACCCAGCATAGGTATTATTCAACAGACTCAAAAGAAATCAATAAATTTAATGTTCTGTGCCTAGTCAGCAGGTATGCTTTGCAAATACTGAAATGATAAATGTTTTTAAAACTGAAAATAAGAGCATTTAGATCAGATATAAACATATAAAAAACTTTCAGACTAAAATACAAACAGTATAAAATGGAGACAGCAAGTTTAGTAAATTAGTATTTGAAAAGGATGGCAAAAGAATCCAAAAGACTAATTCATTGCAATTTGCACTTTATGCGTGTTGGATGTGAATATGATTTCCTCTAGTTGTAGGTATATATAGTTAAATGCTTTTCCTATGTGAACGTGTGGGCAATTGCCTATATTACTATCCACTCCACGTATAGAAAAAAGCTTGTTGAAGAAGTAACAACTTTTTAAAAATATATTTGAAGGATGTCTTATAGAACTATTGCTCATAATATGAAAAATATGGAAATAATGTAAATGTCCAACAAAAGAAGAATGGCAGATAAATTACAGTAAACTCTAAAATGGAATATTTTGCACACATTACAAATATTTTCAAATAAAACAACATCAAGGGGAAATATCCCTATAGAGAAAAATTCAGAAATAATCAGGATGAAAATATATAGACATGACTTCAACCCTAGGTTTGTATGCACCTGTGTTTGTGTTGTCACCAATATTTTAATACTGGCTATTGGAATTATGAATAATTTTTTTCTATGTTACTGAGTTTGCCAAATTTTCTTCAATGATAGACATGTTGCTTACAGCAAAAAGTCAGTGTGGTGGGTATGTTTAGTTGGCAATGAACATCTGCACAGTCTTCTAATGTGCCTTCCCATTCCTCAGAGGCTTGAAAACTAAAGCTGTATTTCCCAGACTCTCCTGCAGATTGGATTCTGGAGGCAAACTGGATTCTGTCCATCTGGATTCCCTAGCATGAGATTTTAATGGTGAATTTGAATGCTTCTTGGTGCTCTTTGTAATAGCAAGTATGGCTATGGAGATGACAGTGTTCAAGGGAACATTTCAGTGGTCCATCTCTACCTTCACAGGAGACAAGGAGAGGTAACTGTGAGGATTCCTGGGAAAAAAATGCTAGAGGCTAGACGCTAAACCCTGGTGGGTGGATTCCAGGTCCCTGAACTGCAGCCCATGCAGCACATTCTTCTACTCAACAGCAGCACAGAACCACTGTCAACCACCTTCACTGGGGCAGAAATAACAGCTCCTTTGGCAGCCAGATCTGTAGTATTGTATTTATTGTGTTGTCCTGAAAAGTCCACGAGGTCCAGTTGAAGGCCTGCTACTCTAAGCCCTTCCAAGGATTTTGTAACAAACAGTATGAGTAATTAAGTTCTTTTATGTTTAAAATAGCTACCAAGTTTCTGTTTGCTGCAACTGCAACTAATACACACAAGATGTTCAATGAGCTAAAAAACCCTGATTATCTACTGACTTCTGACCCATTATCCTCCAAACTTTTTAAAAGTAACAAATGTTTTTCACATGCCCAACTTGACTTATTTATACATTTTTGAATATCCATATAAAGTAGGTCTATTCTAAGTAAAAATTAAATGTCATGAGACACATAAATAAACTGAGTCTGCTGCTTTGAATAGTCTACTGCATGATAAAGCCCATTAAAATTTCAATCTTAATAATCATAATGAGAAGATATTCCAATGTGACTCCTCATCAAATCTATAATAATAAAATGTTTCAGGATTGTAAGCCTAGCAATTAAGTCCCTAATCCAAAAACCAGAGAATAAATTGCATTCTGTATTTTTCCTGGTAGATTCTCCTTAGTGTAAACTTAGGCACTGCATTTTTTAAAAACTGGAACTAGTATAAAGAAATTTGTTAAAATGCAAAACAAACTTAAAAGAAATGTTTAAAACAGGCATTTGACATAGATGTAAAGGATAAATCAAGAAAGCATCAAGCTACATCCATCTTAATTAATATATGGTTAGCATATTTTTACATTTCTCAAAACATACTATGCTGAGTTATTGGCTACATTTAAAATGTTTATTAATTCATTGTAGAAATGTTTACTGAGCATCTAGTCTCAAAATTCAGCAGTGAAAATGACAAACAGCTTAAGGCTCATTGGGTAAAAGTTTAGAATCACGGCAGAATGGGATGATCAGAGTACTATAGGAATAGATGACAAAGAGCATTAACAAACTGAAAAACCTGAGTGGGCTCAAACAAATGTTATTTATTTAAGCTAAATAAATTTGATCAAGGACTAAAATAAATTTGATCAAGGTCAAGGAAGAAAATTTTATTAAGATTAGGCAGCAGACTTCCATTTAGTAGGCAGACAAAGAGGATAAAATTATCAATTTAGTAGTTAGAATAAATTACCATTAAGATCACTTTCATCCTCAAATATCCATAATGCTATAATTTCTTTAATGTACCTCACAAGCTGACATGAACACTTGCTTATATCTGTATTCCATATCCTTGTAAGGACATGCAAAAAGCTAATCACAGGGCTGCCGGTGAAGAGAAAGACTAAGCCACCAGGAGACAAAGTAAGACAGGGACATTTCACTGCATCATGTTCAAAGTCCATCATTTCCTAATCATACTAGTAAATTATCTATTCAAAAAAATGAAAACATGAATAAATGTGCATCACATACAGCACAGGATTTTATCAGAAAATTCAAGTTCAATGTAAAGTAGGAGGATCCTTGAACTTGCATGTCAAAGTTGAAAAAGCACACACAATTCGGGCCGTCATGAAGCACCCTAGAAACAAAGGACCTCACCCACAGGTGAAAGTTTTCCCACTGATTCTGGGAAGACAAGGGATGCAAGGACTGCAGCAAGGAGAGAGGAAGCGGTTACCTTCCTGTCACAGGCTTTAGGACTGCCAGCAGTGTTTTGCTTGAGGAAGCCAGCTGTTGTGGACCAGCGTGTGGGATTTTTCCGTGAAGGTTCTTCAGAGGAAAAATTATTATCACTGACAGAAGTAGAGATGCCAATTAAAGCTGGGTCACTGCTTCGTCGGACATGAAGAGGCATATCTACAAATACAAAAGAAAAGCACTATGTAAAAACATATGAATGTTCTGAAAACTACATGCTAGGATAAAGGCAGGTCAGTCCCAAAGATTAAACAATAATGCTTTTAAGAAAATGACTGGGTCCAGCATTGTAAGTAGAAATTCCAAGAGTTCCTTTAAAAAGCTTGATGGCGAATGAGTTCCCAGTGATAGACGTGGTAGAGGATGAGCGGGCTTTGGGAGCAGAATGCCAGGTTGGTACCCAGGCTCCATCACTCATTATGTGTCACTTTCAGCAAGTGCCCTAACTGTCCTGTGCTTCTAGTCCCATCCTAGGTACCTCTGTCATGAGGTTGCTGTGAGTGTACAATGAGCTAACGTGCTTAAGGCACTGCCTGTTATATGGAACGCACTCAACAGATGGTAACTCTAACAACCACGACTTCCATGCGTATTCCAATATTTCTAAATAAGATATTATTCATATAATAAAATATAAATAACAAACCTAAGCAAAGGAATAAATTTCATCTACCTTTAATCAAATCTGGTTGACTAAAGATACAGAATCAAGATAATGCTAATAAGCAGGTGGCATTTGCCATATATGCATAAACACGGTTACATGAGAGAATAACAACAACTGTATTCATATTAAGAGGGAGTTTGCTTACAAATTGCTGTA
Source organism: Dasypus novemcinctus (assembly GCF_030445035.2). Taxonomy (NCBI): domain Eukaryota; kingdom Metazoa; phylum Chordata; class Mammalia; order Cingulata; family Dasypodidae; genus Dasypus; species Dasypus novemcinctus. The sequence continues at coordinate 151,367,963 of NC_080677.1, read as the reverse complement.
ACAAAATCATTAACAAATCAGGCTAGCATTTGTGTCACTAGCACTGAAGTTTCTTCATTGAGATGATCATGGTTAGACAAGAAAAGAAACAGAATTACAAAAAGCAGAGAGAAGAATAAAAGCTATGCGCCAGTAACATTTAGAAGTGGAACAAAAACCCAACTCAAAAAAAATGTAGCAAAACAATTTTTAATTAAATTATGTTTGGAATAATCTGTTTTCAAAACATAGTATACAAGTTAATAAATAAATATAAACATATATATATAAAGCCTCTAACAAAATAGCTTTAACTGTGAGAAACATTTTTGAAGCACTGATAAATGCTAGGCATTGGCCTATTGGTTGGACTCCTATCAGTTATGCTAAAGGCATTTATATACACTCAAGGTCACGTTTAAGCCATTTTCAGCTCAATAGTCTCAAAGATGTTAAAGCAAACTGGAAAGAAATGATCAGAGAAAATAGAAGCATGAGTCACAGGAATGTTGCATTTAACATTTGCTTCTACATCATGAGGATTTAAAAATAATACGAGGTTAACCAGCAATACCAGAGAAAAACATGCAGAAAATTAATTCAATATTGTTGGTGGTTATATTAATCATTGGGAGAAATATGCACATACAAAGTACAGGAAGAATAATTTCTAGTTTGTACGTATGTGTCACTGTGACAACCTCTGCTGTTTCCAATTTACACCACCACCACCATCACCCCCCCAAAAAAAACAATAAGAATTACATTCACTCTCAGAAGAAGTTCACAAAAATATACATCTAGGTATCTATATGTGTAAGTTCATACTACAATGTTCTAAAAATTAGGCAACAAAATAATTCTCAGAATCATCAAATAAAATTATAAACAGGGAAGTGAACTTGGCCCAATGGATAGGGCGTCTCCCTGCCACATAGGAGGTCTGCTGTTCAAACCCCGGGCCTCCTTGACCCGTGTGGAGCTGGTCCATGAGCAGTGCTGATGCGCGCAAGGAGTGCCCTGCCACACAGGGGTGTTCCCCCCCGTGTAGGGGAGCCCCACGTGCAAGGAGTGCGCCCCGTAAGGAGAGCCGCCCAGCACAAAAGAAAGCGCAGCCTGCCCAGGAATGGTGCCGCCCACACAGAGAGCTGACACAACAAGATGACGCAACAGAAAGAAACACAGATTCCTGGTGCCGCTGATAAGGATAGAAGCAGTCACAGAAGAACACGCAGTGAATGGACACAGAGAGCAGACAACGTGGGGGGAGGGAGAAATAAATAAAAAATAAATCTTTAAAAAAAACATTATAAGCAGAAAAGAAACAAAATGGAAGTTGGTGGAAAGAATAAAATATTAATACTTGCAGGCAATTATAATAATGTTACCCAGGTATGGGTTCTGTTGCTTTCCAATTACATGATCTTTAATTATTCAACTGTAAAGCAACTCTGGACACCTCAAATTTTTTTTGTCTGTAGTTTTCTTTTTCTTCTTTATTTTCTTTTCAATGTTACATTAAAAAAATATGAGGTCCCCATGTATCCCCCATCCCACCCACCCTACCCCTCCCACATCAACAACTTCTTTCATCATCGCTGCACATCCACTGCACCTGGCAAATAGATTCTGGAGCACTGCTGCGCCACATGGACAGTGGTCCACATTGTAGTCCACACTCTCCCCCAGTCCACCCAGTGGGCCATGGCAGGACACACAATGTCCAGCATCCGTCCTGCAGCACCACCCAGGACAACTCCAAATTCTGAAAATGCCCTCACACCATATCTCTTCTTCTGTTTCCTGACCATCAGCAGCCACCGTGGCCACCCTCTCCACATCACTATTACAATCTCTTCCCTTACTAACCATAATAGTTCCCCAGCAGAACACCAGTAAGTCCACTCTAATCCATAGTGTATTCTTCCAGCCTGTGGACCCTGGGATGGTTATGTCCAGTCCCCCTCTAGATCAAGAGGGGCCTTAGATTCCACATGGATGATGGATTCAATTCTCCTGCTTGCAGCTGTAGGCACTGTTGGCTCCCTAGTGTGGTGGTTAATCCTCTTCCCCTCCCTGTCAGCTGGCCAGGGTAAGTCCAACAAACCAGAAGGTAGGAGCTGCAAGTCTGCTGAGGCCCAGGGCTGGCCGTCACATGGTCAGTCCAGAGATTCAGGTCTCCTGAATATACACCAACCCAAATGCCAACTTCAGGTCCGGTAAAAGTAACACAAGAGGCCATGTGTAGAAAGGTCATATCTGAGTTCAACTCCATCACACTCAGAAACACAAACTCCAAAGTAGGGCCAACTGGCATGGCCCTAAACTCCAGAGCCATCTGCTATGGCTATAGAACCTGTGGGTCTCTGCAGCCCTCAGGAGAACCAGCACCTAGGTTTCCATCTACCTTAGCTGTCTCTGGTACTCTGCTGAGGCGTGCATTAGCATCACCCCTCTGGTGACCTCCCAACTCTTTTTTAGAGCCTCATAACCATATAAACTCACTTGTCCTTTCCATTTCCCCCTTTTATCCAAAGTCACATGGATTTGGATTTGGAGCTCTGTGCCATGTCAGAGGGACCTATTTTGGAATTTGTGCTCCTGAGTGTGACAGAAGTGGACTCAGACGTGACTTTTCTACACATGCCTCTTCTGTCACTTTTACCGAACCTGTGGTTGGTGCTAGGAATCGTTCATACTCAGGAGACTTGAATCTCTGGACTGCCCATGTGCCAGTTGGGCCCTGAGCCTCAGCAGAGTGGCAACTCCTACTCTCTGGTTCGTTGGTCTTACCCAGGTCAGCTAACAGGGAGGTGAACATGATTAACCACCACACCAGGGAATCAAGAGTGCCTATAACTGTAATCAGAGGAATTGCATCCATCATCCATGTGGAATCTAAGCTCCCTCTTGATCTAGAGGTGGAGGGGACATTGCCATCCCAGGGCCCACAGAATGGAGGAATAAAATATGGACTAGAGTGAACTTACTGATATTCTACTATAAAACTATTGTGACAAATAATAGAAGAAATTTTAGCATCAAGATGAAGGAAGTGACCACAGTAGTTGCTGAGGGCAGGGAGAGAAAGAACAGATATGATGTGGGGCCATTTTGGGGATTTTGAGCTGTCCGTAATGATATTGCAGGGTCAGATGCTGCTCTTTAAATATCCTGCCATAACCCACTGAATATACTGGGAAAGAGTGCAAACTACAGGGTAAACTATTATCTGTGTAGTACAACAGTGCTCCAAAATGTGTTCACCAAGTGTGATGAGTGTGCCACAATGATGAGGGAGGTTGTTGGTGTGGGAGGAGTGGGGGGGGGGGAGTATACAGGAACCTCTTGTATTTTTTAGTGTAACATTTTTTTGTGATGTATATATCTTCAAAAAAATACAATTTGCAAAATGATATGGTGGGGGGTGGAGAGTGGGTTATATGGCAACCTCTTATGTTTTTTGATTTTTTATGTTTTTTAATGTAACTTTCCTTGTGATCTATTAACTTGACTTTTAAAAAATTAAAAAACAAACAAACAGTTTTTAACACCTGATATTACTTGTAGGCTGAGATATTCTGCCAGTCTGAGTTGACCCCTTTATTCAAAGCCTTTTTCTAGTTACATCGTCAGCTGGTGCTTGGTAGTAATCCCTCAGCACCAGGGAGGTTCATCCCCAGGAGTCATGTCCCATGCTGGGTGGAAGGCAATGCATCTACATGCTGAGTTTGGTTTGTCTGTAGTTCTTAAGCCTAAGAAAGTAGCAGTAGCTCCTAAGGGAAGGCTTTTAAAAAATGGTGCAGAGGTAATGACCAAAAGCAGTATGTATTTTAAAAACTAGCCACATTAGAGTATAAATTCAGGGACTGTACAATTGCATTCAATTTGCTTTGCCATGATAAAACTTACATTCATCATATAACCAGATACGATTACAGTATTAATCTGTTAATCTGAAACAGACAAAAATAATCTGTATTTTACCTCTATGTATCTGTAACGCAAAATAAATTGTGGGTGCATGGACAAAAGGGGATTCAAAATAAGGCAGGTTAAAGCAGGGAATGCAGGGTATCTCTTGAAGGTCCCAGTTCTGGGCACCGTCCCAAAGGTACCATTTACATAAACTACATCATGGGTGATGCCCCTTGGAGCTGTGCAATAAGGTAAGACCTTTCAGTGACTGCTATATGGGTTAAAATTGGTTTCTTTTCATTTCAGTGATATCTGTAAAAGAAATTAATATAAATATAGTCTGATTTTTTATTTGAACTACTTGATAACTGGCTACTTCCTTGCAATTTCAGGACTCATGTTTACATTTGTGTTCACTGTCAAATTCAGTAAGGTGTCCTCGATTTGATTACCAGGCTGATGAGAAAAGAACAGAATCCAATTTAAGAAGTAAACAGTATGCTCTCCCCAGTGGAATGCCAAATGACATCATAATGCTGAAATCAAAGTTTTCTAGCAACCTGAAGTGAGGAAAGAACTGAGTCATCATCGTGCACACAAGTAACATACCCAGGTCCAAATCAAAGGCATCCACGGACAGTGTCCACGCTGCCTTCCATGCAGCCTTAACCAAACAGCATCATCTCTCACCCATCTCACCCATGATTTTCACTGATTTATAATTTCATCTTGATTTTATGGTGGCATGATAGGTATAAGGCATTTTTATCTCACACACACACACACACAGTTTAAGTAACACTGTTTTAGAAACAATTAACTTAAGGGATCTGAAACTTTAAAATTTTTATTTAAATGAGCTTCTCCAGTAGTTCTGAGGTGGGAACATGTGAACTGCTTCACAGATGTGTGAGGCTCACGGCGCTGACCTGAGGGGCCCACGGCCGTAGAACGTCTCCCAGGACAGGAGTGCAGACCCGGGCCAGCATTCCACCCCTACTCAAATCATGGCATAGACCCCATTACTCCACTACGTATTTGAAAACCAATTCCATTTCTAGCTACCTGTGGATCAAAATGTGAGCTTCAATCTTGTAAAAGGGAAGAGTTTTGATGTTTTCAAAGTAGAATTATACACAATGAGAAATCATATTCTGCCTTTCACCTCCTAGCATCACCTTGGTTGGAGAGTTAAAGAAACATTATGTTTACTAGACATATAGATTGTAACCCAATTTCAGAAATGTTAAGATAGGAAAAAGGGGTAAAAGCTTTCTCTTAAAATGGAAGAACTACAACATATAAGATACTGGAAAGGAGATGGATCTAGAACAGGGGTTCTCAAACTTTTTCATCTCAGGACCCTTTCACGCTCCAAAAATTACTGAGGACCCAAAGAGTTTTGTTTACATAGCTAGTGATATTTGCCGTAGAAGTTAAAATGAGAGCTCTTAAAATATTTTCTTTCAATTTCTAAGTAACAATAATAAACCTATTACAAGTTAACATAAACAAGATAATTCTATGAAAACTCTATTTTACAAAATACATTTAGTGGGAAAAGTAACATTGTTTTACATTTTGCTCAACAGGAACCATCTAGTTTCTTATATCTGCTTCTACATGTAATCTGTTGCCATATGACAAAGCATATGAAGAATAAAAGAACTTCACTGATATAGTTGGAAAAAGGAATAGCATTTTAAGTCTTTCCAGATAATTGTGGATTTTCTTCCTGAGTAATACACCAAAATGTGCCAAGTGACGGTTTATCCAAAGTAGCTGCCTTACAGAAAGAGAACTTTTTATTTGTGGTTATATTAAAATCTACTTACCTAGTTTGCACTTTGAATAATTCTTTTACCCATGAAAATTCTGTAAGATCATGCAATAGCAATTTGGAAAACAGTTTGGCTATGTGGATCCTCCAAATGTTGACACATCTTTATATCAGAAAATCACATGTTAATATCACTACCAATTTCATCACAGAAGTCTAAGTATTGCGAAGCTGTCAAGCTCATGGAGGGATATAAGTCTCCTAAAGTCTACTTTTCACTAGAAAGCTTGAATTTTATCTTTGGCAACACTGTCAGTTGTTTGCGATATAGTGACAAGCTCACTTCATTCATTTTCTAGAAACTGTCTGACATCAAGTCCTAATAACCAGTTTTTCCATGAGATGTTCTTTCAAATGAAAGTAGCGTTCCATGGAAAAAATGGCTAGCTGAGCCCTCAACTCAAACCATCATACAAATGCTTTTCTTAAGACAAACCATTGATCTTCCCAATGTAGCAGAGGAACATTATGCCTATTTCCCATTTGTCCACATAAAATATAAAAGAAGACATGTACTTCAGGGTAAAGATTAAATAAATTTAATCATCTTTACAGCTTCCTCTAGGACAATGCATGAAATTGGCTTTTTTTTTTTTTTTAGTAAACTGTGAGTGCATGTCTTAGTTAACCACAGGACTGCCAAGGCAAAGTACCAGACATGGACTGCCTTTCATAAATGGAGATTTTATTGGGGGAAAAAATCTCACAGTTCCAAGGCCATGAAATGTCCACATCAAGGAACCACCAGCGATGCTTTCTCACCAAAGTCAGCTACTGGCGATCCTGGCATCCTGACATAGCAAGGCAAGATGGCGGGCAATCTCTGCAAGGCCCCGGCCTTCCCCTCAAGGCTTCCCAACTCCCGGAGCTTTACTGTGGGCAACCAGGTACATGGCTTCTCTCCTTCCAGGCCTCTTCTCTCAGGCTCAGCAGCACCACTTTATTCCTGAGGCCCACTTTGGGTGATCAGGCACACAGTACATCAACCTCGAGCTACTCCATGAGCCCAGCCCCTCAGGGGCTTTTTTCTGTGCCTCTGTGCTCTGCTGATTCTAGACTCTGGGACCTCTTTCAGTCTCTCAGGGCTTCTCTGTCTTCCTGAAGTCCTCTCTCTCACATGGTAGGGTCAAAATGGCAGCTTTCTTTCTCTGTGTCTTCTTTCTCCCATGTCTCAGTTTATATAAAGCTCCAGTAAGAGAGTGGAGACCCAACCTGAGTCATACCTCACTGATGTTTTCAAATGAAAAGCAACCTAATCAAGTGATCTAATCAAGGTCCCTTACATGAATCTAATACAGGCAAAGGGTCTCACACCCACAGGAGTCAATTAGTCCAAAAACATAATCTTCTTTTTTTTATTCACCAAATTCAAACTGTCACAGCAAGGAATGAATAATTTCTTTGGTAACATTGTCTCGATTTGTGTTAAGGTATCTGCAAGTTTACTCATTAGTGTTTTTGCACCACTGGTGCAAATGTCAACACAAAGTAGGTTTTAGTAATATTATGAAATAGTGTTAACTCACAGTCTCCCAGGAATGGTCTTAGACCTCCAAAAGGATCCAGAGACCACACACTGAGAACCTCTAGCCTAGACAGACTTGTGTTTCATTCACATCCCCTCACCTCACCAAGTCTCAGCTTCCTAATTTACCAAATCAGGGGCTGCACTAATGGGTTTGGAAACTTCTTTTAATTCTAAAATTACCAGTTACCATCCACCAACATCATCCTAATAGACTCTAATAACAATTTATGAAAGAAAAAATACAAAAGTATTTGATCTGGTGCCTGTGAACGATATGAAGTATTTTTAAGCAACACAGTAGAACAATAATAAACAAGAGTTGTAAGTAATGCTGCAGGAAGTAGACACAAACATGTGGTTTTTGGGCAAATTGAATTTGATCTTAAGGAACGAGAACTCTATAAATGCCTGATCTTATATTAATAACACAAGGAATCATGAAACACAATTCCCTGCCTTCATGTAACCAGTTTCCCACCTCTCATGGTTCTCCCAAAACATAATATTGCATAAAGAAGGCAATTTTGTCTTGGACTCAGAAAAATACAATATGAATATACCTTTCTCATCTGTGAGTCACTACATTTTCCTGATGCCCATGGTATATTTCAGCATTACTAATAATCTGATGTAATTTGTGTTCTTTACTGTAATTAGAAATAATAAGAGCTCCTCATTTAAGGTAATTTGGTCATTATTTTTGCAATTTCTCAACCTCAATTTTGCAAAAATTAATGCATTTTAAAACATGATAAAATTTTCTCACCCCATAATCTTCTGATTTATTTAAAATATAGATTTCCAAAGTATGTCCTCTGAAATATTAAAAAGAAAATTCAAAGACAAGGATCTTCAATAATTAAGCTGCCAGATGAAGTACACAGGGGACTGGTACAATGTCACCGAATGCAGACTGATGGCGGAGACTGTTTGATGTCAGTAGTTGCTTTGAAGAGTGGATAAAACAGCAATAAACCCTCACCACAAGATTTCAAATTCTCGGGGGCACTAATGCACTGTAAATATTGATTTGCCTCTTTAGGGAAGGTGCCTTTTAAATAAGTAGAAGAAATGGCAAGTCTAATAATGACTTAGAGCAAAACTAAAAGGACATATATATTTTCTTATCTGTTAACTGTCCCACCCCTTTTCCTCCTCAGTGTTCCCGATACTTTTCCTGTCTTTTCCCCTCCATTCTTCTAGTACTTTTTAAATTATTTAACCACTCAAAGCAATGACTAAACCTGTCCCAAGAAGACAGGCATAAGCCATCAAGGTATTTAATCAAAACATCAAAATACTATGCGGTTGCATGTATTCTATTAGAATTTATGATTCAAATGGCATAATTATTCCACATGCAAATGAAGGCCCTCACCCCCACCTTCGGAGCAGCTAGACACCTCTTGTGACAAATTTCACAATGGGAAGAACCAAGTAACAGATGCCGTGGGGAGGAAACCGGTCATCAGGATCATGAAACGGACCTTCCGATATACATATTGCCCCTTTTTAAAAAGGCCCTTATCAGTACTTCAAGTAACAAGGCAAAATCCTTAGGAAGAAACTTATGGAAGTTAGAGCAGGAAATAAGCTTTTGAGAACAATGAATGACCCAGAGAAGAGGATATAAAACCAATTTTATCACCTTCCTCTTAACTATTTTTATGTATAAGCAGTAAATATAGAATACTTGGGCGGAAGGTACCTGAGAAGTAAATTGAAATATCACATTTTACAGATGAGCTAGCTAGTGTAAAGGTGGGGTCAAGGGTCACACTGCTCCGCTGGAACTGGGGGCCCTGTCAATTGACTCCCTGTCCTGTGCAATTTGGAGTTGACCACATTGCTGTCTGGGAAGAACTGAAATATGTCAAATCCTTAGGACGCCTATGCTTACCTAGATAAGAAATGGTTTCTTGGGAAGGTTGAGTTTAAAACACATTTCTATATATAACAGTATGTTTCAATGCCTTCCATTGAATCTTAGATACATATCAGAGGGTAAAATCCAATCCTAGGCTTTTTATTTGAAAAAGGAATTTTTCAAAGTCAAGGAGAAAAAAAAATATGTGCAATTATCTAATGTCATATTAATAGATCCAAAGAAAAAACAAGAATTTTTCAAACTATATTAAACTTACAGCACTAGGATTCTTATCCTGAGGCTGACGCTATAACCACTCTGGCCAAAACAACCACAGTCATACCAGTATAAGCAAAAAGACGCGAAAATCTGAATAAGATCAGCAGATTGTATCAATGTTAATATCCTGGTTTTGAGATTATACTATAGTTTTTTCAAAATGTTAGCACTAGGGGAAACATAAAAGAATCTCTGTATTATTTCTGACAACCACAAGTAAGTCTACAATTATCTCAATTAAAAAAAAAACAAAACAAAACCAACAACTCTGTTTTGGATTGAGTCATATCCCCCATGGGGACACGTTAGAGTCCCAACTCCTGGTCCCGGGTGTGGGCTCATTTATAAACAGGATCTTTGAAGATACTATTAAGATGAGACAAACTCCATCAGGATGGGCCTCAAGCCAGTACAACTGGAATCCTTATAAGCAGTGGAAGTTTGGACATAGGATGGGAGACAGGAGGGCAACAGCCATGTGACAGAGGAAAAGACTTGAGTTATGGATGGGTAGCAAGTAAAGACCGAACACTAACAGGCTGCAGAGAAGGCACAGCCTGCCGACTACCTGATTTGGGACTTTCAGCCTTTAAAGCTGTGAGACCATACATTCCTTTTGTTTATGCCACCTAGTCTGTGGTATTTGTTACATAGCAGCTCTGGCAAACTAAGACAATCTCCAAAGAATTAAGTAGAAAATGGCAAAGAAGAAAGGTCTCTGTCAAGGTCTGCAGCCATCAGAAGTCAAGGTTTCTTTCTAGCACTTCCCTGTACTGGTCTTCTCACAGTCCAATGCCCAGTGGCTAAGCACATCTTTGGGACTCTGTAGCCAATCCTCCCTGGTGGCGCCGTCAACATGCCTCACAGACATACAATCCCATGACCTCAACAAGACAGACAATGCAGACTGGCACACCCTCACCCTCTCTGTACCTCCATTCTTCACTCGACAAATGCCGACAGGTCCTCAAAAGGCACCAATGCCTCCAACCTGTCAGATCCAGTCTTAGTGTCCCAGCAGCAAACAGCTGGCAGGCTCAGACAGGCTTAATTGAGGAGAGTTTAATGGAAGGATTATTTACAAATATATGGGCAGGATTCAGGAGAAGCAACAAGGGGTGGGGGGAGGCCCTGCAGCTCACGAAGTGCCAAGGGAGGCATGACTTTCATCAAGGAACACAGCAAGCACCAGGCACAGGCGGGCAGGCAGCAGCCCAGGCCTCAGCCCGTCTCTTCTCTCTGTCCACTCTCTGGACAATGCCCAGCTGTGTCCGCAGACCTGCTCTAGCCAGCAGACTCCCACGCATGGGGCCTGTCTGACACGGTGCACGGAGATGATGCTTGGCACATGAGGCAGACTGGACAGTGGGTACAGAACAGAAAAGGAAAGCAGCCAGTGAAAATTCACCTGCCCCTTTCTCCCCTGGCGCACATTTCCACTTCTAAAAGCCTCAGTCATTTTTTTCAATCAGTTGTGCATGTCCACACCCTGGTTCCCCAGCCTTGGATGTCATTCATAGTAACTGGCCACCTTCCCTGTACAGACATGCACACAAGCTTGCAAATCTACAGGGGCAAAGGTCAGAAACTAAAATTCTAGAAAATTAGAGAGGCTACAAGAAATTCAGTGTGACCAGAGTTAAGGATGCACTTGGAGATAATAAAGCACAGAGGTAGCTATGGATGAACCAACCTAGGATCTTGTTAAATCAGAGCTTCTCTAATTTCAATGTGCACACCAACCACCTGGCAATCTCACTAAAATGGCCGAGTAGGTCTCAGATCAGGTGGACCTGAAACTCTGCACCTCTAACGTCCCAATGACATCCATGTGTCTAATGTACCAACCACACTGGAGATTGAGCACCAAAATCTTAGCTGTGCTAAAGAACTGGGACTTCATGCTGAGGATCGTGGGCTCTCATGGTTTTTCAACTACATTTATTCTTTCCCATCGCATTAACCTCCACAAATCACCGCTAGGAAACAGCCAAAAAACCTTTTCTAAACCACAAATCAGATGTCATGACACAGAATTCTTGACCTGGTCAGGTCACTGTACCAAAAGATTTAGCCATAGCACATACCCACAGTGATCTGGGAAATGCCTCTACTGTCATGCTCAGACCCAACTGGAATGCACTGAAGGTACCAGAAGGCCACAGGCTACTTCAGGCTTCTCTTCTTTGCTCACATTTCTACCGCTCCTCACTTCTCTAAGGTCGGCCTGAGGAGGCATCCAAGATTTCTGATGGCATAAGTGAAATCGGGTCTTGATGCTAACTTCTGATTAGAACTGGCGGCTTTCTTGTCTCTCTCCCTCACTAAATTTTGAGGTTCTTGAGAGAACAAAGTTTCTTCCTTGTACTCCCAGTCTCTAGCCTAAATGCCACCTAAGAAATGTGAGCTAAATTTCTATTGTATCATACAAGAGGTGAGTGAGTATGACTGTCCCGATATCTCTACCCTTTTCACGTTAATTGTCTTAAGTATTATCAGGGCAATCTTCTAGTAAAGGAGAAACAATTCCAGATATTGCACAGCATAAAGGAACCAAAAAAAAGTCTTCAGTGGTGGGAAAAAGAATTGCTGTTTCACATACTGGTAATAAACTCACTGGTGAAAAATCCCAACAACTTTACTGTTTTTTGTTGTTTTTTTTTTTACTACTAACTGCATTATTGTCTCTCATTCAGTATTTACTCCCCTGTGGAAATATTTGAGCAAAAGCCAGTCTAAATTTATTCTTCACATATAATTTTATAGGACACTGTATCAAATCCCTCATGTCACTTATACTTTACCAATTTAATTCAACAATCATGTAATTAAATTTTAAAATTACCAACTTCCTCTGACAAGTAGTTTGTCTTTCAAAAATTGACACTGATTATTGATTGCATTGAAGAAATTTTCTAAATGTTTAGTGCCCTCTCCTTTGACATTTGTCTTCTATTATTTTATTACAGATTAAAGTCTTCAGTAACTGTCAAGTTAACTTTTAGTAATCATTATTTCCCCATTCCTTCATTATTATATTCTTTATTCCATAATACTATACAAAAGCAGAATAATTTTCTCTTAACTGGGACTGCTGATTCACTAATTTCATTAGCCAATTTTCTGTCATTTAATGAGGTACATTTGAAGCTCCTCTAATTTGCTTGATTTTGTAATTATTTCATAAGCACATTCACCATCATCAGCCACTGCAAGGTGGCAGGACTTTTTTTTTTTTTTAATTAATCTGTTAAGCTTTAAACTTCCACCAGAGTCACTACATTTTATTTTGGTCATAGTAACTCTTCAGCTGGAGCTTGAATCCACATGGTATTAAAGCTAAAAGAGGGAAGCAGATGGGGCTCAACTTACAGAGCATCTGCCTATAATATGGAGAGTCCAGGGCTCAAACCCAGGGCCTCCTGACCCATGTGGTAAGCTGGCCCACATGCAGTGCTGCTGTGCACAAGGAGTGCCATGCCACGCAGGGGCGCCCCCACATAGGGGAGCCCCACATGCAAGGAGTGCTCCCCACAAGAAGAACTCCCCACATGAAAAAAGCACAGCCTGCCCAGGAGTGGTGCTGCACACAGGGAGAGCTGAAACAGCAAGATGACACAACAAAAAAGAGACACAGTTGCCTGGTACCTCCTGACAATGCAAGCAGACATAGAAGAACACACAGCAAATGGACAGAGAGAGCAGACAACACTGGGGAAGGGGAGAGAAATAAAATAAACCTTTAAAAAAAAAAAAGGTAAAAGTTATTCATTCACTTATTCATTCATTCAAGACAAATATTCATGGCATACCTAATATATGCTAAGTGTTCTTCTAATCACTAGCAATAAATAAAACACACTACTTAACCCTCAAGGATTCTGCATCCTAGGAAGGCAAGAAAGGCAACGTGTACATGCTCTAAATCAGCATCCAATATCGGGCACTGTTCCTCCCACAGCCAGAATTCACAGGTCTAGGAATCAAGGGGTAGAAGTGGGAGGGGCACCACTCACTATTTACCCCTAGTGATGCACTAGGAAAATTTTTGTCTCCTGTCTCTACAACTCTAAGCTTTGCTGGTCTACAGATCCTAGCTCCAAAAGGAGGGGTGCTTTGGGAAGTGGATTTGGCTCAACTGATAGAGTATCCGCCTACCACATGGGACGTCCAGGGTTCAAACCCAGGAACTCCTGACCCATGTGGTGAGCTGGCCCACACGCAGTACTGATGCACACAAGGAATGCCGTGCCACGCAGGGGTGTCCCCTGTGTAGGGGAGCTCCATAAGCAAGGAGTGCACCCTGTACGGAGAGCCACCCCACACGAAAAAAGCGCAGCCTGCCCAGAAGTGGTGCCACATGCACAGAGAGCTGACGCAACAAGGAGACACAACAAAAAGAGACACAGATTCCTGTTGCTGCTGGTAAGAATCCAAGTGGACACAGAAGAACACACACAGGGATGGACACAGAGAGCAGACAACAGGGGGAGAGGGGAGAGAAATAAAAAATAAAAATAATAATAATAAAAAAAGGAGGCGTGCTTCCACCAGGAGACAGAACAGTGATTCCACTGAAGTGAAAGTTAAGACTGCCACCTGGCCACTTCGGTCTCCTCGTGCCTCCGAATCAAGAGGCAAAGAAGGGAATTACTGTACTGGCTGGGGTGACTGATCCTGATTATCAAGGGGAAATAGGACTGCAACTATACAATGGAGGTAAAGAAGAGTTTACCTGGAAAACAGGAGATTACCTAAGGCGTCTCTTAGTACTACCATGCCCATGATTAAAGTCAATGGAAAACTCCAACAGTCCCATCCAGGCATAGTTACCAATGGCTCAAACCCTTCAGAATGAAGGTTAGGGTCACCCCACAAGGTGAAGTACCACAACCAAGCGAGGTGCTTGCTGAGGGTAAAAGGAATGTGGGATGGATAGAAGATAGCTATAAATATAAGCTACAACCACAGGACCAGCAACAGAAACAAGGACTGTAATGGTTATGAGTAGTTCTTCCTTGTTTTGTTATGAATGTTTGCATAGATACAAATGTATATATACATTTTTTCCTATTGTATTTCCTTATCATATAACATAAGCTATATTAATTTTATGTTGTAGTATTAAAGCTATAGGATATCAGTTTAAGAGAGAATATTACCCAAGGACTTGCATCCTTTTCCAGGGAAAGGGCATTTCTGGTTTTGCGCAAGCCACTGAATTATGAGAGATGAAATTCTAAGCATGTTACTGTCTTTATTTAGAGAATAGGGTTTTAGGAGATATATCAGGGTGCCAAGCTGGTAAGGGGTGGACTGTGATGGTTAAGTTCAGGTGTCAACTTGGCTAGGCCGTGGTGTCCGGTCATTTGCTCAAACAAGCACTGCCCTGATTGTTATTGTGAAGAGATTTCAAGGATTTAAATCATTTGTCATTTGATTGTATCTATGAATTATACCTACAATCAACAAAGGAGAATGCCTTCAACAATGAGAGCAGTCTCATCCAATCACTGAAGATCTTAAAGGGAGAACTGGTTATTTCAGCAGTCAGAAAGCAGTGGTTCTCTCTCTCCTTCAGCTGGGCTGCTTCTCTTGGGGGATTCAATGTCATCATCCAGTTTCCAACTCACCGCCTGCACTATCGACGGAATTAGGACTCGCCAACCCCTATGGTCATGTGAGTCAAATCTATGATAAATCTCTTAACACACACACACTTCTTGTCGGTTTTTTTCCTACCAAGATCCCTGACTAACATAACAATGAATAAACAAACAAATAAATACAGAGGATGTCACAAGGTGATCAGTGCTATGAAGTAAAATAAGGCAAAGGGTCAAGGACTGTTGGAAGTTGAAGAAGTTATTTTTTTACTGGTATAGAAGCATTCACAGTATCTCATCTATTTTTCTGCCTTGAGGGTTCTAGTTTCAAATTAATTCCTTACCATCAAGCTTGTTTATAATGGCCATTAATAAAGCTATTTGGCACCAACTGGTTGCTCCAAGGCTGCAATAAGACTTCATAGTTCTGAAGCATATGGCTGTGTGTCTGTTTATATTACCTTCAAAGTGCAGAAATCTTTCATAGCTAATCGAATCCACCCTAATTTTTCTCTTAAGAAAACAGTAATGTAAAAGTAAATACATCCTGATCACTTATAACAAGCCTAGTAAGTCTGTAATCACCAGCATTTATTGAGCATTTACTATGGGTCATGCATTGTGCTGAGAACCTTAATGTTTAACTGATTAAATCCTCAGAATAAGTCTATAGAATAAGTTATAGCATTATTTCCATTTTCTAGGTAGGGAAGCATGGTGTTACAGGCTTATGGTATTAAAACTTTGGCCCAAGTTAACCTACTAGGCACTGGGGAAGACAAAATTCAAACCTCAGTAGTCCGACCACAGAGAACAAGCTCCTATCCACAGAATCATGAAAAACGAAAGGACTTAAAGGTGGGAGTTCTGACTTCTGCACTTTCCTCACCAACTACCATTACCATCACCACATGGCAGGAGTTCAGGAAAGGCACAGTATTTGAACTCACACTGACAGATGTGGAAGGGAAGGCACTGTCATTTAGCCTATGATTCCTCTGATGCGTGGATCTTTGTATTCATTCTCTGTAGGTAAAATGATGAGCCATGAAAAATTTAAGAATGAGACAAATACAACCTTAGCAACAACTGGCAAACAAGTAAGGCTTTAATTTCACTGTAATTTATTTTATTAGTAGGGAATTTGCAGGGAGGGGTAGGAATAGCACACAAGACCCCAATAAATATCTGTTTTAAATAAAGACATCTTCATACTTATTACTTAAGATAAAAATTCCCGTGAAGCACAGGTTCTACAATCAAACCTATTTTCAATCCCTGTTCTATGTCTCATTGACTACCACTTGGCCTTGAACAAGTTACTTGTCTCTCTAAATCTCAATTTCCTAATATGTAAAATTTGAAATAATAACATTTATGAAAGATTGAGTATATATAATTATATATTCTATAATTATTTTCTATATAACTATGTGTGAGAAAATTATATTAATTCTATATCAATATTACATTATATGTCATATTAATTTAATCATGCCTGGCATATACAATGCACACTTTCTTCTACTCCCTCCTGTATCTGACATTAGCCACAGGTGAGAATTCCAAGTCAGTAGTTAAGACAGCCAACCCCCACTTCCTACTTCCCAGCACACTCTTTGAGCTATATCAGGGGTTCTAAATCTTGGCTAGTTATTAAAGTGACCTGGAAATGTTTTTTAAAGTACTGACTCCAGGGTCCCACACCCAGAGACACTGAATATTTGGTTGAGAATGAGGTGCAGGCATAATTTTTTTTAATCATCCCCCCACCCCCCACGGCTTTTTGCTTGCTGTCTGCTTTGTGTCCATTTGCTATGCATTCTTCTGTGTCTACATTTTATTTATTTATCCTCCCCCCCCCCCCTTGCGGCTTGCTTGCTGTCTGCTCTCAGTGTCCATTCGCTGCATGTTCTTCTGCATTCCTGCTTGTCTCTCTTTTTGTTGTGTCACCTTGCTGAGGCGGTTCTCTGTAGCGCTTGCAGGCCGGGCAGCACTCCGTGGTGCTTGCAGGCCAGCGGCTCTCCACAGCGTGTGTGCGAGCCTTCACAAGGAGGCCCCAGGACGCAAACCCAGGGCCTCCCATGTGGTAGGCAGGAGCCGAACTGATTGAGCCACAGCTTCTTCCCCACAGACATTATTTTTGCAGGCTCTCCAGGTCATTCTAAAATGTGGCCAAGATTGGGAATCTGCTCTAGACTAAGCAAGGCTTCTCAAATGTAATATGCATATGAATCATTAAAAATATAGATTTGGATATAGTAGGTCTGGGGTGGGGCCTGGGATTCTGCATTTCTAACAAGCTCCCAGGTGAGATACCTCTGCACAGCCATGCTTCTATCTGTGCCTTCCAAGACAGTAACCACCATCCACACAGGGCTATTTAAATTCGGTCCCTCAGGCACACACGCTGCAGTTCAAGGGCACAACAGCTACATGGGATAAGCAGCTACCCTATAGTACAAACATGCATACCTCTGACATTTTTTAAGTATTCACTTTTGTGGGAATTTAGCTAGAAAAATAGTATGATTAAATAACATTAATTTTACATTCTCAGTTTTATTAACTTTTAATCAATATAAGAAAGGAAATGCTCTGAAGCAGTTGTAACTGTTTCTTTTTATCTTTAATTTGAAAAAGTTGTAGAGAATCAAGTTTTTCTACTAGTCAGATACAGGGCAAATTACCCACATTTTCATGCCAGTATTTGCACATTTTAGATATCCTGATATATGACCATGACAACTCCCAAAGGAAGTAAACAAATATTTATATAAGCATGTTTTAATTAAAGTGCTATATTTAGAACTAACACACTGCAAAAATTCAAATCCTATTGTAAATGTGTATACAAAAATAGAAAGTCCCAATAATAATCAAGGAAAAATCATCTTCTGTTTAGCATTTTAGGAAAACCAGACACTTGCTTGGCTGATTTTTAACAGAGATAAAACACTTTAATATTGATAAAGCATTTCTAATATATAAGAAGCATTTTTACAACTCTAAAGCCAAGAACATTACCCATAACTCTGACAGTCTAACAACCAAGCTAACAGAATTCAACCCAATAGTTGTTTCCTAGGAAACAGGCACAGATACGACCAGTGGGAAAAAAATAAAAACAAGAAAAGGCATTGCAGCATTTCCAGTAGGCTTAAGAAAGAAATACATTTTAATTGTCAAAATGTCACAAATACGACAGTATTGAAAATCATTTCATTGGAAATGATTCAAAGCAGAATGCCATTTGCATTAAAGCAAACGAGGTGTGGAAAAACAGAAAAATTAGAGTCCCTTCCTTTGCTCTGAATTAAGAAGGGACGGTAATCAATCTTGTTTGATTTTATAAAATTTATCTGCATTAGCACAAATTTCTAATATGCCCCTTTAGCTTTCCCTGCAAACATGAACATACATCAATTCACCAACCATCGATCCAATATACAAAAGAAGAGAGTTACCCAGGACGGCTGGGCAGCAAAGAAAAAAGTAATATACCTGGACACCATCTGGTACAAAGAAGAGCTTATACATGTTTAAGTCTTAATTCAAATAGCAAACCACACATTTCAAAACGCATATTAAAATAGCACTGGGATGCCCATATTTTTGCTTGGCTTCAATTTCCTTATCTATTACAAAAGGGTTTGGATTCAAACCTAAAAACCTTCCAGCTCTAACAGCTTTTGATTTTTAGACATAAAGGGTTGAAGGGCTGTTTTGTCTAGCAATAGCTGTTTACAAAATACTATAATCTAAGACATTTTTAAACTTTTTGTTTATAGGACCTAAACTTTGACAGTTAAACTTTAAAAAGTTATATTGGAAATGTCCTACTACACGGCTATTAAAAATGTCTAAATTTTGCACCAGCTTTTTAAATCAAGACGGCATTTGATCTTCTATCTATGTCAGAAACGTGTTGGAGAGCCTTAATCTATACTTTCACAAAATGTGTCACTATAGTCTTATGAAATAGACAATATTTGCACCAAAAGAGTCTTTTCAAATGCTCAAATTAGAAATTTAGGCTGAATTGATCAAGTAATTTGGGCAAACTACCAATTTAGTAGCTGCAGGAAGGAAACATCACCAAAGTGTTTTTCTGATAACTTGCCTGTCAATGATTGGTAGATTAAGGGAATGAATAGCAAAATGGGACTTCCAAAGGAGAAAATATTTACCATTTTTTCTTATCTCTCTCCTATCTGATTTTCACAGAAAGCAAGATTAATATATTATAATTCACTCCCCAGATCCAATCGCCTGCCCTTGAACATATTAGTTCAATGGTAACAACTTCATGAATCATTTCCACCACTGGAAAGGCCTTGAGAATCTACATGCATATATTTGCCTCTTTTTTAAACATACTTCTCATATAAAAGGTAGTATAATGTAAGTTATAGCAGAATAAGTTGGTAAGTAAAAGAGATTTCCAAATAATATCAGCAATTATCTTCATGAGTACATTCTTGTCAATTAATTACAATTCAGTTATACTTGGTTCCCTTCATGCATTTTATATTATTTTCTAGATTCCTTAATGCTTGCAATTCAGAAAAGTCTAGGCAGCAATCTACTACCATAAAAATAAGCTATTTCATACACGATCTGAGATCAGTTCAAAGAAAATTTAAATAAGATGGCCATTCAAAGGAAAATGAGAGGAGTAAATCCTAAAAGAATCTCAAGGGTAGGTGGACAAAATCATGTGTATGCATGCCAGGAGATGGACAAAGCCTGTGTTTGGTGAGAAGGGTTGATCAGGGGCAAAATGTTAGATGACTGATCTAACTTCCCTTTTCATCTTAGCTACCAGGAAACAAACTCAAAGCTTGTGGCCCTTAGTAATATGTGATATATGGTACAGACATAGCTATAAATACATCTTTCTTTTTTTCAGTTTTCAACTTCAATTTACATTTTCCCTTTTCATAATTCTCTATTTTTATTTCCTAATTATTGTTTTTTATCTTTAATTCAGAAATCAATATAAATCTGTCTTCTAGACAATCAGAACACATACATTACATTACTGGATCTATATAATGTCAACTGTATCTTTACAAAAGGATAGTAAGTTTTAAGTAGCAAAAATAGCAGGAGAAATACAACTGAATTAACCTGTCTGTAACTTAATAGTGCTCAAAAAGGATATGTTGGAGAAATTAATTGGAAATAATTTGTTACAAGCATCAGCCTTCCAATTATGCATCACTCAGTTCACAATTCTTTCTTAGGGAGGAAAAAAGTAACTGCAAATTCAGACATAAATATTTTTAAAAGTCTCATATGCACTAAAGCAAACTGTGACTAAAAAATTATTATGACCTAAATGGACTATCTTTATAAGAAATTAAACAATGATTTGACAAACCATATTTTTTTGTGCTTACATTTCTAAAAAGAGAAAATAGAAATTCCTATTGGGAAGCAACAGTATTCAATATTTCATAGTCATATGATATGCTTAAGAATATACCAGCTGGGACCATCTCAAAATAGGTACACTGAATTAAAACATTAAAAAAAAAAGTGAAGTACATACTTTGATGTAAAAGAGCAGAATCAGGAAAAGACCGCTTCCTTTATTCTTATCAGTTTAAAATTTGCAATAGTTGACACATACTCCACCTTGGCATATACAAAATTAAATGTGTTGCCAGCTATACTACTGCAGACCCCAGAAAGGATTTGGGAATATACACGTTTTTAATACAATCAAGGTCAAAATCTTGAATCCCATTTGAACATTCTCTTCCCTTACTTTTTTCTTTTTCCTTTGGTGAAGCACTGGGACAAGGGATTGAACCCTGTACCTCGTATGTGGAAAGCTGACACTCAACTACTAACTCACATCACCTTCCCTCAGTTGGTTATCTTGCCTGTCTGCATGCTGTCTGGTTTTGTTTTGTTTCCATTTCCAGGCGGCACTGGCAACTGAACCCAGGACCACCCATGTGGGAAGCAGACACTCAACTGCTTGAGCCACATCCACCCCCTCCCTTACCTTATTTACCCAATCCATTCACTGTCTAAATATTGGTAATCTATAGATTTATTCATTTTCTCCCATTACCCTCACCCAACCCTTTTCACTAACTTTCTACATTTGTTCCTGGCACCTCACAATTTGAATTGCCTGCAGCAACTACCTACATACTTGCCTTATTCTAGTGTATTTAATCAACTCAACAAATGTGATTTGTCTGTTCTTGGCACAGAAGATTTCTAGAACTGGCCCATAGCAGCTGAGGAGAGTGAATTATTAAATTTTCAGGTATTTTTGAGAGTTGATCATTAAACAGTCTCATTTTTTAAAAATTAAATCATATAAATGTACAATTTTTAAAATTATATTAAAAACAAATGTAATAAATACCCAAAATGCTTTATTCCTAATTATTTTATTACGTTTTCTCTGTGCTCTTGATACATCTACTGCATCTGTATGATGGAAACACCATCTAATGATGTGCTACCATGCATCTCTTCCATACTCCATGTTAAATGACCTGACTTTGGTGGCTTGAATTTGCTTTGAAATAATCCTATTAGAAGAATTTGGGGAAGTATATATGAATCAAAATTAACCATAAATTGGTTATCAAGAGCTGATACTCAGGGACATGGGATTTTATTATATTACTCTCTTTAGATTTTATATATGTTAAAATTTTTCTATAACCCCAATGTGGGACATGACTCCCAGGGAAGAGCCTCCCTGGCACCGAGGGATTACTACCAAGCACCAGCAGGTGATGCAACTAGAAAAAGACCTTGAATAAAAGGGGGAAATGATAAAGACAAATGAGTGTATATGGCTAAGAGACTTCTAAATGAGTCGAGAGGTCATCAGTGGGGTAGCGCTTATGCACGTCTCAGCAGGATCTCATAGACAGCCAAAGTAGATACTACCCCAGGTAGTGATGCTCTTGAGGACTATGGAGACACCCTTGTCCTATCATCATGGCAGATGGTTCCAGAATTTGGTGCCTTATTAGTGGACCCTATTTTGGAATACGTGCTCCTGAGTGTGACAGAGTTGGACTGAGATGTGACTTCTCTACAAATGCCTCTTCTATCCCTTTTACTGAATCTGTGGTTGGCACTGGGGTTGGTGTATGTCCAGGAGACTTCTCTGAGCTGTCCATGTGCCAGCAAGGAGGTGAGGATGGACAACCACCACACCCAGGAACCAAGAGAGCCTACAACTGCAAACAGGAGAGTATCATCCATCAGTCATGTGGGATCAAAGCCCCCTCTCAATTAAGAGGTGGAATGGGCAGCACCATCCCAGAGTCCTCATGATTGGGGAATAAAAAATATGGACTAGAGTAGACTTATTGATATTATACAATACAATTATTGTGACTCTAGCAATGGAAGAAATTGTGTCATTGATGTGGACACAGTGGCCACTGGAGTTGCTGAAGGCAGGGAGAGAGAAAAAGAGGTGTGATATGGGGGCATTTTCAGAACTTGGAGTTGTCCTGAATGATATTGCAGGGACAGATGCAGGACATTATATATCCTGCCATAACCCACTGAATGGACTGGGAGAGAGTGTAAAGTACAACATAAACTATAATCCATGCTGTGTAGCAGTGCTCCAAAATGCATTTATCAAATGCAGTGAATGTACCACACTAAAGAAAGAAGTTCTTGATGTGGGAAAAGTGGGGGTTGTGGGGAGTAGGACATATGGGAATCCATTTTTTTTTAATGTAACACCTTGTGTGATCTATGTATCTTTTAAAAATAGATTAAAAATATATTTTTTAAAAATTTCTATAGAAAAAAGTTATAAGACCTTGCAAATTAGAAAATTGTAAAGATAAGTGAAAATATGCAATATAATAATGCTGAATAATAGTTGCCCTTCCCCAAATAAGGCTAAATAAAAATACACACACATATATACACACACATATAAATGAGGAAAGCTGCCTAAAGTCAGCATTCACCACAATCATTTCTATAATATTTTCTGTGCTTCAGTTGAATGAATCTCTCTAGAAATGGCTGGGCTGACTTTATACAACAATCCTTCAGAAGACATTCTGTATGACTGAAAAAGATTTTCTAAAGCAGGCCTCTGAAATGCTGTTTCTCACATATTAAATGGCTTTTAGGATGCAACATGAAATTTAATGACATGATTAGTGTATCAAGATGTGACCTGAACCCCCATTTACTTTGAAGAGTCTTGACTTTGAAAAGGTAAGAAGTAATGAATCCTACTGCAGTCTGATTTCTTCAATGTTCAGGAAAGATGAAGCACATTTGATCAAAATCAAGTTATGGATATAAAGTAGTTACATTTTAGTAGCTCTTTTCAAAAAAGAATTCAAGGGGCCAATGAAGTAATACACAATAAGCAATGCTGAAGAAATGTGAAAAATCGTCTTATATTATTTTGAGGCCATTAAAGCATATTACTAGAAGATGCTCAAAGAAAGATAACATTTGCCAATAAGATTAGTAGACATGTAAGCAGAAACAAAATTTTCAAATCTGAGTAGCATAAAAACTAAAATCTCAAAACCCATAGGAATAAAAAGCAGAGTATAAAAAGTAGTCAAATATAGATAAAGATACTTCATTATTTATTAGTTTCAACTGATTATATACTCAATTAAAATTTTCTGTGTGCATATGTGTGTCTGTGTGTGTTTTGGGGAAGAGTCTGTGAAAGTAAATAAAGAAAATAATCTAGAGAACAAAACATTTCATTTACGTAGAAACATAATATACTCAACATACAGGGAAAGAAACACTGTCCACGAGTTTTATAAACAATATTTTTCATGTCATATAGTATTTTCTAATGTTGCTGTAGATATTTGAAGTTAAAAAGTCTGTAACAATAGCCAAATTTTGGTCAACAAATGACGATAATCATTTATTTGTGGGTACTGGGAAAAAAGGCAAGGAATTGCTGCAACACACACATACAACATTTTCATGAACTATGATGGCAAAGCATAATGTCAAGATACGAAAACTGTAGATCAGTAAAATTGATTCAGGGTCTACAACATTCAAGTCCTGACAATGAACTTGTGCCATCATGGTTACCTGATTTGTTTAGTTCAAAATATTTTTTCATTTTTTTCTCTAAGATTGTACTGTTTTATTGAAGTCTGTAAAGGATAATTCCTACAACTATAAAACTATGGATATGAAGCATTTAGCAAAATCAAATCTCCACTAAAGCAATGAAGTCTTACACTAGGATCTTTACAAAAGTGCAGCAATTTAGAATGTCTTGCTAATAAAGGAAGTGAATCAAGACAGATGATGTAACTCAAAGCCAGGGATCCAACATTTTAGATGTGCTTCCAGTAGATATTTTTTCTAATTAAGGATCTCAATTTTCTACACTAATAGAGTATTGCATTGGCCATTAATCAAGGACATCCAATTGTGGGTATAGGTGTGGAAAGTTATTTGTGAGGTTTCCATATAAATTTACAATCTTGGGGAATGTACAAAAATTGAAATTTAGGTAAAATTGTTCCAGTGAAAAATATTATAAAATATTATAAATATTTCTTCAGTATGAAAAATATTCCTATTAAAGGAACATCAAAAATATTGGTCAATAAAATGAATAGATCAAGTATAACTTTTAACATGGACTTGTTGAAATTTTATATTCAAGAGATATGAACAGTCTCTATTTTACCAACTGTATTATCTAGAATCTGAATTTAACTTAACATCTACCTCTCTAAACCATCTCCAATAAAGGCCATGCTTTATATACTACTTCTTTATATCATGCCCAGTCTCATGGGCTAAGAGGAAAGAGGAGGATACTTCTTGAATGCAAAATATTCAACCAATTGCAGCAGACCCTCAGGGATAATGAAGATGTGATTCTTGCTTTATAAAAATTGACAAGCGAGAGAAATGTACAGTAGTTAAAAAATAAAGCAGAAGGTTAAGGGCAAGCAAAAACTTAGAAAAGAGTGCTATGTTTAAGAAAATTATTAAATCTTTAAAAGGCTGATAAATGCCCAAGAACCACTTCTTCACAATCAAAAGAAGAAAACAAAACAATGCAAAAAAGTCCTTTATGTGGATGTGTTCATGAGGACTCAGAACTACTCTGTGGTCCCTGTCAAGCCTCTGTCCAGAACAGAATTATTAGGAGCTTCTAAAGCAACTTAGGAATGGGAACTGCTATAGAGATTCAAGAACGAAAACCACAGCCAAAACTCATATGTTCCATCAGTTTATATATTAATCCCGGACGTGATTTTTCAGATCCTTTATGGAAACAGCTAGAACACAGCTAAATTAAACATCTGCAATAACTGTTAAAGCTTAAAAGACAAGGACATTAAAACACAAAGAAGAGAAGAGAGAGAGCTTGAGCAAAAGCACATGTAAGAAGAAATATTAAAGCCTTATTTGCAAACATTATCAGAAACCTGTAGGGTAATTCACAGTCAAAAATGTATCCTATGACTAGGTATCTTTTTTTGTCCTCCACCTTGCTTTCTTACCTTCAATTGCATACCACATAAGGAACTCACAGAAATCGTATGGGGCCTAAAAGTTGGCAAAATGTTAAAATTCATTGATCTGGGTGTCTGGGGATGTGGGGGAGGGAAGGGTATGTTGGCGTTCTCCATATCGGGTTTGTATTATTTTTGCAACTCTGCTATAACTTTTAAATTATCTCAAAATAAAAAGCTAAAAAAGAAACTCACAGAGCCCAGTTTACAAGAATGGCTGTCCCTTTTCAAGACTATTCCATTATACGACACCTTCCAGGTATGGAGGCAAATTGGAAAGAAAAATAGCCTAGGCATATAATTATGTCCAAGCATTTATTTCCTTTATGCTTATTATAATAACTATATGAATTTGTCTAATTTTACATTTCCATTATGCATAGTGATTTGCCACCAACTCTGACATTTAACAACGCAAAGAAAATGCTTCAGAAGAATCTTCCCAAGAGAAAAACTAATCAACTATCAAAAAATGAGAACAGGGTTACCAAGGCTGAAACAAGCTGGTCCAGCTCCACATTGTTATTTAATCCAAACTGACTTCTCCATCAAACAGGGCTAATGGAGGAATCTAAAAAATGATAATGAAACTGCCAAAGGTTTTCAGAATTAACAACTTGCACATAATATTTCTAAACGAAATTCCATGCTTATAGCATGAAACCCAATAATTATGAAAATTCATCTTATTCATACAAAAAGATAAACATCAGCAGAATTTATCATCACTGATTTTTTTCAAGCAAATAGAATTGTATAATATTGGAGAGTGTTTTATTTTTACAAAGATAGCCCCATTTGGCTCACCTAAACGAAAAAGTTTCAAAGAAACATACTTCTGCAATAGTTCACCCTCCCTACTCACTACTTTTCCTCCCACCCTACTTAAATCACAATGACCAGCACAGGCAGCAGATGTAGCTCAAGCGGCTGAGATCCTGCTTTACACTGCGATTCCTGGTTCGATCCCCAGTCATCTCCTAGAAACAAAAACAATACACAAATAAACCCGGGGGAGCCAGTGTGGCGCAGTGGTTGAGAGTCAGCTTCTCACATTCGAGGTCCCAGGTTCAATGTCTGACCATGGCACCTCCAAAAAAAAAAAAGACCAGCACTGGGCGTTGTTGGGTCAGATACTCATTCCAACACCCACAGCTGTCTGGTCAGGGATGAAAACACTCTTATATGTGTAAAGCAATAGAAGCAATGTTGCGTTCCTATTACTCTAAAATTGTGTGTGTGTTTACACATATAGCGGTAGACAGAATAATGTCCCACTCCCCAAAGATGTCCATGGCACCTGCCCTGCTACCCACATAGTAAAAGGGACTTTGCAGATGTGCCTTAATTAAGGGCCTTCAGGTGAGAAAATTATCCAAATAGACTCAGTGTAATCATACGAGTCCTTAAACTGGGAGGAGGAGGCAGGAGAAGTCAAAAGGGGATAAAACTGTAGAAGAAAGGTCAGAGCTGCAATGCTGTTGGCCTGGGAGACCAAAGGAGGGGCCAAAGGCCATGGAAGGGGCAGCCTTGAGAAGCTGAAGGGCCAGGGAGCGAAACCCCCTACAGCCTCCAGCAAGGATGGCGGCCCTGCCAACACCTAGACTTCAGCCCTCAAGACTGTAAGAGAATAAGTTTGTGCTGTTTCAGACCACTAAGTCTGTGGTACTTTGTTAGGGATAGCAGTAACCGAAGACCACTAGACACGCACATGCACAAATTTACATGTACCCGGATGTTCAAACTTTGGGCCAAATAAACCACATATTAATTTGTTTCAGGTTTATTGAAATATAAAACATTAATTTTGATTAAGGTCATTTCCCAGAGTTAAAGAGGAGCCAACCCTTAGACGACAGAGAGAGAAATGGAAAGGTTAGCCAGCGGGAGAGCAGGCAGCTTCTCTGCCCACTTGGCTTACCTCCTCCTAGTACAGGCATGATGCTCTCAAGCTTTGATCACACATCATAGACCCATTTTCAGAATGGAATGCACTTTTGGTCTTACTATGATTCCGATTCATCAGTGACCTTGTTTCTGCCTCCCCATCTCCCAACTCCCTGACTCTGGTTTTAAAAAAGGGGGTATTATCAAATACTAGCATACATACTACTTATGCAAACTGGTCACCAGCTGGCTGTTCTAAGTCACAAATTCTTTAGGCTATAACATCTCTGCCAAGCAACAGAATAGTCTTTCCCAATGCATTAACACAAATTCTATCTTTAAAATAAATACTTCTTGAGATGACTCAAATAACAAATTAACACACTAACCAGTCATGGCACAAACTGACATTTTAATTAAATGTGATGATAGGTTGAGTAGCCTAGTGATACTCTGAAATGCCCTGGCTTTTTCCATAACATGGTGGGTCTGAGACTTCCTAGACTGACCAGATTTTAATTTCCCATCTTGAGACATAGAAATCATTTTTTAAAATTACATATTTTCTGAAGTTACATGCTACTGTCAGTCTTTCCATTGATAAACTCACTAAATATGAGCTATATATAACATGTATATATATTTTTAATTATTACTAGAAGAAGAAAATAATGTTTTGTGTAATTTAGCAGGTGCCCACCTAAGCATAGGTAGGAAGCTGCTGTGATGGTTGGATTTGCTTTTACTCTGCGAATAAGAGATGAAAAATAACCAATAGCAGTTGCTTAATTCTTAAAACAAATAGAAAATGGAAGGTACAGAAAGCGTGCTACAACCTGCTGAGGGAAAATAATTATAAAAGGGAATACACACAGTGATAGTATTTAAGAATAAGCAAGATCGAAGATTTGGAATTTTGAAGTCAAGGGAGAAATGGCAGATGAAGTAATAGAGGCATAATCCACTTTCACAGAGTTATGGAAATTCTAGGTTTTACGTAATAAGAGCCATCAAATGTCAACATGAAGAAAATATTTAAGGAAAGCCTACAATCTGAGACAAAGAAAGATCTTTATTAGAGAAACTCTCTATTTCTGAGATGGCACTACCAATCCTTTCTCAAATCAGGAGGTTATACACATGAGCATGCAGGCGCACGTAGGCTCAAGAGCACCTGGAGGGGAGCAGATTTGGCCCAACGGATAGGGCGTCCACCTACCACATGGGAAGTCTGCGGTTCAAACCCTGGGCCTCCTGGCCCATGTGGAGCTGGCCCACGCACAGTGATGATGCACAAGGAGTGCCGAGCCCCATGCAAGGAGTGAACCCTGTAAGGAGAGCCGCCCAGCACGAAAAAAGTGCAGCCTGCCCAGGAATGGCACCACACACACAGAGAGCTGACGCAGCAAGATGACACAACGAAACGAGACAAAGATTCTGGGTGCCGCTGATAAGAATACAAGCAGACACAGAAGAACACACAGCAAATGGACAGAGAGAGCAGACAACTGGGGAGGGGGATGCGGGAAAGGAGAAATAAATAAAATAATAATAAATCTTAAAAAAAAAAAAAGAGCACGTGAGCATCTCCATGCCCAAGCGTGGGCACCCAGATTCATTAATATGAAAGAATAAATTAATAAATTAATTTAGATTTTAACTTTTTTTAAAGTGGCCTTTAGACATTACGAGCTATCCCTTCCAGGGAGTCATCAGAGGGGCTTAAAACATTAGAGCAGCATGTACCAGGCGCCTTGCTGCCTTTTGTGCAACTTCCGTTCGGTCCTTCCCCATTTGGAATTGACACAACGCTTCCGCGGTATGAAGCCCATCTCCAGCTGGGTACAGGGGCCAGCCAGCCACAAATGGGTAATACAGAGCCATTTCTGACATTAAAGGAAATGAAAAAATAAATAAATAAAACGTGTTCTCAAGAAGTAAACAAGAGATCTCTATCAAGTGCAGCAAGAAGAGGGAAAAAGAATTTTATCTGCCAGGCGTTCAGGCAGACAAAATGATCCACAGTACAGGTCTCTCTATGACAAGCGCTCATAGGAAAAAAGCGCCCAGATACCTAGTTGGACTGGAAGATGAGAATGAATAAGAAATCTTGTTTACTCACCAATTATTTTCTTTATGTAATACACTTCCCTACATCACCACTGCAAATTTTCAGGTGTAAGTAACCATTTTCTGCGTTTCAGAAACAGATAACAGCACAAACAAGATATAGTCTCATGCAAAGTCAAAGACACAAGGCAAGACCTTGGGGTCAAGTAAAATATAATAGTCAAGAAGGAAAAGAAGTGATGAGCCGAAAAGGGATGGGGCAGTGAGGAAATCTTTTTTTTTTTTTTTTAGAGGGGGGTTGGTAAGCAGAAGGAATCTGTAAAACTGCTCTTGACTAAGATGTCAGCAGGTTTGGGCTGATACAGAGAAAGACCTTGGTATAAGAAGGACCCAGTTCCATGTGGTTTGGGTCTCATTTCAAAGGCAGAGGAGACATAAAGTGCCCCACTTAAAGGGTGTGGGGATACCCTGCAGGGGGTGCTGTGACCACCTCAACAAGGAGCCTTTCCCATGAATAGCAGAACTCACATCCAGGGGTCACCTGCTAATCACACATCTGATTACAAGGGCAGAAAATCTCCAGAAAGGCCAGCCACAATCCTTTAGTGTAAAATATTTTATTTCAAATGTGTAAAGACTAAAAAGAAAATATAAATCTTTCTCATAGAAGTAGTTAAAAAATGTAAATGGCAACTGTTTATTCTGCTTAAAGATAATTTAGAAATGATGGTGCTAGGCAGAAGCTACAAGGATGGTGACCCCAAGTCACGTATTTGGAAATGCCACAAAGAAACCAACAAAGGCAATCTGGAGGGACCGTAAGTGACCATACAAACTGGACCACAGTCTGCTGATTTTGAGTCTGAAGACCTGAGCTCTAGTTATGCCTTAAGCACAGATTATTATACTATTTTCCTTCCTTGAGCCTCAGCTTTCTGGTGATTTTTAAAAAAGAGTGGGTAGGGGGTGGTATTTGGAAGTTTCCTAAGGGACTGTACAGGTCCCTACCCACTTTTACATTCTATGAAGTTATGAAAATCTATTCCAAATGTTCCTTATACAATACAATACACTGACACACTCAAAGGGGAAAAGTCATGCATACATCTAAATATTCATTTGCTCAATGGGAAGAAAGAATGATTGTGGGGCAAAGTAAGCAGATAAAAAAGACATTACAGTTCCTTCAGAGTGTTCCAATGTGAGGACCACAGATGAACGGTTTCAGTCCAATGAACCAAGTGATCACTTATATTTTATCAGTGTTTTAAAACCTAATATTTTTAATTCTCTAGTGTGAGAAACATACATTTATGGATGATATATTAAAAAAGGCAAGTTTAGAAATAATTTTACAACCCAAATGATTGCATGTTGATTGCTAGTCATTTATCTGGAAATCTGTAGGGTAAAGTAAATATTTCTTTGTGATACGACATATCAATGAAAAAGAAGATTTTATTTATGGTTTTTAAATGCAGGCCTTTGGAACAAACAACTTCATTCACAGACAGCGTACCCGCTGCTGAACTGCTGTCGCCTGACAGCCTGTCTTATCTGCCAAATTGCTCATTAGGTTTGGCAATTTTCACCTGCGCCTCCAGTTCATATTTCAGCAGGGAATAAACATCAGTCTGCTTTAACCACCTTGGGCAGTGAGCTTCCAACGTCCCCTCAGTAGCATGGAGTCCCCACTGCCACCTCGCGCCCCCACTCGCCACCCTCCACACACACTCACCTCGTGCACATACCATTATTTTTTAAATGTCAGCTCAGCTTCCAGCTTTGGAAGAATGAAGCAAAAATTTAAGGGGGAGACTATGCAAAATGAGTGCTAACTATAGCAAGTCTTATATTACAATACTAAATGGGCCGACCAGTAATTCACTTAATTTTTTAACTCAAAAAAAAAAAGAACATACAATCTGAATTAAATTTTTTTAAAAATGTTCATTTCAGGGAGCAGTTGTGAGTGGGGCACAGGTGACAAGAGAGCAGGGAAAAGGATTCCTCCTCCAATTGGTTCTGACCCACCTAACCTTTACTATAGGTCTGAAAGGAGAATATTCCAATTTATAAATAAACAACAGAGGTAACATGGCAACGAGAACAAAGAGGCAGCTGAGAGTACCACCTCAGCTCTCTGCCTTTGCCCGATTTCACTGATCCCTGCCAATGAGCACCCTGACTTTCAGAAGGGAATCAACACGCAAAAAATACAAAAGGAAATACTTTGTGGGCAAAAAGCACCAAAGACATAAAACAAAATGTCTGAAACCCCATAAAACAACTTCTGATGGAACACTGTTTTTCATTTTGCAGAAGTAAAATATTCACCATCAACCCTGCAATTATCCAGAAAATTACAATAATTACAGCAATTTTGTATCCCATCTCCAATCCAATTAATAGATATATGACCTTGTCAACATGTAATAATCAGATTGCATCTACAACAAAACTGGATGAGTTTTATATGCCGAATGAACTTGCACAGTAAGAAGGTAATTATTTGAAATACTGAGAATACCATTTGTATGCTATGCTCCACTTCACATGTTAAAAGGAAATACAATAGGAATATTATTTCTATTTTCCATATATTTTAAAATCAAATCCAGAAAATATTATGTCTAATACCCGTTTACATTAAGAGGATAGATGTCTAAACCAAAGATCTTAGATCTCCTAGAAAGACAAAACTGTTTGCATATTTTTTGGTTAAAAAAAAAAATTAAGAAATCCAGAAACATGTGTGATCAGGGAGGGAAGGGGGGTAGTGCTTAATTTTATACCACAACTTCTCTGTAGCAGTTACTGATAAATCTTCAAGTTCTGAAAGGAGATTTAGTAAAATCTCACTAATTAATTAAACAGCTCCATTTCAGAAAAACATTGCCAGTAATGGATAAAAATTAATTTTAAAAAGTTAACATAGTTTGGGAAAGGTTAAAATGTTAAAAGATTTTAAAGAAAATTAAATCTAATACATTAGATATTTTATTTCCCAACATCTTTATAGCAATACAATTTCCAGAACTTTTCCATCATTAGGGCATATGCATTTCCAAAGTAATTTTGATTCTTCAGTGTGGATCTTCCAGAGGAAACATAAAAGTCAGAATTGTAGAACTAAAAGGAATCCTGCCTGGCTATTCCCAATTGTCTGACCTCTATAAACACTCTTGAGAATTAAAGAAAGCATGGAGTAAAAAGATTCCTAGACTCGTACTTAATGACTTGCGCATGAACTATGTGTCCTGAGAACATTCAGCCTGAGTTTGCTACTACTCTCTAAAGCCTGAGTTTGCTACTACTGAAAAGAGATTGTTAAACATATTCCACAGAATTGTGAGGTTAAGAGAAAATGTTTCCAGCCTGAAAGGGTATGAAAGGTCACCCACCTATCCAAGAGGTACAGCGTGTCCTATTCAAGGATATATGTCTAGTTAAGTTGCATTCCTTTGTAAACATCCATAAGATGTGGGTCCTTGGGAGACACCATCATCCTCATCATCACCTTCTATACCTTCTGTTAATCTAGCACTTACTCATCACGTGCCAGATACTGTACCAGCACTTTAAACATCACCTCAGTTACAGCTTACAGCTGACGGAGATCACTTCCCTTGCCCTAGTGTTGAGCTGATCTGACATCGGGGAAACCCAGCCTGCACTGTTTCTTAACCACAAATAATCTAAGCTATGATCATACAAGTAGGATCTGCCTAGTAAGCGCATGTTAAAAGCATAAAGGAAATTTATTTCTACTTAAGACTTATTAAACCTTTGGGTGAAAGAAACGTTTACGTAGGATACTCAGTGATCAGATTTCTGTAAATTGAGGCACGCATATCAGTGGGTGGATGCGAAGACCTTCCAAGGGATGGATGGGCCCCCAACTGAAGAGAATCAATTCAGATCTTCACATTTTCGACAGGCATCATTTCTTAAAATGGCTCTACTGCTCTGAAAACAAATGGTGCCACGGTATAATGCTGGTTCTGCCCTGGGCCTAGGACCTACAAATCTTTTAGGGGCCTGAAGCAATGCTTTCTTTTAAAATCGGGAGAAAAAATAAACTGAGATGCAGAGAAAATGTTTTAATTATTTTCTCATGCCAGAAAAATCAATCTTTTAGGACCCATGAAAATCTATTAAATTTTAACACAGGAAAAAAAATTAATGTTGAAATATTTGATGTCATAGCTAATGTCATATCAAATATCATTTTTATTACTGATGTATGACAGTGGGAGGCATCCATGAAGATTAAAGTGCTGGGGTCCAGGAAAGTCATAATTAAACACAAAAATGCTCTTTTCCTACTTTATAAATTAAAAACATATACATGATCCATCCTAATCTTACAATTGATGCAATGTGCAACAGCACAGAAAAACTTCCAGGACACCAAACAAAGGGGTGTATATATATACTCATTTATTTATTTATATTTATATATTTGGAGGTACCAGGGCTGGAGATTGAACTTTGGACCTTGTAAGTGGAAAGCCAGCATTCAACCGCTGAGCCATACCAGCTCCCACAAAAGGATATTTTGATGTAGTGGTCTTGAAGTTAAGAAAGTACATTCTAATAATTATGACCACAGTATATTTAAATTTTACCGAAAAATTTAAAGTAGTTAAAATTTTTATGTATTTTTTTGTTACAGAGAGATATGAAAAGATGACTGATAAAATATACTAGGTTAAAATTCTAGATTGTATGGAATGGAAATAAAATTTCGAGGAGAAAAAGGCACTAAGTAAACTTTCAAAAGGTTATAGAAGGGAAGCAGCTGTGACTCAATCAGACGAGCTCCCGTCTACAATATGGGAGGCCCTGGGTTCCCGTCCTGGGGCCTCCTTTTGAATGCAGGCTCGCCCACACACTGCGGAGAGCCGACTCAGCAGGGTGACCCAACAAAACAGGAGACAAGCAAAAAAAAAAAAAAAGAGACGCAGAAGAATGCAGTGATGGACGTGGAAAGTGGACAGCAAGCAAGCCGGAGGGGGGTGGGGAAATAATAAATAAAATAAACACAAACAGAGCAACACACAGTGAATGGACACAGAGAACAGACAGCGCACAGAAAGCTGCAAGGGGGGGATTTTTTTTAAAAAGGTGGGGGGAAGAGGAGAGAAATAAATCTTTTTTCAAAAAGGTTATAGAAGAATCGTGTGTGTGTTTACAAACACACACATACCTTTATTATGTATCATTTAAAACATATACAGAAGTAGACAGAGAACATTCTGAATTTTATGCAATCACCATCAGCTCACCAGTCTCTACTTCTCTAGTCAGTGTTATTTTGACATCAAGTCCAGAGATAGCATTTCAACCATAAATATTTCAGTATATGTAACTAGAAGATAAAGACTCTTTAAAAAACAATAATGGCTATAGCATTATCACACTAAAATATAACAATTCCTTAATATCAAACATCCTATCAGTGTTCAACTCAGCACATGAAAGTTGTTCTTTATAAAAATTTTACTTTAATCAGGATTTAAATAAAAGTCACATAGCATGATTGGTTATTAGGTGTTTCAAGTTCTTGACGTGGCAGATTGCATTTCCATGGCATTTACATGCTTCTGTAAATTGGCAGTTGGATCTAGATGTTTAATCAGATTCAGGTTTATTTTTGTTTGCCTGTCTGTCAATACTACGTCACAGGAGGTGGTATGTGCTTCCATCAGGAGGCACAATGCTTGCTTGCATCTCAAATTAATTTTTCATTTTTTTGATGCTAGCAGTGGTTGATGATCAATGTCTAGATTCCTTATTCCATCAGTCATTGCAAAACAGTGACATTCTAATTCTATCATGAGTTCTTCATTTACTAGCTGGACTATTTCTATAAAAAAAAACTTCCTCTCAGTTACTATATGGTTACCCAGTGCTACCATTCATATAGAAAATAGAGGAAAGATGCCTGATTCTTTCCTTCATTTATCAGTTTTCAAAATAGTAAGTTAGCTCACTAGCATCCTTTACCAGGGACCAGGGAGGCTTATTTATTATTATTGTGAACTCATAATTTTATTGCTGTTATTATCTTCATTAATGGTCCAATTGTCCCTTCTTTGGACAGTGGGAACCCCCAATTTAGTTCTTGGGTCCTTTTGACACAATCCTAGTAAATTTTTTTAAAATTATGATATCATATTTAAAACAAAAAAATTGCATTGGAGCCATTTTAAGTGTATAATTCAGAGGTCATTCATTTACAGTGTTGTGCAAAGATCCCCATCATCCACTACAAAAACTTTTGCATCACCCCAAACATTAAGTAATAGCTCCCCATTTCTTCGCTCCCCAGATCCCTGCTAACCTCTACCTCTAATCTACTAACTCTATTAATTTGCTTATTCTAGATAATTCGTTTAAGTGGAATCAATATTTGTCAAAAACTGACAATATTTGTCCATTTGAGTGTAGTTTACTGCATTTAGCATGCTTTCAAGGTTCATCCATGTTGTGGCATGTATCAGAACTTTATTCCTTTTTATGGCTGAATAATATTCCACTACACAGAGAGACCACATTCTGTTTATGTGATCATGGGGAAATGGAACCCTTGTAGCCTCGGATGGCTTCCTTATTTTCTGGCATGACAAGATGCACCAGGATCTTCTCATACATTTACTGCCCCAGAGCTGAATTCAGCCATTTCTCTGGAGCTTCTGAGTGGGGAAAAAAAAAAAAAAAGCTATTTCCACACCACAGTCTGGATATCTGGAATAATGCTCATTGCTGCTGGGATGGTCATTGATTCTAGGACCTTGCAGTGAACACAAAGGATTCTCTCTCTCTCTCATTTGAGAAAAACACGCATCATAGATTCATCATGATATGTCCCCCTACTGAGAGCCATGGAGCCCCACGTGTTCTTCTCTAACTGTACCCCTTTTCTTCCACATGAAGAACCCGAGGTCCTCAATGGCCAAAGGAGGACAGAATCACACATGTGCTTCCTGCAACGTTACATACCCAGCCGTCTAAGGTTAACACTGCCAAACTTGCCGACAACGGCACACCTGAACACAGTTTCAGGGTCTTGTATGTTTGCCAGTTCTTTTAGTTCTGAGGGCACGTTGCCCTTCGGTTATACAAATGACCTTTTCCTTGTATGTTTGTGCTACCAACGATTCATATGTATATTTATTTATTTCATGTTACTTTGTGGGTTAGGAATCACTTTTAAATGTTTGCTTTTATTTAGTGATATGTAAACTATAATAAGGTTTCAACATCAAACATACAAAACAAGGTATTAGAAGTCTAATCGTATTCTCTCCCTTCCCCAAAGGTGCCAATATTTTTCAGTTACCCTATTTCACTCTATTTCGTTAAT
This sequence comes from Dasypus novemcinctus, assembly GCF_030445035.2. NCBI lineage: Eukaryota > Metazoa > Chordata > Mammalia > Cingulata > Dasypodidae > Dasypus > Dasypus novemcinctus. The sequence goes on along the minus strand of NC_080677.1, from coordinate 151,331,079 downwards.
ATAAGCAGCTTTTACATAGTCTTTTGCTATGAAGCTAGTATATTTACTTTCTCTTTTTTTTTTTAAGCACATTTTTGGTGATTTTTAGGAACATTTATATTTTTGGTCTAATGATTACAGTTATACTAAAGTTCATTGATGCCAACCTTGGCTCCTTCATTTTGGGAGCTTATCTATCGGTTACCTACTATGGATAACATTGTGATTAGCTAGTAGTCACTTTTCTGCCCTTTCTTTTAAGACTATCACTGAAGACACAGCTGCATGTCTGTCATGAGGTCTCAAAGAAAATATCTCTCAAACTTCTTAGCTCCTCTTAGGTAGATACTGTTTTGACCCCCGAGGACAGCGATTCAGTCAACGCAGGGTTCGCAGTGCTCCTGACATTCGGGGTGAATCATGTGTGGGGTGGGGGTTCTCCTGCGCACTAGAGGAGGCGGAACCCCAGCCCCGGCTTCCACCCAGGAGACATGAGCAGCTCTCCCACTGTGACAAACACAAACGTCAACAGACATTGTCAAACATCCCCGGGGGCCAAAAACTGCCGCATTTGAGAAGCACTATTTTAACTGAATCAGTCTCCCTTTGTATATGCTCCAAGAAAGCTCAGAGCCAAATCAGTGGCAATTTCTCAGAAAACATAAAAAGATCTCAATATATGAATTCTGTGCATTAAGCCTACCTCGATTCCATCTTAATACCCAAACGTAATATCTAGCTTTTTGTTGGAAAAAAAAAAATGTACTCTATGTATTTTTCTAGGCTTCTCAGTTCTTTTGTGGAGCATAGGTATGAGTGAATGCATTCAAAGAAATGAGTGAAATCATTACTCTCTTTCTTTAAGGCAACAATGGGTTTATTTATCGGTACATTAGCCATGCTCCTACTTAGAGCTGACATTCCCTCAATCAAGAAAATCTCCCCACCTAGTTGGCTCCTTTACTTTCACATCTGTAAATAAGGAAGACCTCTAATCACCCACTCCACGACCACAAGGACTAAGCCTTTTGGACTCGCCTCCTGATTCTCACCGCCTGGCACCATCCTGGCCAGCATAGTTCTCGCGTCTTAGCTGAGTGACCAGTTTTAACACAGGCTGAAAAATCATCTGAAAAGACAGCCAACTCACTTTCAATGGGTAACTTGTACACAGTCATCACACCTTGTATATATGTTGGTACTAGATGCTCAACATGTATTTACCCAATGCCTGCTTAGGCTGCAAAGTCTAAACAAGTTTAACATGTAAAAATCAAAGCAAAAAAGTAAGATTTTCGTAGTCTCTGACTCTGCAAGACAACTCATATACTTCAAATACAATTTCCTTTTCACAATAAAAACAAGGTAAAAAGAGATTTTTTAATTTGTTTTTTTTTTTCCTCTCCCTTTCCCCACCTCCCCCCACCCCCTGTTGCCTGTTCTTTGTGCCCATTTGTTATGTGTTCTTCTGTGTTCACTTGTATTCTTGTTAGCGGCACCCAGAATCTGTGTTTCTTTTTGTTGTGTCATCTTGCTGTGTCAGCTCTCTGTGTGTGCAGCGCCACTCCTAGGCAGACTGAACTTTCTTTCGTGCTGGGCAGTTCTCCTTACAGGGTGCACTCCTTGCGTGTGGGGCTCCCCTACACAGGGGACACCCCTGCATGGCACAACACTCCTTGCATGCATCAGCACTGCACATGGGCCAGCTCTACACGGGTCAAGGAGGCCCTGGGTATAAACCAGGGACCTCCCATGTAGTAGGCAGATGCTCTAACTGTTGAGCCAAGTCTGCTTCCCAGTAAAAAGAGATTTAAGTGTCAACACTTGGGGCCATTCAGATGTGGGTGGTTGTATGCTAGAAATCATGTTGCCTGAGGAGTTGAAGATAAAAATTGAAGAAAGGCATACTATTTAAGTTCTTCTTAATATAAATAAAAACATGCTTTACCTTTCTTCCAGCTCTTCATTAAGGTACAGCCAAATTAAAGATGTAACTTACTTTATAAAATATAAAAATAAAAAACTACAACAACAACAGCAAAAAGTTCTGCATTTAACTAGATAAATGAAGGTGTAATTTTTCACATTGAAAAAAAAAACTTTTCTAAACTTCAGGCATCTGAATACCCTTGCTATTATTTAAGTAAAATTTAACACGTACACCCCCACGCAAACAAATCAATAATAAAAAATTTTGAAACAACCCACTTTTTAAACATTGGCTCATTCCAAACAGAAATCTATTAAATCATGGTCTTGATAAGCTGGTATGTAAGAAAGAAAAGATAGTAATCTGAGTACCAGCTACATATGTACCACCTTGAATAGATGAATAGTAGTACATGCACCTGCTTTAGGAAAATGCTGCCCAGAGTTAATCCAAAATAAGATTTCTTTAAACAGCATATTCATGGAGGAATCAAATACTATTCCACACAACTAGTTTAAAAGCTATTTATTGGTACATGGGCACAAGCAAACCTAAATCTCCTGGCTATAAAGAAATGTTCTGTTGAAATACCTTATAGTTTCTGCTCTACTCCAGAAACCTTTCTCACTTTTACCTGTGTCTCACTTGTCCAGATAATAGAAAATAATTTTAGTAAGTGGTTATACTAACTAGTTTGCACTGACACATGATGCTCTAGAGCATCACTTACATATCCCATCACGCAATGTGTCTTCTGAATTTTCTACACCCCTGTATGGCATACTTTTCTTGGGATCTCTAACTGACCATCAGGTTTGTTAATTGTTAAATCCAAAGTTGTTTCCTTCTTCTCCTATGTATATACCTTCAAGGAACAGTAGAAGCACAAGTAGTTTCTGAATTTCTATAGGCAAATTGCCAAAAAAAAAAAACACCACAGAAAAATGATACATACTAGAAGAATATACTTATTCTAAATATCACTACTGATCTATATTCTATATATGATTATCTATTACTACATGAAGATCTACTGAAGACTCTCAGTAAAACATAAGACCAAATTCTTCACTTGAACAACTGAAGTGTTTCCAAATAGATGTCTAAACGATAAATGAACTTTAAAATAAATTTCTTGAAGTGGATATTCTTAAGCTTAAGAACTGCTCAATATTAAAAGTATATAATTACAAAAACTAAATATTATTTCTAGAAAAGTCCATACTATTCTGTGCAAATCTTCCAGTAACAGCTGACAGAATTTTCCAGGAATTCTCCAGAACTTGAGTACTGGGTACTAGGATTCCTACTACAGACTCTTATGACCCAAGATTAGCCTTTCCTTGAGATGATATCCTAAAAGCAGCTATTTCAGATCACTGAAAATAACTTTGACCTTATTCTTCAGATAAAGTTCAAGTGATAGAAGTACTGGTTTTCACTTGGTCAGTTGTCAAACAATGATGTTATACTTCATTTCAGTATGAAACACCATGATTATTTCTAATTATTCTAACATTCAGATGAAACATAAGGGGGAAAAAATCCAGGTAGTTAAAACTATCATCTTTGTGTACCTTGAGTAAACAATTAAGTCTACCAGTCTAACACAAAGTAAGTCCAATCTATTAAGGTGTAAAACATCTTGATTACTTCTCTGCTAAAGACATTTGCCCAGGTTATAAACTTAATCAATTTTTTATAAAAACAGATAATGAATTCCATTTACAGTAGCATGGATGGATAACAGATGTTGGCATTCTTGTAAATTAAGGTGACACATGCAGGGAAGAAAGTACGTTCACTTACTTGAACGAAGGACAGAAGGTGTGACCTCAATTTCACTTGTTGCTTGGTAAGGCTGAAAGGCTGAAGCATTGTTGGTGCCAAGCTCACTGCCAAATATCTCTGGACTCTGGGTGCCTGTGGAGCTGGCACTGGTGCCATCACCTCCATGGTGTGGCTCTTGCTCATCAAACACAGCTACCAGCTAGAAACGAGAAGTAAATTTGCATTTGTAAGTAAAGGTATTTAAATCTCTACCAAAAACTTAACACCACATTCAATGTAAGAAAAAAATATTAATATTCATGCACCCAGAAACTTAAGTTTTAGGAGCCAAAGCTTCAAAGATAATCTTCCCATGAATTTTGAGGCTTGTACATTTCTAACTTGCACATTTCATATCCAAAAATGAATGAGTGGAAAAAAAAAAAACTTTTATATCACAGAATGCTAAGATAGAAGTGAGTGGATTTAATTGTTTTCTTATATAGGAAATACTGGGGGAAAATGCAGAAGAGTACATATAGTAAGGAACCGCCAAACAGGAAGAAACGGTAAGAAAAAATATACATCTGCTCATTCCTGCAAAAGAAATACAGACAGGACAAAGGAGAAACTAATGAAATTGGTTACCTCCAGGAAGGGAGAGGGGAAGGGGCTGGAAGAAAGAAGGAAAGAAAGAGCATAGGAGGGAGGTTGCAGCAACATGTTCTTGAGTATATTTTCCTCAATAGCTTTGACCGTTAAAACCAAACCATTTTTCAAAAACACAAAATGAAAATAAATAATTGAAATCAACCAGTATACATGCTGGGTGAGGGGGGAGAGAGATCAAACATGGAACATAACCAAATAAGCCTATGTTACAGATGAATAATATAATCACACTGCAAATAATGGGGAAGAGAAGAACTAACTGAAATAACATTAGAGAACTATATTTCCACCATTCAATGTAAGGCTAAAGTCAAAAGGAACTACCACTCAAATATTATACTCTCTAGTTAGTAAATCTGTTTCTCACAAATGTATGGTTAGACAATTATCATACTACTAGCTATCTATATCTCTATACATATAGATATACACATATATACATACAAAGAATGAAAAAAATAAATAAAAATATTTTGGACAATGATAGCCAAGGTTCTCACTGTCAAACATAGAAGTTACAAGTGAGGAAAAGTTAGAACTCTATGGTGTCAGACTGGAATCAGAGGAATCAGTATAAATTCATGGACTTTACAAGCAGGTGGGTAAATGGTTAGTTAGGGGATGGATAGAGAGACACAAATACCTACAATACATACATACATACATAGGGATGATAATATATGTGTGGGTATACAAACATGTATTTCCTAGGTCGTTAACTAGGAGGTCCTAAAAGCAATGACACCCCAGTAACAATGAACACACCTAGTGCCCAGATCTTGGTTTCTATATATCATTCTCCATTAAATGAACCAGGGCTCCTTGAAATAAGGGTTGGCAACAGGGCTGCGGGTAGGTAAAGTACATGATGAGCCTGTAACATCTTGTGATGCCAAAATGCAAGGAAGAACTGAAAAGTGATGGAGGCATGTCAAAGAAAGACAGGAGCCAACCTGACAAAGCTCCCAATGGCCAAAGCTGAGTCAATGCATAAACAAAACAAATAATGGTAGTATTGGATTATAACCCATAGAAGGAAAAAAAAAAACCCTAAATATCTGTGATTGTATAATGATATCAACAAATCACTGAAGAAATAAATGGTGACAAAGCAGCAGCTCTTCCTTACAGCAGTATTACAACTAATAAATATGGAAGGAATGATTGAAATAGAAAATCATTATTCAACCACCGCAGTAATAACTGTTGCAGGCAATACCTATGGATGTGAAACATAGCAGGTGAAAATAAAATGAGTGATAGAGTATCTGTATATTTCAAAGCATCTCCCTATAAGATACCTTTTAAATAAAAAGGGAAAAAACTATATTTGCAATTGAGAAATTTGGCAGACACCATCTCAACTAAGGTTAGCATCAGCAATAAAAAAACACATCAACATCATGTATCCTCTGATACCATGCAATGAGACATTAAAAACTTCTGTGGTATTCTTAAAAATATATATAACTTCACAGTCTAATCATGAGAAAACAGACAAATCCAACTGAGGAACAATCTACAAAATTGACTAAATATTCCTTGAAAATGTCAAAGATATGAAAGTCAAAGAAAGATTGAGGAAACTATGTAGATTGCTGGAGATGAAGGAGAAATGACAGCTACATGCAGTGTGAGATCCATGACTAGATCCTGGACCAGAAAAAGAACGGTACTGGAAACACCAGCAAATTCAAACAAAATCTGTTAAGTGTATTGACTAATCTTAATTTGCTAATTTTGCTAATCATATTATGGTTGTATAGAATGTTAACTTCTGCAATTTTTCTAAAATGAAATTTCTTCAAAGTAAACAGTTAAGGAATTTTTGTAAAATAAAATTACGAAATTCTATAAAAATAAAAATTCATTGTTTCCTTGTATAACTAACACAGTGGCAGCATGTCTTAAAATCTCACCAAGAGTAATAAAATTCCAAGAACAAGCAGTTATCCCCTTAAGTCTACAAAACATGCTTAGCAGCTAAGCTTACCATTCCAAGCAAAGGAGATTCTTGGCTATACCCCAAAGAAATTACCTCTTATGGAGCCAAACCAAGCTTTTTCAATGTCAACACTCCTATCAGTAAAAGGATAATGAGGTAAATTTTCAATTATGAGGGAAGCGGACTTGGCCCAATGGATAGGGTGTCCGCCTACCACATGGGAGGTCCACGGTTCAAACCCAGGGCCTCCTGACCCGTGTGGAGCTGGCTTATGTGCACGAGGAGTGCCATGCCACGCAGGGGTGTCCCCCTCATAGGGGAGGCCCCCACACAAGGAGTGCGCCCCGCAAGGAGAGCTGCCCAGCACGAAAAAAAAACGCAGCCCGCCCAGGAATGTGGCTGCACACATGGAGAGCTGATACAGCAAGATGATGCAACAAGACAAGACGCAAATCCCGGTGCCGCTTACAAGAATACAAGCAGACACAGAAGAACACACAGCAAATGGACAAAGAGAACAGACAACAGGGGCAGGGGGAGGCGGGAAAGGGGAGAGAAATAAATTTTAAAAATAAATCTTTAAAAAAAATTTTTCAATTATGAGTAGTATTTATAATTATAGTCCTCATTTCATAGGCAGTTCTGCCATTTTGAACAAACGCTATTTCCATGAGCATTCACATATCCTCAATTAGTTCATAAGACAAAAAAGAACCCCTTCATAAGGTCCTAAAGAGATGTAGACAAACAGGAAGCTCTGAACCCTGCTGTGGCATAACATATAATTAGCTGATTAAACAATCTGGAGGGAGGTTAAGTGGTAAGTAGAAATCAAAGTAAGTGAAGAGTTGGGCCACTCAACCTAATAATAAACAACACAAGTGGGGAGAGAAATCCTTAACAGTTGCAAAAAATGTAAAGGTGTTTGGGTGTATACACCAAAGTTTCAATACACAATAACAAAATCATCTTACTTAGCTAACATTAACTGGTAGCACTAGATCAGGGATCAGGAAGCTTCTCAAAAAGGGCCAGAAGTAAATATCTTTGACTTTGCAGTCCATGGGGGTTCAAACTACCGCTCTCTTACAACTGTTGTAGTGTGAAAGCAGCCACAGACAACCTATTTACAAAAGAGTGCAATTGCTTTTACTAAAACTTAATTTACAAAAAGAGGCAGTGGGCCAATTTGACCCATCGGCTATCGTTTGATGGTCCTGCACTAGAATGCCCACCCATCTAGTTCCATCCAGTTTTAAAATTTCAATTATTTGGGAAATAAAAACTAATGATATCTATGTCAAGTTCTTCTTGGGCATTTTGAATTTCTACAATGGACTTTAATATCATCAGACTTCTCAAAAGGTGTGCGGCTTAATACGCATTTTGAAGATGTTAAGTTTTGACATTTTGGTGCTTGATTGGAAACACATGAAATTTCAGTTTTCTTATTAACTTTTCACAACGATGTGTTCTCTCAGGAATAAAGTCCTTTCTGCAAATTTAAAATGGAAATTGAAGATTACAAAGAATCTTTGTAAATGCCACACATGATGGAAAAACTTATATATGTATATTAGTTTCAATAATTATCTCTAGCATTTTTCAGAAAACACAGTATTATGAAATCTGGACTGTGTCATGAACAAATGCTGTTTGAATTTCAGTGGTAGAATCACAGTTGGTGATTTGCAATATGCCAATAACACACAATTCTACAGCTTTCTTTTAAAACAAAATTCAAGTGCCAGGTGCAGATATGAAGTAATTTTGTGTTAAATTGAGAAGGATATATAATTTTAGAAAATCTACTCTACAAGAATAAATACAGTAACATAGCAAAAGAAGATGAGACCTTCACAAAAACATCACATATTAAAAATCTCTATCATGCCCTTCAAAAAGTAAAGGGAAAGTCTGCTTTTAAATTTCTGCAACATGACTCAAATCCATATTTTAACAGATGGAATCTTCACTGCCATCCATGAAATAGATAATTTTTAAAAGTTCATTTTCATTTTCAATGGTTATTATTTAATCTTTCTTCAATTCCAGCCATCTATCAAGTCTCCATGAGAAAAGAAGCAAAATTTAGGGTAACAATCAGGATCACCTGGGTATAAATAAACTCTAAATTTTGCGACATGGCAAGTCATTTTAACTTCCTGAAACATCAGAGCCCTCCAACAGAAAATGTGTTATATAAGCATTATACATAAATGTTTGTAAATCAACCAGGTGGTACCTTTAATGGATGAAAACCCATAACTGGATGTAGCAAACTGGCTAAGAACATAAAATTTGGAACCAGAAAGACCTATCCCATCTCTTGGATGACTGCTGATAAATCCACCGGCCTCTCTGAAATCTCCAAAGTCTTGGTTTCCTCATCTGGGAAAAGAGGGCTGTGATTGTAGCAAGCAGAGTAACAGCATCCAAAGATGCCCATGCCCACAGCCCTGGAACCTGTGAATTCGTTAACCTCACGTGGCAAAAGAGACTTCGCAGATGGGATTCCAACGTAGGAGGGGATTCAGACACAGGACAATTACCCTGAATTATCCAGGAGGGCCCAATCGAATCACGTGACTGGAAAAGGGGAGAACCTTTCTCAGTCATGCCCAGAAAGAGATGTGGCAATGAATGAATGGTGAGAGAGACGCCAAATCACTGGATGTGAGGTCGAAAGAAGGGGGCCACAAGCCAAGAAATAAAGGCAGCCCCAGAATACAAGCAAATGGATTTTGCCAAGCCTCCAAAAAGGAACACAGCTCTGCTGATACCTTGATGTTAGACAGTGACACCTGTGTCAGACTTCTAAACCTACAGAACTGTAAGATAATAAATCTGCATTGTTTTAAGCCATTAAATTTATGGCAATTTTCACAGCAGCAACAGAGAGCTAATATATTGGTAACAGCAACCCTTCTAGATTTGTTGTGACAAAACTTCTGGAACACTAAGCACGCATTTACTATTAGCTATCATTAAAAAATAGTGTAGTAGAGGCTGACAAATATTTTTTGCAAATTTGAGAATCAGTTTCAAGAGTGACCAGGAGACTGAGGGAAAGCTCTTCCACATTCTAAGAGGAGGAAAAAAAGAGAAAAAACAACAACGGAAAGGAGAAGCCATGCTTAAAAATGCCCTGGCTGAAGTCACTAATAACTAGAAAAAGAGGTTCTTTACTCCTTGCATTAAAATGGCATACCTTTTATTATTTAATTTTGCAAAAGGAAAACTGAGGGTCAGAGAGTTTAATGTGAGATTTATGAGATTAATATGATTATCTGCAAGTCTTCAAAAATAGGATTCTAGACATCCTTGAGTAGCCAAAGGTAATAACCACCTTACTAATTTAATGCATTTTTGTGAGGCACCAGGGATTGAATCTCAGACCTCATACATGGGAAGTAGGCACTTACCCACTGAGCTACACCCGCTCCCCTTAATGCAATTTTGATAACAACACCTAAAAGTTTTCTGAATATATTCTAAACAATTCCATGCTGGTTATAACATCACTCAATCTTAACCAGAAGAGTTTAAAAGATTCAAAGATCTGGCGGATTCTACCTTCACAGAGGAAAATGGCAAGTGACTTAAAGTCAAGTGGTTTTCTAAGTGATATCTCAAAGATTTGCAAGCTCAGACTCCACAAACTCTCACAGGCCATTGTACTTCACACCCTTGAGCAATGAGTTGTTACTTTCTTCATGTACAAGTTCAACCTACCCAGAGGAAGCTGATTATTATGGGTTTCATGGATGTCCTATGGATACATGACATAATACATCTAATTTTGGGCTTTGAAATAATGACCTACAATTCTTTAGAGAGGCATCACATTTTTGGCCCCAGAGTAGGTCCAGAGCATGTGGAAAAATACTAAAAAAACAAACAAACAAACAGGATTTTCTTGAAGATTCCTCAAATAGAACCTTTTTTACCCAAGGACCATAAGAGGAGATCCAATGAGCAGATGGACTCAACTGAATCATTTAGTCTGCAAGTTCAAAATAAAACCAACAAGAAACACAAAGCAGAAAAAGGTACTTGATTATGTTATTGTTCCATAACTGTGTTTGCCACATCTTTCGATATTCTAACAGTGCTATTATGATGATGCTTTTGAACAACAAAATAATGATGGCATCATACAACACTCATTTCTGAGAAATGGCAGGGAATTTGAATGGATAGACCTGCCCATAAAGAATAAATGCAACAGAAAGAAACTACATAGAAATGCGAGAGCCTAGAGCAAACTGCAAAAAGTAAAAAACAATAAAAATCAAGTATTAATAGTTGGAGATGTATGTATATTAAGTTTGAAATAAGGCTGTTCCATTCACACAACTCTAAACTATCACTGTCTCCAAGGTGACTTTTCCTTCCTGCAGGTCAGTCTGAATTTCTATAAATAAGACTACCCATGCAATACCTTTCCATTTTTCTCTCCTTACACTCAGGTATGGACTTGGAAGAATGGTAAACCGAGAATTTTCCTTTATATAGTCCTTTTTTTAAAAAAACTTCATTTCCAATTGTCTGCCATAAAGCACACTTGATTATCATGACACATATAGAAAAGGAAAATTGATCAGACTCTAGCATGGTTATGTTGGTTATCTTAGTGCATAAGAAATAAATGTAATGAGCTAAATCTTTAGTAGTATCATTTCAAACAACACATTATGTAGAAATGGCAAGACATTTCCATTACTACCTGAACAACCTAGGGGATCACCAATATCATAAGGTTCTACCTGTTGATAGTTAAAGGTCACATATCCACAAGAGTTAATAGCATCCTTTAAGAAAGTAAGAAGGTAATATTTCTCGGTCACAGATGCCTAATAAAGGCAGTATGCTCCACCTGGAAATCACAGTGGAGGAAGTTCTCCTCTGACACTCACCAGCCCTGATGCTTATATTTCAGGGCTGGGATTTAATTCTGCCTTCCCTCAGGGTGACACACTCTATCACCCACCCAGCCTTCAGACTAATTAGAATCCCATTTTAAGAGTTCTGTTCAACTAATAGCCTTGAGTATGTCCACCACGAACCACAAAGAAATATGCAAATGTTAGAGCCATGGGCTAGCCGACCTACTTGTCAGCTAATATAAACCCCTCTGCCTCTCATGCCAGTCACAAATGTCACCCTTCCATTTGTGCCCATTCATGAACTTTCAACTACATCAAAAGCACTGCAAAAGTGTTAAAACACACACACACAGGAATTCAGTCAGATAAAACAAAGTAAATCTGAAATTAGCTAATCACATTTAGATAAGCTGGTTCCAAGTTGTGAGAGGTAGCATTAATTGTGATTCAACATAAACACATGGTCAAAGAGACCAAGAAACTGGGAAAAAAAGAAAATATGAACCTCAAAGTGAAAGAATAATGAAATAAGGAATTATTATGTAGACATGGAAAACAAGGAACTATTAAATCAATTTGTAAGCTTTCTGATGACTGAACTTACTTTAATGACATAGCAACTGTACTAAATTCTTAATCATTTTCGGACCCTCACTTGATACCATGGTTCATTAAAAACTCATTTAAATAGAGCTACTGTTTTACTGGAAGAGTAAGCAAAACAATAGTAAAAGAATATATTTGGGCCAATGATGTTTGTAATAGTAGTAATACAAGCTATAACCAATAAAAACAAACTTACTACAGAAGAATTCCAGGGTTACCATAGAAAGCCTTTAAACATTATGTATGCAAGATTAATTCTGTGCTTCATCAGCATTTTAAGAATTAAATATATTTTGTCTGATGCAAACCAAAAAATACCCAGTGCTTAGAAGAGAACTTTAAAATGCCAGGAGCATTCTAAACATTAGCCACTTTTCCTTCTGGCTGAGCCAAGAATGGCAAAGAAGGGCCTGAAGGTCTTTCCCAGCAGTTTATCATGAGGAGACTTCAAACCTGCCTCAAACAGCTACACAGTTAGATTGTGAAGCCAGCTGTTCTTCACCTTTGCATGTGCCCCCACCACTCCGCCAACCTTTCAACCTACATCCATCTAAAAATAAGAGGTAGAGATAGGACTTAACAGCATGGTGTTTTAATCTATGGACAATAAATGTGTTACATGTGTTCAGGAATCACTGTATTAATGAACGGTAAATAAAAGAATCCGACAAGAATTACTCCCTCTGTGGAAGCTGTAGTCTGGGGGTTGGAAGTGTAGGGTTTAAAAAAAAAAAGGTTTATTAATCAAAAGTAGGTAGAACATAGCTATGGCTTAATGAGACAAGTGAAAAAATCACAGGCGCATGCGCGCACACATAGCTAAGTTTTCAATGGCTTACTCTAAACTGTAAATAAAAGATATGCTACCAAGACCCACCCACCAAGATGCGTGACTTGAGCTTCCGTGAGCAAGTGTGGGTGAAGTGATACTTCCGGCCCTCTTCCTGCCCCAAGTGTGTTTTTGTTCCCTTCAATCGAAGCTCTGTCAACATCAGTGCTCCCCAGTCCTTGACCATGGATGCTAGAAACGAGATGCTGATGTGATCGCTCTGTCTAAAAAAAGCAGCACCATAATTTCCACCCGGCAAGATCACAATGTCTTAAAAGGCAAGAACTCATGTCCTGCTCTCCAGCACTATAGGATTTCTGTCTCAATTTGAAGAGTCCACCAAAGTGCAACAGAGTCTCTTGATCAGGGAAGCACCTGTTTAGTCTTTTTCCCTCCCCCACATCTGCAGCTAGCCTAGTAAATTAATCCAGGGCCTGTTCCACTGACCTGGAAACCTTGTCTCCATACACCCAACACTCCCAAATCCAGTTCCACCTTGCAACCAGCAAGATTCAGATTCAAGGAAAAGTAAGAAGTCCCATTTAAGTCTCAAGACTGAACTCTATTCTCCAACCAACCTGCAACATGGAACTCTGAACTGGAGTTTGTATCATGTGCCTCGAGGCACACAGATGAAATCAGCCTATGTCTTTCTTCAAGTAACACCGTCTCAGAGAACTCAGACATACACACAGTGTCCCTAATTAACCCATCATTGATTTCACTATAGAAAAATGTAAAAAATTAACCATCACGAAAATTTCTTGCCAGTCAAATCTGGTGAACTATGCTACTTTAAATTTTGGCAAGCAGTGGTGGAAAACTTCCTTTCCCAAAATAGACATTTGAAGGATTGCTTCCTTAGTTCTAAATTTTACAAGTCATGTTTAAAATTAAAAGCAGTAGAAAAGAAAACTTGGCAATGGCTTCGGTCAATCAGAACTAGGAAGTAGTTAAGCAATTTGCACAAGTCACAGAAAACACCTCAAAACAGTGTTAGATATAGAGGTGCTGCAATAGGAACACATGTCTTAAGAGGTGAGTGAATCATCAGCTCTGGCATTTAAAGACAAGATGGTATTTCCAATTCAAAGAGCCAGGCTTGTTTCCAAGGCAACCTGCCATTTGTAGAGGGGACTCACCTGGGAGTTAGCAGTCCCTTCAACTGCTGACTTCACAATTTGAACTAGCCCCCCACTGATACCTTAGCTTCCATCTAAAAGCATCATCAAAAAAATTGAGAGCATTTTAACTGCTTTAAAAGACGGAAAGAAATCCCAATGATTCCATTAAGATATGGGGGGGGGGGGCGGATTTGGAGGGGGTAGCCGTATAGGAGGAAAAAAGTGACCTAAGGAAAGCAACACAGGGCTGGAAGTTGCTGCTTATCAGTGATTTATTTGGAAATTAAAATGCACCAAAACCACTACTCCTGCTCACTCAAAGTTCTGAAAGTACAGTTTAAAATCATACTAAAAATCAGTATTCATTTTTTGACAACCACAAGCCAATATTAGCGTAGATCAAAGGTCAATGAATTTGTTTTGTAAAATACAACGCTAATGTTACATTTAAAAAATGCTTTTAGTTTAATTTGTACACAAAAAAGAAAGGAGTATGTTTTCAAATATCCACCCAGAGGCAGAGATGAAAAATTTCAAACACATTCTGACTCCTTTCTGCTACTGTCATTATTTCAATACCTTTTACAAAGAAGAGATAATGGTGTCCTTGACATTAACCTATATTATGTACAGTGTGCAATACAATGCTGATTAAATTAGGCTCATTTTAATCAACTGGCAGGTTTATTCAAGAAGTAACTAAATAACAAAATTCTTTATAACAACTCTTCATTAGTACAACCTGTTTAGCAATGGTTTAAAAAAAAAAACAGAATACTAATTGTGTATCAATCCTCCCCCCATATTTGACAGATAAAAGAAACAAGATACAAGTTAAATATTCCCCAATACATGAGTCACTAAATACAAGCATTTAATGCAAATCTTCTTTTCAAGGCAAATCTTTTTAAAGGTAAATACCAGTGCCATCTAATGGATTTAAGAAGGCACAAAGATTTTTGAAAACTTTAAAATTTTAAAGAAAATAGATTTTTGAGGAAAGCCAAAACCTCTGCTCTTTTCATTTGCTTCCCACAGAAAACAACCACACAGGCGACCACCAGCATACAGGTAGGGTCAAGTTTATCCAGGCCTTACATCAATATCAGGTAACTAATCGTGACTGGGCTCCCTAAAACAAAGAAGGTCAAAAGAGGTGACTTGGGAAGTTTCTTCAGTATTCTGTGCCTCACTATTGTATAGTTTCTTCCCTATGTCATCTTATATTTAATTATGACACATTGCTTAGAGTTAATGCCTGGAATGTAACAAGTACTCAATAAATGTTAGTTGGTATTACTATTTTGGAAAGTTCCAGGTGAATAAGGTTACCAACACAGGAAGGTGATTGGTAGTGGCATTAATTAAGCAGTACAGACTTTATCCTGGAAACCGCGCAGCATCCTTGGCTACATACTGGTTAAATGTGTGTTTATTCTGCAGATGGTTTCCAGGAGTATGAGAAAGGACTAGAAGGGTAAACTCATAGCTCATTAGTCCAATAATGAAGAAGTCATGAGGGCCTGTACTAATGAAAAGGCAGTGGAGTGAAAAAGACAATTAAAATGCATATTTATTAAAATGCATTAGACTTATTTAAAAGGCTTTGATATGTGGGATAGGCAGGACTGTGAAGGAGGAGGAGCCTTGGGGTTTACGGGATTGGGCTGAGGGCAAACATAGAGACAAATTTGGGACAAAAGATGACGTGTTCCTTTTAAGGTAACTCTCACATACCCATTACTCACTTCCCAGTCTACAGGGAACAGGTGAGTTCAAAGCTAGAAACATTTATTTATGATACCAGTTACCCATGTCATAATCCTGACCTTAAAACTCTCTAAAGAAAAATCTAGATCTTATTACTCTCTGAAACCCCAAAATAGGTTTGAACTATGCTGAGCCCAGATTCCCAGTTAAAAGTGGATAAACACAAAGAGCCAGACCATTTTCTTGACATCCCTGTCCATTCTTGCCCATTGTTTCCAGCTTTGCTCTACCTAAAGCACAGCAGCTTTCATCTCTGATGAGTCAACTCTGGACCAGCCTAGAAGGCTATGGTCCATCATCTGTTCCACTGACGTTCACTCTCTTATTTATACTAGGCAGCTACTATGTGCCAGGAACCATGCTAAGTACTGGTTCCAAAACCACTTTGATGATTCAAAAAAGCTATGAATGAAACTTCCTAATAGAGGCTTTAAATTCTGAATATAATTTCAGCAGATTCACAGAACCCTCTTCTATGAGCAGAAGAAAAAAAACCATATTTTCGTAAGTCAATTAAAAATCAATAAACATTTCTTAAATTCTATTATCACTCTGACGTCACATATTAGCGGAGTATAAATAAAAGTCTTCTAGTGCTCTTTATTTTCACCCTGAAATATCCATTCAAGTTTTTCAAATCTGCTCCATCTTCTAATTTTACTATATATATTCAAAGTCAGGACCTAGAACGAAGCAATGTTCAATCACTCTACATTGATAAGAAGAAAAGAGAATTGTAGCACAAGAATCCTGAATGTGAAAATTGATTACAATAGCAGCAGCGGCAAACACAGCTAACATTTCTTACCACTACTATGCTTAGACTTATACACATTATCTTATTTAATCTTCAAAATACAAGAAGTTATAGGATCATCTCCATTTCATACCAGGGAAAGTGAAAACTTAGTCAAATTACTTTGCCATGGTCTACCACAACTTCTAAGTGGCAGAACTGGGATTCTCCCCTAGTGCATCTGAAGTCGACTATTTTGCCCAGAACCACGGCATGGGCACTGTCCAGCACACTGCCATCAGCATGGCCAATAAGCACAGCACGGCGGTGTCAAGAAAAGGAAAGCCACAAGTCACCTGAAAGAGAACTAGCCCCGAGAGACACGTTTACCCAAGAGTGCATTACACTTCTCTGATTTAACCTGCCTTTTGCCTAAATACCTACATCCAAGAGAAAAGACAAAATGGTCACTGCCTCACTTTATTGCAATGCTATCTTTCAGGACAAATCTTTCAGCTCTATAAAGCATTCAATAGGCCCCCATGGACTTGCAGGAGATGATAGACCAATTTCCATAAGGGGCTGCATTTCAATTTCCAAAAATCCAACAAGTCAACTTTTGGAGGATTATCTATGTGCAAGGCAACAACTGTCAGTGTTAGAAGGTATTAAAATATGGAAACATTATGAATAATATGGGATTGCAAAAAGGAGAAGTCAATGTGGGGTCAAGTAAATGGAAAGGCTTAATGAAACCAGAGAGAATTGAGTGCAGCCTCCAGGATGTGTTTCTTTTTCAGGCTGACAAGCAGCAGAAAAACGTGGAGAGGTTAGCCTTTGGAGTGTGAGAGACACTGGCCAGGCCAAACTGTACCACTAACTAGCTGGGTGGCGAGTTACTTAACCTCTCTAAGCCTCAGTTTCTCTGCATTTTTTAAAGTGAAGATGATGATAAAACCAACCTCATGACGTTGATATAAACCTCGTGAGGCTGGTATGAGTATAAAATGAGCCTCCACATGTAAATACTAAGCAAAATAACACAGAGGAAGTGCGCTCAAGAATAAGTGACAGTAGAGAAGTGGTGGTGGTTGAGGTGGTGGTGATAGTTGTCTTTATCATATTACGATCATCATATTTATTTGTACAACTAGTTTTATTACTGGGCAAGAGACTCAGGACTTAAAAATAATCTTAAATTCAAAAAATTATATAGCCATGTAGGAAATCATAGTAAATAGCTGTTTATATGTATTTTCTGACATTATCTTCTCCAGACATCTTGTGGAAGTCTACTGGCATGGGTAGAAACAGGTGACGATGGAGAATATGGAAGGAAGAAGGTTATAAAAATAATTTTAAAAAAGAAAAGCTTTTAACACAGCAGCAAAAAATGTGAAGAGTTAGGAGGAAAGATCAAGAAGGGGCTTACATGCAAGGGTGTCCCCCGCGTGGGGGAGCCCCACGCGCAAGGAGTGCGCCTGTGAGGAAAGCTGCCCAGCGTGAAAAGAAAGAGCAGCCTGCCCAGGAATGGTGTCGCCCACACTTCCCGTGCCGCTGACGACAACAGAAGCGGACAAAGAAACAAGACGCAGCAAATAGACACCAAGAACAGACAACCAGGGGAGGGGGGGAAATTAAATAAATAAATAAATCTTTAAAAAAAAAAAAAAAAAGAAGGGGCTTACTATGGCAGAGAATGCTATCTCAGGCTACTTCAATCCCAAGACTCTAAGAAACAAAGAGGAATGACTACTACCTGTAATAGGGATATAAAAGGGGAAATGAGATAATCCTTGCAATGGATTGAGTTTTTTCTAGCATCTTCTATAACTAAGGATGGCAGCTTATTAAAGAGCAATGTGGAAGTAAGATAATTTTAAAAACTAATGTTTAATTGCAATGACAGATGCAGGCCATGGTATATTTTGTCATAACTTACAAAATTCTGAGGGACACATTGTAAACTCTAATATCCAAGGTTAGTAGCAATGCTTCAATATGGGTTCATCAATTGTAACAAATTTACCACTAATGTAGGATGTCGTTCGTGTGGGAAAGTGTGGGACTGGGAGGGAGTGGAGCATATGGGAATCCCTTATATTTTTTATGTAACATTTATGTAATCTAAAGCTTCTTTAAAAAATTAATTATAAAAAACTAATGTTTAACCTGCAATTATCTTGAAAATTATAACATAATAAACAGTATTAGCTCCAGATACATCTTGAAGAATATTCTAAGAGTTTTCTTTTTTTTTCAAGATTTATTTATTTTATCCCCCCCCCACCACCACCACCACCACAGTTGTCTGCTCTCTGTGTCCATTCACTGCATGTTCTTCTGTGTCTGCTTGTATTCTTGTCAGCGGCACCCAGAATCTGTGTCTCTTTTTGTTGCGTCATCTTGCTGTGTCAGCTCTCCATGTGTGCGGCCCCACTCCTGGGCAGGCTGCACTTTTTCCACACAGGGCTGCTCTCCTTACGGGACACACTCCTTGCACATGGGACACCCCTGTATGGCAGGGCACTCCTTGCACAAATCAGCACTGCACGTGGGCCAGCTTCACCACACGGGTCAGTAGGCCCTGGGTTTGAACCTCGGACCTCCCCTGTGGTAGGCGGATGCTCTATCCATTGAGCCAAATCCACTTCCCTGAGAGTTTTCAATCCATCCTCCAAATAGGAACTTATTGTTTTATAAAACATTAAAGGTATTCAAATCATTGAGTGTTACTACGCCTTCAAATCTATAGTGACATATAAATTTACTGAACAAAAGTAATAGAGTGGTAGCAGAATTTGGTTCAAAATCTACTTGCATCAAATAGTAAAACATGCCAAGGATTCTATGTGACAAAGCTTAAGCCCTTTATATCCTTAATCACTCAGTTTTCTAAAGATCCTGCTAGAAAAACTATAAAGACAATCATAAGGAAATAAAAGAGACCAGTTATTTCCAGTGAGTCATCACGTTTCTTTGTAGAAAATACTGAAAACACTCATGATCTCTTAGAAGATAAGGTGTACACCAGACTACCCACCACCAACGTGAAATCTTAAATTCTGAATTCCACAGTTCTTAGTTCAGTTTTTGTCCTTGAATTTAAAGCATAACTGTATTACTCACCAAAGAGTTGTGGGAAAAAAGGTGATGAAGGTTCCAAGTGGGTAAGTGGGCAACTGGTAAGGATCAACGTCAGAAATGAAAATGAAGGAAATTTTTTTAAGTTTCTAATTTTTTTTTTTTTAACTTCAAGACCTCTCAATCCTGAACTGAATTACATTACATATGAAGAAAATAAAGGCTAGAAATGCCAAAAAAAAAAAAAAAGGATTCTGGCAAAGGACAAGAGAAACAATTTAGAAGAAAGAACAGTGCTAGAAGAGTAAATTCCCAAGCAAGGATGCTCATGGACTCGCAGGTGGACACCAAACCATGACTGTGCTGGGCCCAAACTCTTCACCGACAGCCTGATCTCTGAACTTACAGAAGCAGCCCTGCTACGATCTATAAATGCATCGATGACTTAGAAGCTAGAAGCCACTCGGACAATCAAATCACCGTCAGACAGAAGAGCCCCCGGGGTTGTGAGCCTAAAGAGGCATGACAGCAAATGCAGAAAAAGCCAAAACTGGAACATTTAAAACAAGTGTTTATATCTCTACATTTCGACCTAAAAGATTGGGATATTTAAACTAAAAAAAACTGGACAAATCCGTAATTATTTTTAAAAGACAAATCTAATCAGACAACTAGCATCAATATTAAAAAAAAATTTTTTTTTAACCTCCACATAAACAAATCATTAATGAGCTGTTGCTTTTTCTTTGAAAAACAAAAGAACATTATTTATAAATGGCTGCCACATAAAAACTGACCTGATTCAACATTGTCAGACAGCAAAGCACACTTAGGCAAGTGGTAAATTAGGAGGGGGGAAAAGTCACTTCACAAACTGGTGTTATTTCATTCTAAGTGTAAGAAATGAATAAAAGTAGAATACTGCACAACTAGATTTTGAAAGCTTTATATATAATACTTTTTGTCAAGAAATAAAGGTCTGCAACTGAATTAAACTTCTATATAATGCAACTAAAATATAAGTTGTTTGATCATTAGTTTTTCCTCGTAACTCCTGAAATTGGAGGGTCAGCTTTCCTGGTATCAAATATTCACCGAGGAACCTTAAAAACCACGAGAGTAAAGAAACTGGCACACCTTCTATGTATAGGCACTAGAACAAGAGGGAGTTTGATTGCCTCCAATCCCCTAATCTGCTTTCATTTTTGGATGCCACCATCACATGAAGTCCCTCAGATAGCCACACGCTCACTGATAAACATGTCACAATGAGTATACAAAGCAACTTGTAAGCAACTGGTTAGAAGCTAACTAAAGCTACCTCAAACACAGGAATTGAGAGAGAAGAAGCTTTACCAAGAGTCAAAGTCAATATTCCAAGCACTTTGGGAATCACATTTCTACGGCAGGTATTTGCTACTGAGAGGTAGCTACGGTTTCATCACACCTGCAAGAACATCAGCTCAGGGGCTGGAAGGTGGCCTCTGTGCCCTCACGGTTTGGCCTTACATGCCAAGCACAAGGTGAAAGAGAGGCTACTGAAGGCTGTGTAAAGCGCAGTGGGGTGCACACAGAGGAAGGAAGCGGCAGATCTACCCGGGAAACACTGGGGCAGGTGGGGTCAGAAGGCTCCCAGAAACAATGAAGCTCAGGATGAGTCTTGAAGGGTAGAGGAGGGGTCCCTGAGGGAAAAGAGCCTTCCAGAAATCAGCAGCCGCAAGCACACCTGGGCAGGGTACCGCACCTGCAAGGCAGCTAGGATCCAAGTAGGGGAGCGCACTCAACTTCTGTGTTCTCCCATACTGAACTATCCTACACCAGGAATACGAGCCTTGATGGGCACACAAACAAATTCATCACTCCTTCTCCACAATTCCAAAATCTAGATGACTCCAGAAATGAACTACTTCCCTAGGTTTATAAGAAGCACATTTGGTGGTAAAACCCAGCCTGATGCAAAATTAATTATATTTACTCACTTATTGGTGAATATTCACATGGTGTGCTACAGAAATATCAACTTTTGGATGACAGGGTTCTGCCTCAGACATCACAGGGATGTTCCATATTATGGTACATCTCCCACTTACCCTTCTGAGAAAAATCTGGATTCTGACAAATGTCAAGACGAACTCACTAGAAGTCAGGAACTTTGCAAGCTAGGTGGTTAAAAAGTCATTATTAAAAATTAAGTGACAAACTTACAATTTAATAAATTAAATAAAATCAAAGGTTTTCTCACCATTTCCTAGTCATCTTATTGCATTTTATTAATTTATGAAGTCATGCTTATGCTTACTGCATCTATGTGGTAGAAATACTACACAGTGGTGTACTGTGGCACTACATTTCTTCCCAGCTCCACACCCAGCGAAGTCACGTTGGCTTCTTGAGCTAATGGTGGGAGTATTTACATGGTAGAGATTAACAAACACTGGGCTAGCTGAGAGCTAAGACATCTACCAGCACACCAGTGCTAGGAAACTCTGAAGGCCAAGGTAAATTCATGGCTAATGGGTTTAGGATGGAGTTCTCCCACCAGAGAGAGGGAAGCGGCTGGAATTTTGGAGCCACAGTCCAGAGAGCAGAAGATTTGAGGACCATGATACTCCTTTCCCAACGTTTCGTTTGCCATTTGGTCAAAAAGCCATGTAGTTAGACTTCTTCAAGCTGGCCTCTCCCCTTTCTCAGTGCATTTAATTAAAGGTGACACCAGCAGCTTAGGACAGGAATTCTCGTCCATTTTGTTCTCTGCTGCAAACCCAGGGCCTAGAACAATACCTTGCATATCGTAGATACAGAGCAAATACTTATTGAGGGAATGAATAAATCCTCCAAAGCACACCTAAGAATCCCATAAGGTAAGAAGACTGGGTTGGAACTGACCACCTGCTAAACCTCCTCTTCTAGAGCAAGAATTAATGGGGGAGGGGGGGAATGGGACAGGGAATATTCCAGTATACGTACAAAGAAGAAAGTAGGCAATATTTCCTTTACTTTCTGGCTTAAGTTTTTTCGAAAGAGTCTGGAATCTCTTATTAACAATATTGTGTCTCTGCAAAAATAATGAAGTTCCAAATAACTGATTTTAAAATATAGTTTTAAAAAACAAACCCCATTCCTAAATTGGAGATTTAACTATCAAGATACCCTAGCAACATTTTCTCAAGATCCCACAGTATTAATACAGGCCTTTAAAATAAAGGCAAAGTATTAAATTTAAAAAAAAAATCCCCATTCAAAAATATTAATAATCAAAACATCCCATAAGAACAGATTGAAAGTAACAATGCGGAAGATTTTTAGAAATAAAGTTAATAACTTTCTTTTCCAATCTTAACACATCATTTAACAGTGCACTTGGAAGATTTCTTATTTATTGCCTAAGAGAAACCTTAATCCTGTATATAACTGCAAGATAATTAATATTTCACATGTGGTATTTGCATAAGCAACAAATGCAAAGAAAAGAGAAGGACTGCTAACACTTGAGCACCCAACGCTAAAAAGTCATTCCTTTAGAGAAATGAACATTTATATCTCTCTAATCTGTACTGTACGGCTCAAAAAGCCTTCTGTCCCAAGATCCAGTCTATCTTCCTAAAGGGACAAGAAAAATTCTCTCGTTCTACAACTCCCCTCCAGATGAATTCTGAATTCACAGGAAACCTCCCATCTGAATCTTGTACCAAACCGCTGAAGTCCAAGAAGACAGCGAGCGCCCTTTCATGCTGACCACAGAACCTCTGGCTGCTAAACAAAGACCTCCATGTGTCTAGACTACGCTGACAATGTCTTCTGCAGCACATGTCACATCACAGAGACCAGGCATTTTGGTGCCCCAACTGTAGCTATTTTTCAGAGTCATCACGACAAGTGACATCTACAGGAAGCCCAGAATAAGTAATGGACTCTAAGCTTGCTGTGCCACACTTCAAGAAAACCCATAGTGATGAAAACAGTACATCTTTATTCCACATATATTTTTAAAGTGAATTCTAAATGCCACAAGGATCAGTCTCTCCAGACAAATATCCTCAGAGTTATTTTTAAATGAAATGGTACAGTATAAACAGAATGGAACAAAATAGATGAAAAAAAATCAACAAACACTGCAAGTAAGGAGGCAGTTTGATGTGTGTGAACATGTGTGTATTGTGTGTACATGTGTTTATGCACACATTTGTCCTCTGAGCTGTCAAGTCAAATGTATTTCTTATTAGATGGCAGTGGTTCTCAATCAGAGACAATTCTGTCCCCAGAAGACACTTTGCAGCATCTGGAAACATGTTTGGTTGTCACCAGTGCTAAGGTAGAGGAACCCTGTTTAAGAGACAGTCAAAATTCAAAGGCTACTAGCTGACCCTATACTTCACCCACTCTGATGGTCACTATTGCAGAACATATATAAAATTTTATGTGCACTGCCTAGAGTGGAGTTTTAAATTTAAATATAAGTTTAAAGCCTCTTGATGGGCATCATTAAAACCTGGTAACAAATATTTTTTTTACTAATGATAAAAATAAGGGCATCTCACTGCAGAGAATTTTGAAACTCAAAAAAAAAAAAAAAAAGAATCATTTTGTCCATATTTTAAGAGGTAGGGCAGGACAGTGTCATAATTTAGAAATCTTTTACCAGAAAGTAACAAATTCCTATGATATACACATTGTGAATTCACCTGCTTTTTTCACAGTGTTTGTCTAAACTTCACAAATTCCACTCAAGAACTTTAGAACAATCTTCACTCACAAGAACATCTTCAGAAAATGCCAAAGAGTTAGATGTTAGAATTGACTAAATCCTCTAAGTACTAAAATGTAAGCTGACAAATGAGACAAGGAAAACTAGGAAGAAAAAAGCAAAGAAAAAAGACCAAAATAGGAAAGCAGAGGAAGAAATCTACTTCCTATTACTATGCATGTTTATTCAAACTACAATGCAACTTAAAATGTGTTGTTTCTTTGAAACACTGAACATTGGGGCTTCAAAATCAAATAGCTACACTGCATTTTTCACCATACATTTCAAAATACAAACAACATAAGTAATCTGCCAGAATTATGCCATATCATTTTTCCCCTTGGTAAGAGTATAAATATTATATATACCATGTTTATTAAATAATTATAACAGAAGATCATCACAGCACACATAAAAGGTATGTATCACTGCCAAGAATCAAGGCAGACCTTTATTACATACCCTAAGACAAAAGCTGTTAAGTTATTAAAAGAAATCACATATTTTGTTATTGTTATTACATAGCAATGATCATCAAGGACTGGGGAGAAGGGAGAGTAAAGTCTTCACTTGGGTGAGTTCATAAATGGATGGATTACTGAGAGCGCTCCTCTTAGTGGGATGGCATGACCTGACATCTACTGCTCAAGTGGCGACTCAAATTAAAATACTGGTGTTAATGATGAGAGAGAAAAATAGATTGTGCAGACAGGAAAGCATATTCTAGGCAATGACTATGCTTAAAAATGGCTAATTAACCAGGAAATTCTGATCATCAGCTCTACTAACTACTGAAAAATTGGCCTACATTAAGAATTCTTAACAAAAAAAGATTATGATTTTATAAATGTCCTTCTATGGGGTTCTAAAAACTAAGCAGAGTTACAACAAGTTAGACTATAGGGTCAGCCTCCTCAGGCAACTCATTTCTACTTATCAAGTACACAGTCCTTCTATATTATTTTTAAGTTATACCAGTTAGCCAGGCTGTACTTCTAAATTTTATTTGAAAGCAATAACATAGCTCAACCATGGGAAGTCAGTTTACTGTAGGTCATCGGCAGTCTCTTTCCCTGTACCTTTCATTTCAAATCTAATTTCCTACCGATGTTTCCTCTTTATTCAAATTAGCATGAAATTCACTAATAGTCACTCAGTGATGTGGCTTATGAACAATATTCCTCAAAACTCTAGTCTTCTAGAGAGGAAGCACCAACCTTCTTTCTGATCCCAAAACCAATGGCAGGAGCTCCAGAAAGAGCCACACAGAAGATGGCCTTTGATAGACTTTTGTAAATACTTGGAATAAAGTAAAATGTCAGTCACTTCCAACAAGCCCTTCACATATCAAGTCCAATTTCCTGTTCCTCACTCTCAAAAGTTAGGTCATCTTGTGTCCTCAGCCTCCAGTTCCTGGGAAAGGAAAAATCCAAGTATAATTGTTCCGAGAATTTGTTTCTGCTAAGCCTAACCAGTCAACAACAAATACTCAAGCATTTCTGAAGAGAATGGGCTGGAGCAGAACACTAAATTGCAACCATCAGATAACTCACACACATCTCAACAGTCATATTTTGGTGTATTTTAGCTGATTTCCTCCAACAACAATAGAAACATTGACCCAATATGTTTCTCCCATAAATTAATTGTGATATCTTTTAAAACCCAGTCCCTCAGTAATCACTTGCAGTAATGCTGAGTCTCACATGGGAAACCCTCTGAATGAAGAACCTGTTGGTAGAGGCTATGGACTTGTGTTCCAAACAGAACTCTGATGAGTGCCTTTGACTTGGAATACTTGACAATAAAATCAGTATTTTCAGATAATTCTCTCCTCTGAGGGTCTTAGATTTTAGGAAGTCCTCTGGTCTAAAGTAGACAATGAGTAAAATACACTCTTATCCCATAACCCATGCCTTCACTTTAGAGAGGAGAGAACGTCTTCTCTTTCAAAGTCCTATAAAATCACCCACAGTCCACAATATAAAGAAAGATATGTGATGGGATGAATTTGTTCTTGTTTAAATTGGTTTCCTGACTTTCATCAAAAGCTAGCCCATTTCTATACATCACGTCCATGTAGATTTGCTTTTGCCTTATATTGTCATTTAAGTATTAAAACATTCATAAGTATCTCCTAAAATGCATTGAACTCATGACCCATTTGGTTAGAGTTGTATTTAGAGGGATTTTGTTTTTATTTGCATTATCATCCTATTATCCTCAAAGAGGAATAAATTTTATTGAAACACTATAGTCAGAAATTCTAGTTCAAAACCAGAAATCATGGTGCGTGTATCTTTTGGTGCAGCATGCTCCTCCACTCTCCCTTTCCTTGCGGGAGATGGGCTGTGGCAGTCAGACCTGTAAGAAGGCTCTTGCGACAGAGAGTGGAAAATACATAGAGCTGAGCCAGTCCACACCCCTGTGCCCAGGCAGCTGAACAAGTGGGTACCTTCCATCACACAAAACGACACTGTGGTCGACAAGAATCATTCTGTCTTCAATTGAGGTCACCAGTCACTTGATAATGAGGCAAAACACTGCCATACACTTTTATAGCCAGGCTAGTGTGATTTTTTTTTTTTAAATCCATGGGTTCATTTGCTGATTCTTTAACAAGCAGTTGGAGCAACTATATGTGCTAAATATGGCTGCATACATGATGAAAAAGACATAGTCCCTATATATCACCACATAACATCCAGATAATAAAACAATCATTGCCAAACACTTCCAATTTTAATGTGTTGGAACCTATACCACATAGAGAAACTGAACCCCTCTTTAAAATAAAAAATCACAGTGCAGTGAAAATTTTTCAAAAGACTCATGTTCCCAGAGCCTTAAGGAAAACAAATGTCCCTCGCCAGGGCTTACATACTTTACAGTCTCTCCATATTTGGAGATAATTAGGACTTACTTCCAACCCAGAAGAAAAGAAATCTTTGTTGTGCTCTTTTAACTATTAGTTTAAAAATAAAACAGCAGGGATATGATATTAAAATGTTTCACTTCAAAAACAATGTTATTCATTATTTAAATATCCTCCTCATTTTTCCATCTATTCATTATTCTTAAATAAGAGACAACACGCACAACCCCTATCTAAAATATCACAAGGGCAATGAATTGTATCAAACATGCCCTTCACTTCAAACACGAACAAGAGTTCCACTCGCATGCGTCAATTTTAATGCCCCAAATACTAGAAAAATTCTTCCATGTTTATCTAGCTATACTGAGTCTCAGCGACAGAAATGCATTAAGAATCGAGTATCTTCTTCAAAATGCATGCAGAAAAGAATGACCCTGAATCCTCTTTAGTTGTAAGACAAAATCCCATATAAATCACGTAATGCCCATTGCTAGGCTACAGATATGAAGACAAGGAATTTCAAAATCACAAAACTTTGCACAGACACACCTCAGAGGAGTAAAAGAGAAATGTTCATGTTCTCAGGCATGTGAGTGAGTTTCATTTTTCTCAAAAGTTTGGTGGGATAATTGGGACAGCAGCTCAACCATGGAAACCAATGTTATTAAATTTTTTATTTTGAAAAACTTAAAATGTATATAAAAAGTAGCAAACACCAAACACATTTAACTAAGGTGGCATCGAAAAACAAATGAAAGAAATATCTTAAAAATTACACTCAAAATATGTGTTAACCCACGGAAGACATTTACTCGCTGACCATGCACAGTGAGCAGAATGCTAACAGACTGCTTCAGCATCAAAAACCCTGGCAGGCAGGGCGGGGAGTGGGGTATATGGGAACCTCTTATGTTTTTTATGTTTTTTTTAATGTTTTTTAATATAACGTTCTTTGTGGCCTATTAACTTTAATTTAAAAAGTGTAAAAAATAAAATAAAAAAAAACCCTGGGAGGCATCTGCCCACATTCACCGTCCATCACTGGAGCACTGTTTTGGGAGCATATGAAGAGGGCTCAGAGATTTGCCCACACATTTTAAAGGAAAACAGCAAGGAGAGGGACTCCGCAGGGCAAAGTCCTGATGGAGTGGGGCAGCTTCCTCCAGCTCAGCTCTGTGGACTGAGACCCAGATACCAAGTGAGATTAGTTGAGGCAGGAGGAACCGGAATGGGTCAGAAGGGGGTGCAAAGAAGCAAACACTCCAGATGCGCTTCGGTCAAGAAGGAAGCGAGACAGGCAGGAGATGACTCTCCTGGGGCAGCCAGGAGTGAGGACAGAGGCTAAACTAGGCGGCTCCCCACAAGCCAGACCTCCAGGCACCCAGGGCAAAGAGAAATCTGCCTTCACAGGAAAGTGCCAGAATTACCCAATGCATTTGCAAAGATAATCTCTTAAAACAGCAGTGCACATTTATTTTCACACCTCAATTGTGTGTGTGTGTGTGTGTGTGTGTGCCAAGAGAGTGTGTGTGTTTTAGTCTTGCTACAGATAAGAATTGATCAGGACGTGTGGGGAAAGACACCACATATGATTAATCATGTCTTAGGCTTTGTCCTTTCTAAAAGCACCTATAACTAGGTTTAAGATCCAGTGCTTAAGGAAAAAATCAAATTTCAAAAACGTTATTCAAGCAAATAATCATTTTAATCTAAGCTTAGTTTTCAAGAACCAAATATTTTAAATTTTGCAAGTGACTAATTTATCATTTTAAAGTACCCTTAATAAATAGACTAGGGGAACACTGACAAGACCAAAACCTTTAGAATACACTAGGAAAACCTACTGAAAACTTTACCTTACTGCTGACTTTTACCTGACTTGAAGACTTTAGATAAAGCAACCATCTCAAAGCCTCAAATACTACGTGCAACAACATGGGATCTAACTAGACAATGATGCTGTGTTCTTTAAAACAGAATTAAACACATCCTTTGAGACATCTGGAAAGCACCCGGCCCTGGGGAAGTAGTCTCCAAGGTTTCATCCTCAGGAGGCAGGTCCCAAGCAGAGGAAATGACTAAGGGTGTGCGGCTGGGTTTACCAAACGCGGTTCTGGAATGGAGAGGCACTTGCTCGAACGGAGCTCGCAGACCTCCTCCTCCTCTGCCTATGAAGCCACGGGCGGGGTGAGGACCTCGGGGGGATGGACAGACCTAAGGAGCCATGTAAAGTGTCCTGCCAGAGGTTTTACGGCAAGATTTTGTCTTTGGAGAAAAGAAGGCCTTTGCACAATAGAATTAGCCAAACCAAGTAACCAAAAAGTGGTGTCTTGGACTAAACGGCAAATTTTTAGGGAACAGAAAAAGGAGTAAGGGAACATAAACAGATGAGCACACAGGATGCCTTGTTCATCGGAGCATGCTCAAGGTACCGGAAGGCATGTGTTTTCTAGAACCCATGACAACAAAAGAAAACTTAAGAAGGAAAATGCCTGAGATAGGAAACAAGAGTCAGATACAAAAGTGTGTGTTGGTCAGATACCAGCGTTTGAGAAGAAAGGATTTTCTTTTCGTTCCACTGGACCAAACAACCTGCAAATAGACAAAGTATTTGTTCAAAGGAAGAATGAGGGAAGCGGCCATGGCTCAATCAGTTGGGCTCCTGTCTACCATCTGGGAGGCCCTGGGTTCGTGTCCCAGGGCCTCCTTGTGAAGGCAGGTTCACCCACATGCTGCGGAGTGCTGCTGGCCTGCAAGCGCCACGGAGGACCGACTAAGCAAGGTGACGCAACAAAAAGGGAGACAAGCAAAAATGCAGAAGAGTAAAGCAAACGGACACAGAGAGCAGAGAGCAAGCAAGTCACAAGGTGGGGAGGGGAAATAATAAATAAATAAATTAAATTAAATAAATAAACAAACAAATAAATAAATAAATAAATGCAGGCACAGAAGAACACACAGCGAATGGACAGAGGGGGCAGACAGCACAGAAAAAACCATGGGGGGGAAGGGGCGGTTGGGTAAAAAAAGTGTTTAAAAAAAAAAAAGGAAGAATGAGACCCTCACCATAACACTTGCAATACTACAAAAGACCATCAAATTCTGCTGAGGCAGACCCCGTGCTGGCATCCCCAGGCTCCGGTAAGGTAAATACTAAAACTGCCCACTGCTGTTTTATGTATTTTACTGCTAGACTAGTGATGCATTTAAGGCAGAATTAATTCCAGGCCAGCAATTCCAGGCCAGGATACAAAAATTTATTGTGGATGTGCTTTAAGTTAACATTGATTCCAACAGTATACCATTGATCAACTATTCTAGTGCCAATTAGCACCTTAAAAATCATGTGTAAATATTTGAAAAAAACATGTTAGCAATTAAAGGGAGGAAATATTCCACATTAAAATCAGGAAGAGACTTTAGGTTAAATGCTAAAAGGCAACTGCATTCTCAAAACATCGGGTTTTTAGAACATAACACAAAATGCCCCATATGTACTCTAAAACAACAAATATTCCTACATACATATATATATACACACACACACACACACCATGCAGACCTTATTCAAAATTCAGTAAATGCCAATTATTATTTACTGCTTTCAAAGCTAATAGGTCCTCTAATTGGATATAAGAGGTTTTAAACTTTGTGGATCATTAATTTATACTCCATGTTAGTAATGACATGTTGACAAAGTTTAGTGTATTAGAATGTGAATTATTCTGAATGAAGGTAGCTTAGGATCTTTCTTTGTTCCAACTTTTTACGCTTGTCCTTTTTTAAACAATAGGAACAGTTAGAAGTTCTAGGACATGGTTTAAAGTCAACTATTATACTTGCATAATCTAAAAGAGAAAACAAATATTGCTCATGACTGAAAAGCTTTACTCTCTAAGGAAAATAATCCTAATACTTAAAAGAGAAACTTTAATATAAACAGAAAGAAACTTAATATTTTAAGTTACAAGTAAGGCCAGTGACAACTCAGCAGCCTTTCACTAGGCATCAGAATCTTACAGTATTGGGGCCCATTTTTAAAAGAACTGGGCTTTTTAAAATGGGGAAATTTTTTAATAGCAGGAGCTGATATAATTTTATTAAAATCACATTAACTTTTCACAATGAGAAAAGAAACCCAAAGGCATTCAATCAAGGGAGAAAAACTAGAAAACTAATATTAAGATATTCAGATGACATTGAATAAGTATTTGAGAATCTATTAAATGATGGAAAGTGAATAGACTTATTTTCAAGAACAGTAATTCCAACTTTAGTTTTAAAGACATGAGCTATCTAATCAAAATTCATTTAAATAGAATGATGCTGCCATCTTATCTACTTGAAGAAAAATATTGGGAGGTTTTTATTCTATTTCAAAGTTCAATTAGAAAACAAAGTTCTTACACATTGAATATATAAGAAAATGATGGCTTAGAAAAAAAATTAATCAGAAATAACTGAGAAACAAGACAAAGAAAATTTTTATGATCAAAGAATAATGAATACTTAAATTTTGCTTCAACTATTAGGGAGCCTTGAACCAAGGTGGTGGACCATGTAACTTCTATGTTTGTGTGGTTATCATACGTTATTTTACTGTCCTAATTTTTTCCTAGTCCCTCGATATGTTTGATTCTTTTGTAATCATAAGATTCTTTTCAGGTCAGTTCATTTGAGTCCAGGAGCCATTTCCCATCTCTCTGAAAAACACCTACCTCACCCATACCCACTTCAACCCACCATCCAACCGCGGTAGGCTGGTCTGGCTCTACCCCATCACCCACAACCACCAGCAGCTGAGCCCCTTCCACTCACAACTGGTGAGATCCGGTTGGACACTTGTTTCAAGCTGGATCAATTAGATTCTCTCTCCAGAGAATTGGGAAGTGAGGCTGAGAGACAGTCTCTGCTTGTTTTTAGCAATGTGAGGTAGAGAAACTTTAAGAGGGAAAGAGAAACAAAGAAAGCTGTTCTCCACAAAGAATAAGGCAAGAGGTCAGAATAAAGCAAGAACCCCAGGGCTGAGCGAGATGCACGGAGGGTCCCTACAGCCTTTCCCAGTCGTGGTTCCCTCAGCTTCCTGGGCTCACTGGGCTCTCGGGAGCCACTCCAGTGCCAGTACCACACGTCACTCCTCTTTACCTGACTTGACTTGTTATATACAACGAAAGACAGACCATCAAGAAGCTTAATTGAATATACTCTTAAATGCTGTGTACAGGAAGGATTTACTCTATCCAAAGGTGCTGCCACCATTCAATAACTTTATCCAAGAGAATTTAGATGAAAAACTTAGAGCATTTGTTTACTTCTGACCGTGTGTTTCAATAATGAACTTCAGGGAAGTGGATGTGGCTCAACTGATAGAGCGTCCGTCTACCATATGGAGGGTCCAGGGTTTGCTCCCCAGGGCCTCCTGACCCATGTGGTAAGCTGGCCCACGCACAGGGCTGCTGTGCGCAAGGAGTGCTGTGCCACCCCCGCGTAAGGGTGTCCCACGTGCAAGAAGTGCGCCCTGTACGGAGAGCCACCCCACGTGAAAAAAAGTGCAGCCTACCCAGGGGTGGCACCACACACACAGAGAGCTGACACAACAAGGTGACGCAACAAAAAAGGGACAGTTTCCCAGTGCCACCGGATAACGCAAGCGGACGCAGAAGAACACACAGCAAGTGGACAGAGAGAGCAGACAATGGGGGGAAGGGGAGAGAAATAAATAAAAATAAATCTTTAAAAATAATAATAATAATGAACTTCAAGGGTTATTAACAACCTTCTCCGATATGCACCCTTACCTTTCCCCTAGTGCTTTGCCCTTTCCTGTGTTAAATGAAATGGCCCAAACATCTAGAAAAGCATATTTCTGGTTAGCAGATTGTCTATATTCTCAAATAAGACCTTTCTAAATACAGATTTACCTGACCCCAGCCCACCCCCAAAGCAAGCCAGATATGATCTCATCCCCCTTTAAATTCCCATGGGTTATAAATGAAGGTATAACTGTTACTATAATCTTTTATCAGCCTCTCAGTGGATAGAGGAATATCAAACACTTAGGGGGATTTTCTCCTAACAACACCTATTCCATGGTCCCTTTATTCTACCTTTGCCAAAGAGGACACTGTTACTGTTTTTGTTATGTTTTTAAGATTCATTTTTATTTATTTTCTCTCCTTCCCCTCCTCCCACCCTGCTGTTTTTGCTGTGTTCTCTTTTCATTTTCTCTCCTCTAGGATTCACCAGGATTCAATCCTGGAGACCTCGGATGCAGAGAGAGGTTCCCTGTCAATTGCGCCACCTCAGTTCCTGGTTTCTGCTGTGCTTCACCCTGACTCTCCCCTTGTCTCTCTCTTGATGCGTCATCATCTTGCTGCGTGACTCACTTGTGCAGGGCACTGGCTCATCGCGTGGGCCCTAGCTTGCTGCACAGGCACGCTTTCTCTTCTTCCTTTTCACCAGGGGGTCCCAGGGACCAAATCCAGGTCCCATATGGTAGGCAGAAGCTCTATCAGTTGAGACACATCTGCTTCCCAGGACACTTTTTGATTGGAGTGCGTTACCATCTCTGAATGTGTTGACTGGTGGGGGGGGGGGGTTGGAGGGGAGTGGGGGGAATGGAGAGTACTTTAGAACCAACTAAGCCACTTGGAAAGAGGAATTGTGTGTCCTCAGTGCTCAACACGCCATAGAAGATATAGTACGTGCACAGAAAATAATTTGCAAACAGAATAATTTTTTAAAAACCACAAAATGTATGAAAGAATTTGAGGCGTGGGCACAGCCTATTTTTCAATCAAAGATTAAGAGGACTGCGGTGTAACTGTGGTGTATATAACTGGTATGAATAACCTAAGATTGCTCAACCTGCTCTCTGGAGAAGATGCCAAACATTTCCCACCTGTGACTTACTTTCCCAAGTGGATTGCACAGCCCTTTACTCAAAAATATTAACAGAACCATTATGTCTTCTATTGCTATACCCCAAATACCTCTAGCACTGCTCTTTCAGAGGTTTAGTGATGACTTGCTTGCTCAAAATACAGTTTGAATGGATGCTGTTACAAAGTTTTTGGTAGTTACAGTTATTAACAGAAAATTTGCTTCACTGTATTAGCTTTATGGAATAATAGGTAAGAATACCAGAGTAAACCCATATCATCATAATCCCCTTGATCTTTAGAACAACTGATAAAATACTTACAGGTCCTACTAACTCATTTCCTCAAAATGTTTAGTTGTGCGTAAGTTATATCTCCTTTTCCACACTCCCCTTGATTCCTAGTATACTAAATGTGCAAGAGGGTAAAGCTGCACTATTCTAAAGGAAGTGCCTGTAGCTCAGCTTCTATTGCACAATGCCTCCTCCCCTGAAAATGTGCACACTTCTCCTTTATTCCAATTATACTTAGCCAATTATTTATTACACAATGCATTATGCTTTCAAACCCATATATTTGCCATTCCCTCTACTTGGGAGAAACTTCTACCTTACTTGAACACACACCCCCACCTCCCCACACCGCCCCCCTCCCCCCCGCCCCCGACCCCTGGCTAAACTCTCAAGCGACGTATTTTTAAATTTTATTGAGCTTCTATGCCAAAATACTTTCTCTTTTTAATTAGTCTGTACTTTTTCTGCATCTCTTTCTAGCATAGGTACCACAACCTTACTTCTGTATATGTCTACAGTATCTTACAAGAGCTTCATTTCATTGAACTAACCTGTACTTTTCATTGACTCACAATTTTAAAAAGGGGGGGGGGCGGGGCTTCTGGTTAAGTGATATGAAATACTTAGGATTTTCTATAGCCCATGTCTCAGATGGAATGCCTTGGCATCTTATTTGGAACTATTAAGTATCTGGCATCAACCAAGCATTTTTAGGCAAGGGCAATTGAACTCTAGAGAACTTGCCAGAGATATTTAGGTTGCTGCTCCAATACGTACTTTTAAAGTCCATTCTTCATTTTAAACTATAAGCCCTTAGAGCTTTTATAATACTTTCTAAAAGAAAACTGAAACATTAATCAGTGAATTCTACCTGAATCATATTAGTTAGCAATCAGAACACAGATATATACCAAGAAAAGAGAAAACAAGACTGCTACTTTTTTAATATCCCAGAAAATTAAGATTCCTTAAGTGAATGCCTACCAGCAATGCCACAATTTCCTCTGTAAATCATTATTCCACAGTTTAATAAATAGAGTTACCCAACAGAAAGACATACAATAAGAGATGAAAAGGATGACTCCCAGGACAGCGATATAATTTGATCTTACTTACTCAATGAAAATAGAAATGACTACAACAAAAACGCACTTCAAAGGCTTATACTGCTACTACCTGTCAAAGAGAACAATGGATGTTATTTAAAATGATCCCAGGACTTAAACTGAGAATGTTCATGTTACATTGAAACAGGCATTTAAAATGAAGAGAAGGTTTCTGTCATTTTTCTAACAAAACGTTAGAAAAAAAAAGTATTGTTTAAAGTTTGCTATTCGAGCAGCCTCATTTAAATTAGAGGCTAAGATAGGTGATGTGCCTTAATTCTCTTCATCATAAAAACCATGCATAACAATTCAAGACTAATTCAAAATACTGGTAAATCTCTGGCTTCTTGGGAAAAGGAAATTATTTAAATTCTAGAAATTAAATATGAGGACTCATAAACTAACCCTAACTTTTAAACAAAGAATCAGAGCCAAAGAAAAGTATTTTCCTTGATCTTATAAACCCAACTGTACTATACTCTATTTTTTCAGCAGGTTCTACCTGGGATACTGGTACATATCAAAAACACTTCTCAAACCCCCAGAACAGCTACCACGCAAAACTGGGCTATGTGGAAAGAGTTAATGACAATGCAGATACTTGGCACATGCAGACATTGTTATATTTGTCAATTTCCATTTTTAACGTTTAACGAGTTCGGAGGATGGTTATATGTGTAGGTCCTGGTAAAGAAAAAGGAAGTAAGTTCAGTAGAGATGATGTCCAAGAAAAGGAGAAACTATCTATTAAGTGAAAACACTTTTATCTTTAGGTTCCTCCACGTTACACATATTCGCAATGTTAATTTGTACGCAGCTCTAGTATTAAAAAAAATTTGTATGTTCGAAAGTTCGTGCCAACAGATTCAAAGGTTTTATTTTTTAAATTCCAGGAAGACATAGCATTCTCCAGAATGGAGGCCTGTGTCCTGTAATTTGGTTGGGGAGAGGGGTTGGGAACAGCAGGAAAAAGAATAACATGCCCATTAAGTTCTTCATAAGCCTTCTTTTTCAGACAACAGTGTTAAATTATGATCATTTCTGCATGAGTTGCAAAGGATAGCTAGGGGAAGAAGTTTCAGCACCTCATCTTGATCTGTTGAGGCATTTGGAACTAACAGCATTTCATGCAAAAATAACAGAATTTAAAGTTATCAAATTAACCTCAGTTCCTCCTTCCCTCTGGGCATGATCTCAGGTGAGAGTTCCCTCTATTATGCCGGAGAAGATTTTAAAGATAAAAAAGAATCCTAGTGGCATAAACAGAGCACTGCTACTCAACATCAAGCGTCCAATAGCTGAGGTTCTAATCCTCCGTAAGGAGGAAGGAAAGGAAATCTACTTTGATTACTACAAATTTTTGATGCAAATTATGCCCTGTCTCCAATCTTAGGGAAGTGGGGTATGATGACAAGAAAATCAGAAGTTGTTTGCAATCAAATCTTCCTTATCGCAAGCATCCCTTTCACCACCACCACTCTACCCTGAATTTTTTGTTCAGTAGGAATTAAATTACTCTGGTCTTATATAGTCTTCACCTTAGTAATTATAAAGGCAAAATGATGGGAAACTTATCTTGCTAAAGGTTTTCAATTGCTTTGCATTTTTCTTCTCAATCCCAAACCAGTATTTGATTTGTCAGTTCCAATTTCAGTTTATCCTTGCATAGCATCTTATTCATTAAAACAACGCACAGTGCAGAAATCATGTTAAAATTTCATTTTCCACATCAGACTTTAAAGGTTCAGTGAAGCACAGTAAGACTGGAGTTGCATTTCTTGGCCTCGTACACTTGATGCCACTGGTCACACCACAGCTTGTTTACAGGGGCCTTTAACCTATAAATCCATTCTGGTTTTCTGTCTCCCAACACTCTTGTCAGTAATTTTACTTGAGAATTATCATTTTTATTTTTTTTTAGTTTATCATCTCTTTAAATGCTTTTTAAATGTTCTAAATATTTAAACTTTTTTTTTACCAAGTTAAGGTTAAATAGTTTCAACTAAATGAAACATCATCATCTTCTGGAGGGAGAAGGAGAGGCACAGAGGGAACAGGGCTCCTGTTGTACCTCCTAAAAGTAATGACTTTTATTTAATTTTAAAATACTAATCCATTTTTTAGTTCCATGACAGTCTGTTACTTCTAGTCTATACTAACCATGACACTACTAGTCATTCATCCTTCTAAATGAAACCATATTTTGGATCACCATTCATTCAACTACCTAACTTGTAAGTAATAATAATTAAGTTTATAAAGAAATAAAGAACTCTTTTTGAGTTTTTACTTTAACATCTTGAAAATTAGAGTTTAAAACATGTGCTTCAGGATGCGCTGATGAAGTCATAGGGTCAATTAGAAGAATTTATGTAGTACTGCATATAAGGTCTAATGAGCCCTTTCACAAATTCTATATGCCATTCATATGTAATTTTTAAAAAAGTTAATAATTCATTAGGAATATTTTCTTATATGAAAATATGGAACACTGTCTGCAATATAGAATCTCTTCATACTTAATTACATGAGTGTCTTCAAAAATCACTAAGCTAGGGGAGGGGATATAGCTCAAGCGGCTGAGCACCTGTTTTCCATGTCCAAGGTTCCTGTTTGATCCCTGGTATCTCCTAAAAACAAACAAACAAGCAAGCAAGCAAACAAAAACAACAACAACTCTCATTGGGGAGTGGATGTAGTTCAGTGGGTGAACACCTGCTTCCCATGTACGAGGTTATGGGTTCAATCCCCAGTACCTCCAAAAAATAAATAAATATAATAATAAAAACTAAGGTAAATCAGATTAAGAGTAAGAGCATAGCTAATATCGTGGTGCCTAATGGGCACAGAAATTGTATGTTATAATGGAAATAGCTTGAAATTCGGAGGACCAGCAGCGGACTTGGCCCAGTGGTTAGGGTGTCCGTCTACCATATGGGAGGTCCGCGGTTCAAACCCCGGGCCTCCTTGATCCGTCTGGAGCTGGCCCATGCTCAGTGCTGATGCGCGCAAGGAGTGCCGTGCCACGCAGGGGTGTCCCCCACGTAGGGGAGCCCCACGCGCAAGGAGTGCGCCCCATGGTGAGAGCTGCCCAGCGCGAAAGAAAGTGCGGCCTGCCCAGGAATGGCGCCACACACGCAGAGAGCTGACACAGCAAGATGACGGGACCAGGAGAAATACAGATTCCCGTGCCACTGACAACAATAGAAGCGGACAAGCAAGGCACAGCGAGTGGACACAGGGAACAGACAACCAGGGTGGGGAAGGAAGGGGAGATAAATAAATAAATAAATCTTTTTAAAAAAGAAAAGAAAAAGCAATTTAGAGGACCACATATCAGTCAGCAGTTACAATTCTCATCGCCTTGGACTGTTGACCCTCTCCATGAAATCAAGTTAATAATTTCTATCTCAAAGGGTTTCTATAAGGAGTAGAAATTGTAAAGCAATTAACTCATCCCTTAGCAGTTAGGCAGTATGTATCCAAAGGTTAGCCTTTTTATTTATAAATATCTATTTATAAATAAATATAAATATAAATGATGTGATAGACAATGTTGGTTAACTCAAAATCCATTCTAGTCTCCTTCCTCACTAAAGGAAACTTTTTTTCCCTAGGAATTAAATTTTTCTCTGGTTGGCTATGTAACTCATTGTAATTTCATTTCCTTTTCAAGAATCGCTTAGGACAAGGCAAGAGACTGGGTTCTAGCCCACAAGTCAGCAGGGGAAATCTTCTGGGAGCTTTCAGGGTAGGTTTCTAGCACACATGGCTGGAATATGTGGCAAAAGTTGCTATAGGTCATCTGAGATTGTGAGAAGAGCTAGCCTCGTGCTGAGGATAACAGAGAGGAAATACATGACGACAAGGCTGAGATAAACAATTAACAGAACCTCAGAATCCCCGAATTTAGGGACATGTGGTTATACAAGATACAGATCTCTTTGACTGAATCTTTTTTAAGTGCAGCTTCTGTTAATTGCCTACAGGTTGACGGAATAGACATTTAGGTTGCTTTTGTTTTCTGTGAACATGTAAACACATTTTATTATCCCAGTCTATAATTGCAAGCCATTAATATGATAAATTTTAAAGTCTTGATGGAATAAAAATAGCCAACAATAATTATTTAGCATTTCATTATTACGACTTTATGAGGTAGGTACATCTCTTACTCCAATTTAGATGGGTAGACTGAGGACAGGAAAGCCAAGTAACTTGCTCAGTTGCACAGATCTATTAACTTGCAGAGCCAAGACTGAGCTCAGGCAGCCTGGCTCTCAAGCCCACACTCATAATGTTAAGCAATACTGTCTATCAAATCAATAGCATTAAAACAAGTTTAGATCACTAGCAATATTAATTGCTGGCCAGAAACCTAAGTTAATTCATTGTCCAATTATACCCAATTTGGAGAGCTAGTTTAATTAGATCAAGACAGTTCTTCATCTGGGCATTATTGAAGACCATATGGCCAAGTAAAAGACGTAACATTAAAAGAATTAAGCATACTTTTCTTAATTCAATAAACAACATGCTCTTTCACAACTTTGTGGTTTAAGTCATTTATTACCAATCCTTAATATCTGAGGTTTTATAAAGTGATTCTGATGTATAGAATGCCTGGGAACCAGTGCTTAGGTAACAAGCTATTTATTGTATCTTGATGGCATTTACTTTGCAAACGTGGAAACTAGAATGACCTTTAAGATGAAGAGAAACATATGTCACCAGATTTGGGGGAGAGGAAGGGGGGTTTCAAAAAATGTAGAATTAAAATTACCATAATTAGCTTTTCATAATTGTCCCCATTTTCTAAATTGCATAAAAGAACACCAAAAAAGTCATGATTGAACTATTTTTTCATCTTATCAAAAGGAAAAAAATATCCATTTTGATTTTTCAGGCATTAAACACAGTCCTGGGAACTGGCCATTGGCCATCTAACTCAGTATATTCCACTGGCTTAAAACACCCAAAGGATAACCCAAGGGTCTCTTTTTACTGGGTAGAGTAAGTGACGCAGCAACAAGCTCCAGAGGTGGGGATGAGGCGTAATGCCCAACCCCATCACTACCGCAGTAAATAACGACCTTTCCTAGCTTGCAAAAAAGTTCTGTTCCACAAACTGGAAATGTTTTGAACTATTTTTTTTTTTGTTCAGAAAGCAAGAGAGCTTAGATATTCCTGAAAGTGATGTGAAAACAGCATGAAGCACCCTGTGGGACATTTCTAAAGAGGTCATTGAACGCATTTGCAATGAGAAAAGACATGCATCCTTTCTGAGGTTTAATCTTATGGCAAAGCACAGATTCTGACTATTTTAAAACCAGATTAAAATCCTTTAAAAACTAGATCACAGTTATGACTTGATCCTTCTTGACCAGGAAGTACCAAGATATGAGAAGGGGGGCAGTAGGTTGAAACTCACAGATGTACTGAGTAAAACGTGTAATAAATATATTATCTAAGAAATGCAGTAAGAATTTTACCAAAAATGGTAGAGAAAGTTGTACAAGAAGGTCATAATGAAAAATGCACTTATTACAAAAAATACATATATTTGCTTCGTTTTTACAATAAAAAATTCAATGAAAGTCCCACAATAGTCCATTTATGGTATGCTATGTGATATGATTTAAACAAACTAATCAGTGTTTTTACAAATGGCACCATCCATTTCTGCAACATGTCAAATAAAGCAATAGACAGTGACCTGACTGTTGTGAAAGCCAGTATTACTTTAATATAAGAACATATCTTTAAATGTTATTATTAATACTCTTTTTAAATGTACGATTTTAAGGGATGAATACAAAGAAAGATTTCTTAAACAATTCAGCCCCTTTCAAGGTTTGTCGTTGTTCTTAAATTGTATTTTAGGATAAAATATAACTTTTCTGATTATTTATACTTACTTCCTCTATAAAGAACTGGAAAAAAAGGGTAGTATTGACTGGTTAAGAAAGGTCACTACCCAGGAAACTAATAACAGGAAATGCAATTTATAGCTGTTAGTATAGTGTCCACTCAAATAAAACAAGAGGTTAATGAGATCTTGTTCAGGCAAGCTTTCCTGAAAGGAAGATTGCTAGGTAACATGCAGTAAAGAAAAAAGATATTATATAAACTACTGATATCAACATTTATAACCTATTTATATTACACTATGTACTGATTTAGTACGTATTCTGAGAATGAAATACATTATTATTAACAATAAACAAGTACATATTTCAAATTTAATGTTAAAAATTAAGATTGTTTTGATTTAAATATTAACTTTGTATGTATATGAATGTCTTCCTATGTATGTATATTACAACCTTATAAAATCTAAATCACCAAGTCATTTCTGAAATTTTTATTTTAACTACAAGAAAACTGTGTCCTTTGGCAGGGTTTTCTTTTCACACTAGTTTGACAACATTAACCAAGAAAGTGTAACTAGAATCTCAAATATTCAATGGTGAAATTCACCCAACAAAACATTTCTTACAAATTTATTAATACAAGTACAGAGAGAAGCAAACATCACCATTAAACTGTTTTATAATTTAATCTAATTTAAAATTTTTCAGTGGCTTTTCTAGTAGCATTATTCATTTAAACATTGAGATAAAATAACAGGTAGACCAGAAGCCAGCAGTTACAGCCGGACATTTCAGTTACCAACATTTTACTAAAAAGCTTTGTACAATAGACTTGACATTAACATTTTCAAATGTATGCTCCAGCCATCTGTCTTCAGAAACATGTGATTTGTCTAATTGTTGTAGGCTCTAGCAAGCACAATCAGTTTACTACAAGGCCTATGCTACATTGTTCTATATCCAGCAAAATGAAATAGAGTTCTGTCAGGGGAGAACTACCAGGTAGGAAGGAGGAAAACCAACTCCCTCTCCTTTGTGCGCTCCTCTTCCTGTGAATAATCAAGCAAGCTCACTGTCTCCTCTCCCTGGCAGGGGCCATCTGGAACCACCTGGGCAACACTCAAGTCTGCCATTGATGGTCAGTAGTGAGTAGAGAAGGTATTTGAGTACCTGCCTTCAAAAATTGCATTTTTGTCCCGCTGGGAATATCACCGGGCATAAAAGTTAAATAAGAACTCACCCAACTGAGGTTAGTGCTGCAAATATGGATGCTATTGCCCGCATTCATGATCACACTTTTACATTCCAGCCAACTGGTAATAATGTTTCCACTGTCAGCAAATGAAATACTCTGTTAAGAGTCTTATTCGGTATGATTTTCGATACTTTTGTTAACTACCCAAACTTGACTGGTTTCGAAAGAAAACAGCTCTGTTCATTACACAAAAACAACACAAATCATACTAAGAAGATTTTAAATATAAATTTAAAATCATAGGGTTTTTTTAAAAAAAAAGACTTGAAGATTTTCATTTCATAAATAACAAAGGTGAGTTCTAGGAATAATGATTCACCCAGAATCACACACCTAAATGGTGGCAGAGCTGGTGTGGCAGCCCACTCTTTTATCCTTAGATGCAGTAATTTGCGAGTTAAAGGACAGGGACACTGGACCCAGACAGATAAGAGCAACAATACTGCTCCAGAACTTAATCCCACTTGAAAATTTACTAGCTGTTTGACTTCAGGCAAATTAGCCTCTCTGCACTTCAGTTCCCTCATTTGTCAAAAGGATGCACTCAAATGTCAATTGCCCAATTCCCTTCCCTAAATTTTCCCCCTAATAGTACTGAACATGAAATACTTCAAATGATAAAAACTTAAGTACATTTACAGTATATATTAGCTCAAATAAGTGTTAATGAAGCCATCAAAAAACAACCAGTTATGAAGAATATTAATATTGAAATAAACATTATATTATTCCAAAATCAACTTCACACTACCTAAAAGTATAAAAAAAACTTTCAAAATGCCAGATAAACTGCATTTTATAGATCATAATCTAAGGAATAACTATACTATATTTTCCCTCAGAAGAAAGCCATTTGCAGAACTCTCCTGAGTAAGCAAAGAGAAAAAACACTATGTCAGGCAACTGCAAAACAAGTAAAACCTTATTGCATTAACATTTAAACACCAGGATTTGGAAACTGCAAAGAAATGCAAAATCATTCTATAGAAGATAGGGGATTTGGATAGGAGCTGATCTTATTACCACAGGAAAATGTACAGAGGTCATTTAATTTGGCTGTGATTTTCTAATATTTTTAATTAGGGAGAAATGATTTACAAAATAAATAAATTATATAAATTTGCAAATTTATATAATTGCAAATTTATATAATTGCAAATTTGCAAATTATATAAAAGTGATAGTAATTTTTTAAAGAAGTCAACACCAGCCAGTTTCACCAAATGCCACCATAAATTTTTTAGACAAATTCTACCATCAGATAAAAATGGTGACACTAAAGACATCCTTAGCTAAGGTATGAGTGGGGATAAAGCAAGCGTTGATTAAGCAAACACTCTGTTTCTATTCAGACAACTAGAAACAATAGCTGAGATCCTAAATATCTTCCATTTCATTATCAAAAGGCCACCTTGCTAAAAATAGGAAGTGATTTCCAATGCTACCAACAGACTTTTTAGTTACCTCAAGCAAAGACAAATAGACTTAGAAGAAATATTTCCTAAATACAATAAAACAGAATAAAACACATATGCATAAGCCTATAAGTAAAGAATCTTCAGTTTTGAATTGCAAAAGTTGCTTACTTTTTTTAATCACCAAAACATGCAAAAGAACATTCAAATGTCTACCTGTTGATTATTTTATAAACACAATACATTAAATTATGTTGGTTTACAATAGTGCTTAGCAATTTTTTCTTCTTCTTAGTTGTGATGGAAGGGTACAAGGGCCCATTTGGGGAAAATTAATATCTAATGGATGTCTTTGTTTCCATTCGAAATCCAAATAGCTTTATTGAATCCCAAATGGTGTAAGAAGGGAGGGATAATTCATTTTTACAATTAGATGATTGTGAATTAATATTGGCACTTCTCTTTAGACATTAAAATGCTCAATTCTGAGATTTTATGAGAAGTGACAATACAGAAATAAGTTTTTAATGCTTTTTCCTACTGCCTCAGGGAGCACGGCTGCCTCATGGGATGGAGAAGTCACGCTCTCGCACCAGTTTAGACTCAAGTTTACAGACATTGGATCACCTTTACACTCGCCTCCACAGAGCTTTGGTTTATGTGGGTTATATCCATTGATATTACCCATAATGGGAATTTTAAAAAGAAAATTTTTAAAACATGAGAATATGCAAGCGCACATTGCATTAGCTGTCAAAGCAAGGTGGCACCACACACCAGGAAGCGTCTCCAAAATTCCATCGTATGCTGCTGAAAGGGAGTGAAAGGCAAATATCATCTTAGATTATTATGAAGATAACTGTCGCCTTGAG
Source organism: Dasypus novemcinctus (assembly GCF_030445035.2). Lineage (NCBI taxonomy): Eukaryota > Metazoa > Chordata > Mammalia > Cingulata > Dasypodidae > Dasypus > Dasypus novemcinctus. The sequence goes on along the minus strand of NC_080677.1, from coordinate 151,286,428 downwards.
GAGTCTGTAAAGTGTCTTGGGGACTCCCAAAGGTCCCCAGACCATACTCTGAGAACCACAGGATTAAAGTCTCTAGGGTCCTATAGATTGTCAGCCATAGAAAGCATCTACCTGCATCATTAAATAGCAGGAGACGGAGGGGTCACTTAGATTGTCCTATTTACAAAAGAAGTATTTTAACTGATTTAAAAGTTTGGCCACGATTTACATTTATTATATTAATTTCCTGTTCTTGAGTGGTTAGAAGGATAAGGCAAATAAACGATGATGATGATGACAGGAGCGGCTCACGTCTCTGTTCTATGCCTATTACATATATAACTCATTAGGTCTTTATAACCCTGCGAGTAGGATTAAACGTTGTGAAGCAGCTACTCTAAAATATGAACAGTCACAAGGCTTCTTCTTCAGCATCAGGAAGCAAAACTAGCAATAATTTTAAATGACAAAAACCAAAATCTTATCTATTTGGGAAATAAAGCAAATGGCACACCAAAGAATAATAAACCAAAAGAACAGATGGAATTGAAACTTTAGTTGAAGAAAGCAATGATTGATTCAATTAAGATGGCTAATGTCCCTGGTGTAATTAAACCAACAATCCAAGCCTTCGGAACACTGGGTTGTGAAATTACTCTCTCATTTATTATAGGAAATCATATTCGGACCATTTGGATGTGCACCACTCATACAAAGTTAGCTACTCAGGTAATTGAAAATATTGGTTTTTTAAAAATACCCAACAGGAAAAATAAGGCAGGACCCCAGATTTAGTGCAAGAATGCAAACCAGTATCTTTGTGTTCTATCCCATTATGCTCTTGTGTTACCCAATGAGAATTTCCATAAAGTAAAAAACATCTAAAATTATATAAATATGAACATTTGGAAGGCATGAATGCTTAGAACAAACAACTATTTAATAGCTACATGCCTTGCAGAGTTTTTTGTTATCTTGAAAATATTACTGATGCTCTAAGAAAAGGATTGGTTTTACTCATAAAACTCTAAAATGATGTGTGTGTGTGTTCTGTTTAAGACAGATTCTCATAAACAGAAGTCCTACCATCAAAACAGAATTTCAATCCCATGGAGTCCCCTCTAGTCCTCTGAATACGTCCCCTAACACTGTAAAGATAGTGCATCAGTCAGTCAAGGGGGTGCTGGTGCAAAATACCAGAAACCTGTTGACTTTTCTCAAGGGCATTTATTTGGAGTAGAAGCTCACAGTTGCCAGGCCATAAAGCATAAGTTAGTTCCTTCACCAAAGTCTTTTGCCTCGCATTGGAACAAGATGGCTGCTGACTCTGCCAAAGGTTCAGACTTCCTGAGTTCCTCTCTTCCAGGGGCTCGTTTCTCTCCCGGCTCAGCTGCTCTGCTCTCTTTACAAGGCTAGCTGTAGACTCTCAGGTGAATGACTTGTCTCTCTTATTGGGCCTCTGCCACAGCTGCTTCTGTGTGTGTTTACTTCCCGGGCTCAAAACTCCAAACTGTTCTCTGCCATGTCTTTTTTCTCTGAGTTCCTGCCCACCAGTCTCTGGTGAGCAAGGACTCAATGTCCTACTGACATGGCCCAATCAAAGCCTTAATCATTATTCAATCGTGCCCAGAGGAACAGACCAGTTTACAAACATAATCCAATATCTATTTATCCATTCATAATCCAATATCTATCTATTTATAAACAATATCAAACTGCTACAAGAGAGATGTGAAAGACCGGTATTACCTGTAAAAGCCCTGCCTGGCCTCCACAGCTCTATTACTCTAAAATTCTAGACGTTTCTATAAAATTGTATAATCCCTAAAGAGAGCAAGCCCTTTCACATGTTATGTACATACTGCCTGGAGTCAGGTCTCATTATCATACTTAGAGGCATATGAGTCAATAGCCTAGAAGCATGGTCTTTGTGGGTTTACCAGAATGGTGCTAACCCACATACAGTCGCTGTGAGAGAAGCGGTGGGAGTTGCCAATGTGCCCAGATTAAATTCCTCAGCTTTCCACACCCCCTTACAGGTGGAGATGAGCACATATACGTGCACTACTTGTCCCGAGAGAAAAATGCCGCCCCTTTTGGTGAAGCCACTGAGATTGGGGTTCTGTGTTCCATGAGGCAAAGCTCAATCCTAACTGATAAGAGATTTTTTTCAAGCAGGCATATGACTTGAAAAAAGTACAAGTTAAAATGAATAATTTGGTGACTGGGCTTATCTTAAACCAGCCAGTTTCCCATTTCATTGTGATTTTTGTTGCTCTTCCCTCCTACACATGAACTCCAAAACCTGATTTTTTTCTTTATTTAAAAAAGCATAAAAATCTACCTGCTAGTTGTGATACCAAAACAAATACCCTCTTAAGAAAGAATGGTGATAAGATAAGGGGACTTTCTACACACATCCCCACACAAAAGGATTTATTTAAAACACTACTACATCATGGCACTGTCACAGTGGGCTTTTAACACAGCACTTGCTGCACAATACAGGTGGGAGGGGCATAAAACAAATCGATTCGGAAGAAGAGCATTTAAGAAATAAAACAATGACAGCAAATATCTTCCCCCACCCCGGGACAAGAAGGAACAACGAGCTATGAATACCTAAGGACCAGAAAAAGAAACACGGCTTCTCTTAAAATCTCCCCTTGGTCATACGGATGCTGTCCACCATGGAAGCTTCCCTGGATCAGTTTCCAACCCTACAAGGACGCGCAAAACATGGGAACATGTTGCCGACCATCTGGAAGTAGGAGAGTCCATGCACCCCCTCTCAAAAAGAGCAGGTGCCTCTAAAGGAGAGCATATGGGTAGTAACCCCACTGCAGCCAGGCTGCCCTGCACAGGCATCTCTCCAACAAAATCCATCAGTAACTATGGGTGTCAGGCTTGGTGCAAATGCCAGTGTCCCCTCCAAAGGCCATCAACTAGACCAAATGTCTTTCAATGAGAATGCTGAATTAAACTTCAAGAGACCCAAAGTCATACTTCCATTCCGGAACTTGGTAGGAAAAAAAATTTCATTTGAACTGCAATTAGCAGGTGGCAGGAGCCACCCTCAAATGAATCTTAAATTAGAAAATACTTCTTCACCACCTGTTGGGGATAAGTGGCAACTGGAATAATTTAGCATGGCTTGTAGCTATTTTGATGATGGCCTCTCCTGGGCACGGTGCCACAGGCATTCTGCAGACCACCACCTCTCACAGGAGCTCTTCCTGCAAATCCTCCTCTAGGTCGCCCCATTGCTCCTTTGGCGTGGCTACTTTTATTTCACATTTACTAAGACCAACATTGTGGTATTTCTTCTCCATTATCTGCCAAAATGGAACAAGAAACATGTACACAAAGATTGCCAGCAACTAACATCCTAAGAAGCAAGTTCCTGGGCAGCCAACCATGCAGAGCCATCAGCCGTTCTGCTGCCACCGAGACTAATAATTCTATCCAAAGCAGTTTCTACAAGACCCCCTACAGACAACGAAAAAATATTACTTAAATGTGCTTTAAAAGAAAACTAAAACAAAACGGAATTCTGAGAATGAACAAATTCTTCAATCAGTTTTGATGTCCCAGAATATTTAAGATCTTATGAGAGTTTAATACTTACACAGAAATATAATAGTCATAATTAAAGACCAATGATCAATGCTTTTTAAGTAATCTAGTTTACAGGAAATTGTAATTTCAATATCGAATTTCAAGTACTTGTAAACCCTTAGGACAAAATCCTTAAGTAGTGGGCTTCCCCCCCACCCCCAAAACAGGGCTTAATTGAAAATTTTATAGATTCAGAAATAACTTTGAATCCTAACTTGTACTTATATTTACAAAGAACACACTCCATGGAACAGGGTTGGCTTTTTTGCTATCTGAAATCCCAGTCCTGACCATAAACTCATGCCCCATATCACATAACCAATTAAAGAATAGTACTTCTCAACCACCACTGGGTAGTGGAAATTTCAGAAAATCAAATGTCTGAGTTGTCCCCAGTACATTCTGACTTAGTAAGCCCTAAGGGACCTAGGTAACTTTACTTTTCCTAAATTAGAATCTGCAAAGAGTAAAACCAGGGAGCGTGAATTGTTTTACCAAGCTCTGCAGGTGACTTTTAGGTATAGCGTTACAGATGTTTGGATCAGGGAGGTGTTCCCAAAATCTCAACCTTTTATAAGGTTTCAGTGGGAGTCACTGGGAAAAAATATATACATATGATGAAGAATGCAATATACTTTAAACACACATGCTCAGGTAGTTCTTACAGAATTTCAGAGCTAAAGACCCAAAACAAAAAGAGCATGTTTTGCTTCCCTCTGGTCTCTGTTCCTCACCCCATATCTACCCATCTCGACCTCAGAGGTATTTCTCACTCATTTGCTTGTGTAACTTTCTCATCAGCAGCATTCCTGTTTGTTTCAGCTTTTAAATGAGGAATCTTTAAGATTTTTTCAAATCCAAATAAATGATCCCTAGATCCACATGGCATTTGTTATTTTACATATTAGGGCAGGAAGTTTGTGGAAATGACTATCTGGCCTGGGGAGAGGGGAGAGAGCGCGGAGAGGGGAGAAAGAGGAGAGGAGAGAGAAACAAGACAAAGGCATTTTTTGGACCATATAAAATTACAGGTAACCAGATGGCAGTGGTGCTCGTTTCACCCCTCCACCCACCCCCAATCTAGTTTGTCACCCCAACTGCACTAATCAGAACTCTACTGAAAGAGATGGCTGTGTGTGAATTTATTGGAAACCAAAGAAATCACTACCCAGTCTCCAAAACCCAAAGATAATCCTGTAAGCTGACCAATGAAAGGATCGGAATACTAAAACGTACAAATCCAAATTTAGATACCCTTATGACAATTTTAGTTACAGTGGAACGTGTCACGGTATAGTTTCTCTGCATCTAATGCATAAAAATGAAAAGAAATCCAGTTTTCAACATCATACTCCCACTAAAACAACTTGCAATCAATTAACGTTGTCAGCAGCAAAACTCAATTTTCTCGCCCGCGTGTGGAGGTGAACGTACAGAACAGATTGATAATTCCCGTTGAGAGTGTGGCTGAGTGTTTCTAAGCAACCTTGCTCCATCATCTTCTCTGACAAAAACAAGGGAAAGAGTTTGAACTGCAGGCTGATGGAGCTCTGAATACTAATGGAGAAACAAAGAGGAGAGCTCCATTCCTGACTTCAGGGATAAAAACGGGGAGCAGCTTCTAGCATGAAATAAATTCTAATTAAAACTTAGCATGCCATTCATAAAGCTGAACCCAAGCCTACCTATGAAGTTCCTTCAGTGACAGTCCATTCATGTGACATGGGTTCATTAACATACAAGCAGATCTGGCTTAGCAAATGATTTATGTGTATTTTCAGGAAATGAGGTGTGGGGGGTGGGAATCTTCCAAACATGCCCATTTATTTGCTGTGGAATTTGTTTAATCCTCTTAGGAACATTTAGACTGACAACATTCTTAAATTAGCATCTCTGCCTGAGAGACCTTTCCACTCACATGCACTGAGCTATATGACAACTCAGAATTAAAATTAAAATCACTTCAAACGGTTGGCCATGCTGCTCGAAACCAAAGAGCAGAGCAGAAGGCATCCAATTTGAATGGGAATCAAGGATGCTTTTCTCTTCACACCTTTTCCTTCTTTCCCCAAATATATCACGAGTGCCCTTATAAATGGCTGTCATCTCACTTATGTTTATCGGTTTGTAAAATTGAAGCAAAAAAAAACATTTTTTCCTAATAAAACTTACAAGACTACTAGGGAAAAAACTACATGGATATATTCATTTATTAAATACATATATATGTTTAAATTTTTTAACCAGAGTTCTGTGCTGTTCAAAGAAAGGAATCATTTATGTAATTCTTTATACTAAACTTTTTAAAAAATAACATTTCTTCAGAATACTTCAATTACTGTTCAAGAAAAATATCACGAAAAGAATAAAATAATTCTTTCCTTTGAAATGCAGCTTTACTTTGGAAAACTAAAAAACAAAATTTAACTGAATCACACACTAAGTACAGTAAAAAAATTCTACTTTGAGGAATTGTATAGCGTATCTTTATAAATAAGCTGTAAAAATACCCCCAGAATTAGTTGTGCAAATCTTCTCTTATTTTAATAATTCTTAAAACATGACTTTTTTCGTAAGTCAAATGAGAAGATATTCCCACGCCAATGAGAAACAGAATTTATCTAGCAATAAATTTTACAATATCAAGAGCAACTATTAATAACATTTACCAAGTGCATAGTAAGCACTCTGTGGCAGCACTAGGCTGTATCACATATGCATTTTCTCATTTTAATTCTACAGCTCTCAGGTGAGTTCTATTACTCCCACTTAACATATGGGGAAACCGAGGCTCTACAATGTTAAATGCCAAGTACTTGGCAGAGCTGGAATTCAAACCCAGGTCCACTATCCTCAAAGCCTGTGCCCTTACCAACTCATTCAACATTACTAACTGCCCAAATACGCTCAGTCCTGAGCATCAATTTCTACAAGTGGCTTCATGCCCAGTACCCTTAATTACATACATGCCATACACCAACCAGACACCTGTACGGCCAAAATTTCTGTTTTTTCTGACTCAGGGCTGAATTTTTACTATTGATGGGGAGGTGCTGAAGGAGAGGGACAGGGGAGATTTGCTAAGCATTTAAGATTTCAAAAGATCATCTCATTTAAGAAAGCAAATATTAAAACGCTGAGCAACATCCTTTTCAGTAACCCCCCATACCTCTAAGTCATTTTGGGGGTGGAAGGCGTCAGCTCTGCGCAGTGAGGGAAGCCCATGAGCAGTTCTGGCTCCCTACTGTAAGTGGCCTTAGTCTCCTGACACATACAACGAGTATTTTCCTTGGGAATTTTTATAAAGATTCGACGAGAAAATATTTGTAAAGAGCCTAGTTCATTGCCAGACAATAGGCACTAAACAAAGAACAGTACCATTTTCACTAAAGAAAATAATTTTATATCTCCCAATTAAAACAGTCTTGATAGAATCCCAAAACATACTTGCATCTGTTTGCTGAAGGTTGTAAAATTAGATTTCTTTTTAAAGGTTATATCTACTCCCCATATTTTTTTCTAATCTTGGCTATCTTTAAAAAATTATACCAAAAACTTGAAATGCCCCATATTTTTTAATATTTAAGCTTGCAATCATGATCAAACACGTAAATAAAAATTTACACTGCTAGATAAAGTTCAGTAGATGAAGTATCAGAACAATTTCAGCTGCCAATTAAACGAAATATGTACTATCTGAATTTAAAAATTATTCTAATCAAGTAGGTTGGCCTAATGTGCTGACTCCTCAAGTGATTCCTTTGCCCCTTCTTTGTCCTATTAAGTGATCTAAAACATTTATCATTTAATTTCTAACAGAAAATGCAGAACACAGTCAGGGTATGGAGTGATATTTTTCTGTTTCTACTTTTTGTTTTTTTTCCCCTCACAAAATATAGGTACAATGTTAATTAGCTTCCTTGTTTGAACCATAATATTTAATTTCAAACACTTTCTGCTTACATTTTTTTTTTAAAAGCTAATAATTATTATATTGCTTTTTTTTTCTTTCCTATCTGGCTGTGTCATCGTCTTTTTTGATGTGTCACTTCGCTGCACCGGGGCCTGCGCCTCTCCACGCCACGCAGATCTGGGACACCTCTTTTTTTTACCAGGAAGTCCTGGGATCGAACCTGAGTGCTCCATAGGGTAAATGGGAACTCAATTGCTTGAGCCACTTCAATTATATTGCTTTATAAATTAATTTTTATCTGGGATTCTGGGGAAAATACGTTCTAAAAATAATTTTTTAGGTTATTGCCCCCAAAAAAAAGTCATTGCACATTAATACGGAATTTCAGAAGCTGAAAAAAATAGTATTTTAACTCAACCTTGTTTTAAATATAGGGATACAAGGCCTTGAAAGACACATAAGCTTGCCTGATTTCACACACTGTTACAGTAGGAGATACAGAACTAAGATCCAAGAGGAACGAAAGCATTCTCTCCCTTGGTATGGAGTTCAACAGGATGAAAACAGATTGTGGGAAAGAACTGGTCGTGCTGGAGGGAATGTAAGAAGCAGGGGTGGAAAGAAGGGATTTCAATAGTTATGGAAGAGAAATAGAAACGCACAATTATGGATAATACGGGCCAATCCCTAAAGCGCCTCTAAACTACTAGTGAGCATGCCTGACAACCGAAACATGCATGAGGTGATTCATTGGCTAACTAGAAGGCATTCTTTGTAACACAGCAAGCTGTTTTTACGTCAGCCCTACAACTCAAGAAAAGCTGATAACAACTGTTTAAAAATTTATACCAAGAACCAAGGAATTCCCAAGTAGAAATACAAAGATTTGCTACAAGTTCCATTATGTGAATTTATTGCCAACTCAGTTGTGTCTTAAAAGTTGTGCTATAAAATATATTGTCCTCTGTTCTTCCAAATAACATTTGGGGGGGAAGAATAATAATTTTTAAAAAAAATTTAACATTGTTTGAATCAAGTAACATAGTTGTTTAAGAAACAGGATATTTTTAATAACTTCCTTTAGAGTGTTCCTAGAATTTTCTTCTATTCCCTAAAGGCAAATCTTAGATCTTTATTGAAACGGTGAGCTGGCTTTTGGCCCATTGTTCTCTAGGAGATAAGCAGGATAAGAATAAGCAGGGTGAGAATCACATAGAAAACTAAGGGGAAATAAAGCATGATTCTAGAATCAAGCTATTTGCATGTTCTGAAGACTGTGGAAATTATAATCCAGAAAGAAATCTAGTATTAGAGTTAGAAAACATCTTTTAAGAACAACCACGCTCTCCAATGTATTATTGTATTTACACGTTTAAATGAGCAAAGTAGTTATTCTAATATATATGCACATTTACATAAACAGTAGAAAGTTTGCCACAAGATTTTAATTAAACATTATAAAACAGATTGACACAACTCAAAAACAGTCCTGGCCACAAGTGAGTCATTTTTTAAATGTGCATTTTTTAATTTATTTTTTTAATGAGTAGCTTTTACAGATACATCATAATTGTGCTGCTACATTTAAAAAAAAATAGGGGACGATGTGGGAGAGGAGAGGGTACATGGGAATCCCTCAGACTTTCGATGTAACTTTTCTGTAATCTAAAATCTCTTTAAAAATAAAGTTTATTATTTTTTTTTAAAATGACTTTACTGAGTGAAGCATCCTCACGGCTGGTCTGTTGGGTTATATACTATGTGTGTCAGAGACTGACATGTTTCCACACCAACATCCATTATTCCCTTCCTCTTTTCACCTTGCAGCTAAAATGCATGATAAAAGCAGGAGTACTATTTGGTATTTCTCAAAAGCATCCTAAAAAGGAAGTAGTGTGCTCTTCCTTCCTCCCTTTTTTCTGTCACCTGGAAGGTGAACCTGATAGATGTCGCTCAGGCAGCCACCTTGGACCACGAGGTGATGTGCTAAAGATGACACCACAGTCAAGAAGATACCTGGTTCTCTATCTGGGCCCAATACACATACCAGCCCTGGAGTGCTGACTGTTTGACTTCTTTTACATAAGAAAGAAACTTCTAAAGTTTTTAAGACACTGTTCTTATTATTTGGGGAATTTTCTGTTATATTCAGCCACACTTAATCTTACTTAATAAAGGAAAACCTTTTTATAATACAAATAGTTACATTTATCTAGGAATAGAAAAAGAGATACTACTTTTTGTCTAAATGCTATGAAATTTAAATCAAGTTTAAGTATATTTCAGGAAGACAACAAAACACTGGGGGGGAGAGGGAACAAAGTTGTCCTTGGAAAACAGCCGTCCAAGCACTATATTCTCAAAAATAGACAGCTAAGAAAGCGGCTACTCAAATAGCATCAGGGGCACACATGCTCCCTCTGCTTTCATAGTTAGGTATAGGTTGTGTCTAGTTTTTTTGGTGTTTTGTTTTTGTTTTGCAGTCTTTGGAAAAATGAATGTGACTGCTACTCAAATCACTTCAGGGGTAGTTTTTTACTATTTGGAATCCCCTTTTCTTTTCCTCTGTCTTCTTGAATGTTCCATCAAAGAGGCAAGCAGTCCACCCTTCTAAATTGAGGAAACGGAGCATAATCAATTAACTTTTAAACAGAGTTAAGAAATAGACATTAAAAAGCATAATTAAGAAATCTTATCTTGCAGAGGTCATTGCAGGGATGAAATATGAGAACATATGTGAATCTACTTTGTAAACACTGAAGTACAATACAAATGATATTAGTATTGATTCTATGCTAAAATAACCAAGAAAGGGAAACAGACCATTTTCCCCACTAGAAGCAGAATGTACTTTGTACATTTCTACCACTTAAATGCTGTAAATTTTTTTAAATTGATGTTTAAAAAAAAATCAGTGCAAATTAGGGATTAATTTTGATTCCCTCATCTCCATCTATTTAAGTCACATCAATAATGTTAACCTTTCGAGATACTTTAATTATTAGCATCTTTAATATACATAAATCATACACTATGACAAATTCTCAGTATCACTCAGGTTACAAAATCTATGCTTGATACCCAAATTTGAAGATATGAAAGTATGTGGCATGACTCACTGCTTTTTCTTTTTTTTTTTTAAGATTTATTTATCTATTTTTATTTCTCTCCCCTCCCCCCACCAATTGTCTGCTCTCTGTGTCCATTTGCTGTGTGTTCTTCTGTGTCCACTTGCATTCTTGGTGGCACTGGGAATCCGTGACTCTTTTTATTGCGTCATCTTGCTGCGTGAGCTCTCGTGTGTGCGGCACCACTCCTGGGCAGGCTGCGCTTTTATGATGCGGGGTGGCTCTCCTTACAGGGCACACTCCTTGTGTGTGGGGCTCCCCTACACAGGGGACACCCCTGTGTGGCAGGGTACTCCTTGCGCACATCAGCACAGGTCATGGGCCAGCTCATCACATGGCTCAAGAGGCCCTGGTTTGAACCCTAGACCTCCTATGTGGTAGAGCATTTTGAACCATGTACCTCCTATGTGGTAGGCAGATGCTCTATCAGTTGAGCCAAATCCACTTCCTGCTTTTCTAATTAAAGTGTTTCTTAATCCATGCATTTTTTTTTATATATGCTTAAGTCAAAAAGGCAATCCATCGTTATTTCTCTAGAGAATGGAACCTTATCCTGATTGTGCCTGAGGACATCTACTTCTTTCTTAAACTTGAAGAAAGAACTGCTGATGTTGCCTCAGAATGCCTTTGCAGCACAGTGAGGAGAAAGATTTGTGCTTGTAGTAAAGACCCATGTGTTTCAATCCCACTTCAGCCATTTACCACCTAGGACATATCTGGTAAGACAGGGCAAATTCGCCACGCTTCAGCCTAACTGTGTGAACTGGAGATGAGGTGCCTCAATCACTCGCACTCACACGGTAGTTCCCAGGTCCCCTTCCCCTCTTCCCAAGCAGCTGTGTTCAGTGCCTTGAGGAAAAGAGGCGCTGGTGCCCAGCCAGTCAAAAAGTGGAATTTCCTAATAATTGACATGAAAACAAATGTCACCTGATGCCACCAATTTTAGTGAGTGTCTTTACAATGTGTGCTGAGTTTGTTTTTTTTTTCTCCATTGTGACAAACACCATTTTCAGAAATTTTCCTGTCCTTAAGAAGTTGTAACTTCTTGGCTTACCCAATCAAATACCATCAAGTGCTGGAAGAAGAAAGGCAACTGAGCTGACAGAATATATAAAAGAAGTCCAAGATTACTGCATGATATTTTTCCATTACATGGACTAAAAAACTTTTGGTGAATTGTACTTCAAAGTCATACCTAATTCACAAAATAATCAACTATCATTGAACTACCCATCTTCTAAAACAGTTATCCGATCATTAGGTTCTTACTTCCCTTGATCCCGTGGAAATATCTGATTATTTCTCCCCAGATACATTAGTTAGCTTTTTGCAAAGAAGTCTATTTCATCTTTTGCTGTTATACTAAACTTTCATGTCTGAGCCTATTGTTTCATTATCACTAATACCCATAAAAACAAATCAAAAGCCATCCCATTCACCATTATCTGTAGATTTCATTAATGTATGTCTTAGCTAATTCTTCCAGATCATTAAAGAAAATATACAAATTATCCTGTGGTTCTCTTCAATGTGATATGTCTTCAATAATCACTACCTTTTTGGACAGTTTATTACACAGTTGCCATCCCTTGTATTCAATTCAGTAATTTGGTATATAATCTTTCAAGAAAAATTGCTTTTTCAAGATTATGATATTTAACATCTACAGCCTTTTTTTAATCAAGTAATTCTATAAAGCTATCAAGAAAAGCAATCAGGTTTTTTGTATGATGATTACTACTTTAAAGTCTTTGGTCCTGGTTCCATTATCTTATAGATGTTTACACATTCTTGTTAATGTTTATTTCATCAGTCTATTAGAAATTGAAATTAAACTAACAGGATGTTAATTTTTCTTCTTAAGCAGAATCTAGTAAATTTCCCCTGCTAATTCCTTACTATTTCTCGTACTAAGGCCTAGAGTTTCTCTAACTTTTCTTTACTTTTTTTTTTTCTTCCATTTTTGCAGAACTCTGGAAGTCTGCAATGAGTTTCACCTCTATAGGACTAAAGAAAAGATGATCATGCTCTGCAGGTATTATTTTAGAGGTTGTGAACACACACTCTTCCTTCAGTTCCAATTGTTTAGGCTTCACTGCTACAGTCTGTAATGTTACGGTTTATATAATTTTTTAAAAGTTGTGAAACCGTAAAAATGGTCTGTTATTCGTGTAAAAAAGGCAGAGCAGGTTGTGCTTACATTTGCTCAAAAAAAAGAATAAGCCAATTCCAGGACACCTTGAGGGGGAAAAAAAACTGGCAACATCTATCACCTCAAGGCAAGGAAACTGAATGCCTGGGAGATGGGGGTGTTACTATACCTTTTAACTGGGAACCATGTGAACGCCTTACATAGTCAACCCAAATCTACCAACCCAAATAGCACCCCAGAGAACCAGAACCTGCCACCAGATTTTATCTGCATTTAAAAAAAAAACTATTGCCTCAAAAATCTCATGATATTCAAATATCCATGAGAAGAAAACAATTACTTATATCAAGTAACAACACTTCTTTAACGCAGACTCCTTTTCAGCCTCAGCTGAAGGACATACCACAGAAATACGATGCCTTGAAATAAAGATTTAGGAAAGAAGGAAGAAAGAACGAACCAAAGATATAATATACATACTGACCCTATAGAAATCTGATCATTTCTCGGAAATAATTACTTGATTAAAGGAACTCGGTATCAAGAATTTGGACCAGTACCAAGAGGCAATTGGTAGAATGAATAGGACTATAAGTCAAACCATTTTCATCATACCTCAAGTTTTTCCTTGGGCCAATCTTAAATGAATAAAAAACATCTCCTGAGCTTCCAGAATTATGTACCTCTACAGTTCACCTTAATGTAAGGGGGTGGTGGGGAGCAGGGAAACAGGAAGACAAGTTTGAAGTTGAATGTATCAGTATGTGTGTTTTGCGTAGATCAATTGCCAAGTCCATGTATATGAACAACCCAAATATCTTATCGATTTTTATATTATTATAATGATTGCTCACTTCTGAAAAATGAATGGAATGTTTCTCCCAGAGCTAAATACTACCATTACAAAGCAGGCAGGCATGGGATTATCTCAAGGGTAAAGAAGAATAATCGCCATGTGGGAGAAGAATTCATGCCTCATAGCCTGGATTCCCTTGATACTTTTAAAAGGAAGCACAAATTATACATATATATATTTATATTTATTTATTTTAAAGATATATTTATTTCACTTCCCCTCCCCCCCCAACCCGGTTGTCTGTTCTCTGTGTCAATTTGCTGAGTCGTCTTCTTTGTCCGCCTCTATTGTTGTCAGCAGCATGGGGATCTGTGTTTCCTTTTGTTGCGTCATCTTGTTGTGTCAGCTCTCCTTGTGGGCGGCGCCATTCCTGGGCAAGCTGCACTTTCTTTCATGCTGGGCAGCTCTCCTTACAGGGCGCACTCCTTGCACGTGGGGCTCCTCTATGCGGGGGACACCCCTGTGTGTCACGGCATTCCTTGTGCACATCAGCACTGCGTATGGTTCAGCTCCACACGGGTCGAGGAGGCCTGGGTTTTGAACCGCAGACCTTCCATGTGGTAGGCGGACACCCTAACCACTGGGCCAAGTCCGCTGCCCTCAAATTATATATTATAATCACTGTGGTACTGGTGGCAATATTCTGCTGTAAATATCAATGATATTTAGAGCGTCCAGAGCAACTAACTTTATATACCCTATATGCTAATGCTTTCCAGTGTCCTGAAGGGAGTTTTGTGTACACATTATGTGGAAACCATGGTTAGATAGAAGAGGATTCTACCAATGGCTAACAAAAGCAACCACTTGCAAATGAGGGTGAAGAAGCCCTCTGAGGTGTGCCCACACAATGCCTGCCCAAGACCAGCCTCCTAGAAAACCACCTGTGCCTTCCCACAGCGCTCCATGCGTGGCTGAAGGCTCTGCTGTGGCTGTCTCAAAATTCTTAACAATTTCTGAAGAGGGGACCCACATTTTCATTCTGCAGTGGGACCTGCCGATTCTGTAGTTGCTCCTGGCCCTGCTCTTCAAGGTGTGGTCTGAGCCTGCCACCTTACCCCCCATGTTGGGATAACCTGGAACCCACTACCACCTACTGGATCAAGAGCTACATCGTAAGATCCCTAGGATATTGATATGCAACGTTAAAGTCTGAGAAGGACTAGGCTAGTGGAAATAAGTTGTAATAAAATGTCTTCATGAAGAGAATTCATGACAAATGGTTCAAAAATCCAGCAACCTGTGAGATTAAACAGTGCCTAATGGAATTAGAATATTTTGTTTTGCAGAAATGAATATGAGAACTTCAGGTAAACAGAGCTGGTCTATCCAAACTTCCCTTCAAGTCATTTAAAAAGAGATTTGCAGTCCCTTAGAAACATACATGTGCTACATTACAAAAAGAACAAAAGGATTTCAACATGTAGTTTCTTCCTCTTTCTGACAATATCTATATTGCATTGCAGAAAACATGAAAAGTGAGTGAAAAACAAAAATCTATAAACCTTAAATCTACTCAAAGCCCTTTTGTTAGTACACATATTAGAGCTAGAAACTGATTGTGTCTTGTCAACCTTCAATTCACATTTCCACTGGGGGGAAATGGCATAAAATGTTGCCTTTTTAAATTTCCTAATTGGTCTGACATCAGAATATCCAAGTGACTCTACATACAGGATAATACATCAGTAATCTACAAAATTTCCTCATAATTCCACTGGATACACACACTAGAATTTGCAAGGTGAAAGGAAAGAGGAGAATGACGTGGTAATCATCTTAAAACAGCCTGATACTGACCTCTCCTTTCTGCTAGTTATACGAAGATAGTAAACATCACCTACCCAGAATTATTTCATACCTTTATTTTCACTGACAGCCAACTGCCATTCTCACACTGGCTTTTACTAACATTGGATATAATTACACCTTCTGTGAAAAACAATCTCAGAAGAGTCACATTTTCAAGTCATCTGTTAGTCTCTTCTCCACGGAAGATAGGCAATGGGTAACATTAGCCACAGAGGTTAATCTGTGGAAGGCAAGTGAAGGCTAGCCACCCCACTGCCTCAAATCTAATTTAAAATTACTGCCAAAGGAAGAGGAAGAGGAAGACTCAGAATGTTCAATCAGAGAGTCCTAGAAATTGCAACAAATCAAATTCAACTTTACATCCATTTCCTTTTAAGAATATAATATGTTGTTGTCTGGATGACTCTTCCCTTGTTTTCTCCCATTTTCCATTTTTCCCCTCGTGGGGGAGGAAGAGGGAAAAGACACAAGCATTTATATGAAAACTGTGATAGTGATATCCCAGAGCTGATCCCATTTCCATTGATTCACAGTACAATTCTGTTATTGATCATTATAAAACTGCAAGAGTATATGTGAGGAGGGAGGTGGTATTTGGAAACTCCATTAAAAAAGAGCAAGGAAAAAACTACCTTTTGATTTTTCTGTCAGCCAAATCAGAGGTCACATTCAAGAGCACAGTTTTGTCTGCTATGGATTTCCACCCAACAAGGATCAAGCAAGCTTGCAAAAAGAATCACTTTTAAAATGATTCTTAAGAGCAGAAGCTGTACATGGGAACGTCCAGAGCCCAGATGTGTCCCTTGGGGCTTTCCTACAGAAGTTCTGGCTTTGAAATGATGGCCTGCTAGATGCTGGAGAGCTAACCTCATAAGTCTCGTGTCCAGCATGGGGGAAAGTGCTGCAGGTGAGTGATCCAGATTCATGAAAATATTCTTTGTTCTTACAATGAACTTCATGAAATCGTCCATCTTTCTTTCCTCTGTAGAACAACTGGAAAGGGGTGGGGATGTGCAGGAAGGAGCAGGAGAAAGTAACCCCTCCACACCATCATTCTGTCCCCATCCAGAGACCCCCAACCCCAGTTGGGAGGACCAGCTTCTTCCCAGGCCCTCTTCCATTTCTGAGTCTTTCACCCACTTCTGCTAATGTGTAGGCCTCCTTCCAGAGAGTAAATAAATCTGACTTAATCTTTATGTATTTCAAATTAATGGGCCCTTTCTGATTTTTTTTTTTTTTTTTACAATTTATCCTCCCCCCGCCCTCCCCGCGCTGTTTTTGCTGTCTGTGTTGTCTTCTCATTTTCTCTCCTCTAGGATTCACTGGGATTCAATCCTGGAGACTCCTGATGTGGAGAGAAGTTTCCGGTCAATTGTGCCACCTCAGTTCCTGGTTTCTGCTGCATTTCACCTTGACTCTCCCCTTGTCTCTCTTTTTGTTGTATCATCATCTTGCTGCGTGACTCATTTACACAGGCCCTGGGTCACCACATGACACTTGTGCAGGCACTGGATCACTGTGTGGGCCCTCGCACTCACCGCGCAGGCATGCTTTCTCTTCTTTTTCACCAGGAGGCCCCAGGGATCAAACCCAGGTCCTCCCATACGGTAGACAGAAGCTCTATCACTTGAGCCACATCTGCTTTCCTTGATTTTCTATTAAGCCTAAGTGGAATGTGGGAGGGAGGCAGCCTGAGGAAAGGAGGCATTGGTTTTTTTGTCCATCCATCCAACCATCCATCCAACCAAAATCTGAGTGCTACCCTATGCCAAGCATCATTCAATGAACAGCAGACACAGTAGTGAACTGGACAAAGACCCTACTTTTGTGAGCTCATATTAGATGAATAAGGTGGCAGGAGACCACAAAATGAGAACTAAACAGGAGGACATGATGGAGAATCATTTGGTGATAAGGAAGGTGCATCAAGATGAAAGAAACCCATCATTCTAAAACTGAGACAGAAGAATTTCCAGCTGATAGACAAACAGTTACAAGGCCCTCAATCAGAAACGCACTGGGTGGGCTCAAGAAGCAGAAAGAAATGCCATGTGCCCAGAGCATAGGTGGAGCAAGAAGAGCAGGGGCCAGATCACCAGGGTAGTTTTAGACCAGAGTTAGAAGTGCCCATGTTCATTGTTTCAAAGCTTACAACCTGAATATGGCTACTTCAGGGATGAGGAAATAGAGTCATGGTTACGAGAAATTGTAGTCTATGTTCCAGTGGGCCTAAATAAGGTGCAATGGATGGCAACATACCACAGAGAAGCCATAGGGTCCAAGGCAGACTAATGATGGTTCAGGACACGATAGGCCAAGATTTACAACATACTTCAGAAGCACCATCACTCTCAAGTTCTTCAATCCTAATTCCCAAAATTTCTGCCCTCAACCTTTGTCCTACCATAGATCCAACCTTCAGAAACTCCAAACTATTGACCAAATTAATGGGAGACCATAACCCTTAATTCAAGGCCCTCCATCATCTAGGCCCAGCACTTTCTTTCCAAACTCATGACACTACCCCACTACCCTACTTTGTACTCCAATGGAAACTTAGACACTATTTATTCAAAATACCCTCAATTTGCTTGAAAAATTCTTATTGAAACAATAAACTCTAAACCAATGGAAGTGAAATCTCCCTCCTTTGAAGCAGATGAGACTTCAATTTTACCTTTCTGGGGAGCAACTAACACAAGGATACAAATTAGAATGTGCACTGAGCAAATGGTATATCCCTTCTGTTAGAATGCTTTCTATTAGAATGCTCCCCATAGCACCTAGTACAGAATATGGCCTTCAAAAAGAATAGGAATAATAAACAATTTTTTTTAAAAGAATAGGAAACTACACTTGAAAATCCTAGTGGGTTCCAGGCACTGAGTAAGGGACTTCATTTTTATTATCTCATTTCATTCTTGCCATTCAATGACTTAGTTATAATAATGCATATTATGTAAATAAGGAACTAAGTCTCAAGCATGAAACCACCCATCCAAGGTGACACAAAACAGGCAGAATCAACAGCAGTGGACTACTCTAGGATCTTGAGACCCTGCTTCTTTCTTCTTTCCTGTCTATTCTCACTTCTTGAGTGCCCACGGCAGGCCTGACACTGCCCCATTCCTGCAGATGCAAAAGTGAACAAAATGAAAGACTAATGCAAGCTACATCCTATTGTAGCTTTTTAGAAGAAATGGGCATTGAGAAAGACATAAGCACATTATCAGTGAGGGTTTGAGGCAGAAATGCTAAGAGGTAGGGAGTAGGGCCTGGGAGATAATAAAAGGCCTCTAAGAGGGAAATGATGAGTGGGTTCATAGTGTAAGTAACCAAATTAGAATAAATTCTGTGGGGTCCAGTGTAATAGGACTAGCTACATATAAATACATACGGAAGTATGTGTATTCAAATGTGTTTAAGAACTCAACAAATATTTCTTAGTTGAGTACTACATACTTGGGATAGGACATAAAGCAATGAATAAGATGACAGACACAACTAAACCATACTAATAGTCACTCATCAGAGAGTTAATAGACATTTTTATGATACAGAATGTGTCTCATCCTCAGTCACCTCTTTAGATTTACTAGTGTGTGTGTAAACACATACACACACACCTTCCAGCATTGGAACTTATAAATCACTGAATACCTCAGGGCTATTAGAAAACATTAATTCAATTCCTCCAGCTAAATTACATTTCACAATTTCCATCAATGGACTTGAATAGAACCTTGAGATGATTAATGTTTTATCAGAGATTACCCAGACAGGGGAACAGAAAGCCTGCCATTTCGATTTTAGAACGTTCGTTCGGTACCACTGATGAAGGGAAGACCTGAGCGTTCATTTATATGAGCATTGTTATTTAAATTTAGTAAAAAATGGAAAAAGTTTAACATGTTTAGGAATTCATTTCTGTCATTTAGCCTTGAAATTGTTCTTCTGCCGAAAGCCAAGAGACAAGAGATTTTGAGAAGCCTTAGGAATCTCACTGGGCTCCAGAGAGGAATACAGGACTTGGTTTTACAAACCCCTGTATCTCAGCTGTTAGAAGCTAAACCATTTTTCATGGATTTCCATTCATTATAGTCTACAATTATGACTTCCGCCCCTTCCCAAGGACTCCGAATGTAGCATCCTTCTCCATCTCAGATAAAGCAAAGAAAAAGTTTACTACTTTAACAGTAAGGCATATGCCCTTAGGACAAATACAAGGCACAAGAACATGTTCTGTTAGTAAAGGCTTTCTGTACAACCAAAGCAGCCTATTTGCAGGATCTAGGATGTGTGCAATCAAACTGTAAAAACAGTGTCTTAGAAACAACGTGCAGTTTATACTTAATTTAATGACTATTACATTTAAACTCATATTTCTAATGAAGAGAAAGACTTAATAAAATTCCATATGGGCATTTCTATTACAAAGAAATGAACTAAAAGGACTTCTCCAAGATTTTTTCTTAACTCTATGGCTCATTTATGCAAATACGCAATTCACTACAGCCTATGTAAATGCCCTTCAACTCTCCTCTCACTTGGATCATAAAAAAATCAAGAATGGGAAGAAATCCCAGGAGCTATAAACATAGGATTATCCTATGCATAAAGCCCTTCTGAAGGCAGATGGGGGACAGCGAAAGGAGCGTGGCCTTTAATCCCAGCCTGGGCACTCTGGAAATGGGCATTCTGGCAAAGTGACTCTGTGAGCTTTGGTTTCTACATTAAGCAAAACAGAGTTGTTTGATTCCCAAATAGGATGGCAATGTCTGAAACACCTAGGGCAGACCCAAATAAACAGCAGGCACTTAGTAAAGGACTACTCCACTATTATGTGCTTGTCAAACACACTAAACATCAGGTTGGGGTACCATAGCTTAGGAATATATAAGTTTTTTTTTTCTTTGTTAGAGAAGTTGTGGGTTTATAGAACAATCACACATAAAATACAGGATTCTCGTGCACCACCACCATCTTGCATTGGTGTAAAACATTTGTTACAATTGATAGCAGCACATTTTTATACTTGTTGTCTTAGCTTGCCTCACAGCTCCAATGCAAAGTACCAGAAATGGGTTGGCTTTTTATAATGGGAAATTTATTAGGGTAAAAGCTTATAGTTCGGAGGTTAAGAAAATGTCCAAATGAAGGCATCAGCAGAGATGCTTTCTCACCAGAGCCAGTTACTGGTGATCGTGGCATCCTGCCAAGTGCCACAGCAAGATGGCGGCCAATCTCTGCCTGCATCCCTGCCTTCCCCTCCAGAATCAACGGTTTCCCAGAGCTTGGCCGTGGGCCTTAGAGGCCTCCTCTCTCAGTCTCAGCTACTCCACTTGCAACCCGAGCCCAGCTGTGGGTGATCAGGCATTTGTCTCCACTCTTCAAACTTGAGCTGTTCTGGGCCCAGCCTACTGGGGGCTTTGAGCTGCAATCCTCAATTCCTCAATTCCATTAATTGGGAGCTTTAATGCTAGCAATCCTCAATTCCTTTCTCACATGGCAAAAATGGTCGCTTCCTTTTTCTGGGTGTCTCTTCTCTGTGTCTCCATTTATATAAGAACCCAGTAAGAGGGCAGAGACACCACCTCAGTCATGCCTCATTTACCTAGTCCATTCAAAGGCAATCTAATCCAAGTTCCCTTAACGAAACCTAATGCACTCAAAGGATACCACCACCACAAGAATGGAACAGTCCAAGAGTCCAAGAACATAATCTTTTTTTTTTTTAATTCACCAATTCAAACAGTCAAACTATTGATGAAAACCTATGGTTTAACTTAGGTTTTACTTTTTGTATAATGTCGTTCCATGGATTTTTTTTTAAATTCTGTTACAATATGGACAATCTAACATTTCCCCCTTTTAATCATATTCAGGTATCTATTTCAATGCTGCTCATTGCATTCACAATGTTGTGCTACTATCAACACCATCCACTACCAAAACATTTCCACTGTGCCAAGTAGAAATTCTGTATATTTTAAGCCTTAATTTTCCATTCCCTAACCCCACCCCATCCCCTGGCAACCATTAGTCTAGATTCTAACTCTATGAGTTTGCTTATTCTAATTACTTTAAATGAGTGAGATCATGTAATATAGTTCCTTTTGTGTCTGGTTTATTTCATTTAACATGATGTCTTCAAGATTCATCCATATGGTTTCAGGTATCAGAACTTAATTCCTTTCTACTACTGAATAATATTCCATTGTACATATATACTACATTTTATTTATCCATTCATGAGTTAACAGAAATGGACGTTTGGTGCTTTCAACTTTTAGCAAATGTGAATAATGCTGCTATGAACATCAGTGTACAAGTATCTGTTTGAGCCCCTGCTTTGAGTGCTTATGGGTATACACCTAATAGTGAGATTGCTGGGTCAAAAGCTAGTTCTATACTTAGCTTTCTGAGGAACTGCCAAACTGTCTTCCTCAGCAGCTGTACCATTTTACATTACAGTCAGCAACGAATGGGTGTTCCTATTTCTCAGCTTCCTTTCCAACATTTGTTATTTTCCTTTTTTTTTTTTTTTTTAATAGCAGTTGTCGTACTGGGTATGAAATGGTATCTCATTGTGGTTTTGATCTGCATTTCCCTGGTGGCTAATGAAGTTGAGTGTCTTTTCATGAGCTTTCTGGCCATTTGTACATCTTCTTTGAAGAGATGCCGATCAAGTTTCTTGCCCATTTTTTAACTGGGTTGTTTGTCTTTTTGGTTATATTGAAGGATTTCTTTATATATACTGGATATTAAGCCTTTATCAGGTGCATAGTTTCCAAATATTTTCTCATATTGCATAGGCTATCTTTTTACTCTCATGATAAAGGTCTTTGAGCAACAAAAGTTTTTTGTGTTTTTTGGCGAGGTTCCATTTATCTATTTTTCTCTTTCATTGTTTGTGCTTTGGGTGTAAAGTCTAAGAAACCATTCCTTAAAACAAGGTCCTGAAGATGTTTCCCTGCATTTTCTTCAAGGGGTTTGATAGTTCTAGCTATATATTTACATCTTTTACCCCTTTTGAGTTGATTTTTGTATATGGTATGGGGTCCTCCTTCCCCTTTTTGCAAATGGGAATGCAATTTTCCCAGCACCATTTATTGCACTAACTATTCTTTCCCAATTGAATAGTCTTTGTTACCTTTTCAAAAATCAATTGGCCATAAATGTGAGGATTGATTTCTGTGCTCTCAATTCTATTCCATTGGTCTATGTGTCTTCCCTTGTGCCAGGAGCATGCTATTTTGATTACTGTAGCTTTATAATACATTTTAAGATTAGGAAGTATGAGTTCTCAAACACCATTTGTCCTTTTCAAGATGGCTTTAGCTATTTGGGGTCCCTTACCCTTCCATATAAATTTGATGATTGGTTATTGGAATTTTGATGGGGACTGCACTGAATCTAAAATTACTTTGGCTAATATTGACATCTTAACAATATTTAGTCTTGCAATCCATAAGCATGGAATATCCTTCCAACTATTTTGGTCTTAAGTTCTTTTAGCAATGTTTTATAATTTTCTGTGTACCAGTCTTTCACATCCTTGATTACATTTATTCCTAGGTATTCCAATTCCTTTGGTTGTTAATGTGAATGGAATTTTTTTCTTGACTTCTTGTTCCAATTGTTCATTGCTTATGTACAGAAACACTACTGATTCTTTAGTGCTAATCTTGTATCTCACCACTTTGCTAAGTTTATTACCTCTAGGATCTTTGTTGTGAATTTTTCAGGATTTTATGTATATAGGATGATTTTGTCTGCAAATAGGGAGAGTTTTACTTCTTCCTTTCCAATGTGGATATCTTTTATTTCTTTTTCTTCCCTAATTGCTCTGTCACTGGTGGTGACAGTGGGCATCCTTGTTTCTGATTTTATAGAGAAAATTTTCATTCTTTGACCATTATGAAGGATGTTAGCTAATGGCTTTTCATGTTGAGGAAGTTTCCTTCTATTCTTAGTGTACTAAATGTTTTTATCAAGAAAGAATGCTATATTTTGTTAAATGCTTTTTTTCTTTATCTTTTGCCAAGTTTGACTATTCCTTCTGCCCCTTTCTTTCTTCTCCTTATAGGATTCCCAAAACATATATATTGGTACACCTGATGGTGTCCCATAGCTAGGTTAGGCTATTTTTGTTTTTAATATTTCTGTTAAATTTGTGTTCCTCTGCCAGATACATTTCAAGTGTCTTTTCTTAAGTTCACTGGTTTTTTCTTCTGCCAGCTCCTTTCTGCTCTTGAAATCATCCTGGGCATTTCATTCAGTTACTGTGGTCCTCAATTCTAATAGTTCTGATTTTTCCTTTTTAAAATTTCTACCTCTTTCCTTCTACTCTCATATTGTTCAGTCATTGTTTTCCTAACACCCTCTAGTTCTTTCACTGTACTTTATCTCCTTAAGCATGTTAAGATCACTTTTTTAAAAGCTTTTTTTCGGTACGTCCACATTCTCCTCTTCTTCGTTGGTGCTTTCTGTATTTTTTATCTTCTTCCTTTAGAAGGACCATCATTTCCCATTTCAATGTTTGTCTTATACTCTTTTCTTTCACACTGTACATTTCAATATTTTAAAATGTTAACTCTGGAATTTACTCCTGACATATCTATTTCCTGGTTTTGCAGCCAGCTGATGATAAGACAGATTTTCTTAAGCTTTAGGCCTCCTATTAGGAAGCTCTGCCCAAGGCAAATGCAATGTGCAGGGTTTTCCCTGTCTTTCTAGACCTGTTTCTTGTCCTGGGGTTTTGCTTATTAGTTGTTTTGGCATTCTGCTGTCTACAGAGAGTTTGGTTGTCCCCACCCATTTCCTAGGGGACAGACCTTCCTCTCTGGGTTTCTGAAGCCTGGAGGCCTTTGTTGTCTAAGGCTACTTTTGCCCAAAGGCAAATTCTGGGAGGAGGTTTGCCCTGGGGAGGACTTTCCCAGTTCAGTCTTTCCCAGACAAAACAGGGCCAGGGGACCCTGGAAGGAGGGGTAAAAAATAGTTTCATTCTATGCATTAGAATTTACTTGGTTTTTCTTTTGCTATTCTTGCCTCAAATACCAAATAATGATGAGGATAAAAACTTTATTTTGTGATTGAAGTGCATTCCAATTCTATCCACATAAAAAAAACTTACAAGGAGAAGTGGATGCCATATACCCTTTAAGATCTTAATTTTGTTCAAATTCTTGCCTTTGTTCCGAGGCTCCAACACAAGTTAAACACCACAGCATCGCTAGAGAACAAGTGCAGCTAGATCTCTTCAGATGACCTTGGGGCCAGTCAAGTTTGCAAGGAATATTCACCCAACCCTAATATTCACTCCTTTTTTGTGGAAAATGAGCTTACTCAGTAGTACATAACTACATAGGGATTTTCCCTCTATTTTATATACACAAGTTTTCAAAGCTCTATAAAAATTCTCACACACACTACAGTCATGCAGCCCAATTCTAGGAGATGGAAGATAACAAAGGAAAGGGGAGAGTTAACGGTTTGCATATCCACTTAATGCCGCAATCTCAGAGAGCCGCAGAGGCATTCCCTGGCAATTTTTAATAAATCATCTCAATCTTAAATAAGACTGAAGAGAGAATGCTAAATAGAACAGGGATTTAACTAGCTTTAGGCACATAAAGAAGAAATCGCTCCCAGCTGTAGAGTTTAAATATAGGGAGAGCAAATTTTGAAACTCCCAGAGCCAAAGATACTCCAAAGATGTTTTATCAAAGAAACTTTGAAAATGCCAGAAGTTTCTCGGTTCCTAACAGAATGGTCAAGGAAAAGGTCCTTCTTGTTCTATTGGAGCAAGGAGTAAACGGATAGGGAATACTTTTGTATATGAAGTGTTGGGAGGAATTTGGTGTTGGGTGCTTCTGGGAGTACTGGAGCTGTGGTGATGGCAGGAAGAGAACAGCTGAGGCTGCTAAGAGGAATTAATATTCCAAAATGCCTCCTCTACTACGTTTGTAAGCTTTACTGGGATAAATGATGCCTCCTCTACTACGTTTGTAAGCTTTACTGGGATAAACATCTTTTTTTCAAAAAACAGTTTTCAGTTTACCATCATTTAAAAACATTGGTTTAAACTCAAAGAAGTATTCTAGTTTTCTTTGTAGGGAACACGAAAGGGGTATGGGGTGGGGAATCAGGTTACACGCACTCAAGAGTAGAGAAGACAAAATCCCCAGGGCTAGGGCCTCGGTGGTAATGGTCTTTTAAAAGCCACTCCCTCACCCCTTGAACTTTTAGGTGAGCCAAGCTGGGATATCACTATCTCCATAAGCGTGAGAGCTAACAGTACTTTCAGTAAGCAATTATTCTTAAAAATTGGCTCTTGAAAGAAAACACAACTCTAATTTTTGCCATTGAGTGACAATTACTCTTTGTTTAGTTGTTAACTCCAAAGTAGTGACTCTGTTGCAGGTTCTACACAGATTTCCCTAAGACTGTATCATATCAAACTATAACCCAAAAACTGTGAGATCGGTTTTCTTTGAAACTTTGAAGACATTTATCTCCTTTAAAAAAGAGCTTGATGGCTTCACAACAATGCAAGGTGTTGGTGGTAGGATAATGTATGAGAGACTTGTATGATGATATGCATGTATGTTTTTTAAGTTTACATCTTATATTATACACTTATTGTTTAAGGATTTTCATGCATGAATGGTAAACTTCAATTTGAAATAAAAGTTTTTTTTAAAAAATGAGCCCAGAAGTAACACTATTACCAATGAATGTCTAGCTTCAAAAATTGAAGAAGATTCTTAGCTAAGAATTGCAAAACATATTTAATTATACACATTATTCATATAATCTACTTAAGACATTCAAAAAGAGATGGAATTCTAACACATTCTGAAAAGCAAGAAGAAATCTCTGGAGTTCTCACAGCTTGAAAGTGAGGCTTAATAAATAATGCCTATTGAAAGGAAGAACACAATGATACAGTTCTGAAAAAGAGTACAAATATGGGGAAATTGGAACTTTAAATATAAATAAAATGCTGGAACAAAAAATTGTCACCAGATGTCAGTTTTGAAATTAAAAGTTTCAGTTTCATTATGAAGAACTGTCCACCGTGGAAAAACATTTTAATATTCAAATTTAAAATTAAATAGGACATTCATTTTATATAACATTTTAACTTATCAGAGTACTTTCTTGGTAATATGAAAGGGGAAAAAAAGTTAAAAAAAAAAAAGGAAGGAGAGAATGTCTTTTGACCCAAAACAGTCATTAAATTGAACTATTATCACTCATGCTTCAGTGTCTATCCAGACATCAGAAGTAAATTGGGTTGTACCCACACACCAAATAAAAATTTCAAAAAAAATAAGGCCAAGGTCAAGAGCCAGCAGTCAGTCATATGGCTACAAAAGGAAGCCATTAGGAACAGCTTATATTATAGGGAACAAGCTACTGCCCAGATGAACTAGGACTGCAAATCTGAACACTCCTGACCTGCCCAATACCGGAAGTACAATCTCCTCAGCCCTCCAGGAAGAAGGAAACCCTTACCTACCGCCACCTGCCCTTTGTGATCCAGAACTGCATGCCTACTTGCAGTCACACACACAAATCCATTCCACAGCCTCTGCCCTCATCCACACTGTTTCCTCCCCATGAATATCCTTGCCCTCTCCCCTGCAGCTAACACTTAATCAACACTCAAGGGTCACCCCTTTTACTATATTTCCCCTTTCCCTCCACACTCACCCAAACAAAACAAAACCCACATATAACTGGATTAAATCTCCTTTTTCTGTCCTCATCATGACATTCTGAGTCTGACTCCAACATAAGCATGGCTTGAAATGATCACTGCTGTAACCAAATCCCTTACTACATTGCTAAGCTTCCAGAGGGCAGAAACTTGTATTCAACTCTAACACCCAGGTATAGTCCAGCATCTAACACATTAAGATTAAACAAATGGTAACTAATCTTGACTGAGGCCAGACCTGATTCCACAGCTCTATGATCCAAATGCCAGTTATTATATGACCTATGTTATGCATTGCCTAAATAAGGCATAAACCAATAAAACATATATGAACAGTTCCCTTCAATTCATTGGCAGATTATGATGGAATAGTCATTTATAATTAAAATCTAGATTGCCAGGGTGAAACTGAAAAACTTGATCCCCTACTATATCTCACTGAAGAGGAAACTCATACTAGGACTGTTAATTGTTACCTCTAAGTGTTTGTATGAAAGAAGCCTACTAAAAATAAAACTGAAAACTTACTTTATGACCCTCTTCAAATTAATGTCAGGAACAAAAAGAACAAATAGCCAACAGATGAAGGATATAGAATATTTATTGAATGCAATTGCACACCAAGCACAAGACTAGGCACTTTACATCCACTATCTCATTTTACTTTAATATGTTTAGTAACCCTAAAAGATACTAAGTTTCTAATTTACAGGGCCAGAAGCTAATGCACAGACCCAAGATTACAGATACAAAGGCCAAAATTCAAGCTGAGGACAAGATGCCAAAGTCCATTCTCTTTCCACTATAATATGTACACAAAAAATGCATTCAATAACATTTTAGCTTTCCTATTACATAATTAACTTTATTTTTTTTAAAAAGGACCTTCTTGGAACTTTTTATCATAAATGCTATCTTAATAGCCTTTATTTGTAATGGTGAGAAACAACACTTTCCAAGTTCATGAACAAAACAAGGGGACACTACCACCACTTGCATTCAACATTGTTCTGAGTCCTAGCCAGTGGAATAAGGCAAGAAGAAGAATTATAAGGAATAAAGATTGGAAAGGAAAAAGCAAAACTGCCATTATTTAAAGGAAACATATGGAATAGCTAAAATGAAAAAGTCAGTAGCATTAAGTGTTAGTGAGGATGTGACTAAAAGAAACGCTCACACATTGCTGGTGGCTCCAATCACTTCTGAGAACTGTTTAGCAGTATTATTAAAGCCAAACGCATGCCTACTCCATGATGCGGCAATTTTACTCTCAGGTATGTGGCCAAGAGAAATACATCCATATATCCTCCAGGAGACACATACGATAATGTTTATAGGAGAAGTACTCAAACAGTAGCATAAATGAAGGCCTAAGGAGAGGGCAGAGACTGACCCAGGTACAGGCAATAGTGGGTACACACTGAGAAGAATCTGAGACTATAATAAAACTAACTAAAAGTTAGCCTTCTTATTTCACCATGCACTTGCCATTTCAAAAAAATGTCAATGATAAAATACTATTCCCCCAAAGAACCTTTTTTTTTTTTTTTTGGTTTAAATTGTTGTAATTATCCCTGAGTTTTAATGATACATACATTTAGACATATATGTAAACTTCAAACTTGCATATTTTTATTGATTATCTTTTAGTAAACATTGTTTACTAAACATTGTTTAAAAACACTGAAAGCTAATTCAGAGAACTTCCAGTTATATTATTACTCCCCACCCACCTACCACCACATGAACTCAGCTATACGGATTCATT
This sequence comes from Dasypus novemcinctus, assembly GCF_030445035.2. Taxonomy (NCBI): domain Eukaryota; kingdom Metazoa; phylum Chordata; class Mammalia; order Cingulata; family Dasypodidae; genus Dasypus; species Dasypus novemcinctus. The sequence continues at coordinate 151,257,474 of NC_080677.1, read as the reverse complement.
GTAAGTTCCTAGGTATTTAGAATCATTCGAACTTGCACTAGGCACAGTGCTTCTCCAATCCCCGAGGCACTATATATTCTTTCATTTATATTGCAGAGTTAAATTAAAAAATAATAGCAGAGTGATTGCAATGATGAAGAAATACAACTTGAGTTACTGCAGTTCTGAGCTTTTCTTTATGCTGAAGTTTTTCACCTATGGAGGTATCATTTGAAACCCACTAGAACAGGGGTTCTTAACAAGGGGTCCATGAGCTTGAACTGGAATTCAAAAAAACATTATTCTTGTGGGAATGTGTTGGTGCGGGTGCGATATATTTATTTAATAATACACAGTATAGTGTGGACTTAATAAGAGGTCCATGGTTTGCACCTGACTGGCAAAGGGGTCCATGGAACAAAAAAGGTTAAGAACCCCTGCACTAGAATTATTTCCAAAGAAACTGAAATTACTGGTACTTATGATAAATAGGATTTTTAAGAAACTCGGCCAATCTTATCTTAGATATTCAAGACTTTTCCTAGCTATTCATAAAGAGGTTGTTGCTTTACGTAAGATTTTTTTCAAAATTACAATCAATTAAAAAGTGCTTTTTGTGAACTATAGACAAAGACAGTTTGACACGTATGACTGTACTGTCTACTGAACCTGAAAAGTGATAGTAGATAAATTTTAACAGTCATCAGCAAATTATGAGAAGGCTCAAAAACAAACTATAATGTCCTTGTACAAAACTGTGACAAACCAGTTCCAGGTATAATAAGTTCAAGTCCTAACTCCTGGCCCCATGAAGGCTATACTATATGGAAATAAGGTCTGGAAGATGCTATTAGTTAAAATGAAGCCAAACTGGATCAGGGTGGGCCGTAATCCAATATGACTGGTACCCTTCTAAGAAAGGGAAAACTCGAGCACAGATAAGAGAGGAGGCCAAGAGATGGGAGGGAGGCATCTACGAGCCACACACCCCAAGGACTGGCAGCCAACACAAGATGCTGGAAGAGGTGAAGAAGGAGTCTTCTCTACAGGTTTTCAGATGGCCTACTGACACCTCGATTTCCTGGTCTCCAGAACTGTGAGACGATAAAGTGCTGCTCTTTTAAGCCATCCAGTTTGTGGAACTTTGTTACAGCAGCCTTAGAAAACTAAGTCAACTGGTGGAAATTTTGGCTTTTATTTTAAAAAAAAAAAAAAACATTTTTTTAAAATGTAACCAAAAACTATTAGTCTATTTCTTTGGGGCTTTTTAGTATATTTATTTTAACTGACATGATTAAACATTGGAGAATCAATAAAGAAAATTTTTCACTGACTGCATTTTTCTTGCCATTATAATTATGTTTCATGCTGTAACTATTACATATTAAAGAAAATAATGTGTTGTATAGTAGGGTGTTGCAAGAAATGATCCATACTGCATGTCAAATACATTTGGTACGCTGCTGATTTGAAATAGTCCCAAATTGGAAACAACCCAAATGTCCATCAGCTCTAGAATGGGCAAAGTGCAGTATAATTATACAATACTATGCAAAATGAACTACGGCTACACCCTACAACATGGATGAATCTCACAGAAGTAACAACCAGCAAAAGAAGCGGGTATCACAAGAGACCATAATGTATGATTCTTGTGCAGTTCAAGAAAAGGAAAAACTCAGCTATAGCGAGAAATCAGAACACTGATGGGGGTGATTAGAAAAGACACAAGCAAACTTTCTAGGGCACAGGAAATGTTCTATATCTTATTCCAGGTCACAGTTACATGGGTTTATGAGTACATGAAATTTCTTCAGCCTTCATACAAGTATACTACAATGTCTTTAAAGACCTTCTCTACTGTCCACATAAGCATACATTTAATAGAAAGAAAACCTGAGGTTCAAAAACTGTAAAACATGTATACAAGGCCATGAGTACTTAAAATATATGTATGGTTAAATACAGTTGACAGAAGAGTGTATGTGGCTCAAGCAGGTGAGCTTCCACCTACATGGGCTGTCCCAGGTTCAGTTTCCAGTGCTTCCTAAAGAAGATGAGCAAGACAGCGAGATGACACGATGAGCTGGCACGGCCAGCTGACACGACAAGATGATGCAATGAGAAGGCACAATGAGGAAAAACAATGAGAGACACAATAATTAGGGAGCAGATGTGGCTCAAGTGATTGAGCACCTCCCTCTCACATGGGAGGTCCTGGGTTCAGTTCCCGGTGACTCCTAAAAAAAAATAATAAAAATAAGACGACAAGCAGACAGAGAGAACACACAATGAACAGGCACAAAGAACAGACAGCAGATAGCGGGTGCAAACAATAGTAGGGAAAATAAATCTTTTTAAAAGAAAAAGTAGTTGACAAACAGCAATGCTGTGGGGTTTTTTTACATTTCAAACCATGACTATGTTCTTTCCCTTAATGTGATAGTTTGGCAGAGAGATTAATGGAAAAAAGAATGTACCATCAAGTACTAGTGCAGCAAATGGCTATCAAAATTAAACAGAGTGTATAGTACCTAAGGGAGTATATGAGGAAAAAATTAATGTTGTGCTTTGAAAATTACTCTTCCCTGGCACGTTGTCAAAGTGTCCCAGAGTGACACAATGGAGCCTTGGTGGGCTCAAGTTTAAATTAGAAAGGACCACCTGCCTAGTGTTGTGCAGCTCTGGTGTTAATAAAGTTGCATCCTTGCTCCCCTTAAGAGGTTGTCTTTGTCCTTGATGGCATTGTGCCCTGAGTGAGGAAGATCTGCAACGTGCTAAGAGCCCCAGGGGTGCTACCCTTTGCCCAATGACAATTATTAATTTGCCCAGGTTGAATCTGCAAAGATGGTCCCTTCTGCCTAGCTCCCTTAAAAATAATGCAGAAGTACAGCAAGCAGTAAAGGAACACATTGTAGACACTCGGGTCAGGATGGAGCAATTTCACCCTGCGTTTGGGGAAAGGGGCTCCCAAGACTATCAGAGTTCAAAACACAGAAAAGAACCACAACTGTCAAAGCAATTAGCACAGAGGGAGACTCCAACAACTCACTTCTTTGCCAGAAACTTCATCACCAGAAGCGCGTAATGGAATCTGAGGCCATAATATTCATTCCAGCATATCAGAAATGGAGAAGGAGCAGAAGGGAGAGGAAGTGAGGAAGAAATGATAATAGTCAACGTGCACCAGAAAAAATATTCTGCACATAAAAGATATATGCAACAGAAGTCATGGGGAGAAGAGAAAGAAGGGGAGCTGCTAGATTGGTTTAGGGTGTTACCCTGAGATCAGTGAAAGACAACAATCAACAGACGTGTTGCACCAAGAAAGCCATTCAAAATACAACCAGGGAAACACCTGCTCTAACCAAATTCTGGACAAGGCAGTGGCAGTCACGGGTGCCTTTAGACCCAGGCTTTTAGGAATGAGAAACTCAAAGCCCACCCAGTCTTCCCTGCAAAACCTGTCATCTGGAAATCCTCTTAAAAAGGGGTTATTAATTCCCTCATTCCACAGGAAAGGTGTCAAAAGGAAAAAAGCAAATGCCCAACTGAAGTATACTGCTGTGAAAATGACCTCTCAAACTGTAACCAATCAGCAAATGCACAGAATTCCTTGTGGATCTTCCCAATTTCAACAAGAGAAGGAAATTATGTGTGTGCATGTGTGCAGGTGAGTGGGATGTACAGGCGTGCATTTGGGGTGGGAGGGAGAAACTGATACAAGCCTATGGGCCCCTCAAACTTAGAAGAGGAACCAAGAGGAGGAAAGGTGTAGAAGGTGAGGCTGGATCTAAGTGGGAAGAGGCCGGTTCTGTCTGATCCAGTTCCCTGCATGAAGTTAGCACCGTGTAGAGCATGATTTGTTGGGATGGGTTTTTGTGTGGCTTTTTTTTTGTTTGCTTGGTTGGGTTTTTTTGTGTGTGGAGGGTTAGGGGAACTGGTTGTTTTTTCTTTCATTCCTTTCAGGTCAAAAAAGCTACAGTTCTAGAAAAGTCAGGTATCATTTAGTCAACCCTAACACAGCTAGGGCATGGAAGGGGCTGTCCAGACTTCTAGGTAGGTACATTATTTTTACCATGAGAGGCAAACTTCAGAAATGTGCTTCAGCACAAATCTTAATCTTTGGGGGCCAATTTAAGTTTCTGAAAAGCATTACCAACTTTTCTACATTTTACAGAATTTGAAACTGATAGCACTTCACCCCATCACACCCACAAAGTCATTACTCAAGATACATTAAAACCATAAAACTATTCCATCATTTTACGGATAAATGCACAACACATGCAATCCGCATTTGCAAACAACCCTCCTGGGTAACACAAATGTGCTAAAAACTGCAACATTTCATAGGCATATCACAAATAATAAAGATGAGAGAGCATTCCCAAGATGAGGTTTAAGTGATGAGTTTTGTGCCAACAATAGGAATTCTTAATGTATAACAGCTAGCAAAACAGTTTAAATAATTAAGTAACTTCCTGGGATATCAGGAGGGAACAGGGTGTGAAGGGAGAAAGAAAGGGCTTAAAGAAACGGATATTCTTTGTTTTATGCAAATTCTAATGATTATTCCCACAAATTGGGAGTGGCAGTTAATTTGGAGGATATCTGTTTTGATAATCCTGTTTCTGTTCCAAATATATTGGGGGAAAAGAGTGGGCGTGGCAAGTCCATCCTTTTGGCACATGTAAGACATTTCTGTTTGTGTTATTTGGCTTCCCACAGAGCTCATTTTGCAGTCAGTGGGAGGGCCAGGGGTTAAAAGGCAAAGGAAAAATCAGATTCAGAGAGCTAGACTGGTTAGAGCTGACGCAGTTACCCTACTCCACTGTGCTCTCCAGCATTAGAACGAGGACTAACGGGGAGAGGTAAAGCTTTATGAGACCTATTTAGGTGGGGTTTCTTTCATTTATTTGGAAGAGCATAACTAGCTTCATGGAGTGTGACCACGCTCAAAGCTCTGCTGTCGCTATCTTGGAATTCTAAGTAATTGTTGCACGACGCGCTCTGCATTACATTGTGCACTGGGCCCCACAAAGCGTGCAGCCGGGCCTGAGTAAGTCGTGTGGGTTCTTAGGGGCGGACTCTTCTCACCCGCTGCGGGTCAAACTCTTCCGCACCATCGCATGCACTGGGCTTCTGAGCCGGGCAAGCACGCCACTGGCTACTGCAACAGTCAGGCAGGCACCAGAGTCCAAGTTCCTCTGAATTCCATGCCCTTAAAAAGTATCTCAAGTTTTAACACATGGATGGCCTTCCACAGTTATTTCTCCCCGCTCCTCCCTCTCCCTTGCTCCCGTCCTCAGGTCTTGACAATTTCTATAGTGAAAGAGGTAATATTAAAACTGGGGAGGATGAAAATCACTGTCCTTCCCATAACAAAAAAAGAGCAAAATAAACCTCCATAGTAGTTGGTCCTTGGGAGAAACCGCTTCTTCGCTCTTCTCCTTGGAAGGTCACAGGGGCATTCTTCACCTGCCATCTCTTGGTTCTATCTGAATCCAGCAGCCTCCCCCTGCTAACAGCCTTAAATACGCAACATCTGTGGCACTGGACAATCCAGATGCGCAACACGAATAAGTTTTACATAATGGGATGAATTTTGGACTGAAGACAGAATTTCCTCTCAAGTGATAGAGAACATATTTCTAAAAGTAACAATACTAGTGAAGCTGTAGAAACCCAGGTACATTTTCTAGTGTATGGTTATTTTGGTCAATTTATCATAAGAATCAGCTTTAATTAATATTCATACACTATTACTGCAAGATCTCTCTGCCAAAATTATAGCTAATACATAATACAGCAGGCCAAAATTATAGCTAATACATAAAGATAAGCTCTATGAATTTAATACAGCAAAGTTTGAAGGGCCTCAAAAACCAAAGGACACACCAGTTTTAAAGGGTGGGTTTTCTAAAAATGAAAAATTCAAAGAATGCAAGGACAAACAACACCCATCGTGAGGTGGTCAAGCCTGTGTGAACAGCAAAACCTGCTCTGAGGACTGAATCAAGCTCCTGGGATGCTGAGCCCATGGTTAAGTAGCGGAGGGGAGAGCAAGACCTTGAGCACTTCAGCCTCTCTTGATGGTGTTTTAAAAGCCCACAGTTATATACAAAGTGCTTGGCAGTGGACTGTTAGAGGAGACCATTTCTGCACCATCAAATTACCTTTGGAAAAGCTGGGAAACTTTCTACAAAATCATTATTTTTATTAATAGTGAGGTTTACATTTAGTGGGGATATATACCAAAACTTGCAGAATTCTACAAATGTGGAGCGATCAAAGACTCATCATTGCCAGTTAACTGTCTCAAAGTACAAAATTTTATCCCAAAGTGTCCTTTCAATCAAACTCTGTAATTCATGATGGCTTCACCAACAAATACTCCTCCTGCACTGTCCAATGGACAACCAGTTAGCAAGAGCTGGAAATAATACTAAATATACTAGCTAAGGCATGTGGCAAGAAGGGTGACAGCCTTTAAAGCTATCCTGAAGCTCCAAAAAGTAATCCAGGTACTTAATAAGCTCTACAAGCCATGTGGAAGGTATCGACTGTTCTTGACTAGGAAGCCACATTTGTGATTATTTGTCATTGTTCCCTTAAGAAACGCTCCGATGATGCACATGCCAACAAAAATTGTCACTGTATTATGTCCCTGTTTAAAACACAATAGAAAAGGACAGGACTCATCAAAAACTGGTCAGGCATTGTGGGAAAAGAATGTTCTGGAAACACCTGCACCCTTAGGCAGACAACAACAGAAATCTGGCCTCCTCCAGCTCAGAGGATTATAAAGTAAATTAAAAATCAAAGAAGGGGGGAAGCATATCTATACAAAGAGTTAATATGGGAAAATTCTGAGGAACCAGTATGATTATGGTTGAATTATATTCATTTACTAAAGAATATTTACAAAGTTCCTAGAATATGTTAGAAGTTATATTTTCCTTATGATGACGTTGGTGATGGAATTTTCCTTTATTTCATAATCATTGGGTTCTGACCAAAAATGAAGCCCTGAACACTATATATGTATATTACGATTACCAAGTACCCTGAGTTTTTTTTAAAGAATGGTACCCAACAGAACAACTAGAAAATATCCATCATTTTTGATTACTGAAAATGTAATTTATTTTTGCAAATTAAACTCACTAAACTGTGTGTGTGTATTGACGGAAACCTTGGAAATTTCAACTCTTCCATGGTTTCAGAACATAAGCAGCACCCAGGGAAATACATTCCCGCAACATCAGAAAAGGTGTGTGGTTTCCTTTTCTTCTTTTAAAGACCTACTTGCTGAAAACATTCTACCCCCTGAACAATTTGGCAGTGCTGTAATTGGTCTACTTTCGTGATGTTTGCCAAATGGTTCTAAAAGTGAAAGAAAACTATGCATCCAGAATTAGGCAGAATAAGGAACGGCTTATTCCTACAGCCATTACCGCTTCAATGCCTGCACAAAGTGAAAATCTGTGGTGGCTGGAAAAATTAATTAAAGCTTTCAGACGCATTCCGTGTTTACCAGTTACTGGTAAAACAAAAGGCAAGACAAATACGAATAAAGCTTCTCCATCACAATTTTGTATTTCTAGTAAGACAGTTTTAGAGACCTTGCCTCAGAGCTAGGTTAGTTTACTGTTAAACGAGTATAGTCTTCAATCTAAAAAGGAAAAGGAAATAAGTGAGTTAAAACATGCAATTTTGCTGGAAATATAAAATGATTCACAATAGGCATTACCTAATCAAGATTACCTGAACAAAACTGGAAGGCAGAACAGGTTAGAAACCAAACCTTCAAAAGAAGCATAGAGTATTCATATACTGAAGAAGGCAAAGAAATGAAACACAATGGAATGATTTTAGGTTTTTCTATTACCTTCTCAAATTTAATTTCAAATATGGACAAAAAATATTCCTTGGCAAATCAATGCTATTTTCAAAATCCCTTCCTTCTGGACTTCTTACAGGGCAAATCAAAATAAAATTTTAGGAGGTCTACAGAAAACTCTGGCTCTAGAGCCAACCCAGGAATCCCACCACTCCTGAGGGCCCTTATAGTTTTTCATAATGAAACAGTGAGAAAAGCTAAAATCTGACAGATTTATTCTCATCTATGCACATGAAGATAGCAAATAAATTTGCTGCCCAGCATTTAGGATAAAGTGGTTCGAATAGAATGTCAGTATGTATCTTTAACATGGTATGTATTTTATAGCTGGAAATATAAGTATGTAATTGTATTTACAAGTCCAATTGTACTAAAGTTGTGTTTAAAATGCAAGAAAAACATGACAATGAAAAACAATTTTAACATACCAAGTCTTTTCAAAATACACCCCAAAATTCTTAAATAGATACACATCATCCCTTTCAGTTAGAGAAAAATTATCACAGGACAGAAGAGAACCATGATTTTATACAAAAAAAAAAAAAAAAGACGACGAAAATGGAATGTTAAAAGTAAAATTTATTTCTAGCTCTTGACTTACTCTTCCAACTGATCATTCTGGATCTGTAACAGTCCTAGTGGCTACCCTGGGAGAGGCACGAGGCTGGGCGTCCTGTATGCCTCGTCCTAGCTCAGCTTCTCAGATGAAGACATGTGAAATTTAGATAAATTTCCTTATCTGGAAAACTGGGGCAACAATTCCTACTCCAGAGGGTACCGGTGAGGTTTAATGAGATAATGGATGCTGTCATGATACCAGACACAATGAATGGAAGCTATTATTGCAAGTCATTATAGCAACACAGCAAGATGGGTATCATTATTCTCATTCTGGGGAAAAAGGAAAGTATGGGGACCTTAAATAATTTGCCAGTGGTTTTCAAATGCAGTCTCTCATTATTCTTTGTCTAAGAGAAAATTTGATTAAAAGGCCAGTTGAGTTTATGAAGTATTTGAAAAATAATTTATAAAAAAGGAAAAAATATAAACTGCTGCCCCTGAAACTCAATTGTTTTGGCTATTCATAGACACACACCGCATTGTAGAGACGAAGTTAACATACACTCCAAGGAGAACCGTGTGCACGAAGGACTCAGCAGAAGATCACCCATCTTTTTCATTAGGCTGTGGCCCAGCAAAACAGACAGACCGATGGATTCCCCCCAACACCAATTAACTTTTTCACGTGCTCTCTCCCTCTAACCACAACCACAGACATACACAAAAGACACACCAACAGCAATATCATCAACATAAAATAAGGCTTCACAATGTAGCCACCAAGACGAAAGCAAATTGCTATATTGAGTATTAAAGAAAAAATCAGAGACACAGAATTTTGTTTTAATTAAAGTTATGCAAAATTCTACCTCCTGGAGATGACCACATTTAACTTGTTATATAAGCATTTTAGCATGCGATATAGAACATGTTATGTAAGATTTTTTTCTAGGCATATACACGTATATAAAATACATATTTAAAAATAGAATGGCAGTGCGTTATGACATCATTTTCCATGGCTGAGGTGTAAGCAGTCCAATGTTGTTGTGTTTTGAGGTTCTTTCCAATTTTCTGTGGGAAAACACTGAACAAACAATTCTGTACATCCAATCTAGGATAAATTCCTAAAGTAGAATCACCATCAAAGAGTGCTCACCAATTTAAGAGAAAATGTACACACACACACACAATCAAAGATGCCCTGTGGAAAGACTCAACCAGTTTATAATCCACTAGCAGGGTCTGATCCATTGCCCTCTTCTTCAACAATAATATAGTATTATTGTTTTTTTATCATCACAAGTCTGAAGCATTAAAAAAAAAACTATTTTTGCTTTAACTTTCCATTCTTTGAATGCAGATATATTGGTTTCCATTTCTTTAATTACATGTGCATCACCCATATATATTGTTCTTTTGAATTATGTACTTTCGCCCTCATTTTGTTGGACGTTGGCAATGGTTAGAATACTAATTATAAATAATATTGCCCCTTAATTTGCAACCTGACTCTTGGTTTTATAGTACCTTTTCTGCACAAAACTTTTTATACAATCAAATCTATGGATTTTTTCCTTTACTGTTTTTGCCATTCTGTTCTTTTTTTACAGTTTTTAATTATATTTTTAAATTAATATACAGTAAAAGTAACATCTTTAACATGTACAGATCTGTACACATTTAACATGGACAGATTCGTGCTAACATGACATCAGGATACAGAACAGTTACATCACCTCAAAAATTTCCCTCATGCTAGCCCCTGCAGTTACACACTCCTCTACCCCTAATCTGGCAATCACTCGTTTCTTCTCCATCGCCATAGTTTTGCCTTTTTGAGAATCTCATATAAATAGAATGATACATTATGTCGCCTTTGTTGACTGGCTTCTTTCACTCAGCTTAATTCCTCTGAGAGTTATGTAAGTTGCTTTTTATTACTGAGTACTATTTCATTGTATGGATATACCATAGTTTGTTAATCATTCTGCCATTCAAATACATCCCTCTTATTTTCAGTTTCTGATGATTGCAAATAGAGTTGCTATAAACATTTTTACACATATGCTTATGTAAACCTAAGTTGGTTTTTTTTCCTTAGGGTAAATACTCAAAGTGAAAATGCTGGGTTAGACGGTAAGCACATGTTTAAAACTCTAAAAGTATTACACTTTATAAGAAGCTGCCATAATTACAGGAGTCTATTTATGGGAGTCGATTTCTACACTCTCTATTCTGTTACATTTATCTATACCTATCCCTCCACCAGTGTCACACTTCATTACTTACATTACAGCAAGTCTAAAATTGGTAGTGGGATTTCTTCAGTTTTATTCATTTCTTTTTCATACTTGTTTTGGTCAATCTAGTTCTTTTGACTTTCAATGCAAATTTTAGAATTTGTTTATATCTAAACAAAAATTCTGCTATGCTTTTAACTACATTAAATCTGTAGATCAATTTGAGAAGAACTGACATTTTCACTGTGTAGAATCATCCAGTACATGAACAAGGTATGTCTCTCCATTAACTTAGGTTTTCTTTTCTTTCTGTCATTAGCATTTTGTATTTTTCAGTCTCCTGTACCTGTTCGATTAAATTCGCAACTATAAATTTTATTTTTTGAGCCACTGTAAATGGTATTGCTTTTTAATTTTCGTTCCAAATAATTCAATTCTACAAAATAAAAATATAAAATGTGGTTAATTTTTTGTGTGTTGGCCTTGTATCCTGCAACCTTGCTACAACCACTTTTTAATTACGGAATTGGAGGTGGGGATTCCTTGGGGTTTTCTACATAGGCAAGCAGTTCATTGGCAAACACAGAGTTTTATTTCTTCCTTCTAATACGTATTCCTTTTTACTTTTCTTTTTTTTTTTCCCTTGCCTTTTGTGCTAGCTAGGAATTCCAGTGTGATGTTGAATAGGAGCATGACATTGGTCATTCTAGCTTGCTCCCAATTTTAGGGGAAAGTGTTTAGTCTTTCACCATTTATGTATGTTAACCATAGGGTGTTTTTTTGTTTTTTGTATGTGTGATTTTTTGTTTGTTTGGTTGGTTTTTTTGTTAGACGCTCTTTATCAGATTGAGGAAATTCCCTCTATTCCCAACATGCTGAGAGTTTATCATGAATGGATGTTGAATTCTGTCAAATGCTTTTTCTACATCAACTGATATCATCATATAGATTTTCTTCTTTTATTGCAACATCATAAGCTTATTATCCCAAGATTATCTCTGCATCTTGTCTTTTATGGACTCACCCTTAATGTTTAAATCTTTAACGCATTTACTTATTTTGTACAATTTTTCCAATGAACATGTACCAATTAGCTATCTTTCATCAGGTTTTTAAAATTTAAATCTGTGATTTTGTCATCTGTTCTGCATCTTGAGGGAAAACAGCTGTAGGAGAGATGATAAAGTACTTGAATAGCCAATCAAGTAAACAATACTTATTAATGTTTTTTTTAAAGTAAATTTAACTGATTAATCTTTTTTAAAAAGTTAATGTAAATAATTTTCCAAGCAGCTATGCAAAATCTAAACCCACACAAGTGATAATAAATCAACCAAAGCTACTTAGGGTACAATATTAATAAATATTTGTACCTAAAGTTCAGCACACAAAATAACTCATTTCTCTGAATTTAAAGGCATGCTTTGGAACCAGCCCACAATTGCTCAATCATTTCAAGTTATTTTCAAGCATTAACATAAATTAGTTCTTTGCACTTTTTCAAATATAGAATTAAACATGGCAAAATGAACAATAAATCAAAAAAGCAAACTCATCTCCTGATTAGTTGTGTATGCATGCATGCAATTAACCATTTGTTTTCATTTTGATTCAGCTCTTAGTTTTCACCTTTCTTAGATCCAGTATGTAAAACACAAAGATGTATAAACCCTTATTCTCGTTACAAAGCAGCCCCAAAACATTTTTATGGCTTGAAATGTGAGCTCAATAACATCTGTGCAATTACAAAGTATCTCTGGTAGGAATAACAGAGCTATGTATCATAAATATATACCAGTAGCACAATGTTAAAATCATTACGTCTTATTTCATTACAATCCACTCTCTGAAATGCATATGGTCCAGGTTACAATTTATCACAGTTCTTCAACCCCACAGTATCAAGAGGATTACTAAATGTGTGGCCTTTGTATTCTTTCTGTGCAGTATAAAAACAGAAAAAAAATTCAGACAATATGGCACCACAGGAAAAAAGCAAACTCATTTCCTGTAGAATAAAAAAAAAAAGGCTATAAAATAGTTTTCTGTTCAATATTCTCTAGAGATCAGCTTCCAACTTTTGAAGTTTATGGAGGAAACCATTTAAGGTCAATGTGCTAAAATCATGTTGTATCTTTTACTAAAATGTTTGTTAAATTTTAAATTTGCTTTTTAAAATTACATTGCATCCTTCGGTGTAGATTTATAATGCCAAACTTTACTGGTTAGCAGATCTTTTTTATAAACCAAATGATTCAAGTCCCTAAAACTGTAACATTCAGTAAGAGAATACTGCTAGGCCATCTTACAGGAAGTCTGTAAACTTAGAAATGTATGAACATGTGTACTCACACACACACAACACCTGTGTATGTGTATACACTAATAACACGGGCTTTAAAAGGCAAATAGCTAAGTTTAGCAAGGAAAACAAATGTTTGTCCTACTTCAAAAAAATTGTTCCAGGAAGCAGATTTGGCCCAACGGATAGGGTGTCTGCCTACCACGTTGGAGGTCCAAGGTTCAAACCCAGGGCCTCCTGACCCGTGTGGAGCTAGCCCATGCACAGTGCTGATATGCGCAGGGAGTGCCATGCCCCGCAGGGGTGTCCCCCATGTAGGGAAGCCCCACGCGCAAGGAGTGCGCCCCGTAAGGAGAGCCGCCCAGCATGAAATAAAAGTGCAGCCTGCCCAGGAATGGCACCACACACAAGGAGAGCTGACGCAGCAAGATGACGCAACAAAAAGAGACACAGATTCCTGGTGCTGCTGACAAGAACAGAAGTGGACACAGAAGAACACACAGCGAATGGGCACAGAGAGCAGACAACTGGGGGGGGGGAGGGGTGTCAGGGAAGGGGAGAGAAATAAATTAAAAAAGTAATCTCTAAAAAAAAATTGTTCCTTCTTTGAAATAATGATCATGATATTTTAAAGTCAAGCAATGTGAAGAATTCATTTGCGTCCCTGACCTCGCTCTCCTTTTGCCCCCTTTCATGGGACTAACAAACTAATTCTTGGAAGGAATGAACAGGAACCTCCGGGAAATTATTTCAGAGATGGTTGTGAAGAAGAGCTAATAGGAGCTGAGACTCCAGAGATTGTAAATTGGTAAATACCATGAAGTCCTCCGACAACAAGCACTCAGAGAACAGAAAAAAATAAAAACTAAGCTTAAGAGAAAATCAGGGTGAAAAAAAGTATCCTGTTCAAGGGTAACAAAAATATATTAAGAAATGATAAACAGAGATTGGCAAGTTATCTAGTTGGACCTGGATCATTTTTTCTAACATATTTTGCTTAACTCTCTAAAAAAGTATATGTTCAACTTGTCTATAAAGAGCCTAGTAATTTGACCCACAAGACTAATGAACTAATTGTTTCTCAAACTGAAAGAAAAGCATACAGGCAGGGGTAAAAAAGCAGCTTTCACAGGACTGGTTTAGTCCATTAAAACTCACAAAGGAGGCAGCTACCCTCAAAGAATAAAGGACTACACTACAGGGAAACAGCGAGTCTGTGAAGACAGATTATATTTCTAATTTTGTTTTGTTTTGTTTTTAACCATTTTAACCTCTTAGTTTAGATAAAACTTGTGAGATAAAATTTAATAGAAATGCACTGTGCTTTGAAATTTTAAAAAGAAAACCTTTTAAACAATTATTGCTTCTCTATAAATGCTGGTAAACTTATATTTAAATATAAATATATTTATGTTTTCTGATGCTGTAATTATATTAAACGAAGGTATCACAAACCTATGGACTTTCTAAGCATATTCACCATGACCCCAGAGCTGGGGAGGGGAAAAAGAGAGATAAATAGCACAAACTCCTATGTCATCTACTCTAAAATTCAGACTTCCTAATCTTTCTTATAATTTTTTTAAAAACTTAAAACATATGATTGCATTTGTTTATTCAATGTTCAGTGATGTGAAGAATGAGAATAAAGTCAACCCAAGAGCCTTTTAACCTAAGATCTCCAAACACTGAAAAATGCAGAAGTGTGCGGGCTCTTTAGAAACTCTTACTCTTGCTTGAAAACTCAGCAACTCCTTTAAAAACGGAAATACACTCCTTTCCACCCCACTGAAAATAGCTTTTCTCAACTCTTGGTGATACTAAGTGATATCTTGCACCAGTGAAGTCAGATGTGAGAACACTTTGATAATAGCAACAAAGTCAGTCAAAATTAATGTAGAATTGAGACAGTGACATCTCAGAAAAGAACAGCACTCTGTTAAAAGCCTATGAATCCATTTTGAAAGAAAATGGGCCCCAAAAAGGATAGACACAAAATGAAATAAATATATATATATATATATATATATATATATATATATATATATATATATGTATTGTGTGTATATAGAGATAGGTTTAAAGGAACAAATAGATGAACCACTCCCAAAAGTCAAATGTCATTCTATGACAGCCTCGCTGATTGACTATGCACTTTCAATGTAGAGGAAAATATTAAGCTCTATATGTCTAAAATTAAATCCATTTTGCCTCTGTCAGCATCTACTCCACATTTCTGTCTGGCAGAGGTGCTTACCTCTCTAACCCCCTGAGCCACAGGCACATCTCACTTGTGCCTCCCTCTCCATACTTAGTCACAAGATTCACACCACAGTGCTAAACGAACACTTAAGGTCAACCACAGTCTTGTCCCAATTTCCTTTCTGACTGTACCTGCTACCACTTCACTAGGGTTTCCTTATTGTCCACTGGGCACACCTCATCATCCTTACATTTCACACCCCCTGCATCTCCTCACCGACTGCTCTAATCTGCCAATACATCCTACAAATTCTTCATGTCTAGATCAAACTCAATCCCTTCCTAAAAGATTCTGCTGTTCTCTCCAGCCACAAGGAAGACTCTGGCACTTAAAATATTTATGGGCACTCAAAAGTTTATTGAATTAATGAATGGTTTAAGTATCCTGAAGTTTATGGCATGTATTTATCATTTGTGTTTGTTTGTTTGTTTGAATTTTTCTCACCACCACAATGAGATAGGAAATACCAAAGTATGTGTGGGTATCATGCGTCATACATTGCTTTATCTTTCCATGGTTACTCACATGATTATGGAAGCAGGAGATGCTCAAATATTTAATCAAGTCTCAGAGTATAAAGAGCATTTTAGAATCATCTGGTTTAACTACCCATTACAAATCTTTGCATGTCCTCTACAACAGTCCTACCACTCGCACTCTGCTTGAGATCATTCCCTCCCCAGGCAGCCCATGGCAATCTTTGAGAGCTGTGACTTCTAGAAGCTCTTCATTAAGTGGCTTCTCAATGGAATGGTACAGAACAAGTCTATCTCTGTTTCAACATAATAATAGGAAATGAACTTCTAGATTCATTCCTTCACTTATCATCCAACTAATACTTACTGAACACCCATATGAGCTACCACTCCTACATCAGGTACCATGCAGACACACGCCGCTGCCAACATGATGTCTGCCCTAATAGGATTCAAGGAAAGCAGAAAACACAGGCATTGGGAAACGGACTTTGGCCCAGTGGTTAGGGCGTCCGTCTACCACATGGGAGGCCCGCGGTTCAAGCCCTGGGCCTCCTTGACCCGTGTGGAGCTGGCCCATGCGCAGTGCTGATGTGCCCAAGGAGTGCCCTGCCACACAGGGGTGTCCCCCGCGTAGGGGAGGCCCACGCACAAGGAGTGCACCCATAAGGAGAGCCGCCCAGCGCAAAGGAGGGAGCAGCCTGCCGAGGAATGGCGCCGCCCACACTTCCCGTGCCGCTGACTACAACAGAAGCGGACAAAGAAACAAGACGCAGCAAAAAGACACAGAAAACAGACAACCGGGGGAGGGGAGGGGAGGGGAATTAAATAAATAAAAATAACTCTTTAAAAAAAAAAAAAAAAAAAAGAAAACACAGGCATTGGCTGGATAACAACCAGTCTGTACATCTCCAGGTGCATCAACCATCTAGACAAAATCATCTTGGCTCCTCATCTCCAAATGCCACCAATTTCTACACATATCCAAGAAAACATCACCTACATCCCTAAACACCAAGATTCAACTCTCTTACTCTCTCAATAGCGCATTGCCACTGAGCTCGTGCTTCTTTTCCATAAAGTCCACACTGGAAAGGGAAAGATTTTGGTGATGCAGAAATTCTCTCTCTCTTCCTCTATTTCCTATCTCAGCCAGGAGCAGAACCCATTTTGAAAACAAAACCTTAGATAAAACTCTAGTATATAATAGAGCTAAAATCAATATTAGCATAAATGTATCACTTAATTTGAAATGTATATAACTCCTTGTTAAAAATGACAGAGGATGAGGCTCTTTGATGCATAAAATAGTAACTTGAAATTGGTATTTAGCATTACATCAACCTCAGAATCCAATTTGTTTCTGCATTTCTGTTCTGCTTACACATTATTAGCACAAAACTCTAACAGATAAGCAGATAATAGCTCACCTTGCAATTTCAGGATTCTCTTTAATTAAACTGATTCAGAACCCTGAAAATGGGAAATTTGTTTCAAAGTTGAATCACTAACAATGAACCAGCACTCAATCTTCATGAAAAATACACAAGACAGAAGAACCCAAACCTTAAATTGGGTACAAAAACTATTTGAATCACTACATTATCTCATGCATTCCTTTGTTATCATATTATTGAAGCACACAAAACTTTCCTGGCATTTGAGCCAGCAAGACATATAGGTGCGATTACAGTATACAGGATGGTACACAGCCTTCCTAAGGTCAGATCTTTGAACGCAGATGGTGGGCGAAGCCAGTTCTATTCTAAGGTTTACATGGAAAAAGGATTTAATCTGCAGGACATAGTACAGAATTAGTAGTTGCCAACATTTAACATTGAAACAAGATATATACGTACATTCCTAGCACTAAGAACACTCTTGATCTATCATCCAATGAATGGATAAACAAAATGTGGTATATACCTTCGGAAGAACGTTATTTAGCAGTAAAAAGGAAAGAGGTTCTGTTACATAGTACACTGTGGATGAACCTTGAAGACATCATGTTGAGTGAAATAAGCCAGACACAAAGGATAAATATTGTATGATCTCACTGATATGAAATCATTAGAATAAGCAAATTCATAGAGTCAGAAAATAGAATACAGGTTACCAGGCGCTGCAGTGGAGGTAGGGAATGGGGGTTAGTGCTTAACTGGTACTGAGCTTCTCTTTGGGATAATGGGAAAACTCTGGTAATGGATGGTGGTGATGGTAACACGACATTATGAATGTGATCAAGACTGTATATATGTTACTGGATTTAAAAATGTTTTTAACCTCATAGAACTGTACACCAACAGTGAGCCCTAATGTAAACTATGGACTCGAGTCTTTGTTCCATTAATGTAACAAAGGTACCACACTAATGCAATGTGTTACTTATAAGAGAAACTACTTGTATAAGGGGCATATATGGGAACTCTGTACCTTCTGCATGGCTTTTTGTGTAAACCTAAACTTCTCTAATAAATGAAAGAGAAAGAAAAAAATAAGAACACTACTGTAAGCTCCTCAGACAAGACAACCCAAACCACCTCAATTCACACACCTCAACCTTGACAATTTACAAAAATCATTATATCAATTATTTATTTAAATACTATACTTTCTAAGGGAGCATGCATAACTATGCTATTCTAAAGCCTATTCCAGAAGGCATAAATAACAATCATTTTACACGTAGATTTCACAATCTTTTTAAATGTCAGATTTTTCTATTGTGGTACCTACCTCACAGTACCACTGACAAAAGGTTTTGTGCCCAAACATACTTTCATTTGAAATGCCTGTTGATGGAACAAGAATCCAAACTACTGTGTTTGGGTTTATATAGCACTGAAGAAAAAGAGTCTCAATACTTGAATGTCAATCATATGTTTTAATTTTCACACATTTCTTAAAATTCAAGAGAAGAACCAGATACTCCTAAAGGTGGACATTTCTATACTTGTTTTCAGTTAACCCACGTTCATTCTACATCTGATGACATTCTTAGCTAAATCAAATAGCACACTTTAATAACAAGATTACCCACTTTTAGAAACATACAGAAAGATACATTTACAGAACTAAATTTGGAAAATCCTCCATGAACAGAACTCCAAGATCATTTATTCTAAAGAAATTAATTTCTTCTGATTTATCCAACTTACATAAATTTTATATAAATAAGAATGTTGGATTTGCAGCCAATACTGTTTTAAATTAAAACCAAAAGTCTCAAGGTATCAAGAGTTAACATATCAAGGGGTATCAAGTAGGATTTTAAAGGAAATTATGTTTCCTTCTTTGAAATCTCTGGAAAGGATTCTGCAATAGAACATTCACCTAAAAAGCTAGCCATTTCATTGTCACAAAAGGGTGGATTAGAGAATATTTGTTACAAGAGACTTTCCCCCCTTCTAGAGCATAAAATATCTAAGAAAAAAAAATGTCTATCTTCGAGTCATTTCAGAGACAAAAATGAGTTTGTCTCTGTAAGCAAGATATCAATTACAGCTAGACCAGTCAGGCTATGCAAAAAATACTGAAATTATGGTTGAATGAATTTATTGGACAAACTTCAGTCAGTTGTTTTCAGCTTCTTTTGCAAAAACACAAGAACCTTTTGAGAAAACATGACGATTTTCTAGGATAAAATGTATTACAGGACGAAAATCAAGGTTTTGAAGCAACCAAATTGTTTACTGACTCCTTTTGTCTGGGTTGCTTTTAGTGCATGGGGAAGATATTTGCTAATGTCATTTTCCTACAGTCCTCCTGAAATGTAAAGAGTGTGGACTGAGATTTTTCAGAAGATTTTCATGCATTCCTGCTTTCTGACACATGGACTGTGGTACTTTCCCTTCTTCTGCCCCTTCGGCTAACTGTGAGAAATTTAAGAGTTTGCAGGTCACATGTTAAACTTCAGTATTTTTGGCCCCTGAAGATAGAGAAAGAAAAGTGATGAAATAGCAAAAACGTTCCCTGAGAGAGTTCACCAACGACACACAAAAGCATGTGGGAATATAAATTGGGCTTCAGCAGCCTGAAAGTGAAAATTGATACTTTCGCACAGCTTTGTCATTAACACATCCAGTAGAAGCACACAGAACACAACCTGAAGGCTGTTCCCACAAGTGAAGGAACTGCATTTCACCACTGTCTGACAACGTCTTATTTATAGCAGACCTGGTTTCTCTAGACACGTGATTATTTATGCACATTAGACATGCATTATTTAATCAACTCCTAAACTAAAATGGGAATTTTCTACACACCTTCTTATAGACTAGCATATTCTTTTGCCCCTAAGTAATCATGTTCAGTTTTAAATAACCTAGATCTTCAATTTTAATTGAAGACAGGGCATTTCAATTGAAAACCTCAGAGACCAGAGTATTTTACCGTCTTACCAAACCCAGCAGTTAAAAGGAAAACTAAGAGACGAGGTTTCTCAGTTACCCAAAAGGAGTCTGAAAAAAAGTTCAGCTGAGCATACTTTACCAAAACATAAAAATTAATCCATTCTTCAATGCCCAAAATTCATGTTCCACCTCCTCCAGACAGGCTTGCTCAACCCCCATGGCCCAGTCTCACCAGTCCCTCTTCCCCTGGCCCCGAACGCTACCATCTGGTCAACAGAACTTCAGGCTTGATCACACGCCTGTGGCTATTATTTGCACATCATTCCACGTCTGTGTTTTAGGTCAGTTCCCAAGGAGAAAGCAAGGTACTTAAGTGAAAAATCGTGTTTCCTGATTCTATCTCCCACATCATGTTTGTGCCCCTCTTGGATTAGGCAGGGAGATATGTGTAAAAATTAACCAGTCCTTTCTTTCGGGAAAGCAGCAGTTGGAACAGAAGCTACAGCTTTTAAAATTAAGCACAATACTGTGACTTTGGTTCCACAGCTGTGAGGAAAGAGAAATTTTTTGGAAGAGAAATGGGTAGAAGCCCCAAAGAAAAGAATCTGTTGCACCTGCAGGAAGAGGCTTCCCAGACAGGTTTATTTCTGCTCAAAGCCACAAATCGGAAAAAATAGCCAGTTCAGGGGCAAAACGCAGAACCAAGATTGAGCCGTGAGGCTGGATGGGCAGGTGAGGCCTGAGACGCCACTGCCCAGGCATGCCCAGGCAAGCCTACGTGTGACAGGTGCAGGCGCTGGGCCCAGAGGGACCCCACCGGGCAGCAGGTGTGAATAAAATGTCTGCAGTTACTGCCCGAGAGGCCCAGCGAGGCCTGGAGGACGACAGACCTCCATTTCACCCACTCCTCCACACCTCTCACAGACAGAGGGTGGCCAAGCTGAGCCCCGCACGGGCCCCAGTAGTCGAGACCACCCCGCTACACATACACACACACACACACACACACACACACACACAGTGACTGTTCAAGCCCTTCGGATGCAGATGCGGCCCCAGGAGAGGGCCGCCCCGGGCGCCGAGTCCTCCAGGGACTGCGTCCCACTGGGCCTGGCCTCGGCAAGGCTCCGGGGAAGCCCCCTCGGTGGCATCTACAACGAAGGTAACGGAGGCAGAGGCACAGGGCACCCTCAGTGGGAGGCCAGCTTCTCAGGGCTCGGGTCGGGACGTGGGTCACCATCCTCCAACAGGCAAGTATCAATAGCTCTAAGCTCAGGAAGCGGATTTGGCCCAGTAGATAGAACATCCGCCTATCACATGGGAGGTCCAGGGCTCACACCCCGGGCCTCCTTGACCCACGTGGAACTGGCCCACACACAGCGCTGATGTGTGCAAGGAGTGCCCTGCCACGCAGGGGTGTCCCCCGCATAGGGGAGCCCCACACGCAAGGAGTGCGCCCCGTAAGGGGAGCCGCCCAGTGCAAAAGTAAAAGCACAGCCCGCCCAGGAGTGGCGCCGCACACGGAGGGCTGATGCGGCAAGATGACGCAACAAAAAGAGACACAGATTCTGGGTGCCGCTGACAAGAATACAAGCGGACACAGAAGAGCACACGGCGAATGGACACAGAGAGCAGACAAGGGGGCGGGGGAAGGGGAGAGAAAAAAAATAGCTCTAAGCTCTCAGAGCAGAAGACATGAGTGTTGCAGGCACACTTCCCCAAGCCTGTCCTTCAGCCACTCTGATTCACACGGCCTTGCTGAGGATTACTGAGCTTGAGGGTTAACGGCAGCCCCTGACATTGTCAAGAATCTTCTGTCTCTGTGTTTTGAGAATATAGAAGAGAAAACAAAAAACTTTTGAGTGCGCGTTGTGGGCTCTGAGACCACAGCCCCTTATAAATTCAGGCTCCGACTACAGAAGGAAACCGTTGAGAGCGCTTCCCAGGTGTGTGACACTTTACAGTTCTTACGGAAGCTTCTAGTGAGCATATAAGCAGGGCAGGCAGCAATTACTTTTTTCACATAACAAGATTAGGCAACTGAGGAATCAGCATATATAACCACGGCCTGGCCGCCAGCCGTGAAATAAGGGAGTCCTTAGCTCCTGGTGCCCTTCTAGTGCCACCCTGGATTACGGCGGCACCCAACTCAGGGAAAGCCCCTTTCAGGCGCAGACCCGTAAAAGGCATCGTGTTCCTAGCAGCAATGGTAGCTCTGTCCACGCACCCAAGTGACACTACACAGCTGGGCCAACCCAAGCTCAGATGCTTCCCTTTATTGAGATAGGAGGGGGGGCTTTAATTTGGTATTCTGAAAACAATGGAATTAACCGAGTAGATTCGAAATAAGATTGAAACTTCCCCACAGTCCTGGCTTAATTTGAGGCCCAGTTCTTAAGTCTGCACCAGCACAGATGGCTGAGACCATGTTGATTCAAAGTTATCTTTTAAAATCCCTTAAAATCGCCTAGCACTGGAGCAGTTTGCTTCTTCTGGTTGCCCGTGACGTGACGTAACTGGCCTGTGTTTAGGGACCCTAATGCACCTCACACTCCTCCCCAAAGAAGGAGCACCCTTGAAGAGTGGGGTTGCGGTCAGTGCAGCCAGATGCTCGTCCTCGAGGCCAGAGGAGACCGGGGCACAGACGCTTGCACTCCCGTTTAAAGTTCATTCTGAGACTGGATCACCAGTGGAACAGCAGGCGAACCGGCCCAACTTTTGAAATTGTTCTCTGGGTCTCTGTGGATTTCCTTTCTGAATGCCTCTCTCTCCTCCATATGGGGAAAGTGCCCTCTCTCTGTGTCCCTGTCTGTGTCTCTGTGAGAATAACTTTTGTCCTTTTTAATCAGGGGAAGGGAACAGATATGTAACTGAACATTATTATCTGAGTAACTCGTAATGCTGTATTTTGGCAGCATATCGTCCTTGAAACCACTCACAGAATATGTAGTTTACCTGTTGTGGCCAAAATGTAAAATCAAGAAGAACGTTCTGACTCATCTGAGGGTCCTAAGTCACATTTGGATACAAACCTCTGAAAACTAGCCAAGGAAATGACAAAACACGAGAAGAACATGGTCATGCTTCTCAAGTCTGACACGTTTGTATGAAACTTTGAAAAGAAACAGTACCATCTTTCTAAATGATACCGCAAAACTGGGAAAGACTGGATGTGCATATCCACAAAGTGATGTCACAACCAAGGCGATCGATACTGGGCCCACCAATGAAGCCCAAGCAATCGTGTTCCAAGTTTTCCAGG
The DNA here is from genome assembly GCF_030445035.2 of Dasypus novemcinctus. NCBI lineage: Eukaryota > Metazoa > Chordata > Mammalia > Cingulata > Dasypodidae > Dasypus > Dasypus novemcinctus. The sequence continues at coordinate 151,234,130 of NC_080677.1, read as the reverse complement.
CCCCAACGACATGGTGTGTTCCCTTGGCCATATACAAATGGGTGCGGCAGTGCAGCAGTTGGCCAACTCCTGATTTAGATGAGAGGGACACAAGGAGCCCTGCCCTCAAGGAGCTCAGTCCAGCCTGAGACCCAAGGACCAATCACAAAGGGCCCTGAAATCCCTGCTAAGCAGCAGTGACTAGCCTGGGTCCCAGAAAAACATAATTTTGCCAAGGCAGAAGATGAAAAATTGAGGACCAACAAAGGAAAAAACAGAAGGGGGAGGCGGGGAATGAAGAACAAGGAAGAGAAAATGCATCACAGATGGGAGCAGTTCAGATGACACCATCCATTACCAATGTCACTGGTAATAGTAATACTCCTTGCCTCCGTGCCTCAAATGCAGAAAGGAGAAGGGCCAAATGATCGACAAATGGGTAAAAGAATAGGTCCTTAACCCACACCCCAAAAGGGGAAAGAGGGGCATTAAAGTCTTCCTTCACCAGGATCCATGCCAGCCATCCAATACTGCAGTTACGAGGTGAGGGTAACGGGCCTGACGGGCGCAGTAACGAGAGGTCCCCGGGCAGACGCGCGCCCCACCCACCATACACCACGGACAGCCACCTAACAAGCCTGTCAGTGATTTAAGGCCCCTGCCGCTCGTATGAAACATTCTCAGTATCTTTTAGCAATTTGATAAAACCTGTTAAAATTAAATTCCAACCACAACTCACTCATCCACACCTTGGAAGACAAAGGGTACGCTAATGTTATCTCTCTTCACAGCCCTTGCCAAGAGACAGCCAGCAAGTCCTTCGGCCTGTATGTACAACAGCAGGAATCCAAAAGCTCAGAGGGGGATTTCCCCCTTATTCAGAGAGAGAGACAGAGACAGAGAGACAGACAGACTAAGGTCAATGAATGCGTCTTTGGAACACAGTTCTGCTACTCAGAGTATCTACTTACTGCAACCCCAGAAAGAAGAATCACTACCAACTTGCTAGAGTAAAATAAAACCTCAGAGAGAGGGCCTTTGCTGCACCCATTCCATGCATGTGCAAGCAGATTGATCAAAATTACTATTGTACTGCCAAACATCAGACCACTTTAAAAAAGAGACCACCCAGCAGCTCAGATGTTTGAGATAAAACACCTCATCTGTTTGTCATAACCCCGTTCAGTGACATAATGGCTTGTTTAAAACAACAAGCACCAAAATATTTCAGACCCCTAGCTCTCCCTAGGAGATTTCAAGACGTTGTGGGTTTTTCGGATGAGTTGTCGTGTTCTTGAGGTCACGGCCCACCGTGCTTCTGGAGTCTATTTAGATAGGGAGAAGATTTGGTTATATGGAGATGTTTCAAGAGAGCTAGACGTGAGAGCGCATGCTGCTGTGCAGCCACTGCAGCGAGCCGTATTCGACCTGTACCCCCACATAAATGAGCAGCTCCTACAGGAGTTACCTAAACCCATGGTCCCTCTGGTTAGAAGAGCGTGGGAAGGGAGGAGTGGATGGCACAGGAGACCTGACATTATGGGCTCGGCAATGATACTATGGGGTTTTAGAAATTAAAACCATTCCCACTCTGTAGCCCTGGGTTGAGTCAGCGCGTCAGCTCTCCTGGTCACAACTGGAAAAACAGATTCCCTTCCACGTACATCACCAGGCTTTGTCTGATTTCATGGAGGTTGAAACCACAGTCAAAACTACACTGCCCCAACTTGGCGGGCAGCCCAGGCCTCGTAGGAAGGCTCCTCTCTGTGGGCTCCCAGCAATGAAGCGTCCACATCCCACCGTCACCACGTGACCCGGCCTGGGCATTCCCACCGCACACACCCCCTCTTTCTCCAAGGAGCAAACAACCAGCCATTTCTGTGAATGAAGACCTTCATTTCCAACATCCCAAATCCACAAGCCATCGCAACTGGCTGGAGTGATCACTGACACGAAAGCTGGCATGAGCAAGTATCCCTACCCAGCCCCTTCCCTGGCGCCCTGTTTGATTCAGCATGTTTTTCTCTAAATTTGGTCCCAAAACACAGCCATATGGAGCCCGAAAGGGTAAACGACATCAAAATGAGCGCATTGGCTGGGGTAGGGTAAGAGGGATAGGAGAAGGCCCAACGTGGAGGGACAATGAATCAGCCCTCCCCTTAGGAGGGAAGGCTGGGTTCAGAGGTTGCACTAGAGCCTTGTTTTCAATTTCCATCGTGCTGGTTAGGGACCTGACCCCACTTTCTCAGCACTGCCTGCCCAGGTGACTGATAACTACACCATCCAAAAGATGCCAGAAGGCAGAGAATCAATCCTATTTATTGCCCTGATTTCACATAACACAGGGGTAGTATGTGGTTTGGAATAAATACTGGCTACTTGGATTTAAATGTCAATATGAGAGACCTGAAAGTTCGCCAAGCTCTCTATTAAACAAACAAGCAAAAAAGGCTCCTCTATTAAGGTCTCAGCACCCTGGACCTCCATTCCCTGGGTCTCATCCTACCCCCACCTGCCCACACCCCTAAGACAACCCCCAGAATCCATGCTCCACTCCACCCTCAGGGAGCTACCACGACCTTCACGGGAACACCAGGCAGTGGGCAGGGCAGCTGCCTTCCGCAGGGGCTCTAGGCGCCCAAGGAGTGGAGAAATTGCCTTTGGTGGTAAGGAACAGATCACAAGACGCACCAGATAAGAAGAGCAGGCAGGGAGGGAAGGGAGCCCAGGCACAGGAGCAGCAAAGAGCTCTGCCCACACTGACTTCCGTGGCATGTATACTGAGCGAGTAAAACTCAGAAAAGCTGGCTGTGGGGAGAAAACAGAAACAGGTGAGCTAAAAATGCATGTTGTAAAAATGAGAAACATATGCAGTCAAAAACAAAGTACACTGATGATACATAAATACAAATCATGGGTAACATACACCTCTAGAAAATAGACCTGGCAAGCTATGTCTGTACAGGAGCATTTGCAATATTCACATTGGTTCAAAATAAGGAGTCAATTATCCTTTTGCTCGTGATTCTTCTAATGCATTGTCTTTTTGCTTCCTTATAAATCAAAACGGTGAACTGAGTTCCCAGGGACCACACAAGGCTCAGGGAAGAACAGAGCAGGTAGAAGGGAAGTACGAGAGAGGAGGCCAGGATGTTGGCTAAATATCTAGCAGGACTTTCATCCTCGGGTACTTCTCCTGACTTTGAGGCTCTGAGGTTTAGAACACAGGGTTGCTACTGTATGTCTTGACCCCCAATTTCATATTCAGCTGCATTTGCTTCCCTAGCTCCCACTCAGGTCTGAGACCTGGCCCTTTCTAATTTAAAAGGCAATCGGGAACGCACTCAGGCCCTGAGAAGCAGGAAAGCACCAAGAGTTGAAGACATCAGCAGATGAAGCTATTTCCCTAAAGAAAGCAGAATTAGAAGGGCCCTGAAAAGTAGGAAGCAATATGGGGGAGAGCTGTGGGAAAATGTCCAAAGTATCTTGTTTTGTAACAAAAAAAATAAGGGAGTTGTGAGAAATTATCCTCTAATTATTAAGGAGCTGTTAACAGATGAAGTCAATCCATATTTGCTGATGCAGAAACATATCCAAGATACATTGGCAGAACAGTATGTATAGCAGGAAACGATTTGTGTGTGGGGGGGTGTGTTTAAAATGCTCATATATGTGCAGAAAATTTCTGGAGTGATGTAGCCAAAAAAACGATAATTGCAGTTCCCCTCCAGAAAAGGGGAATGTACCAGGGCATTTTTACTTATTTTCCACTTCACACACATCTCTCCATTTTTTTTCCATGAGCTTTTACATTTTAAACTTTGACAACTCCAAAAGAAAAACTTAGACTTTAAAGGAACCAAAAGAGAATGGGACTGAGACAGAAGCAAGTCACCAGGGTTTTTAAGAGTTGCTCTTCTTAATAAAATGTAAAGAAGCAAAGACACGGCAAAAATCCCCTCATAAGCACAATTAACAACTGAAACAAAAGCACCTCCAAACTAAATGTGGGGGCACCTTAGCTTCTGGCAGAGACCCTAAAGTTGGTGCTTTCAAACAGAGTGCTCTTGAATGAAAGCCTCAAAATACCATTTACAGAATCGGGAGCCATTTCAATTTGCTTGGTGATTTCTAGTTAAAATTAAGGCTACAGTACTGGGAACAAAGGCATTGAAAAGCAAAGAGGAGGTGAGGGCAAAGCTAAGATGGCAACCACAAAGGTGTTTTAAAGGGTAACTACTCGCAGCTTGAAGAACTGAGTTCTACATCCATTCCCCAAACTGTACGCGCAATGGCAATTCCAGAGCGCGCGCAGAAACTTTGAGAATGTCCCGATTTAAAATACTCTTCCTGATAAAGAATTCAGAAATGTATTAGATATGATTCCTATTGAAGTCATAGAAGAGGAGGGATGTGTAGGACTTAAAAATTGCCTTTTTTAAGAGGAGAAATGACACCCAAAGAAGTGATTTGTTCAAGGGTTGGCAGCATGACCTAATGAAGATTTCTCCCCCTGACTCCTGAGGGTGTGTTTACTCAGTCACATTGGCAATAAAGAATACTAAGGAATAGTATTCCAAATCGTAGTAGCCAGAAAATACTAGTAAGTTTACTTTTGCTGCAGTTACCTCTCGCTGTCGTTCTGAGCAAGAGGCCCTGAACATGACAGTTGAAGGACAGACCAGACTATGTGTGTCCTCCCACTTCTCCCAACTTAGCCAAGTTTCTTTAGCTCTCGAGCTGCCCCTCCGTGACCACTGCGGTCTAACCAGGATGACAGTGGCAAGGAGCACCAACATGATAGGGTCATTCAAAAGACTAAACGAGAGAACACATATAAGAACACTTAGGGGAGTGGATGTGGCTCGAGCGGTTGGGCCCCCACCTCCCACATGGGAGGTCCTGGGTTCAGTTCCTGGTGTCTCTTAAAGAAGATGAGCACAGATGAGTGCAGAAGACAAGCAAACAGATGAGGGAGCCACAGGGGATGTGGGGCAGGGGGGAGTGGGAACACTTTAAAAAAAATAATAAGCACTTAGAACAGGGCCTCACCCATGTAAGATGCAAAGTTATACTCTCTATTATTCAGAACATGGCAATCCAATCTGCTCAACTGTTAATTCCTTGAGGTCAGTCAACTGCATTTGGAAAATACTCATGTATGTGTGTTTTAACTTTTATTCTTCCCTAGTAATTTAATCCTAAAGGATGCTATGGAGAGGCAAATTGGCGTTTGCGTGCCGGCTGGCATGTAAGAGGCACTGCGCGGTCTTCTATAAACACAGTGTAGGGATCTCCACATCCGCCATGTGAGTGGAGCAGGGCATGACAGCAGGAACCCACCCCAGGTCACGGAGCGTGGGTGTGCAGCGGACTTGACCTTCCAGGACAGGTCTGCTCAGCCACACGCTTGTACCTGCTTCATGACGCCGTGTCTGGTCACTGGCTGCTTGGCTCTCCAGCCAGTGAGGATGACTTTCCTTGTTTACTGTTCCTCCTCTGCCTTGGCTGAAGGCTCCGATCTAACCAGCCGCGGGATCCTTAACACCTCCCTCGGCTCCAGCAAGCCTGCGCAGCTTCACTTTTTTTTTCCTATCCTGTTCTGCCCTAATCTCTACATCACCTCAGTATCCCAAATCCGTATTACACAGGACTTGATCCCACCTTCTCCGTCAGGGTCCACGGATAGCACCTCTTTCTTTGCTGGCCTTTCCCAAACTCGACCGGCCCGTCACGGCAATACCACACCTGTGGCATTGTTTCACTGCCTTGCACTTGGCCCGAGCTCACCGTCGGGTCTGTGAAGGCCGTTGGTCAGAGGCTAGGAAAGCATATTCCGTGCAAGGACATGTTCACGAAGACAGTTGCTGCACGAGGGCTTTGCCAGGCAAGAGAACAAAAAATAAAAGTCAAATTGCGCCCCAAGTCATCTCATGGAGAGTCAAAGTAATACTGATGCTACAACTAACGCGCCAGCTCCCATCAAGCCTAATGTTGTCAACCAATTAGTCGAATAAATGGATTTACTTCATAATGGGCTACGTCTCTGTGTTAATCAGCCCGCATGCCCGAGAGGAGGGTTAGGGCCTGAAGAAAAGGGGGGCAGTGTGATGTGGCTGCTCTACAAGGTTGTGACTGCTGGGATGGACAACTCAGTGTGTAACTGGGGTAGACGCGTCCAGACACAATCTGGGAAGAGTTAAACATGATACATGAAGAGGATGGAGTAGATGGACACATCTTGTGTGAAAAAAACCTCTTCGATAAATATTAAGTAAGCAGTCACAACTCTCTGTTAAGCAATAAGATAGTTGAAAATAAGGACGGAACCTAGAAGAAAGGAACATAAAATTAAAACAATAACCCAAAACACAGGTTACGCAAGGGATACAAAAACATATCTCAAACTATAATCACTCTTTTACAAGGATTTAAACTGTTGAATGGTCCAATTTTGTATCTGTTTCATTTACAGAAATCAATAAGTAAAATAAACCTGTTAGCCAGGTTTCGGTCAGGTGCCATGAGAGCACTTTCTCACAAGATGGATAAAGTAATCCATATGCCCTTATTTCCAAGTATTTTCCCTTCTTTTCAAAAATAAAGATGAAGCCAAAGAGCAAGCTTTCCCCCAAATAACTCCTTAGTTTTACACCTCATAACCTATTCAAGGCATTTTTAAAAGCTTACTATCAAAGGCCTGCCACATATTTTTGAAAGTTCTGCAATAAGAAGTTTCCATTAACCTCATCGCTCACCCTCCATCCACAAGTGTTAGTTTTAATTACATGTGATCTTGTATATCAAGCCTTGCCATGGAGACCAGGCAAGGGGGCTGTGAGAATTTCCCAGATCCCGTATTTGAATTCACTACAATACTCTGTCACTGGGGGTTTCAGCGTTTAGTAATAATGTGCTTTGTTCTCACAAGTGCCCCTCACACCTGCCAAGTGAAAAAGAAAGCCAGAGATTTTTACTGGATGATGTGCAAGCATGCTGCCCTCTAGTGGCTGCGACTGAGGGATAATGTCTAAAATGGGGCAGTGGAGAAAAAGGCAGGAGAAACAAGCAGGAAGGAAAAGGCCTGACATGAATGAGTACAAGCAGGAAAAAATGGAAACAGAAGTGAGCCTAAAGAGAAAACAACAAAGTGGTATCTTCTTAAAACTCAGTGGTATTTTCTGATCAAGTTTACAGGTATGAATTACAGTCAAACCTCAGAAATATGAAGGCATGTCTACACAGCACTTAAAATTTTATACTGAAAAGGTTAAAAATGTAGCTGCCTGTATAAATGTGCATATATACACGACACACACGCTTTAGTGCACCCCACCATAGTTACTCTGAAAAAAAAATTCAAAATCAACAGAATACGTCATGGTGGTCTCAAGGATGAAGAATGTAGAAAGATAATTTGTGGAGAGTGGCCTTAACTAGCCTGTGTGATTCTCCATTTAAAATGCAATCATTTCTCCAGATTCATAGCTGGTACAGAAATACTTAAAACTCAAGATTAAAAAAACAAGAGAAAATCACTAAGCCACCAAATAAGAATTGTTATGATTTCTTTTGTTTTTGTAATTGAAACCTTTTGACTTAAAATTTCCCCAAAATCCATTGCTAGTAATATTTCCTTCTTAAAACTCAAATAAAATGTTGGCATGTGTATGGCAAAGTAGAGAATGAAACCATACTTTAGTAATATTTCCCCTATCATGTCAAGCTATTCTAAGTAGCTAGTTGTAAGATTTTCAGAACATCTAGCCAGTAGGAAAGTTATTTCTTCTGAGATATCTTTAAAATGCTATTATGACACTTATAATAATTTTCATGACAACATCCTAAAATAAAATAACTATTTTCACATCACACTCGGATCTATTTCCTCTAGAAAGTAATTGTAGATTCGAGAATCAGTCAGTTGCCAGCAATAACACTCAATCTCAAACTAGCAGTGTCCTCTGCTGGACAATCTGTGAATCACAGCCTAAAATCCAGGAAAGTATTACCTAACTTCCATTCTGGATATTCCAATATAAAAATAATATCACAAAACCGGCCAACTATTTAGTCATACATAGAATATTTCCCTCAATTTGATTTTAGAAAGCATAACAAAACTTAAGGTTTCAGGGGATTTTCTTTGAATTGTTAACTTAATTACAAAAAAACATCTTTGTTACTGTCTAGTTCTCTCTGTAGGAAAAGTTTAATTATTTCACAATTCTTAGAAGAGAAATAAAAATGTGGTTAAAAGGTTATTTCAAAGATTTTTCTAACTATGCCTAGGGTCTTCATTCCATTAGTGTAATATCTTAACTTTTTTCATCTTAAATTCATTTTAATCTATGAAACAAGTGATTAGACATGAAGATGGATAAAGATGATGCCAAATCTCTACTTGTAAAAGTATGAATGGGAAAACACTAACAGTATATATATATATTATGGCCACTATTTTTTTTTTTTAAGTATGCATAGGAAAATATAAGAATACATAAAACCTATTTTTAAACAAACAAGAACCAGGTAGGTGACCCCGGGCACATCTCCCCTTTCAGTGTAGCAGATTGAAAACTGATCTCAGCTTCACCACTCACAAGTCAAGTGGGTTTGAGCCTCAGCTTCTTCAACTGTGAAGGAGGGAAAATAGCAACTACCTAGACAGGCTGTCATGAAATCCATGCATGTTAAGTGCCTGGCACACATTTTATACTCAATACATAGTACATACTATTTAGATATTTACAGAGATACGGTGGCAGTTTGAGACTGTGAGTACCCCAGAAAAGATGGTGTCCTTAGAGCGAATCCATGCCTGTGGGTGTGAACCTAGAAGACCTTTTCACTAAATCACTTCAGTTAAAGGCCTGTGATGAGGTTACTCCAGCACAGCATGGCCCAGGGTGGCTCCTAATCCTGACAGGAGTCCTTTCTAAACAGGATGAATGAAGAGAGAGGGCGGCTGCAGGGACAGAGAGAAGCCCCAGAAGCTGTGAGAGTAAATCCCAGAAACCAGAAGCTGAAATCAGCAGAACTCAGGAGAGAGACGGGCACAGGAGCCGTGAGAAAGCAGGAAACCAGAGGCTGAAAGCAACAAGGCCTGGAGGAGAAGGCAGGCAGCAGGCACCGCCACTGTGCCCTCCCCTGCAACAGTGTCTTGAAGTGCTAGTAGCCAAGGCTTCCTGCCTTAGGCCTGGATTTGGACATTTTTCACAGTCTCAGAACTGTAAGCTTAGAAGTTAATAAATACCCATTACAAAAGCCAATCCAGGTATGTTGCTTTTAGCAACTTTCACAAACGCAAGTCAGATTTATAGACTGGTATAGATATAGACAGATACTTCATGTACATGTGTTTGTATGTATTTTCCCTCCACAAAACCTTCCAAAGTTCTTTAAGGGCACAAGTAAATCCCTACCCCCTGGATTAGCACCCTCAGCCTTCCTCCTGTACAATTTAGGAAAGAACAAAAGGGGTTCTGGTAGTCCAGATGCAATGAGGGTCCCACAGAAGCTGAACAGTGCACTCTTATCCCAGCCCTGGACCGGGAGGCTGTAGCGATGGTTCCCACATGAGAAAAGGAGCTCTCAGCAGTCCTGTGGAAGTCTTTAAGGTCTGGTGAAACCAGAACTTATCAACATCATATGCACCTTTAAATAGGCATTTTTAGCAAAGACTTTAAAAAGGCATTTTTAGGAAAGACAATTTGACATCTCCATGAATTTCAAATGCATACCCTATGCAGTAGTTTGATATGGTTATGAATTCCAAAAATAGATACTGGATTATATTTGTAATCTTGTCTGTACCTGGGCATGATTAGGGCTTCGAATGGGCCACGTCACTAGGACATTGGTGGGTGGGGACTCACAGATAAAAGACATGGCTAAGGATAGAGTTTGAGGGTTTTTGATGTTGGAGTATGATGCTGAAGCCTTAAGCTGGAGCCCTGGGAAGTAAGCTCACAGAAGAAAGAGAAGCAAGCCCTGGGAAGAGAGAAACCCTGAACCCAGAGAAAAGCAAAACCCTGTAAGAGAGGAACCCAGGAAGCCTGAACCCTTGCAGACATCAGCAGCCATCTTGCTCCGACATATAGACTTTGTTAAGGGAAGTAACTTATGCTTTATGGCCTGGTATCTGTAAGCTCCTACCCCAAATAAATACCCTTTATAAAGACCAACCGGGAAGCGGACTTGGCCCAGTGGTTAGGGCATCCATCAACCACATGGGAGGTCCGCGGTTCAAACCCCGGGCCTCCTTGACCCGTGTGCAGCTGGCCCATGTGCAGTGCTGATGTGTGCAAGGAGTGCTCTGCCACACAGGGGTGTCCCCGCATAGGGGAGCCCCACATGCAAGGAGTGCGCCGTGTAAGGAGAGTCGCCCAGAGGGAAAGAAAGTGTAGCCCGCTCAAGAATGTCCTCACACACACCGGGAGCTGACACAACAAGATGACACAACAAAAAGAAACACAGATTCCCGTGCCACTGACAACAGAAGCGGACAAAGAAGACACCCCAAACAGACACAGAGAATAGACAACCGGGGTGGGGGGGGGTGGGGGGAAGGGAGAGAAATAAATAAATAAATCTTTTTTTTAAAAAAAAGCTATAAAAATGTGTTGCATTTGACATGTTCTGATTCTTCCATTTATATTATTATATGAGAGAGAAAGAGAGAGAGAATTTGGAGAAGTTATATTAGGGTATTTGTTTTTGGCCTGTCTTTGCTTCTTCAGCAAGAAAGCAGGAACCTCCCTGGGCTAACTTCTAAAAGGTAGAGGCTAAAGGTAATCATTTGAGCCCTGCTTTCTAGCCCAGTCTTTCACGTAACAGCAGCCTTTTATAGGCAGATTAAGTCATTATAAAATAAACTGCATGAAAATTTCAGGGAACTTCAAGCTATCTGCACACATAATCACATAATGTCCTGGAGGCATTAAGGGGTGGGAAAGAAGCAAGAAGATGTCCTGTCACACAGAGGCCACTGCGCTGTGCCCTGCACACACGCCTCCTCCGCCTCCCTCCGCGCTCGCTCCTCCAGGCACTGCCCGGGCCCGCAGGCGGGGCGCCCGCACCCCTGGACCTCGTGCCACCCCCTTACAGTCCGCCCCCTCATCTGTAAAGCGGGGTGGACGCTGGCTTCCCACGAGCCGCGGCTCCATAAGCCATTGCTGAATGAACACTCGTCCTGCCCGGGCAACCTGCACGCCCCAGGAGTGGGGGGCGTGCTGAGGCAGGGCTGCAGGAGAAACTGAGGCGGGCTCGCAGTCCTGTCCCGCACTGGGCCTGCAGGTAACTCGAGGAGCCACCGTCTGCTTGGCCATCACGCACACCCAGGACCATGAAAAGGACTCACCGAGAAGGTGCACAAAGGTCCCCAGGGCACGGCCGCCCTCTGCCCCCCCGCACAGGGCTCACCCTGTGCGAGTCGCAGGTCCTGCGCCTTTCCCGACCTCACACTGAGCCAGTATCTCCTGCACCTTCCACACCCCTCGCCCCTCTAGAGCCCACCAACTACCACGGAAAATGCTCCGTTGTCACTCGCCTTCCTAAATACGGGCTTTTGCTTTCTGCCGCCGCCCTCGCTCCTTTGTGGCTGGAGCGACGCCATCAGCTCCGCATCCTCCCAGGCATCCTCCGCTCTCAGCGTCTCCAACGCCGCGCTGCCCCCTCGCTCTGTACCCCAACACGGCCTGTCCCCCAGCAGGCAGGTCCAGCTCCCCCTAAGGCCCCAGGGGCTGGTTCTCAGCCTCCCCCCGCCGCCGCCCCGGGCTGGCTGCGGCACCCCCACCTGGGCCTGGCCTCCAAGCTGGCCTCTTGTGCTCGAGGGCCCGGGCTGGCTCCCCGGCCTCCCGCGCCCACGGCCTCGCATCCAAGCTGCCTGCGCTCGCCCCCCTGGCCTTCGGCCCTTCCCTGCTGGACCGGCCAGGAGCCCGAGCCCGGAGCTGCCACCTGGCCCCCTCCTGCCGCCCCCCACAGCCCTGCGGTCCCCACCCTCGGAGTCCACCTCCCCAACGTCAGCGCTCCCCACCTCCCCCATTTCCACGGCAGTCACCACCTCTCCCCTAGATCAGAACAAGCTTCAGGCCCCATGATGGGGCCAGGCTGCCTCCTCGACACCCAGAGCTGATCATCCCCCGCACCTAACGCCACAAGGGTTTCCGAGTGCTCTTAAAATCAGAATGAAACTTTATCAGAGGACCCTGAGATCACTAACTGGCCTCAGCCAGCACGGCTGCCTCAGACCGCCCAGCTCATCCTGTCAGCTCGCACCCCCACCCCACCTGCTCCTCAGCCACAGCCCACCTGCTCCCCAGCCATTGCCAGCCACCACCCACCTGCTCCCCGGCCACCGCCCACTTGCTCCCTGGCCACCGCCCACCTGCTCCACAGCCATCGCCAGCCACCGCCCACCTGCTCCACAGCCATGGCCACAGCCACTGCCCACCTGCTTTCCAGTACCGCCCACCTGCTCCCCAGCCATTGCCCACCTGCTCCCCAGCACCATCCACCTGCTCCCCAGCACCACCCACCTGCTCCCCAGCCATCACCCACCTGCTCCCCGGCCACCGCCCACCTGCTCCCCGGCCACTGTCCACCTGCTCCCCAGCCACCGCCCACCTGCTCCACAGCCACTGCCAGCCACCGCCCACCTGATCCCCGGCCACCGCCCACCTGCTCCCCAGCCATCACCCACCTGCTCCCCGGCCACCACCCACCTGCTCCCCGGCCACCACCCACCTGCTCCCCGGCCACTGTCCACCTGCTCCCCAGCCACCGCCCACCTGCTCCCCAGCCACTGCCAGCCACCGCCCACCTGATCCCCGGCCACCGCCCACCTGCTCCCCCGCCATCGCCAGCCACCGCCCACCTGCTCCACAACCATGGCCACAGCCATTGACCACCTGCTTCCCAGTACCGCTCACTTGCTCCCCAGCCATCGCCCACCTGTTCCCCAGCCACCGCCCACCTACTACCCAGCCACGGCCCATCTGCTCCCCAGCCACCGCCCACCTGCTCTCCAGCCATCCCACCTGCTCCCCAGCAATCAGCCCACCTACTCCACAGCCACCGCCCACCTCCATAACGAAAAGCCCACGAAGACAGACACAGGATCTATTGGCGGAACCCCCAAGGGAGGGTACCTAGCAGCCACATGCGCATCTGCTCAGGGGAGGGACCCCTGCCACCCTCCTCACCACCTTCCAGGCGCTCCCTTCTTGCGTGGTGTCCCCCCACCAGTGGCTCTGGGGAGGACTGGCCCTCCCACCACCACCTCACCTCCTCCTCTCCGTTTTTTTATTTAAAAGTAGTACTCAGAGTCAGCCTCCCTGGCAATCCCCATCCCCGTGATTAATTCAGGTCTCCCTTTACAGGCGCTTTACTTCCCTTCCACACCCGTGGGACCCCGAGGAAATGTCTAGAAGGTGCGCTCGTTCAGCGCAGGGCGCTTGGCGCAGGGAGAGCCCAAGGAGGAACAAGGCTGCCTGCACACGCTGTCGGAAGTGTTCAGGGCCAAAAAAAATTAATACAATGGGCTTAAAGGCCTGCTCCAATGCCAATAGTGGTGCACGGACATTTATAAACATAGTACCCCAGAAATTCCCCAAAGTCAGGGCACTGCATTTTCATAAATTTAAAAGAGAATTACAAAACAGAGAAGACATATAAAAGCGAAAGGCGTGTGTACCCGCGCACTCACGCGCGTGAGATTTTCGGATTTGTGTTCCACTGACTGCCTGGATAATTTTTTTAGGCTACAAAACACTGCAGAGCTGTCCACGGCGACTGGAAATGGAAGTCTGAAACCAAAATGCACAGAAAAGACAACAAATAAAATTCAAAACCATTTCTCCTTGTCCTTTGGGGCTTCTCGAGTCCAATTTGCCAGCTGCACCTCCTAGTACCTAAGCCTTCGGCCCAGGGGAGACATGTGCCCTGCAGCCAGCGACTGATAAAACACAGAGAGGGACCCCAAGGACGGAGCCTGTACCCAGCTCACTGGGAGTTTTCAGGGCTGAGTGTTTTAAAACAGCTTCATACAAGTAGGAGATAAATCCCGAGGGCCCACCTCTGCGCTCCAACAATTTTATGACAGCTCCAATAGCAGGCGGGTTTTCCTCTGGGGTGGGGCCCCGCCAGCTGACATCACCAGGGGCAGCAGGCCACCCAGCGTTTTTAAAAGCTTCAGGCACAGTAAATGCTTCACGCCTCGCTTGTGCACAGGGAATCTTGGCCTATTTATTTGTGACTTGTTTCAAGCACAAATCGAAGGAATGAGGATGGAAGGGCGTTCCTTGACACAGTCTGATTCCAGTTCCTTGAGGTTTTTTAAGCAGACCACAACAAAGTCTGCACATTTTGCTACATTAAAAATCCCTCCACTGGGGGAATTAGAAGTGCATTTGGCATATGGCGCTTTTGTGAGGCAATCGCACTCTCAGTGACAAGGAAATGTGGATTACATTTTTAATACAGTTTGTGGGTGTTAAGAAAGTTATTTGCCGGATAACTGAGGGTAATAATACATATTTGAGCTGACCAGAATAAAGTCTGTACTTTGTACTATGCCTGGCTACTCACCTCATTTTCCACCCAGAGCATCTGGTATGATCAGTCCAGCAGACTGCATGGTTTAAAGAGAAAGCTATTGGCCTAGTGGTTAGGGTGTCCGTCTATCACAGGGGAGGTCCGCAGTTCAAACCCCGGGCCTCCTTGACCCGTGTGGAGCTGGCCCATGCACAGTGCTGATGCGCGCAAAGAGAGTGCCGTGCCACGCAGGGGTGTCCCCCACGTAGGGGAGGAGCCCCACGCGCAAGGAGTGCACCCATAAGGAGAGCCGCCCAGGGCGCAAGAAAGTGCAGCCTGCCCAGGAATGGCGCCACACACACGGAGAGCTGACACAACAAAAAGAGACACAGATTCCCGTGCCGCTGACAACAACAGAAGCGGACAAAGACAAGGCAGCAAACAGACACAGAGAACAGACAACCGGGGGGGGGGGGAAGGTGAGAAAAATAGATTAATAAATCTTTAAAAAAAAAAAAAGGAAAGCTATAAAAATGTATTGCATTGACATGTTCTGATTCTTCCCTGTTTATATTATTATTTAGAATAATATTTTGCTATTAAGATAAAACAAATAAAGCTAAAAACTGAAATGGAAGGAAATCTCTAGAACCCAGTAGCTCTCAGGAGTACCATTTTGACATTACTGGGCCTTAATGAAAGCATACACCAGGATAACTAGGGCATAATCACAGAAGCAGTGACCTGGTAACCATGTCAAAGTATCATTTTTCATATAAGAGGCAAGTTAGAAAGACCAAAGTTGTGGTGATAATGTCTTAAAATGTGTACCGTCTAAAAATAGTTTTTATCTGAAATAACTACCATCAATAACTTTGTCTTCATTTTTAATTTTTGGATTATTACAGATGAGCGACTACAATTAGCTAAACTTTTTTTATTTTTTGGTAACCATAATTAAGTCCACATACCTGAAAAACAGCCTCTCCTCCCTCATGAATAGTTTAGAAAATAATATACTTTATTATTGCAATTTTACCCTAAAGCTTTCTTGGCTATCCACATAATTTCCCAAACTGCATTTCAAATTAAACTCCTAAGTTTTCATCTCTCTCCCCTAGGGTGTTCTTCTGCATTACAGCATATTTTAATAGGTTTAAATGATGGCAAGGCTATAAAGTGTTATTTCTTATCGGAGACGGTCATTAATATCACTTCATACCTCAGAGAGCATAATAACAATCTGGCAATAAAACAAAGTGTGATCATCATCCACTAATAACCTGAGAGGGAAGACCTGCTAGGACTTTATGTCTATCACAGAATATTCTTCAAATAAGCACATTCTAGCATTTCTAAGATGGGGCTACTTTCCATGTCATGGCTCTAATTCAGTACTTACATATCCTTTTTATAACGACCATCTCGCTCCAAAATTTCTGTGAACTTTCCATACTATCTTTAACATACCAAAACCCACTAAGGCATTCACTTTTTGGAAATGGTAAACTATTATTCTTTCCTCTTGACTTCCATAGTACAGTGTAAGAGGAAGGAGGGGAAGGGGGGGGTTGTTTTAATTAAAGAAAGTTTTTTATATCTGAGCTCCCATTTTCCTCAACCTACCCAGAATCACATTTTGAACATCTGTCCATTAGGAATGACTTCCTGTGAATAACCTCATATTGTTTATTGTGAGCAACAAGTAAGCCAGAGTAGAAGCTCTGTGAGGACAGAAGCTGTGCCCCCTTCACTGCTATATCCCGGGCACCTAAGACAGTACCTGGCAGGCATTCAGTAGAATTGCTGCGAGGCAGAGTGAGTGGATCAATTCCTTGAGGCGACATTAGAATGTCTGTCAGGGAAAGCATCCGGACAACCAGAAGTCCCACCGATTCTAGTCCCGGAAGTGTAAGTTGCTTTGTATTGTAAGATACACACAGTACCAGGCGGTAAAACGGAACCTTTCAAGACTTTTCTCCTTCAAGCGCACCAGAATGGATCTATACCTGATACAAAAATGCAAAAGACTGCCAGAGCTTCTGTTTGGAAAAGCCCTTCTTTCTTGATCCAGTCAAAGTACCAGACTGACCTCAGTTTTAATTACCTTGTTATTTTTCAGCTAAAAGGCGAGCAAGCCTAACAAAGTGGCCTTGCTTCCAATATTAGGATTTGCTAACTTCTATTTGAGTGAAATCCTAGGATTTGTTAGGTTTTGCAAATATTCAATCAAGAAATCATAAATACCTTTTGAGCCCTAGCTTTGTGCTGTTTGAACCCCATATGCAAACACATCTAAAATATCTACAAATATATATTTTTAAATAGAAACCCTCTCTTCACCCTAATATTGCCATGTGGCATGCACCTGGGACTGAGGACTGCATTTGATTTTTATACACAGACTAAAACTTCATGCACTGCTCTATCATCTTAAAACACATATGGGAACCCAAGATTAAAACCTATAAAGCAAAGATGAACTGCAAGAGTGACTGTTATAAATGCACCAATGTTAAGTTAGCATCAAAGAAATTCTTAAAAACTTTCATGAATGTTTTATAGTTTATTTTTAATATTGATGCATTTCATCTTAAAACACATGCCAAGGGCTGCTGTGACTGGCTCTTCTTTTCATGTTGGTAATGCTGTTAGGAATATAGGATAAGACCAAAGGGAGCACCTTGTGATACTACCACATCTAAAGAACGCTACATAAACATGGAGATACAAGCCTCTATGGGTGAAACTTTTAAAGAGACCCAGGAGCATTTATGATCATCCTTTACAAATGAATTCTCCAAAAAGGAAGCCATCATCATCAGTTTTAAAACATGGCTGAGGTGCCAGGCTAAACACTAACTAAATCAAGTTCAGCAGAATCCTTGCCTTCCAAGGATTTACACTCTCTGACAAGTAACATCTGATAGACTACTCTGCAAGTAGGGCACAAAGTATAGCCATTACGTGGGAACCTCCATTTGCCTCTGCAGACTAAGTGCCATGTAGTAGATGTTGCATGCCTGGGCAGGCGGAGAACCCTGAAAAGGAAATGGATTTTTTTTTCAAAGTTGGCTTAAAAGGAGCGGAGAAAGCCTAGCAAAAACGGAGAGTCCTTAGAGTGTGCTCTTAGAAATTCTCTTGTCAATTCACTCAAGTTATGTGTTTCTAGCAGGTAGGTCAGGAAAAGCACAAAATAGCATTAAAATGAAAAAATAAAATAAAGAGGATAAAAATAAGAGCACCTGATCCCACCTTGTAGGTATTACACCCATGGTGGCTGAACTTCCACAGTGACCCACCCCCTGAGGAAGCAAGGAACCAGGATACACTGCCAAAATGATCCTACTGTCACTCTCTCACAACAATTAGATTTTTGCTCCTAAAGTCAAAATCAATATAGCCAAAGACTCCTATGTCTTTTTTGTTGGTCTGAGTAGACAATGACTCACAGTTTGTCTGAAGACCTTCTACACCGCGTGCAATCACATAATTTTCCCTTCTAAAAGGGCATGTTACCGGCGACTTGGTCTGTTAAGAGGAATTTCTCTCACGAAATGGCTCTATCATCCTCCCATCAGGGAAATAGTCATAGAAAAAGTAGCTTCTGCACATAGAAAAGAAAGAAGGAAAGGCTTCCGCCCAGGAAATTGGAAATAAGTCTCTTGAGTGTCCCGTAGCCAAGACATGGAGACATCCCCAAGTCAGGCAGCTAAGCTCTGGCTCTGCTCACAACCAGTCTCCAGGCAGGCTCCGGTCACGACGCTCTCAAGGAATCCTACCGCGGACCCTGTAGGGACTTTTTTGTGCACAGGCATCGAGCTCCACCAAGCCTAGATTCCACTTGGAACTCTGCGCCTTGAACAGAACGAGTCCATCTCCCCAGATCCTGAGGCTGGCATTCCACTGAGACTTTGAGCTTGGGGGGGGACATGGCATGTAACAAAGCCGAGTCCCCCAGAGCGTGACCTTCAGTGACTCAGCCTTCTTATGGCTGACTGGGTCACGAAGGGCCAACCCAGCTATACTGACTGTCCTGAGTAATTCTTTTTTATTGCTGCTATGAACGTCTTTATTATAATGAGATCATTGCTTCATTTTCTTTTTATTTGAGAAGTTGTGAGTTAACAAAACAATCGGGCATACCATACAGGACTCCCATACATCACCCCACTACCAACAGCTTACGTTATTGTGACACATTCGTTACAAACGATGAAAGAACATCATCATATTACTGCTATCTACAGTCCATAGCTTATCTTAATATTGCCTACTTGCAAGTGACCAGAGTCTAAGAAAAGGTGTATCATATTAATTGCCTTAGGCCTATTTCTTTCTGGATGTTAATGGAAAAAATCTTCTTTTCAAAATTAGGTGGACTGACTGGATGCTTACCTCCTGCTCATATGTCACATGCTGGCAAAATTATTTTCTTCTGAGAGAGGTCTCAGAAGAAGTGAAATGGTATCTATTGTATCTGCATTCTCCTCCTGCCAAAGTTACACTACAGTATAAGATCATCTGATTGATTTCTGGCCCTTCACTAGAAGGGAGTTCCATGAAGGGCATGCAGTAGCTGTTCTTGCTTATCAATCTTCACTGTCAACCACAGACCTGCCCCAGTGCCCAAATCCCAGTGTCCATCACTGACCTCCCCCAGTGCCCTGCCCCGTTGTCCATCACAGATCTGCCCCAGTGTTCACCACTGACCTGCCCCAGTGCCCAACCCCACTGTCCATCACAGACCTGCCCCCAGTGGTCAACACCACTCTCCACCACAAACCTACCCCAACACCTGATAGCTACTGTCCCCCACAAAGCCTGACCTACATGACTGGCATTTTTGTCTCCTACTTCTCACTGAGTTCCCAAACAAGCTGGCTGTGCATTTTCTGGACATGTAGTCTACTTCTACAATCTTTAACTTCCATTCTTTTTACTTACTCCAGAGTAGAATCAATCATCCAAAGGAACAATCAACATCAATCGAACGCTCCCTACCTGGAGATTCTGAGAAACATCTATGGGGGCCACCCAGTGACCCATTCTGTTGGAATGGAAGTACCCATTTAAATGGAAAATTCCTCAATGAACATTTTTATGAGCAGAACTGGGCTGTGCCAAATGTGAGAAAAACCTGGGAAAAAATGTTCCTATTTCTACCCTCAGGCATAGTGTACCAGATATTGTAATTGGTTCCTTACCATGTCCTACCTGCCAGAAATGTGCATTACATACTGGATAGGGAGTGATGGCCCCTGACATTGAGCTAGCTACCAAGGAGCATGTCTGCATATATGAGGGCTGGTGATTGAGAAGAACCAGATGGCCCAAGTAGCTTTCATACTTCTGTTGTAGTTGTTTGCTCTCTGTTGTTTTAGGAATTGAAGGAAGAGTCTTTCTTTTCACTTTCTTCCAAAGCCCAGCACTAGGTCCCAGAAAAAAAGAACTCACCTAATTTGAGTTCTGCTGGATAAGCAAATAGGTGCTGAAGCCATGGATGGGCAGCAAGTTAGAAATGCTAAGACCCGAAAATGGCCAATATCCTTCTGACTAACAGACAAGAATAGAGATATTAAAGGATGGGATATAGTGGCAACTTTATATAATAATAGTGCACTTGAAGTTTATGTTATTTGTGGATGGATTAACCATCTCTCACTCACTTAGCAAGGAGATTGCTACTGCTGCTCTCAGCATGCCAAAGACTTAACCAGATTTCCCATGTGGGAAACACAGACGTGCACATAAATTCTAGAGGGTGAAAGCATACTAGGGTCAAGGTTCACTACAACCACATCCAAGCAACTATACACATTCTTGAGTTTTAAGGAGCTTATATATAAAGTAATAGGTGGAATACGTGGACTAGACTTTGAATGGCTTGTTATATGGAGATTTGCATTTCAATAAGTTGGCAGCTGAAGCAGATGGAATGACGAGCTGGGAGCATTAAAACACAAGGGCTCTTTTAAATGGCAAGCCTTAGAGTTCTGAAGAAGGTAAGGAGTATAGCTTGGCCCAAAAAAAAGCAAATCATATATTTAAAAGAAAAAAATGTGTTAGCCTGACTCACCTGTAAGAAGAGAGGTTTGGAGGATCTTCTAAGAGCATTAATAATCAGAAAAGTGGTATTCTGGGCTAAATTATGAACACTATATTCTTTATTAGCTAGGAGGGAATAAATGATATCCAAATACAAAAATGTAGACAATATCTGGGAGATGAACCATTTAAGCAAAAAAGCTCCTGTTTCAGACACTTGGATTTGAGGCATGCAATGTCCTCTGGAGCCCAAATACTTCTAATTCATGACTTCTTGGTCCAGGTGGATGACACCCACCTGTCTTCTCCCTGACGCCCAACAATGCATCTTCCTCAGAACCCCCCAGAGGAATGCTCATCATGTTTAGGGATTGAAAAATCTTATCTTTTTATCTTTTCTCTATTTGACAAACTTTCCTTCTGCTAAAAAGAAAACCTCCCACAAAGCCTAAAAGCAGCTCATCTGGCATGAGATGCCATCTTAACCACGGTCGGGAATGGAGGGTTTGGAAGGGAGGGAGGAAGGCGCTTCCACCCCCACAGGACCCCTCTGTAACATGCACATGAAAATTGCCTTTCTAACCCCAGGCCATAGTCCTCAGTGTGTCCATAGGGGCCCTGGTCTGTGATGGAACCTCCTGCTTCCTGGGATTTATGTTCCTTGGAGATGCGATTACAGGGCAGAAAGAAGAGAAACCTAGAAGGGAAATGCCTTTGCATATTACACAGACACACACACACACCCCTACAGTTCTGGGAGAACGCCTATAAATTGCTTCCCATTAGCACAGAGGGCGCAAGTTAAAACAATTCGCACCTTGTCTTTACTAATTGCTGTAATATTAAACTGACAACCTTTATAAAAATATGGATGTGATCACGTGGCTCTAATGGGGATTATGTGAAGATAAACACATTTGATGCCAGTAAAAATGTGAAAAACAGTTTAAAGAACTAGTACAAAGATCATTCCACTGCTGGCTTCTAGGGAAAAGTATGGCAAGCGCAAATAATGACAGTAATAACAGCTGACGTGTACATGGTAACAGCATATACACAACACTGTTTTCATCCTCACAATAACCCATGCAATAGGTACTATTATTAGTACCACTTGACAGATGCACAGACTACGTAAGTTCCTTAGGGTCATTCAGCCTGAAAATAGCATGGCTGGAATTTGAACCCAAGCCATCCACAGCCAGATCCTGGGTTCTAGAGCCCAAGAAACACTGCCTGCTTTCTATGGAAAAATGGAAAAACACTTGCTTGGCTGATGAAAAACAAAAATGTAGCTGCACAACACCATGGAAACTCCTACACTGCTAAATTATATCACATTCCACACCAAAACCAATCACAAAATCTACTGAATTCTTATTTCTCCGTTTTCCTTTCTACATTCCTCCTACTAGCTCTTGGTACTGCAAAACTCAACTCTGATGTCAGGCTTTCATGATTTCCATTTTATCATTTTTCCCAACCTATTCTCTAACCAAGACACTCTGCCTGTTTAGAAACGGCCAAGTCATCCATCTCTTAAGTGAACACACAATACTCATTTCCACATCTACACTTTCCTAAAAGCTGATGTCCAAAACATTTTTGGCCCCAACCTTTTCCTTATAAAATCACAAGCTTTCCTTGATTGCTCACAGCTGTATCAATTTCCCCCTTCTATACCCTAACTGCCTTATAATGAGAACCAGAAAATTAAGCACTGAAAAGTTACCTTGAATTCTTTCCTATTATGAAAATAGAAGAGCATATGACAAATGCTTTTCATGAATCCAGCACTCCACCCAACATTTGTTAAGCACATCAGTGACAGAGCAGTTATTTGCAGTTCAAACCTATTTTTAAGACAACAGCCATTTCCTTATATAATGAAGTGATTTTTGGGTACCTTAACATGCTTGCTCTGCAATCTAACCTGTATTATATTGGCAATCTTTTTTTAAAGATTTATTTTGTTTCTTCCCCATTTCCCCCCGTTGTCTGCTCTCTGTGTCCGTTCGCTGTGTGTTCTTCTGTGTCTGCTTGTATTCTCATTAGGCAGCTCTGGGAACCGATTCTGGGACCTTCCGGAGTGGGAGAGAGATTACTCTCTTGCGCCACCTCAACTCCCTGTTCTGCAACATCTTATTTTCTCTCCTCTGTGTCTCGTTGCGTCATCTTGTTGCATCAACTCTCAGCGTCAGCTGGCATTCCTGCACAGGGCCGCATTCCAGCATGGGCCAGCACTCCATGTGGGCCAGCTCGCCACGTGAGCCAGCTTGCCCTCACCAGGAGGCCCTGGATATCGAACCCTGTATGGTAGATGGGAGCCCAATTGGTTGAGCCACATCTGTTTCCCTATATTGGCAATTTGCAGATGAGGTTTTTTTCAAAAGAAAAGTAAACTTTACCCCTAAAAAGTAGAGCTCAAATTGTACATAACCAAGACTTTATGTGACCACCTCTTCTAGTACCAGCCGTTCAGCTTGTGCACAATGCTCAGTGTCTATCTACATATTTCTCGCCTTGATTTCTTAGTGAGTTTTCTCTGAACACCATAGGCTCAGCCTCAGCCTGGGTTTCTCCTGATCACACATAACCCAGTGTGAAGACAGATGCATGATGTACCTACAAAGCCTGCCGAGCAGGGCAGGATGCGCGGAGGATGCCGACCGGTGCTGCTTCCCAGAGAGCAGTAATGAAGCCCCATCACCGTGCTGGTCAGCAAGAGCCCGGGCAATAAGAGACACAAGCGGGGGCAGGCGAGTCCATCTCAAAGCCAACGGGAGACTTGGAAATGTGGATTCTAAAAACATTAAATTCCATAAAGACAAGCCAGAGGAGAGGGAATGAACAAAAGGATCAAAGTAACAAGAGATGCAGTGAGAGAAAATAGCAAAGAACTAGAGGCACAGAGACTCCTTGTGCTTCTTGGAACTGAATTCAAAAACCAAAAGGAATTTTTTTTTTTTAACTGTAATCTTCAATGCAAGCTTAAAAATGAACACTTGGAAGTGGACAGAACAAAGCTCTCTCACACCTTAGTGAAAGGTCAAAAATTTTAATGATACGCAAATTTGGAGGTGAAGAACAAAAAGTAAAAAGCAAGAATAATTTTTTTAATTCCCTTTCTTAGTCACATTTATTTACCACTACCACCATAAACACAAGAACTCAAAGTGTTAACAGAGTGGCTGTAAATCCATTCTCTACTCTCTAACATGGAAATTTCTCTCTGCCTCTCTATTTTATATTTGCAGTTTTGTTTCTTCTTCAGGTACAAGGGGCCAGGGGACCTCATATATGGGAAGTTGGCACTCAACCATGAAGCCACATCAGCTTCCCTGAGTTGGTTTTTTTTCATTTGTTTTGCTTGCTGTTTGTTTTTGTTTTATCAGGAGGGACCAGGAACCACACGGGGACCTCCCATGTGGGAGGCAGGCGCTCAACTGCTTGGGCCACATCTGCTCCCTGTATTTTTGTTTTTAACCAAGATTTTAAAAATCTGGAACATATTCCATTCCAATATTCACTGGAGGTTCCAGATAACTGACTTTGTTTCCAGGAAACTTCATATGATAAATATATTGTCAGTAAAGATTTAAAATATTGCTACTGAAGATGTAATTATAAGTGCTCAAGTTTTCATACTATTGAAGCACATTAATTAAAACTTGGCACAGTTGAAGGAAATAGCGGAACAAATGAAAAGAAGGATGACGTGTATTTCACATTGAGTGTAGCATAATTATTACCTCTTTTTGATAAAGATGTTGCAAAAAAGGCACTAGTGTTGTGCCTCTAATCACTTTAATCATCACTCAATACAAAAGGACCAATCCATCAAAATCCAGAGGAATTTGCTTATCATCATGCTTTTAAAAAGCTCACCAGGTATTTCCAAATGCTTCCTAATGATAATAATTAAACATCTGGTAATGGTGACCTACTTGTGGCTACAAAACTTCCTTGGATAGTCTTTTCCATTAATTATGTACATGCTGGGAACAGAGAGAGAATTTACATTATGAATAATAACTCAAGACCGCAGGAGAAGTCAGAAACCGACACAAGCAACTCCCTGCTGGCCTCACTGCTATCTGTACTAAGGCCTTGTTAGCGCTCTCGGATTTGGGAACAGATGCTCCATAAAAATTGCAAAAGCACCAAGCTAAGGCATGCATGCGAACTTGATGTAAACATGTTGTGAGGAAGCAAGCTTTTATTAAACATTCAAAACTGTGCCTAAGGGGGGAAAATAGCCAATCTGCCACATTCTCTCTACTTTAAATCTGGGCAGTTTTATTTCAAAGCAAACTTTGACCCTCAACTTTTGCAAATAATGCCCAGGTCTTTTAGGGCCTTGGCAAAAGCACAAGAAGAAAAGCCCAATTAAGAAGTTAACTCTCAGATGGCCCCTCTTTGGAACTGGTGTTTATGTGTGACGAATCTGGACTCAGATGGGATCTCTCTTCATAAGACTTTCATGCTAATGTGCTGGAGGTGCAGTTAGTGTTGGGGTTTAAGATATATTTAGGGGATTTGAATCTCTGGACTGACAATGTGATATAGCCAGGTCCTGAGCCTCAACAGACTCCAGCACCTACAATCTGACTTATTGGGCTCACCACACTCAGCTAAGATGGAGTTGAAGAAGGACAACCACCACACCATGGAGCCTAGAGTGATTACAACTGAAAGTAGGAGGATTGCATCCAGCATCCAGGTGGAATCTGAGCCTCCTCTTGACATAGAGGTGCAATGGACACAACCAATCCAATGTCCACATAGAAAAGGTGGCATTGGATTGAGAAAAGTGGACATGGTGGACGATGGGTGTGGGGAAAGGCAGGAAGAGATGAGAGGTGGAGGCGTCTTTTTGGGACATGGAGCTGCCCTGGATGGTGCTTCAGGGGCAATCACCGGACATTGTAAATCCTCACAGGGCCCACTGGATGGAATGGGGGAGAGTGTGGGCCATGGTGTGAACCGTTGACCATGGGGTGCGGGGGTGCCCAGAGATGTACTTGCCAAATGCAATGGCTGTGTCATGATGATGGGAGGGAGTGTTGCTGGGGTGGGGAGAGGTGGGGTGGGGGTGGTAGGGTTCAACGGGACCTCATATACATATATTTTTAATGTAATATTATTACAAAGTCAATAAAATTTTAAAAAAAACTGAAAAAAAAAAAAAAAGAAATTAACTCTCAAATCCCATTTCAATGATGCTTGAATTTGGAGTGAAAGCAAGGAAAGCAGAAGGTAGGAAATGAGACAAAGGGTTTGTGGTAGTTTCAAATTCATCTGGTAATGAAAGCATTTTTCTCAAAATAAAACATCTACTTGATTCCATTAAAATCAACTGATATCTGGGAAGCCGGTGTGGCTCAATCAGTTGGGCTCCCGTCTACCATGTGGGAGGCCCTGGGTTCACATTCCGGGGTCTCCTTGTGAAGGCAGGCTCGCCCACACCTGCAGAGGGCTGACGGTTGGCATGCCTGCAGAGAGTTGGTGCAGCAAGATGATGCAACAAAAGGGAGACACACAGACACAGAAGAATGCACAGCGAATGGACACAGAGAGCAAACAGCAAGCCAGTGGCAAGGGAGGGGGATAAATAAAAATTTTTTTTTAAAAATCAACTGATAACCATTCATTCACCAGATCAGCGTCTTTCCTGAAATTAACATATTGCTGCTACCACCTACTTTCTTTTCAACTTCATTTTAACT
The DNA here is from genome assembly GCF_030445035.2 of Dasypus novemcinctus. NCBI lineage: Eukaryota > Metazoa > Chordata > Mammalia > Cingulata > Dasypodidae > Dasypus > Dasypus novemcinctus. Next base: position 151,207,839 of record NC_080677.1, on the reverse strand, counting down.
TTTCTGGAGATCTAAAATGGAAACGACATCAATTTTTCTAAAAAGATTGTTTGGGTCGTACGTTCTTTAGTAAATATGTGAATATGTATGCTAGTACCAATTAATAAGTAGATACTATTTTTAATTACAATATTACTCAGAATAAATTTACCAAATTATTAACTTATTAGTCCCCAAAATTGTTTAATTTACACCAAAAATACTGTCGGGTTCCAATAAAGAAAATGGAAATCACAACAGAGAATTTAGCATGAGGAATCAGGTAAGAAGGTGAACTGCCTGTAGCAGCCACCACCCGTGGAACTGGGGAAACAAAGGGAAACACAGGATCCAGAAGCAGGGAGGTCCCAGAACTAGAGCCCATCTGAGCAGGGAGTGCTCTGGGCTAGCCTGGGTGCCTCTGAGAGGCCAGGGGAGGCTGGTTAGAGGCCTGCCAGGAAAAAGGCTGAAAACTAAAACCAACTGCAGCTTTCAGAATGAATGTCCACTGCAGGGGTGATCTGACCAGAACAGCAAGCAAATAAGAAAAAGCCAGTCCCATCACCCCCTCCTGCCTTTCTGGCACCCTCTAGGCCAATCAATGGAGAAAGGCAATTTGCAGAGGTTAAAGGGTGATATCGGAGCTGAGAAATAATAGCTTAAACCTGGCCCATTATCACCGTGCCTCAATTTCCTCATCCATAAAGTAGGGAAAATACCAGCATCCATTCACAGATCTGTCATAACCAAATGTGTTAAAATGGGGCCCAGGCTTCTTCTATTAAATAAGGGAACCAGATAAAATCATTTCTAAGGTTTCTTCCAGTATTTATCAAAAAGTTTTAGTTCTTTCTCTTAACGATGGAAGTTTCCAAATCTGCGCAAAAGTAAAGGACAGTTTAATTAACCCCCATGGGGAAGTGGATGTGACTCAAGCGCTTGGTCTCCCGTCTACTACATGGGAGGTCCCGGGTTGGTTCCTGGTGCCTCCTGGAGAAGATGAGCAAGACAGCGAGCTGGCACAACAGGCTGGCGCAGCAAGCTGATGCAACAAGATGATGTAGCAAGAGACACAAAGAGGAAACGCAATGAGAAAGACCACAAAGTGAGGTGGCTCAGGCGACTGAGAGCCTCTCTCCCATGTGAGAGGTCCCAGGTTCAGTTCCCAGTGTCTCCTAAAGAGAAGAAGAGCAGACACAGAGAGCACGCAGCAAATGGACACAGAGAGCAGACTGCGAGCACAAGCTCATTTTAAAAATGAGCGCCCATGTATTTAGTTTTTATAATTACTAATACTCTGCCAATATTATTTCATTCCTTTACGTTTTCCTTGGCTGCATTATTGTAAAGCAAATACTTATTATGTCATAGCACCCCGAGGCTGTTTCTTCTTGTCCACAGTCTTGCATTAGATGATATAAAACATTTAAATCAAGATATAATAATTTAATGTACAAAGTATGGGACTGTAAAACAGAGAACCCAGTGGAGGAAGATGGACTGTGGTTAACAGAATAAATACAAGGACATTCTCTCATGAACAAGTATATAATATTAATACAAGGTGTTAATAATCCACAGGTTGGGGGAAAAATACACCAAATGTAAGATATGGGCTATAGTTGGTAGCAACATTGTTGCAACGCTCTTTCATAGTTTCCCATATTGCTTCCACAGACATATGTTCCTCCCCAGGAATAGTCTATGTGAAGGTTATTTACATTAGCCACAAACTAGGATAAACACCTTCACCTTCATTGAAAAGAATTATTAAAAAGTGCTTGGAATGCCATAAGAGTTTATATTACTTTAGATGAGAAAGGTAGAAAGTATAATAGTTTAAAACACATTTGTTTTCCCCCAATCTGCCCCCACTATTGTTAGAATAATACCTAACACTAATAACTATCAGAAAATACAATTTGAGTTTTGATCAAGACAATGGCCAAAAGAAATGCAGAAGTTAGAAAATCTTTGGAATAAAGACCAACTAGATAGCACACAGTTTAAACTAATAATGGAGCTTTATGGAAGATGCAGCAATACATTACATGCAACTTCCTCTCCACCCACCTTGCCAATGTATATACTTTTCTCCTGATTCCAATAACTGGGGGGAAACAGTTGTCAAATTTTGAAACTCATTTCTCTAAGTTTCCTTGATTAATACTTATCATAGGGCAGACGTTTAGCTGAACCACACAAAAGATCTACATAAATGTCCACATTATATGTATATTTTTCTCTAAACATGTGCAATTTAAATTTTACAATAAATTTTAGAAGTAATAATGTACATTTTAAATCCAGGAGTATTTCCAGTGGCGTTTTAAACAGGTGTGAATGACTAGGCACAGGCTCCGCTGAGGCGTACATACGGGATATACCTGTGGACACGCACAGCCTACATGGCTTGCCAGTGGCGCTGAATTTGCAGCTGCCAAAACACAGAGCCATGAGGGGCAGAATGAGCATGCAATTGAGAATAAAGTGTGTTTGTCATTCACTAACTGACCCAAACACACTAACGGACATCTAGACAGACACTCCTCAGTGTTAGGAATTGTGGGTTCACCAAACATCAAGCATACCTTAGCTGAAATTGCCAACACCATGCCAAACAATACCAAATGTGGTGATAATTCCTGAACAGCAAGAACTCATGGGGAAACGGACTTGGCCCAGTGGTTAGGGCGTCCGTCTACCACATGGGAGGTCCGCGGTTCGAACCCCTCCTTGACCTGTGTGGAGCTGGCCCATGAGCAGTGCTGATTCACGCAAGGAGTGCTGAGCCACGCAGGGGTGTCCCCCGCATAGGGGAGCCCCACGCGCAAGGAGTGCGCCCGTGAGGAGAGCCGCCCAGCGCGAAAGAAAGTGCAGCCTGCCCAGGAATGGCGCTGCACATACTTCCCGTGCCGCTGACTACAACAGAAGTGGACAAAGAAACAAGACGCAGCAAAAAGACACAGAGAACAGATAACAGGGGGAGGAGAGGGGAGGGGAAGGGGTGATTAAATAAATAAATAAATAAATCTTTAAAAAAACAAAACAAAACAAAACATGGAGTTAAGTCACTCAACAGAAACTATGTGCAACTGCGGCCAGACTAGAAAAGTGTTTAAAAACATGACACAGAAATAATGTGTTCTATACAACTCAAAAGTTAATTCAGTATTACAAATTGACTCTAGGTGGCACTATAGGAATTACGCAACAAAAATCTGAGTCCCATTAGGCGCTCCAGTTTGTCCTTACTAATCTCCCATTGTTCTCATTTGTTGTGCTGCTGCTGGCTGGCCCCCCTGACCTTTACCCTAAAAGGTGGGAAGAGAGGAAGCCTGGCACAAACACATACATGGCTCTAAAAACTAAAGTTTTGAATCAGACTTTGTTTGACTTTCATTTGGAGCCATATCTTGTCCTGTGTATGCCACTCTCTCTACTCCCACCAAAAATCCAATTCCAAACCTTTCAGAAATAGTCTAAACTTAATTATAAATCACTAATCCAGTATGTGATTATTCATACGTGGGTTAAGAAATTAGTTTGAAAATCCATGAATGTAATCCAAACATTAAATTGAACAAATCCATTCATGCCGATAGGTCAGAAATGATTCCAATTCTAAGACAGAATGGACTACACTTTGAGTGCCTTTCCAAACTGTGTCATAAAACTCATTTATCAGCACCCACAAGCGACCAGGGGCTGGTGGTGAGAAGACCAATGGTTCTTGGCTGGCTCTCCAAAGGCATTCTCTACAGCTGACTAAGAGTAGTGCAGTACTTTGAGGCTACAATGTTGTCACCTTATTCATCAATGAGCCACGAGAACATAATGTGGAAAGAAGTATTTTTATTTGACAGCTCTTGGCAACGAAAAATGTATAATGATTTAAGATGACTTTGTATCTAGCCATATTTGAGAAACCTATTTACAGTAGACGATTCTAAGTATTATACTGAAGTACTCACGTAGGGGTGGAACAGAACAAAGCATAGGCCAGAGTCTGTTTAATCCAGTCCAACTAGATGAGCCCAAAGAGTTCCAGCATAACGCCCAGCCTAGGTAGGTGGGCTTCTTTACGTTGTGGTGGGTTTTGCTAAAATTAATACAACATAGTGCACTTCATTCTCATTTGTGTGATCTGAGGGAGAGAATATACCTGCTGTTTTAACGTTCTAACTGTCATGGGGGAGGGAGGAGGGATTTCCTGACAACCAAGGAAGGAGATGCAGTGCATGCTAATGTTCCAGCTCTCCCCTCCATTCTTTAATTTCCTGGATGACTGAAAATGAATACGGGATTTCCTAAGGTGGCCTGCAATGATTAAGGTGGAAAGATAAACTACAGAGTAACTACTACTTGTTAACAAAACTAATCAAACAGCTCAGCAACATGTAAGTATTTAACTCTGCACCTAGAGCAAACGCTAACAAACCAAAAAACCAATGACAGCTCTAGGACAGTGGCTAGATTAACTTCACACACATTCATTTCTTGACCACATCAAAACCAGTATTTCTGCCAGCATAAACCCCCTTTCTAGATGAATCCTTTCCCTTTCTGTTATAACGCAGTTTTATAGGGGCTCTCCACTTACATTAACCTGTTCATTGTAATCGCATTGTTGTCACAGCACTTTTGCTACATTCCATGGAGGATATGAATTACAAAGTCAGTCAACATACATTTCACAATGATTTGTGCAGCGTCAAGAAAGGGTTCAAATTTGAAAAATTGAGAGACAGTCAGATAGATGAAAAACAGACAATTTTCTTCCATCACAGGAATTTTGTTACTGTGACTCCTACAATATAAATGTCTTCAAATACCGGCAAGAGAGAACATTGCAAACTTTCTTCATAAAGTTATATAATACTAGTGGTAAATATTTAATTTCCACGAATTTTATATATATATATATATATATATACAGTGGACCTTCTCAAGGCAAAGGTACTTTGGGTATTCATTCATTTCCATTCATTCAACAAATAAATGAGTGCCTACTATACGCCAGGCATTATGATAGAGATGCAAATACAGCAATGAACACAATGGATGAAAATTTACATTCTAGTAGGAAGAGTGACAAGAGAAGGAAAAATATATAGATGTAATTACTAACAAAAGAATCCATTGGAAAGAGGAGGAGGAGCTGAGGATTAGCCTGAAACTAATAAAAAAATATCAGGACTGGGAGTGGGTGTAGCTCAGTGTTTGAGTACCTGCTTCCCAGGCAAGGGGTCCCAGGTCCAACCCCTGGTACTGCCTTTAAAAAATAAAAAATAAAAATAAAAAAATCAGGATCCTTTACACAAAATGTCTATTTTCCCTATTTTCATTACTTGAGTATTCTGAGTCTCAGCATGAAAATGTGATTGCAAAAAAAAAAAAATACTTAACTTACTCTTCAATGGTCTTCAAATATATATATATGTACAAAAACATGTTCTAAATGATTCATTAAAAATTTGCCTTTCAATTCTATACCAGTAAAATTCAACTATGTATATACACATACATATATACATACATATATACACACACACAATGTGACAATGTGACTTAAGCATCTGCCTCTAAGATTTATACAGAAAAGCTATCCAAAGCCACATAACCAGAGAACGACTGTTATTAACAAAGCTATGCTTTGTGTTGAAAGGGCTGTGAGATTCTTTTTTTTTTTTTTTAAGATTTACTTTTCATTTATTTCTCTCCCCTTCCTCCCCGCCCCCGGTTGTCTGCTCTTGTGTCCATTCACTGTGTGTTCTTCTGCGTCTGCTTGCATTATCCAATGGCACTGGGAAACCACGTCTTTTTTTTGTTGCGTCATCTTGCTGCGTCAGCTCTCCGTGTGTGCGGCACCAATCCTGGGCAGGCTGCGCTTTTTTTTTTTTCACATGGGAAGGCTCTCCTTGCAGGGTGCACTCCTTGCATGTGGGGCACCCCTATGCAGGGATGCCCTTGCGTGCCACAGCACTGCACATGGGCCAGCTCACCACACGGGTCAGGAGGCCCTGGGGAGCAAACCCTGGACCCTCCATATGGTAGACGGACGCTCTATCAGTTGAGCCATGTCCGCTTCCCGAAAGGGCTGTGAGATTCTTGATTGCAACCAGTCAGATACTCTGATACTGACTTTAGTTTTGTTTTTGTGTTTTTTTAATTTTCCATTTTATTTTTTTCTTCCCCTCCCCCTCCCCCAGCCTGCTATTTTTGCTGTCTGTGTCCATCTGCTGTGTGATCTTCTGTATCTATTTCTCTTTTTGTCTTCTCTTCTTGTCTTTCTCCTCTAGGATTCACCAGGATTCAATCTTGGGAACTCTGATATGGAGAGAGGTTCCCTGTCAATTGCACCACCGGGGTTCCTGGTTTCTGCTGCACTTCACCTTGACTATCCCCTTTGTCTCTCTTTTGTTGCGTCATCATCTTGCTGCATGACTCACTTGCGTGAGCACTGGCTCACTGCACGGGCACTCGGGTCACTGCGCAAGCACTGGCTCACTGCATGGGCACCTACGCAGGCACTCAGCTCTCACCACACGGGCACACTTTCTCTTCTTCCTTTTCACCAGGGGGCCCCAGGGATCAAACCCAGGTCCTCCCATATGGTAGGGAGAGGTCCTATCACCTGTGCCACATCCACTTCCCTGACTTTAGTTTTTAATCAAAGAGGGCAGCTTCCCTTTCCTGCTATTGTCAGGCATTGTCACATGGGAATCTAAGCAGTGGTTGATGACTAGCCTGCTATCTCCATTCAAGGCCACCCCCCACGGTGGCAGAAGCCCCTTCGCAGCCTTCAGAACACACTGGATGATCTCTGGGTGACTAATGTGTAAGCATCAGCTCATCAAACCACCAGTCACCCCCGGGCACGTGACACCCACAGGTCTCGGAGCCACGGCGCTCCTAATTGCTTACAGAGATATGCACTGGCAATATCCTCAGTTATCTTCTCTCAAGTCTACCCCTGAATGGCTGCATAACCTTCAGCAAGTCACTTGATCTCTCCAGAGCTTCATCTCTTCACCTGGAAAAATTCAGTGGTACAAACCAGTCTCACTTGACGCCCTTGAGGGAGAAAGAAGAGGGACTCAAGGCACCCAGAGAGATTCTGATACAGCAAGCCTTAAGAACCCTCTGAGCTTCTGGGGGGGAAGGTGGCACGGGGGTGCGAGGTAAAGTGCAAGCACTGGTTCAATTCAAGATTAAGAATTCCTAGAATAAAGGCATCTACTCAATCAAGCTATAAAAAGTCTCTAAGTCCAACGCAAGACCATTTGTGAACAACTGCAACCCGTACCCTCCACACCAGAGGAATTTGTTTGTTGTTTGTTTCTTTGGTTTATGCTTTCATTTTTTTTAAAATCAACTTTACTGAAACATGTTAATAAAGCATAAATCCATCCACAGTGTACAATTAATGGAATTCAGTATAATCATAGTTGTGCGAACATCACTTCAATCATTTTTAGAGCATTTTCTTTATTCCCATAATAATAAACAAACAAAAAAATCATCACCTCTCAATCTCTCTGTGCTTCCCCTGCCATATATATAGTTGCTATTCTGTTTCTGTCTCTCTAGTTTATTTGTATTTATATTTTGTAAAAACAGTCTAATATATGCAATGTCACCCATATTCATATTTTATATGAGGTTTCACTATGATATACAGTCCCATGTTACATTTTTTAACTTTCCTTCTAGTAATATATATGACCTTAGACTTTCCCTTTCAACCACTGTCATACCCATATAATAGTTCTGCTAGTTACAAACACTATGACGTGCTTTCACCATTTCTGTTAATTTCCAAAGATACACAAACAACCTTTTTACCAATTCTGCCAGATTCTCTACCTTCGTTCTATTTTCTGGGGACCTATATTCTAATTATTAACTCCATGAGTTTATGCAATATAATCAGTTCATAATAATGCAATTATACAGTGTTTGTCCTTTGGTATCTAGCTTGCTTCACTCAATATAATGTCCCCCAGGTTCATCCATCTTGTCGTATGCTTCGTGACTTCATTTCTTCTTACAGCTATATAACATTCCATCGTATACACCACAATTTGTTCATCCATTCATCAGTTGGTGGACACCTGGGTTGTTTCCATCTTTTGGCAATTGTCAATAATGCCACGATGAACATCGGTTTGCAGATGTCTGTTCGTGTCTCTGCTCTCAGTTCTTCTGGGTATATACCTAGCAATGGTATTGCCGGATTACATGGTAAGTTGATATTCACCTTCCTTAGGAACTGCCAAACAGTCCTCCACAGTGGATGTACCATTTCACATTCCCACCAACAGGGAATAAGCGTTCCTATCTCCACATCCTCTCCAACACTTATAGCTTTCCAACATTTAAAAAGTGGCCATTGTAACATGTGAAATGCTATCTCATTGTAGTTTTGATTTGCATTTCCCTAGTAGATAGTGATGCTGAACAATTTTTCACTTTTTTTTTTTTTTTTGCCATTTGTATTTCTTCTTCAGACAATTCTCTTTTCAAGGCTTTTGCCCATTTTTTATCAGGTAATTTGTCTTTTTATTGTTGAGTTGTAGCATCTCTTTATATCTCATGAATATTAAACCCTTATCAGATATGTGATTGCCAAATATTTTCTCCCATTGAGTGGGGTGCCATTTTAACCTTTTGACAAAGTCCTTTGAGGTACAGATATATTTAATTTTTTTTTTAATATTTATTTTTATTTATTTAATTCCCCTCCCCTCCCCCAGTTGTCTGTTTTCTGTGTCTTTTTGCTGCGTCTTGTTTCTTTGTCCGCTTCTGTTGTCGTCAGTGGCACGGGAAGTGTGGGTGGCGCCATTCCTGGGCAGGCTGCTCTTTCTTTCGCGCTGGGCGGCTTTCCTCACAGGCGCACTCCTTGCACATGGGGCTCCCCTACGCGGGGGACACCCCTGCGTGGCAGGGCACTCCTTGCGCGCATCAGCACTGCGCATGGGCCAGCTCCACATGGGTCAAGGAGGCCCTGGGTTTGAATCGCGGGCCTCCCATGTGGTAGACAGGACGCCCTAACCACTGGGCCAAAGTCCGTTTCCCCAGATATATTTAATTTTGAGAAGGTATCATTTATCTATTTTTTCCTTTTGTTGCTCATACTTTGGGTGTAAGGTTTAAGAAACTACCACCTACCATGAGATCGTAAAGATGTTTTCCTACATTTCTTCTAGGAATCTTATTGTTGTTGCTTTTATATTTAGGTCCTTCATCCACGTTGAGTTAATTTTTATATAAGGTGTAAGATAGGGGTCCTCTTTCTTTCTTTTGGATATGGCGATCCAATTCTCCCAGCACCATTTGTTGAATAGACTGCTCTGGTCCAGCTAGGGAAGGCTTAAAAAGGCTTGTCAAAAATCACTTGATTGTAGGGAAGCAGATGTGGCTGCACCGATAGAGCATCCGCCTACCATATAGGAGGTTCAGGGTTCTATACCCAGGGCATCCTGGTTCATGTGGTGAGCTGGCCCACATGCAGTGCTGCTGCACATGAGGAGTGCCATGACACACAGGGGCGCCCACGCGTAGGGGTGCCCCACGTGCAAGGAGTATACCCCACAAGGAGAGCCACCCCATGTGAAAAAAAAAGGCACAGCCCACCCGAGAGTGGTGCTGCACACACAGAGAGCTGACGCAGCAAGATGACGCAACAAAAAGAGACACAGATTCCTGGTGCTGCCTGATAATACAAGCGGACGCAGGAGAACACACAGCAAATGGACACAGAGAACAGACAACGGGGAAGAAGGGGAGAGAAATAAAATAAATCTTAAAAAAAAAAAATCACTTGACTATAGACGTGAGGATCTATTTCTGAGTTCTCAATTTGGTTCCACTAGTCAATCTGTCTGTCTTCATGCCAGTACCATGCTGTTTATACCACTGTGTGCTTTAAAGTCAGGAAGCAAGAGTCCTCCAACTTCTTTCTTTTTTAAGACATTTTTGGCTATTCACGGCTTCTTACCCTTCCAAACAAATTTGATAATTGGCTTTTCCATTTCTGTAAAAAAGGCTGTTGGATTTTTATTAGGATTGTGTTGAATCTGTAAACCAGTTTGGGTTGAATTGACATCTTAATGACATTTAGTCTTCCAATCCATGAACACGGACTGTACATCCATTTATTTAAGTCTTCTTCAGTTTCTTTTAGCAATGTGTTTCTATTTTCTGAATATACATCCTTTATATCCTTGGTTAAGTTTATTCCTACTTGCTTATTTTAGTCACTATGATAGATGAAATTTTTATTCTGATTTCCTCCTCAGATTGTTCATAAGTAGTATATAGAAACCCTATTCATTTTTGCATATTAACCTTGTATTCTGCCACTATGCTGAACTTGTCCATTAGTTCTAGTAGCTGTATTGTGGTTTCTTCAGAATTTTCTAGATACAGGATATCATCAGCAAATGGGTGCCTTTCATTTCTTCATCTAGCCTAAATGTTCTAGCTAGAACGTCTAGCACAATACTGAATACAGTGATGACAGTGGGCATCCCTGTCTTGCTCCTGATCTCAGCAGGAAAACTTTCAGTCCTTCACTCTTGAGTACAGTGCTAGCTGCGGGATTTTCATATTTGCACTTTACCATATTGAGAAAGCATCCTTTTCCAATCTTTTGGAGTGTTTTTATCAAGAAAGGTTGCTGTGTTTGTCAAATGCCTTTTCTGCATCAATCAAAAAGATCATGTGATTTTTCTTCTTCAATTTACTAATGTGGTTTATTATACTAATTGATTTTCTTGTGTTGAACCACCTTTGCTTAAGAGGCTGGCACTTAATCTTTTTGAGGTTCCCATATAGGTGATGCTTTGTCAGTAAAAAAATTCTGTCCTCAAGACAAGGCAAGGGCTTAGACTGCCACACATGTAAAGTAAGACAGCTGTGAGTGAGTTTTGCCTATGTATATGATTTCTGTTACAAAGCCATGGTTCAAATGAAAGAAGATGCATGATAAAGAAGTTCACTGCTTTTTTGTCATTTAAGAAAGAGTTTGCATCAAAGGACTCACATGTGTAGATAGATATTCAAACTATTGAAAATGCAGTTTCAGTAGAGAAAATAAATATAAAGTGACACACGCAAGTCAAACATTAAAAAGGGGGTGGTGGTAGATGTGGCTCAAGCAATTGGGTGCCTGCCACCTACACGGGAGGTCCTGGGTTCGGTTTCCGGTGCCTCCTAAAGAAGACGAGCAGGCACTGCAATGAGCAGACATCGCAATGCACAAGACACTTCACCGAGCGAAATGTGGCAACCAGAAGGAAGCAGAAATAGCTTGAGTGGTTGGGCACTCGCCTCCCACACGGGAGGTCCTGGGTTCGGTTCCCTTGCCTCCTACAGAAGAGGAGCAGACAATGAGGAGATAGATGAGGGAGCTATTGGGGCAGGGTTGGGGGCCATAAAAATATTTTTTTAATAAAAATAAAAAAGGAGGAATTGAAAAATCTACTTATTAAGCAATCGCTTTCAAACCTTAAAGAAAAATACCTTTAAACAAAAAAAAAAGTTTAGTGGTTCAAAATACAGTGTTAACATATTTACCAAACACATCATAGCTAGCATTAAGTATTTCAAATTCCTGATAAATAAATAACACAAAGAAAAATGAAAATACTGAAGGGCTGCTATTACCATATAATGCTATGAGAAATCAAATTTTCTGAATCGAAGAGAACTGATTATTTTAAGGACTCATGTCAACGGTTCCATCCATTATAAAGATCAGCGATAACTGCATTGTTAACTGTACTGCTCCACAATTCTAAGTATCATTCCTAAAGACTTTCATGAATTTCAAAACCAAAGTGTTCTAAAAAGTTCTAAAGACACATTTCTAAAATCTAGACATCACTGAGAAAATCCTGGGTTTTGTTACAAATGAGTCTTGTTCAAAAGAATAATCTTTCCTCCTTTGACCACTAACATTATTTATGGATATTTTTCATCTTCCTTGCTCATCCTTATGATCAAGTACAAAACTGAAGACTTCCTCAAAAGCATAGATTAATGTAAATTACAGTGCCGTTAGTTCAGAGCCCACAAAGGTAAACAAAAAATTTACCACCAGCCGAGCACACTGTTACTCCAAGGAAGCATCCCCGTGTTCCTAGCAGGCAGGTGTAATCATTGCTTTAAGCTCAGAGAGGCAGCTCCCCATTGTGATCATGTATAACCAACAGTTCATAACATACATCGTATTTCCAAACTAATCAGCTGCATTAGATTCATTGCGCATAACCAAACCACTTCCTGTGATTTGCCATTGCAAAAAATATCTTTCTCCAGCTACGTGCCCGAAGTTTTTACTCAAAATGAGCAATGGCTCCATGCTGGTCCTTCTGGAATTTGGTTGCCAAGCCCTGTTTCCATCATCATTTTGATGCTGCATGATTTCTATCTGCAGCAAGGGATATGGAATAATAATAAAGCTAGAGACCTTAACCTCACTCGGTTCATTCTTGCTGAAACGAGGTCCAATCGGCTTTTTATGAACTCCTCGAGGGTGATGCAGTCTACTACCTCTCTCTCACCTACACACAGTTCCAGTTCCATTTAATACTTAGACCTTCCATGCTCTGGAGTAATCTATTCTTGAATCCAAAGACAGCCCAGCCTACTTTCAACTCAGCTACCATTCAGACCAAAACTCCAGATAAAGAAATATCCATGGAGAATGGAACAGGATTAATCTACCATCCTGCAAAACAAAAAAACTAGCATCTGCCTCAATCCAAATCAGAAAATTTCAATCTGGGGAAAGCATGTTTTGGGAAGAAAGCCAATTCACACTAGGTTAACGAAGGGCAGCAAATATTTAAGGTTTACATGTTTATTTTCTATTTACTAATGTTTTAAGTACTGTGATATGCACATTTTCACCTAATTACATAATGTAACGGTAAACTTAATATTTGGAAAATTAAAAGCTACTCCTGAAAATATGAATTGTATTAAATGTTTAGGAACTCCTCATTATTTTGAATTCTTATTAATGAGAACTAGTTTCAGGCATTGCGAAAAAAGTAAGGAAACACAACTCTGACATCACAGGAGTAACAAAAAATAAAATTGTATAATATTTTAATATTTATACAGCAAAACTATGTCACACAACTTATCACAAACACATTTCTCCTTTAGGTCTGGATGACATTACTAGCCAGCACTATCCTTATTGCTATGATTAGGAAACTATTTCTGTTAATGAAGTAAAAAAATAAACACACATACAAGTTACATACATAAACATACATAAGAATACACATAAGAATATATTCTTATGTGTGTTTCTAAGAATTCTAAGATTTCTACTTAGAATCTAAGTCATTCTCTCTTTAAAATAAAATGAGTCTGACTAAAAAGTCACTATAAAAAGTGGTTGTAATGATTTTGATTTGTCAATACTTTGTCAAAATTGTTACAACCACTTTATAAAACAGGAGAGGGGTTATAAATTCCTAACTCATTCGATATTCATAAAAGGTAGTTTTCTAACACATCACTTAGCCAGAGGATATATATATATATATATTAGTGTTTTGTGATAAATAATGCTGCACTTCAAATTATCCTAGATATATCTGCATTTTCTCATTAACAAGTAGCACTGTCTATAGTAGAGAATAATTAGTATACAAATACAACTGTTTGTACAGAACTAACTTTGATAATTGTTCACATGCATTGTTAGTAGAACATGGAAAAATACAACAATAACGTACTTTAGTAAGTAATGTTCACATACACACGTAATATAGAATACTAATTTATACAGTGTTTAAATATAAAATCCACCCAATTTCCTTTACTTCTTACCTTAGGATAAGTATCAACAGATTTCAAAATTATACCTAAGATCCTGCAAAATCAAGGAAGCATTATTTTGGGTCCTGTGTTCTATTTACAAAGGAAGGCTTTTAAACAGATTAACCATAAATTGTATTTCTAAATTGAACAAAGCTTTTAAAGTTTTTGTTGAATTTTTTTAAGATCCCCCAACTTTCTGAGTTACCGTCATTGTTTTTCACTGTTAACCAACCCTCGTCAGAACATTTCATTCTCCTGGTTTCTACATCTAGATTGTGATTTTCTATGTAATCTAGGTATAGAAATCAACAGATATAGATACAGCTATATCAATAAATAATCACAATCTAGGTGTCAAAGTAATGAATGAAATCCATGCATTAGGCCACACACATACATCCTAATGCATAGAATTTAACCACTTACTTAAAAACCCCACTCCCAGTGGTAGAGGCAGGAGTTTGGATCATGCATGCATGATTTCCTAGTAAGCCCAGCAAACTGTTCAATATATGATATTCCAGCTCCGCTTAGGTTTTTTCCATTTAAACCACTATCACATTTAATTTTCTTGACAATGCTCAGAGGTAGTATTTCACTTTTTTTTTTTTTTAAGATTTTTTATTTATTTCTCTCCCCTTCCCCCCTTCCCCCCCTAGTTGTCTTCTCTCTGCGTCCATATGCTGTGTGTTCTTCTGTGACCACTTCCATCCTTATCAGTGGCACCGGGAATCTGTGTTTCTTTTTGTTGCGTCATCTTGCTGTGTCAGCTCTCCATGTGTGTAGCGCCATTCCTGGGCAGGCTGCACTTTCTTCAGTGCTGGGCGGCTCTCCTTATGGGGCGCACTCCTTGCACGTGAGGCTCCCCTACACAGGGGACACCCCTGCGTGGCAGGGCACTCCTTGCGCGCATCAGCACTGCACATAGGCCAGCTCCACATGGGTCAAGGAGGCCCTGGATTTGAACCACAGACCTCCCATGTGGTAGGCGGACACCCCACCCATTGGGCCAAGTCCGCTTCCCAAGTATTTTAGTTTTCATCAAGCTACATCCTCCTCCACAAAATACACAAAACAATGATATTGAAACTGATGTTTTCTAAGGAAACCTGTCCTCATACTGAAACTGATTGACAAACCTGAAATTATACCACTGCTTAAATGTCACAAGGTCAGAGATATCTAAAATTGCTTCTAGCAGGGAAACAACGCTGTAAAGACATGCTGTTTCTTGCATGAGGTGGGAAAAACAGTGGTTTTCTTTTCCACCAGTATTGCTGTCATAAACAAAATGACCTGAGCATGCTGTGGAGGAACTCTAGCTGAGTTCATCGCCTGTGCCACCAATGAATGACCTCGGGCAACCTACAGAAGCCCACAGCCACATTTTTAAGAGGAAATATTCTACCTGACAGTTTGGGGGATCAAGTTAATAACTTAAAGCAGATTTATAAGAGCTGAACACAATCATTACTACTATTACCACTGGGACTACATGCAATTGGAAGTACTTTAGGTCAGGAAGTTAGAAATGCTCCCCAGAATTTAATTAAACAAATCGGATTTTGGCAGAGAAGTCTAGGTTAACACCCAACTTTTAGAAAACAATACCATAGAATCATGAATGTAAAGTGCTCATAAGTAAACCCTCAAGGACCAAATGCCAACCCTGAGGCTCCTACCCTCAGGTTCCACAATAGTTTTAAACTTTCTTCTTCAAGGGGAAGGACAAAAGGTTTTGCCAACGGAATCAGCAAGAATACTTTCAGGACGTATGCTGAACGTCCTCAGTCATTTCATGACATTACTTTCTCCATTCTCTACATAGAAGGTTTAATTTCTAGAAGGTGTTACTCTGTGTCCTTACTCAGTTTGCATTGTTTCATTCATCTGAACATAAATATCATCACAGTAAAATGATTCAGGATTGAGAAACCGTAACTAACTAAACCTATTATGCTTATAATTTCTACTGGAGGAAATGCATTATCTATTAAATAATTAGAGATTTGGAATATTTCAAGACTTGATTTGTTTCTGATATGTCAATGTTCTCCACTGACATATACAATTACATGGAAATTGTAATTATACATATCTAATTATAAGGAAACAGGGAAACTAGAAGATGAAACTAAAATGGCTCAGAATTTAACAGACCTTGGGGACAAAAATAAGACCTTGGGGACAAAAAATTGGTAATACATATTAATTTCAGCGTATACTTCTTTAATCCACTGATAGATGTTGCTAGAACAAATGTCATTTGCAAAGCAGCCACAATCAATATCACATACTTGAACTGAATTTGAATTATGAAAGGGAAGTAGTTATGAAGCATTCATCTGTAATGGTCAAAGCACAATTCTTCCCTGGGTGGGGAAAGGAATATCATGACTAATTCTCAATGCTTTCAGAACTCAAAAAAAACCATTCTACAAAAGACCACTGGGGGGCACACATCACCCATGGCAGTCATCCAAAAATAAATTTAAAAAGAAAAAAATTCTCATTTTGTTTTTACCTTTTATTTAGTAATTGAAAATTAGCTCTAAAATATTAACATTAAAAAGGTATCTTCCAATTTTAGACAATACTGTGAAAAGATATGCTGCTATGTGTTATTTGAACATATAAATTTGTATATTTGACAAAAAAGCACTCGGTTAAAACCACTTCTTTTCATTTGTGTTTCCATTCAGTAGGTTCAAACTATGTTTTAAGAAAAATAAGTTTAATTCCAAACAATCCTACGGAATAATATTCCTATGAAATTACATAAACACTAATTTACTTTTATTCTGATATTTTGTATATGCATAAAAGCCAGTCCTTTTAATGAGATATTTGGGAAACATGAAGGTCTTCCTTAAAGCCATGTGATTGGTTGTTTTTTATTGCTTTGGTCTGGATGTTTTAGAGTGGGTTTTTTTTGCCTTTTTTTTTAAGGTGGTACTAGGGATTAACCCAGGACCTCATATATGGAATGCAGACACTCAACCACTGAGCTACACCTGCACCCCAATGAGAGTTGTTTTTTTTCTGTTTGTTTGTTTTTAGGAAGTACTGGGGATCGAACCCAGGACCTCATACATGGGAAGCCGACACTCAACCACTTGAGCTACACCCACTCCCCCTTAAAGCCACGTTTAGTAGAAAATTCCATATTAGTAATCACAATCTTTGATATAATAGTAACTTGAAATTCCTGTAACAAACATGAACACAAACAAGTAAATAATACACACCCACAAATAGACTGATGACACAGCAAACACCAGTACGTTTTTGAAGCCTTAAAAGAATGTTCTAATTAGTCAAGAATTTTTTTCAAAAGTACACTGAGGAATAAACACAAAGAATAAAAGTATCTTTCAACTCCAAAGGAAACTGAAAAGGATCAGAAATTTCTGTACCAACCTGCCTTTTGCTGCTCTCTGAAGTGGTTCTTTTGAGGTTCAATGATCTTGAAACCCTCAACGCCCTCACAGAGTCCTTCCGAGTTGTACCAGAAAAAGAGTAATACCTGCTGGCAGGTTTCCTCTTCAGTCTGTCTGCCATCTCAATCCATTAGCAAGGGCAAAATCCAGAGTGACCACGATTCCAGGACTAACCACAAAATAAAAAGATCCCTCAAACCCAGATAGACTGTCTGGTTTTTCTCAGTCCTCTAGAAAGGATGGCAAATTTAAAAATGGGTGGGAATATTAAACAGAACCCATTCCAAATAAGTAACCCTGGATGGGTGCCACAATGCTGCATCTGGCAACGTCTATCTCAGGCTCACCATGGACAGCCAGGCACAGGTTCCACTGCCTCAAATGAAAACAACCGTCTCCAGTAAAACAGGCCAAGAGCAGTTTGTCAAGAGTGAAACAGGGTGTAGCAACACACCTTGCAGTCAGCAGGCTGTGAGTGAATACACAGGTTCAAAGAAGCCTCTTTAACTCACTCCTTGCCGAAGTGGACAGAAAGCTCCAGGACTGGACCAAATCACAACTCCTGCTTCAGGAGCACTCTTTCTTAATGTGACGTTTTAAGATGGCTGAACATTCACTTCCACCAGGAAAGGAGAAAGAAAATGACCAAATATCCAAATACAAGCATTTTGCTCAGAAAAATATAGATCCAAAAATTCACAAGTGTTATGAATTAGGAGCCTGGCCCCCATCCTGGTTTGTCCCTAAGGGGGGGAGGGGTTTTATGCCCCTTCAAAAGGGCACAAAAACAATTTCCCTTGTCTTTATCTCAAGCCTAACTTAACTGATATTGAATGTGAGAAGAGATTGTGAAAAATAAGACATGAGAAAAAGGACAACGAGGCTGCTAATGATTGAATCAATAAACCATTATCAATTCTAAAGTCATGCAAAACTCAAAGCTTTAGAATACACAGCCTAGCCTAATGACTGAAAAGCAGTATGCTCTCAGTACATTCAAGGTAACCTTTTTTAATAGAGCTAATGGCCAAATCCTAAGAGTCCGTTAGCGTTATTTTTAAACCCCCACATCAATTACCAAAGTAACCACATAACTTAAGAAACTACACAACTGAACATTACCCTATATAAGCAATAGAGCCGATGAATAAAACAAACATAGGAAATTCAGAGAAGACACTATTTAACAAGGGATTAGATATACTGCAGGGCTATTCAAAGTGTGGCCCAAGCTGCAATGAAGCAGAGAACTACAGCAGACTTTTGGAAACTTCCATGGCAATTTGGCAGTGATTTTATGCCTGATGACTCTAACAACAGATGGAATAAAGCCACGCAAATCACAAACCAATTTTTCCTAGTAACTCATTTGTGGTGTATTTTATAAAAGTATTTGGCTGCCACAGATTCAAAACAGAAAATGACTACCACTTCACCATGATAGCTTGAGAACAGCAGGGATTTAATGTGTTTACTGAAGAGAGAATACCTCTGCAGAAGACTAGAAAGCAGCTGACTGACTACACTTCTGCGAGAGCCCACGTAAACCAAGACCGGCACTCCCGAATGCCAGTCTGAGTTTGAACCTGATGGTCCTCCTATCTGTCCAGCCTTAATATTCCCACCGGCATATGGAATATTTCTCACTTTAAAAATACTTAAGAGAATGGAAAGACAAGCCACAGACTGGGAGAAAATATTTGCAAAACACATATCTGATAAAGGACTTATACCCAAAGAATGCAAAGAACTCTTAAAACTCAACAATAAGAAAACAAACAACCCAATTACAAAATGGACAAAAGATGTGAACAGACATCTCAACATACACAGGGCAAGTAAGCATATAAAGAAGATGCTGAACATCATACGTCATTACAGAATTGCAAATTAAAGCAATGATACCCCACTATACTCCAATTGGAATGGCTAAAATCCAAAACACCACACCATCAAGTGCTGGTAAGCAGGTGGAAGAAGAGAAACTCTCATCCATTACCAGTGGGGATACAAAATGGTACAATCACTTTGGAAGACAGTCCAGTTGTTTCTTATAAAGCTAAGCGTAGACTTGATCCAGCAATCACACACAAATAAACTGAAAATTTAGGTCCACACAAAACCTGTACACAAATGGTTATAGTAGCTTTATTCATATTTGCCACAACTCAGAAGCAACTAAGATGCCTTCAATAGGTGAATGGATAAACTATTACATCCATACAATGGAGTATTGTCCAGCAATAAAAAGAAATGAGATGTCAAGCCCTAAAAAAGAGGAAAAACATGGAAGAACTTTAAATGCACAATGCTAAGTGAAAGAAGGCAGTGTTCAAAGACTACATAGGGCATAATTCCAACTATATAACATTCTGGAAAAGATAAAACTATAGGATGGCAAAAAGATCAGTGGTTGCCAGGGATTTTGGGGGCAGGGAAAGGGAGGGACAAATAGATGGCACACAGGGCATTTTTAGGTCAGTGAAATGAGTCTGTATGATACTCTCATGGTGGATACATGACAATATTCATTTGTCAAAACCCATAGCACTGTACAACAAAAAGAGTGAGCCCTAAAGCAATGGATGGCTTTAGTATAATATTTTAGTATAAAACATTGATGCTTCAGTTGTAACAAATGTATCACACTAGGGTAAGATGTTAGTAATGGAGAAAGAGGGAGGAGGAGAGGGAGGTATATGGAAACTACTTTCTGCAGAATTTTTTAATACACCTAAAAATGCTCTAAAAATAAAGTATTTTTTTAAATTGCTTTTAAGTTATACTAAAAAAGGAAGAAAAGATGACAGACATGACCAAATTACAGAACATGAAACAAAACTTAAGTCCCTGAAAGACACTTAGTTAAAATTTTCATCATCTTGTTTTACAAATAGCCTGTAAAGTTGAGCAGCCCTATTTACTTCACTGTCCTAAGCTCTGCCTGGAATGGAATCGCTTCTCAGTCACAATGTGTAGCCTCATTTAAAGAAAATGATGCAGTTTCAGAAATGCAACTGCAGCTTTGCTTCTGTATCAAATTCCAGAGAGATCTCTTCGCGGACACGACCTATTACCTCTAGCAAAAAAATCCCAAGATCAAAAGGTCATCACTTGACTGTTCCCTTAAAAAGAAGTGTCTCATCAATCTTTTATAAGAAAAGAAGTAATATACTAAATGTGCAATACAAGAAAGTTCAGAGTTTAGAAGTAGGGGCTACAGATTCTATAAATCCCTCATCCTAAGAGTATTTCCCCTTTCCTACTCTTTGCCTCAATTATATTAAATAACCTCTTTCCTGAGTGGCAGTCAAGTGCTTGCCATCTAAACTCAAATGGTTAAAGCAGTTATAAATTGCTAGTGGCTTTCTGAATGTGAATTTCTGTTCAATTTCCATACATTAGAAATAATATTACCATTGCCTCCTCTCTGGGGAATAATCTTCCTTCATTGTCTTTGTATTTCAAATATAGTTGTTTTTCACAAAATCTAAATTCTGTTACTCTGAATTCAACTGTTTTGAGGCAGGAAAATTTAAGGACTTCCATTTCCATGTTATAATATATTTCCTAATTAGAATTTACTAGTATTTCCCAAGATGGTCAAGGGCTGGTATTAAGTCCAGGGTGTACACCATTGGAGGAACCAATAACGGTTATTAGCTTAGAATGGTTGTGAATTTTTACCGCTTGGAAATGCTATCACTTGTTATGTGCCTTTAAATGCCAGTTACTTTATATGTGGTGACTCCCAAATTTTTATCTCCAACTCTAACCTCTCCCTTGAGTTCCAAACTTACATAGCCAATGACCTACTTAACATCTAGTGGGCGGATCATCTAAATGTCCCAACAGAAGACCTGACAGCTCCAAACCCTGTAAACACTCCTTAAGTCTTCCACAAGCCAAAAAATGAAATCTCTCTATTCCCCACATCCAGTTCCTTTAGTCAAAGTCTTAAAAGTCATCTTTAGTTCATTCTTTGCCCCATTCCCTGCAGCCTGAAATCCTGAGAATGCTAACTACAAAACACATCTCAACTCCATTTTTTCCCAACTCCATTTTAGTCTTAGCCATCATCATCTCTTCACTGGATGACATCCTCTACTGATCTTTTTTCCCTCTCTTGCTAGCAACAATGAATTCTTCCCAAAGCAACCAAGGTAATCATCTAAAAATACAAATTTTTTAAAAAACCACTATAACCAACACTCAGTAGCAATGCTCCATCAATTGTAACAAGTGAAGGCTGTTAATGTGGGAAAGTGTGGGAGGGTTAGGAAGTAGGGCATATGGGAATCCCCTATATTTTTTATATAACATTTACATAATCTAAAATATTTTTTTAAATGTTTAAATTTTTTTTAAAAACAATGATTGAAGTGATGAACATGCAACTGTGTGATTATACAAAATACCATTGATTGCGCATTTTGGATGAAGTGCATGCTTTATTAATATGTATCAATAAAATTGATTTGTAGGGAAGCGGACTTGGCCCAGCGGATAGGGCATCCGTCTACCACATGGGAGGTCCGCGGTTCAAACCCCGGGCCTCCTTGACCCGTGTGGAGCTGGCCCATGCGCAGTGCTGATGCGCGCAAGGAGTGCCCTGCCATGCAGGGGTGTCCCCCGTGTAGGGGAGCCCCACGCACAAGGAGTGAGCCCCGTAAGGAGAGCGGCCCAGCGCGAAAGAAAGTGCAGCCTGCCCAGGAATGGCGCCGCACACATGGAGAGCTGACACAGCAAGATAACGCAACAAAAAGAAACACAGATTCCCGTGCCGCTGACAACAACAGGAGCGGACAAAGACAACGTAGCAAACAGACGCAGAGAACAGACAACCGGGGGGTAGGGGAAAGGAGAGAGAAATAAATAAATCTTTTTAAAAAAATTGATTTGTAAAAAATAATAGATTAGTTCACTCCACAGTTGGACAGTTCAATGACTATTCATGGCACTGAGTATCAAATCTCAAAGTTCACCTTCACAAGTAATGACACAAGAAAATACAGAAATCTGGCAAAATAAAATAAGGCTTTTAAGCATTTCTACCAACCAAACCAGCTCCTTTTCCAAGCCCAACAAGTAATTAAAATGTTTGTTATCTGGGGCCAGACAAAAGATTTGTAAGTTTGGGAAGCATATTTGGTCTCTCTTCTTTAAATGAAGACATTGTTATTTATTTGCAGGGTTGGCACAACTGTGTGACCATATCCTAGTACAGTATGAATTTTTAAATATGAAGATATATTAATTGACTTACTCTGGAATTACAGGAGGATAAAAGGGTAGAGGCTTTCTCTGTTTTCCTCTTCTTTTTCCATAAAATCCAGGAGAAAAAAATCTACACCATTTCTATACTTTCATGGATGAAGGTACAAATGATGAATCCATGAATGGCATGTCCTTGTTTAACATTGAAAATTACTTCTCCAAAACTATTTAGAAAATATTAAGGGAAAAAAACAATAGTCATCAACCTTCCTCTTCCTCTTCCTCCATTTTTGTGGGGTTTTTTTTTGGAGGGGGGGGTTTGTTTGTCTCTTTGTTTTAATAGTACAGCTTTTTGCCTGCTCCCGACTAAAATTACAAAATTGAGATCTTAGCTTATTTTTGTCTCTTAAGAATATACATAGTCATAATACACTGGCAATTCTGAAACTTTAAGGATGCAGAAAATAATGTATTTCTTCCAACAGCTATTACTCAGCACATATTATATATCAATGACTAAATAGCTCTCTTTAAATTGGTAAATATGAGGAGTGGGTATAGCCCTGTGATTGACGACTTGCTTCCCATGTACAAGGTCCCAGGTTTAATCCCTGGTATCTCCCCCCACCACCAAAAAAAACCTTAATACATAAAAATTAACAAAAATTATTATTGGTGGAAACTCATTTCATAAGACAAATATCTAACATAGCCTAGTTTGTTTTATTCTTTTTAATTTCTTAGAAACTGATACTAAAAGAATGGTCAGGGAAGTGGACTTGGCCCAGTGGTCAGGGCGTCCGTCTACCACATGGGAGGTCCAAGGTTCAAGCCCCGGGCCTCCTTGACCCGTGTGCAGCTGGCCCACGCGCAGTGCTGATGCGCGCAAGGAGTGCCGTGCCACGCAGGGGTGTCCCCCGCGTGGGGGAGCCCCACGTGCAAGGAGCGCACCCCCTAAGGAAAGCGCGAAAGAAAATGCAGCCTGCCCAAGAATGATGCCACACACACGGAGAGCTGACACAGCAAGATAACACTACAACAAAGAAAACAGATTCCGGGTGCTGATAAGGAATAGAAGCGGTCAAAGAAGAACACACAGCAAACGGACACAGAGAGCAGACAACGCGGGGGAGAGGGGGGGTAGAAATAAATAAAAAATAAATCTTTAAAAAAAAAAAAAAGAATTGTCAGCCTAATCTGGTGATGGTGACTGAAAATAGTGACAGCAATTAACACTTACTGGGGTGAACACTTACTGGGGTGGGATGGGGTGTGCTTTATATGGGAACCTCTTTTTTTTTTTAATGTAACATTCTATGTGATCTGTTAACTTGAATAAAAATTTTTTAAAAACACTTACTGGAGACTTATTTTGGCCAAGCACAAGAACTCTCAGGTTTACATTTCAATGAAAAACCACCTTAGAAGGTAGGCATTGTCATTTTGCCCCATTGACGAGCGGGCAAACTGAAGTCAGAGAGGTTAAGTCACTCGCCCAATCTCATAAAACGTAAAAGTGGGGAAGCAAGTGTTCAGCCCAGGCAGTGGGCCCTGACCCCGCTGCACGAGAGCCCCCAGCTTATGAAGTACCACCAAAGCCAAGTGCAGCACCTCCAGGAAGGAGCCGAGCCAGAGGTTCCTCCCATGACTCAACAAGGGACAGACTGCCGCTCACTGCTCTTCCTGACTCACTCCAGTGGTGGGCCAGCAAAGTTCTGGCTGCTTCCCCCAGGAAGGCTGAGGAACAGACTCTCGGGCCGCATCAGCGCTCCTACTGCGTACATGAGGGTTCCCACTCCCCCAGCCCAGGGCAGCCAGACCCCACCGAGGCCCTTCCACCGACATCCCACCGCCGCCTCTGCCAGACTGTCCCCGCTCTCCCAACGCCCCACCACGAGCCTGAGGAACCGCGGGGAAGCCAGAACCCACAAACTCTTTCAGTGTTGGGAATGCATCGCCTTGAATTCATTAATTAGCCATTTAGTGTTCGACTTGGCATTTAATCTCAATGTTGCCCTGTTTTAAAGCTCTAGTTAAAATGAAGCCATTTAGTAGGCAATTAATCAAGGCATCTAGTTAATGAAGTCTGCTTACACAGATGATTCCAATTCCAGGTTCTATGAAACTCTGAAATAATTACCGGCCTATTCCGATTCATACTACAGTTTTAAAAAGATGATTCTAGTCAAAGCAACATTTTAGAACTGATTGATATTTTCTTTACATCAGAATTAGGCAGACGTAGAATTATGGGCAAATAGGTAGAAAATTTAAAAATTAAAAATTAAAAAATCCCCAGTTAATCGCACACTCTACCCTCAAAGGGCACTGACACTCTTCTATCCCTTCAGAATTTTTTCAAAGAATTTTTTCTGCTAAAATTACATCAAATGTCACTGGTCGTTTTGACCTGAATTTTAACTAATTTTTACCTGAATCACAAATTTACCTGCACTTAGCCCCAAATATCCAGCTGCCTAACTGACATCTCCAGGGCACCTCAAACTCGAAGGCAGGACTGAACTTCCGGTCCCCACCCATCCCACAATGCCTTGGTGAATGCTGCCCCCCCAGATTTACATACTGAAGAGCTCACACACGGACCTTCTCCCTGCCTTCTCCGCCCTGGCCTGACTGCATCGGTCTCGCTCTTCCCACCACAGAACCTGCTGAGCAGCCTCTCTGCGGCCACTCCCTCCCCCCCCCCCCCCCATTATTCTTCACCGGGCAATCCCCTCCCCTTCCTTGACCTCACCTTTCTGTCCTTCAGGTTTCAGCTTGATGGTCTCCCCCACCCCCACCCCCACGGCAAATCTTGCTTCACCGAGTGTCAGGGTTCTAGGTAACATCTCCCATAGAACCTTTCCTGTTCCATAGAATGGCTTTCTGTCGGTATTTATACATCTAACTTGTGTGATCATGAGACACGATTTGACTCTCACACTAGATCGCCAGGCCCAAGAGGGCAGAGACCATGCCCTACTTTTGTGCAATATTGTATACTAGTGCTGTGCCTGGAACAGACGGTGCCCGATTGTTACATTAGCTAAAATATTAGTTTTATTATCTGTCAAAGGAGAAATGATTACATGTTTGTCTTTTAAATTACATATTTTCGGAAGTGGATGTGGCCCAATGGATAGGGCATCCGCCTACCACATGGGAGGCCCGCGGTTCAAACCCCAGGGCCTCCTTGACCCACGTGGAGCTGGCCCATGTGCAGTGCTAATGCGTGCAAGGAGTGCCGTGCCACTCAGGGGTTTCCCCCGCGTAGGGGAGCCCCATGCGCAAGGAGTGCGCCCCATAAGGAGAGCCGCCCAGCACGAAAGAAAGTGCAGCCTGCCCAGGAATGGTGCCGCTCACACCGAGAGCTGACACAGCAAGATGACGCAACAAAAAAGAAGAAACAGATTCCCGGGGACGCTGACAAGAACATAAGCAGACACAGAAGAACACACAGCGAATGGACAGAGAGAGCAGACAACAACTGGGGGGGTGGGCAGGGGGGGTTGAGAAATAAATAAAAAATAAATAAATCTTTAGAAAATAAATAAATAATTATATTTACCCTGGTTTGGAAAAAAAAAATCTCTTCCTAATCTAGGGACTTAGCTTTGGTTCAACATCGAGGACGGATTTTAAATCATTGGTTCCATTTCATCACAATCTGGAATGGCCATCAGACGACAGTGGAGTATGTATGTACACGTACCTATTATTATTCCTTTGATTTGGGCAACGGAAAACTATTTCACAAGTACTCTGTGTAATTTTTTTTTGGTGGGGTTGGCACCAGAAAGAATTACTTCTTTACGATGTCTATTCCCTGAGATTGAAAGACGACAACAGCCTGCATTAAAAGCATCCTTCTCTGGGCTGCATCCATTTCACTTAAAGCAGAAGCAAGGAATATAGATTCTGTGACTCACCAACTGGCGAGCCAAAACAATAAACAAGAAACACAACATTAACCTGGCCAGCATGGAACACATCCTGGGTGAACATCGTAATTCATTAGAACGTGTAGAAATGAAGCCAGAATTTGCCCAGAGCAAAATAGTCCCTGTAAATTCTGGCTTCTAAAGCATTCTAAAAGGTTCTACAACATAATACACGTGGCTTCTACAATCACTTTAAGTTGGAAAAAAGTACAGGATGCCACATCCTAACAGGGAATTTACGCACATATCTCTAGGAGCTCCATTCAACAAGATGTCCTTTTTATCTGTAAAACAATTAACTCATTAGTTTCACATGTATAGTAACTAAAACAGTCTACTTAATTGAAATGAACTCATGGTAGTCATTTCAATTATCACTGCTTTTCATTAAAGCATAATTTGCTTGAATTCCATACGTGTGACCTACAATTGTTGCCCGTTTAATATCAGAGATCTTACCTCAATTTTTTTGTTTTTACAGCCTGACAGTTCTCAGAAGGCACACTACCTAATGTTAGTAAATAAGTATCCTTGACATTAGTCCACAAAACGGGTCCTAATCCATTAATTTTCCAACAGTTCTTTTCTGTCTTTTCACAACATTTTTAAGATCTTGTTTATTTCAGAGTTAAATAAAATAGGAGAACTTTGAAAATTCTACCAGGGAAGCAGATATGATAGAGCATCTGCCTACCATATAGAAGGTCCAGGGTTCGATACCCAGGGCCTCCTGGCCCGTGCGGAGCTGGCCCGCGGCACAGTGCTGCCACATGCAAGGAGTGCCCTGCCACACAGGGGTTCCCCCCACATAGGGGTGCCCCATGCGCAAGGAGTGCGCCCCACAAGGAGAGCTGCCCCTCGCAAAAAAAGTGCAGCACTCCCAGGAGTGGTACCACACACACGGAGAGCTGAAACAACAAGATGACACAACAAAAAGAGACACAGATTCCCGGTGTCACCTGACTAGAATGCAAGCGGACACAGAAGAACACACAGAGAATGGACACAGAGAGCAGACCAAGGGGGGAGGAATAAATAAAATAAATCTTTAAAAAAAAATTCTACCAGACACCTCATTATGAAACATCAGTCCATAGTTTGTAGGAAAGCCCTTAAAACAATAAAGCTGCATCATATTCAGGATATGGACCTATGGACCACATTCTCAACAAGAAATTAGCTTTTTTAAAAAATGGATGGAAAAGAAAGCACAGGAACTCCTCAACCCACTCCTACTCCCAGGGTGTGGACATCCAAAAAATAAAACTATCACATACTGCAACACTCCATACCTCCTCATCTGTTATATTTCTTGACAAAGGAATTTAAATCTCAAAATTTTCTCCTATCAGGCACATACATGGCCATGCATGAAATAGGGAGAGAATAAAAACCTTTAAAGAAATTAAAATTAGATTTCTGTCAATAATAAACTGTTAACTCTCATCTAAATTTAAGTAACAATCCATTCCTTAACAGAACAGGGTTTATTAATGCTTTAAAAATTCCATTTTGAGGGAAGCAGATGTGGCTTAAATGATCGGGCTTCCAGCTAGCACATGGGAGGTCCCAGGTTCGGTTCCCGGGGCCTCCTGGTGAAGGCAAGCTGACACAACAAGATGACTCAACAAAGAGACACAGAAGAAAGACAACGAGAGACACAACAAACCAGGGAGCTGAGTGGCTCAAGCGATTAAGCACCTCTCTCACACATCGGAGGTCCCCGGATTGGTTCCCAGTGCCTCCTAAAGAGAAGACGAGCAGACAATGAGCACAAAACAACTGGGGGAGGGTGGTGGGGTGGTGGTAATAAATAAATCTTTTTTAAAAATTTCCACTTTGATGTCACCAAATAAGCTCATTTGAACAATTCTTATTCCAGATACAAAAATGTGTTCTGCATTCTGATCTACAAACTGTACAGACTGACTACCCACAACAAAGAAATCACAAAGTGCTTATCTCCACATAACTGCTAGAATCTTAACAATTTTTCAAATACACACACATACATACAGATATTTTCCACAAATAAAGAAGGATATAACTGTACCATCACTTTGCTGGACATTATGTTTTTATGATATCATCCCCCAAAAAGTAAAGATTTAGACATTAATTTAAAAAAATTTTTTAACTCAAAGAAGAAAATTGCGAACTTTAAAATTAAAGCATGTTTCTTACCTGAAAGCTCTGCCACAGATATACTTCAACAGCAAAATTCATTACAGCACATTTCAAAAATAGTAAAATAAAACATCTGATGGGGCAGTAATTTTATTAACATAAGAGGCACAAAAACAGCATCAGTCTATAGATTTAGAAGCTAATAGGGAGAAATGATAAAAATCTGTGATACATGTCTTTGTTGTAGCTTTTCCCCAACACATAGAGGTTGCTGCTTGCCCACAGTCCTAATAAATTTTAAAAAGTTATTTTTCCTAAGGTTCTTCTAAGGAAACTTGACCAACTGCCCCCAGGAGAACCAGAGTTTCTTTGATAAACAGTCCAACCAGCAGCAGTCGAATTTCCACAACAATCCTTCACCTAATTTCTGGACCCCAGTCTAAACATACAAACTCTGAAAAATGAATTTAAAGAGCATTTCCTTCAACCCTTTCTCCACACAGGGTCGGAAACAAATAGTGTAAGACACTTTACAAGTTCACCATTAAAATAGGACATGCATGTATCATTCTTAGGTCATAACAAAATTACATCAAGGTATGACAAAGGAAATGCTCATACCATATCTTAAGTCACTTTCAACACCACATACATAAAAAGATAAAGAATTGACTAAGAGAAAAAATGCACAAAAGTGTACTCGAAGTACTTGTTGAGTTGTGAGAGCTTTGGTGTCGCCCTTTAAACTCAGTATCAGATGACTGGTATGCAACAGGAAGTGATTCCCGAATACTTTTATTCTGGGATAATATTTTTGCAAATGTCTAAACTACTATAGTACACAGAGGAAATGAAAGCAGTGACCCATTTATGAAACCTGAGTGAAGGCTCATGAAAATAATGAGGACCAAAACAAGGAACAAATCCAGATAAATTAAACTAGAGCTCGGCACTGAGGAAAGTTCACATAGACCGACTCATTGCCACAGCTCTCATGACGCCGGTGACAACATGTAGACCATCTGAGTTTTCCATAATTAAACAAAATGTCAACTGGGAAAATTGAGAATTAAATACTAAACGTAAATAAGACCTCACGATAGGGTGCGTAGCTAATTCTCTGTTTCCTTATTAGAAAGCAGCAATGTAGGGAAGGGACAAACAAAGTAGAAACAGAATATTCTTTATCTTGGAAAATCAAACTTACTCCAAAAAACCCAAGACAACCCACGCCAGGACCATTGTGAACAAATTTGCATAAATTCAGGATATTAGAGTTGTATAGACACCAGTACTAAAAGACGACTTTCTCAGTGCCATATGTTGAGCTTCAATAATTAAAGGATAAATGTGCAAAAGCATGGCTCATTACTTAACTTCAGTTTGCTTTTGCCATCATTTGAAATACTACCTCAATCCTAATTTCCCACACACACAAAAAAAAGAATTTTTCACAATTTCAAAACTCATGACCGGTACAAAATAAAAGTCTGAGAGAACTTTCCCCATTACAGAAACTGAAGTCAGGGCTTTTAAAGCCATGGATTTCCAAGGTTTCTAAATCTAAATACCACCTGGAGGAGATTTTCAAACATAGGTGTCCTGGCCCCACCTAGGTGTAGGTTTGCATTTTAAATATGCATGTAGGGGATTTTCACAAAACAGGACATTTTTTAGAGGAATTTCTGTTGTTGTGCAGGTAATCTGTACTGCTCTGTTAAACCTAAAAGCAAAACAGGTGTCAAGAGCCTTACTCAGAGTCACGGCCAAAAATAGTTGAAAACACTCCAGGATGATTAAATCAGAATCGAATTTCAGAGCCATGGAAAAGAGCCATACAACTCTATCACATAATGGCTCAGTGTGAATAATGCATCGGACAGCACCATTGAATCTGGGTGTTGCTATTCTGGATTATTAACTATATATATATTTGCAGTTAAAACCTTAAAATGGGCTGGGGAGCAGATGTAGCTCAGTGGTTGAGCACCTGCTTCCCATGTATGAGGTCCCAGGTTCAATCCCCAGTACCTCCTAAAAATAAATAAATAAATAAGCAAGCAAGCAAAATGGGAACTTTAGAAAGTTCATTCAAGATAATGTAACTTGGGAAGCGGATGTGGTTCAACTGACAGAGCATCCACCTACCATATGGGAGGCCCAGGGTTCAAACCCAGGGCCTCCTGACCCACGTGGTAAGCTGGTCCACGCGCAGTGCTGATGTGCACAAGGAGTGCCAAGCCATGCAGGGGTGCCCCCATGTAGGGGAGCCCCATGCGCAAGGAGTGTGCCCTACAAGGAGAGCCGCCCCAAGTGAAGAAAGTGCAGTCTGCCCAGGAGTGGCGCCACACACATGGAGAGCTGACACAACAAGATGATGCAACAACAAAAAAAGACAGATTCCCGATGCCGCAGACAGAATGCAAGCAGACACAGAAGAACACACAGCAAATGGACACAGAGAGCAGGCTAGGGGGGAAGGGGGGAGGCAAATAAATAAAAAATCTTTAAAAGATTATGGTAAATGTAAATGTATCATTGTCAACTTCTCTCAAGAATATAATATCTAAAACACAGTTTGTTAGGTATCCTATGATTTCAATACGCATCTATTTTAGAAGATTATACATATTTGCCTTGGTTTTTATGTGTGATGTAATAATTTTAAAAAGTGTATTTCCATTTCAGTAACAAATTACCCCAAAGATCTCAACAATAAAATCAACCTCTTTAACTTAACTGATCTTTAGAGAATAAAAAATCCAACAACTGCAGAGCACATATTATTTTCAAGCACACATGGAATGTTCACCATAAAGGTCATAAGCTGGGCTATAAAATAAGTCTCAGTAAACTTCAAAAGATTTTTTTTTTTTTAATCACATTGCTCAGCATCTACATCTCAATATTCTACCTCCTCAAATAATACTCCCTCTCAATGGTATATATGCCTTCAGGGGGTGCAGGGATCAAGGATGAAAAACAGCAAGCTGAATCCATCCTCCAGGAAGGCATCACTATGTCATGCTAACCTTAAGTAAGCCCATTTAGTGCAGTGTCCTAAGGAGCCTTTCGACTACACCCAGCCCCATAAATCCTACCCAACTTCCACAACAGGTTATTCCACGACAGACACGAGAGCCAGGCAGATCCCAGAGGCCATCTTATAACCCAGATTCTAAAGTCCCTCTACTGAAAGACGGACACAAGCCAAGGGCAAAGCAGGATGCTCCCAATAAGAAGAAATCCAAAGTCTGTACACGACTAA
This sequence comes from Dasypus novemcinctus, assembly GCF_030445035.2. Lineage (NCBI taxonomy): Eukaryota > Metazoa > Chordata > Mammalia > Cingulata > Dasypodidae > Dasypus > Dasypus novemcinctus. The sequence continues at coordinate 151,176,019 of NC_080677.1, read as the reverse complement.
AAAGGAAACAGAAGGGGCAGATGTGGCTCAAGGGGTTGAGAGCCTTCTTCTTCCTTGGGAGTTTCCAGGGCCTCCTAAAAATAAAAATAAAAAAAAAAACTACAGGCAAACAAATGAAAAAACCAACTCAGGGAAGCTGGGTGGCTCAGAGGTTGAGCATCAGTTTCCCACATATGAGATCTAGGGTTCAATCCCCAGCCCCAGCCCCAGCCCCAGTCCCTCAAAAAAAAAAAAAAGGAAGCACTCATCAACACTCCTCAGAGCACAGAAAACGCCCACTGACTAAGGTGTGCAGTTTATACCAAATCAGTACAGTAGAATACAAAAATTGACAAAAACCCAATTTCTATGCAGCTGTGTTGGCACAGCAATGGTTGATGGACAGGCATATATTTATGATCAACTCAAAGGAAGAAGAGCAGGTTATTATTCGAGCTTCTTTATTAAAAGAAAAAAGGATGTGAAAATATCTGAATGAAAAGAAAAGGGGGGCGGGTTTCAGGTCACAATGCACAGCTCACCAAAATGACAGCAGTGGTCTTTTGGGACAACAATGCAATTAGCAGGCGATTATTTTCTTCTTTAAATGTTCCGTGTTTTCCAATGTTGCTTTATAAGCTGTATTATTTTTATAGAAGGGAAAAACAACAAAAGCATCTGCACTTCAATTAAGGAAGAGGGAGAAAAGAGGAAAACATTGAAAGATCAATACAACATTATGTGGAGCCGGTGTAGCTCAGTGGTTGAGCACCTGTTTCGCATATATGAGGTCCCGGGTTCAATCGCCAGTACTCCCCTCCAAAAATACATACAACATTATTTCATCGCCCTATAATATTAGGGCTGGGAAATACATTTAATTGTTCCATTTCTGTAGTCTCTCCAATCTATGGAGCTGAACCATGCAATAAATTCACTGTATCTAAGTCTCTAGATTGTACCCTTCATGTGGATTTCAGGAAAAGGATCTAGGAGTCACCCTATCCCTAGCTCACTAAAAAGCCCGAAAATGGTACCAAGAGAAGTAGCAGTAAATCACACACTGTTCTGTATTTTTTCTGACAATGTGCCACTGACCCACAGAAGATAAATGGGACAAATTTCACCGTGGCAGGTGCTGGTGAATCAAGTATCTCTGAATTTATACACTATTTGGTATCTGGACATGCTCCTTTTCAATGAGATTTCAAGAAAACACAAGTGTCACCGATGAGCCAGGCAGGACGCTAACTGTCAGGAATGCACGAGTGACCATCCACAACAGCTGCTCTCCTGGCTCACGGGTGAGATGAGCACTGGGAGGACGAGGCGGAGGACCAGAGGTTGCAGACCCCTCACAAGGACGCCGGGAGCCCAGAACTATCACCTCCTCCAGCCCCACTCTGGTTTCCATGCTGTGATCTGTGACGTTTTAGACGTTGATCCCTCAATGCGGCAAGGAGGATACAAGTCTGTAGGTGGCCGTGAGCCCTCGGGCAATTTCTTTACAAGTCAGATGCAAATGACTGTGGCCAAAGGGCTCTCACTATGCCTGATCAAGCCTGGTCATTTCATTACCATAAAGAACTTGCTGACGACCCTACGCAGAGCCACAGCAGAGCCACAGCATCCCGCAGAGCCACAGCATCCCGTCACAGATGCTCAAATGGTTGAGAATCCTCCCATCTACCTCCCTGCCTCCTCCCCTCCCTTCAGAGGGCAGACCGAAGGGGTGGGTCCAAGCTAAGGCTCAAGGGCCTGGGAACTGCCATGTCAACTGAGCCAAACATCAGACGACACTGAGAATGGTGCCTCGGTGTGAACACACACTGCGAGCAACAATGGAGAAAATGATGGTTTTCTGTGATCCAAGAAAACCTCCAGAGAGATCGTCTTTACTTGTTTGTTAACGTGGAGGCAGGGGAGACCCGCCATACAGGCCCAGCTGTTGGAACAGACCATCTGGGCGAGCGCCAGGGTGGGCGCGCAGGGCCCTTTATGTAGCACCTGCAGTACAATGAACCCAATGACCACTGAGTTGTCGAGAAAGACATTATGTTTGGTTAAAGGAAAGAAAAAAAAAAAGGAAGAAAGAAAAAAAGGCACAGCGCCATTTTTAAGATAGTGCCAATTTAAAAGCTGTCGTGTTAAAACAGAAATCATTCTCCAGTATCTATACTTTCCCCTGGAGTTCAAGGCAGTAAGAGTCGCAATCCTTACTATAAAACAAAACATACTAGAGTGGACGGCCCAAACATTCTTCAAAGTATGTGTGTCTAAAACCAGAAGGAAGTACACCTACCTACCCCCATCTTCTCCCTCCCACCCCCAGAACCCTCAAAACACATTTAGAGGAGCTATGCCCCAGACTTGAACTCACTCTGTCTTTATCATCTGCTACATCGCAGAGAATGTCATCAAGATCCAGTATTCCTCCATCTCCATGTTCCAATCGATGCACCTGAATCCAGTAGTTTGGATCCTATACAAAAGAAGAAAAACAGCGCAAGTGAGCATCACCAAAAAGGAATTTGACAATTTTAAACTGTGCTAACTTTCCGCCCATAAAGGGAAATCGACCACATAGACAATATTGTAATTGATTAAAAATTCAGAGAGCTTCCTATCTTTGGTATTCAGTCAATTTCCCTTTTCTCTTATGACGGAGTTACTTCTGCATACTCTTTCCCTCTGGCTCAGAGGCTTTTATATTATAACGATAGGAACTGCAAAATACAGAAAAACTCAATGCACCAAAAAAATATTGATTTCTCTAAAGCATACTGGCTTTCCCACTGTCCAATGCAAAGTACTTATTAATCCTCTTAATGCAATCTATAGAAATATTCTACTAAGCAAGCAGCATAAATTGTATGTCTGAAAAACTCATGTCACAGCCTATCTGCAAAAAGTAAGTGGCTCAGCCTGGGGCAAAAGTGCTCCCCACAAACAGGCCCTGAAGGATGCTGGCAAGGGCATCATGATCAAAGGAAACTCAGAACTATATGTGCAGTTTGAGCCTACTTTTGTAAAAGCAAAATTACATGCACAGGTAACTATATTTCACGTTCAAAAAATAAAATAACAAAAAGCAGCTTAACAAATTATGGAAGCATTACTTTAAAAACAAATTTTTTTTTGTCCAGGCATATTTAGCTTATTTAATCCTGATAGCAAATTCAGTTGTTTCTGTAGTTCCAAATGATGAATAAATGAATAGATTTGTTAAATGACATGACCAAGGTCTCCTTGTTAGAAAGAATATGGAAAGTAAAAAAAGCTTCATCATATTCACATCTCATAAAACTAAATCCAAATTTTTTTTTTACCATTAGGATTGATATAGTACCTTCCATACCTTTCCGACAAAAATATAACAATATTACTGTTAACTATAAGCTATGTTACATTAGTTGTGGTGTTCCCATTTATCATCATTTTTTAACACCTTGTAATAATAGAGAAACATTCGTGCATTTATGTTTTTAACCACAAATTTCATCTACTACTGATTACTATATTGTGCAGTCCCTGGAGAAACAATGAAGTTTACTGTCAGGATTAAATAGGACAGTATTTTTCAAAGTAATGCTTCCATAAGTTGTTAAGCTGCCTTTTGTCAGTTTTTTAAGTTGAAATAAAGTGTTTGTTTTTTTTTTAAGGCAAAATGACAGAAGGTAACACTGCAGAGTTGATAGTTACATTAAATGTAAATGGTTTAAACTACTGACTCAAAAGGCAGATGCTGGTAGAAAGGATAAAAAATCCATGGCATAATGATATGCTATTTGTAGGAGAATTACCTTATATTCAAAGACACAAGTAGAGTGAAAGTGAAAGGATAAAAAAATATATATCATGCAAATACTAACCAAAAGAGAGCCAGAGTAGCTATACTAATCTCAGATAAAACAGACTTTTTTAGTCAAAAAGAGTTATAAGGGAAAATGTAGATCAACAATCTTGTAACTCTTTATTTAAATATATATATATATAGAGAGAGAAAGAGAACATATATATATATGCACCTAATGGCACCACCTCAAAATATATGAGATAAATATTGACAAATCTGAAAGGATTCTTCTCTAGTACAGATGGATCACTCTCTAGGGTAGAATATATGTTAGGTCACAAAACAAGTCTCAATAAATTCAGAAATCTTGAAATTATACAACATATCATCTCTAACCACAATGGACTGAAGCTAGAAATCAGTACAGAAGGGGAAGCAGATGTGGCTCAAGCAATTGGGCTCCCATCTACCATACAGGAGATCCAGGGTTGGTTACCCAGGGCCCCCTAGTGAAGGCAAGCTGGCCCACAGGGAGTGCAGGCCCACTCAGAGTGCTGTCCCGTGCAGGAGTGCTGCCCGGCGTAGGAGTGCTGGCCCATGTGGAGAGCTGGTGCAGCAAGATGACACAACGAAAAGAGATACAGAGGAGAGATAATAAGAGATGCAGACCAGGGAGCTGAGGTGGTGCAAGAATGATCACCTCTCTCCCACTCTGGAAGGTCCCAGGATCGGTTCCCATGGCCGCCTAACGAGAAGACAGACAGACATAGAAGAACACACAGACAATGGACACAGAGAGCAGATAATGGAGGGAAGGGGAGAAATAAATAATCTTTAAAAAAAAAGGGATGATTTGAAAAAAAAATTTAAAGAAATCAGTTCAGAAGGAGAAATGGAAAATTCACAATTATATGGAAATTAAACAACCAATTGTTCAAAGAAAAAAATCACAAGGGAAATTAGGAAATATCTAGAGGTGAATGAAAATGAAAACATAATACACCAAAACTTATGGGATGCAGCAAAGGCAGTACTGAAAGGTAAATTTATAGCTCTATATGCCTACATTTAAAAAGCAGAAAGAACTAAAATCTGAGACCTAATACCAGAACTGCAGGATCTATAAAAAGAAGAGTAATCTAAACCCAAAGTGAGCAGATGGAAGGAAATAACAATGATTAGAGCAGAGATAAAATAGAGAATAGAAGAAACAATAGAGTGAATCAATGAAACCAAAAGTTGGTTCTTCAAAAAGATCAATAAAATCTACGTTCCTTTATCCAGACTGACAATGAAAAAACGGGAAGGATACAAATTACTAAAGTCAGAAATGAATGGGGAGGGAAGCAGATGTGGCTCAACTAATAGAGCATCCGCCTACGATATAGGAAGTCCAGGGTTCAAACCCAGGGCCTCCTGGCCCATGCAGCGAGCTGGCCCACGCACAATGCTGCTGCACACAAGGAGTGCCATGCCACACAAGGGTGTCCCGCATGTAGGGGAGCCCACACGCAAGCAGTGCATCCCGCAAGGAGAGCTGCCCCGTGCGAACAAAGCTCAACCCGCCCAGGAGCGGTGCTGCATATACAGAGAGCTGATGGAGCAAGATGACACAACAAAAAGAGACATAGATTCCTGGTGTCACTGACAAGAATGCAAGCAGACACAGAAGAGCACACAGTGAATGGACAAAGACAACAGACAATGGGGAGCGGGGGGGGGGGGCGGAAGGGGAAGAGAAAAAAAAAATCTTAAAAAAAAAAAAAATGAATGGGGAGATACTAATCCCAAAGAAATAAAAAGGATAAGAGGATTCCATAAGCAAATGTATGCCAACAAATTAGATAACCTAGATGAAATGGACAAACTACTAGAAACAGACAACCTTCAGTGACTCCGGAAGAATTAGATGATCTCAACAAACCAACAACTATTAAAGAGACTCGTTCACCAAAACACTCCCAAAGCAAAGTCCAGGACCAGATGGCTTCACAGAGGAATTTTATCAAAGATTCCAAGAATTGACACCAATCTGTTCAAAGTCTTCCAAAAAAATCAAAGAGGAAGAAACACTCCTTAATTCTTTCTATGAGGCTAACATTACCTTCACACCAAAACAGATAAAGAAACAATCAGAAAAGAAAATTACACACCAATATCCCTAATGAATATAGATGCAAAAATCATCAGCAAAATACTAATAAGTCAAATCCAATAGGAAATGCAAAGTAAAATACACCACAATCAAGTGGGATTTATCATTAGTAATGCAAGGGTGGATCAATTTAAGAAAATCAAATAACGGCATATACCACATTAAAGAACAAAGGAAAAATACCACAGGATCATCTCAGTTGATGCAGAAAAGGAATCTGACAAAATCCAGTACTCTCAGTCTAAGTAAAAATACTTAGAAAAGTAGGAATAGAAGGGAAATTCCTCAAAATGATAAACTACATCTATGAAAAACCCACAAAATGGGCTAATTTCAAACAAGTGCATTGCCCCAGAATTCATGAGGGTATATGGAAGCCGTCATTCTCCGATACTGCTCCTGGGTTCTAACTTTTCACACAGAAAGGGTAGGGGGACCAGGGAGGTGGAATTTGGTACTACGCATCAACATGCTTAAAACTGTACATACCCATTGACCCTGTAACTAAAAGTGTGCTAAAGATACATGGTCAGGATAGACACATTAAATCAGATTTAATGATAGTACAAAACCAGAAACCAGCCACATAGCCAACAATTGCTTGAACACAACCACTCAACGAAACACCATACAATGTTAAAAATAATGTTAACAAAATACTACGTAAAGTTTTGTCTCATCTTTAGTTTGAAGAAAGTACTACATATAGACCTAGCCAAAAAGACAAAAAGGGTACACAGTAGGAAGTATTTGCCTTTATATTCTGATTTTCCATAATGGATGTAAGTGTATCATTTTTAAATTTATTATTTTTAAAAACAAGTGAATACATTTCTTCCTGTCTCATTATTCCTCAGTAACATAAAGGACTTCTCTAACTCATCCCTGCTTCAAGATCCTTGTCTTCTCAGTCCTGCCCTACATTTTGCTACCATATTCATCCTCCTCAAAAATACCCATTTCTCTTCTTTCTTTCCTTTTCTATGGTCTCAATATTTTTTCAAGGGAACAGACAATTACCAGGATATAGAATAAATAGAACCAAGTGTCAAAGAGGAATTTAAAGCTTCTTTAATAATAATAATAATAATAATAATAAAATAAGTAACCCATTTCTTATTGCTTGTACACTTTGGATGGATTTATGCTTTATTAATATGAATCAATAAAATTTATTTTTTTAAAAAGCATTTCTTCATGTCACTGTCCTGTGACCTGAGTCATCTGCAGTGACCCCTACAGTCTAAAGGTCAAAATCCACCATCTTGGGCCAAGCATTCAAGGCTCTTCCCAACCTCGCTGGGTTTTTGTCTTCTATCAGCCCTTCAGTCCTGGACACTGCCTTGGCATAGCTGGATCTTTGATTGTTCACTGATAAATCCTAAGAAGAGTGCCTGGGACAGAGTGAAGGCTCAGTAAATATTTACCAAATCAATGAATGAATCTTACAATTTTGTTCGTGCTATTGCACACATCTGGAACAATTTCACCCCACAGCTCCAATAACCCAAATTCTACATACCTTTCTAAACCTGGTTCAAAATCAACCTCCTCTGTGAAATGTCCTCCAACCCTAAAGTATTTACCTAGTCCACATATTTTTCACTCAATATCATAGTTTCTTGTATACTTGTGTTGTTTTATTTAACTCCTAGATAAGGTACGCAAAGGCAGGGACTAACCTTTTTTATTTTCTTTAAAAAAACAAAACAAAACAAATCATAGAACAAAGAACAGAACCCAGCATTGTATGAATAGAGGGTTCTAAATAAGAAAAAAAATAAAAATAATAGCTCTATTGGATAAAGGAAAGAATTTGCACAAGGGTTTCTCAGAGAATATAATCAACAAATGTGGGCTTGTGCTCTCCTATCTGCCAAAAGAAATGCCACAGACATGCCCATGCTCCGTTGAGGGCAGGAAGAATGGCCCCACTGGCCCTCTATCCTCTGACTCGCAGAACTGGCTCAAGAAAAGCTGCGTGATCACTCCAGCTTACATTCCAGATATAATCCTAGATACTTTCCCTTACAGTGAAAAGGCACTCGAATTCCACAGAGGAAGAAACCCCTTCTTTCCCTCCCACAGGTGTGTCCCCAGCATCCCTGGCCTGGAACACTGGGCAGAAGTGAGTTTAAACCTGCATTAACTTCCTGTACCCCAGGAAAAGGCAGGTAAGACAAAAGCCTGCCATGCCTCGCCAAGTTCTCCCCCCTCTTTCCCTGGCAAGTGGGGAATGATGAAGGGCATGTGGAGTGGCACCTGATGACCAGGTAAATGTAGCACAGAAGCTGTTACTGAAGAAGGAACCAGGTTGTGGCTGATCTCTCGTAGACACAAGCCTAAGTCCCTACAAAAATAACATGGACCTACAGAATAGTCTGCCCCAGAACTCAAAACTATTTGTAAGCCTTGCAACCACTAGCAGATACCAAGCACCGCTCTCCTCTCCTAGCCCAGCCCGTTCCTCACCGTCACCCCACTGACGGGAAGGCACTAGAAGCCACCAGCCACCGAGCACACCTTCTTGATGTTTCATAACACTCCTCAAGGTAGACGTTTTCAGCTCCATTTTGCAGATGAGTACATCTGAGATCACACGTGTAATTAAAGGTAAAGAGCAAAGGGGGGTTAAGCTCAGATAGTAACCCGAAAGCTCAATCTGTGCCATGTCTTACCAACACACTGCGTCTTCCAGGAGGGGCATGAGGCTTGCCAATGGGACACGTGGAAGACAGAACATGAAGCCAAGACCAAGTAAAGGCCTTTCTGCTTGCTTGTGTATTACTGAGAATTGGGGGAAAGAAAAGGGGAAGCAGGTGTAGCAGATGTAGCTCAAGTGGTTGAGTGCTGCTTCCCATGTCCAAGGTCCTGGGTTCGATCCCCGATACCTCCTTAAACAACAAAACAACAACAACAAACCTACCACCCACTAGTTAATGTATTTCACTAACTTAGATATGAAGAAGGCTTACCAGGCTTCCTTTCAAAGGTGCATCAGAGATACACAGACAGAAGCAGCATCCTGTTGGAGACACGCAGCCCAGATCCAAAGCTGTAGAAATGGTGCCTATGCATACAGCAGGATCATGGACATCTCCAGAGACTTACGCTCCAGCCTGGTAGGCAACCACTGTGCGGCCCCATGTGCGATTAAGATAACTGCATGTGTCTGAGAAAACTATGTGATCTGAGACTAGTTAAAGCTAACCAGGGGTAGGGGGTAGGAAGTGGGGTATATGGGAAACTCTTACGTTTTTTATGTTTTTTAATGTAACATTCTTTGTGAGCTATTAACTTTAATTTAAAAAGTGTAAAAAAAAAAACAGAAATAAAGTTGTTGGAAAAAATAAAAATAAAATAAAATAAAGCTAACTAAAACGTTGACTGATTGTCTAGTGTTTACCAAAGAAATGATCCAAAAGGAGATCCTTGAGGTTACTCACCCAACCCAACCAAAGAAAAACACGGTCACACATGTTTACTCTCTAACTAGCGAGCAAGGGAGACTGATTCAGCCCAAAAGGAATGCTTCTGACCTGGAAGCAAACTTCATGGAAATATGATCATTTCTAAATAGCTCTGAATTCCAAAGCAAACAAACAACCTGACCCCAAAGCACTTTTCCCCCTCCCACATTACTTAATCCAAAAAGCATCTCCCAATTTTTCTTATTAAAGAAGTTCTTTCAAGTTAATTAAAAACGCCTGAGTGATTCTTTACACCTGGCTCTTCAAAACATGACTGACTCGGAACTATTCCTGAGCCAATACAGAAGAGGAGACTAGGATGAAATAATGAACTTGGACAGGGGAACTCCCACCTACCCCTGATTTCCTCTTTGGAAGCCTGAGCAAACGGTCCCCCGGCCACGCCTTGTGGGCCCTGGATTCAGATTCGACACGCCCCACGCTGCCTGGGGCCTGGGTTCGAGCTCCACAGCAGCACAAGTGTGGTCCAAAGACAGCAGGCATGGCCGGCGGCGCGCGGCTCAGGCCAGGCCACGTGGCGGGGCGCAGGGGCCTGTTCCCCGGCCTCCGCAGGGTTGCCGATGCCAGAAGCGGGGCTCCCTTCTCTCCCGGGTACCCCCACCTCCAGTCGAGGCAGGAAGCCATGCCAGCATCTTCCAAAGTTCTGCCGACGGCCAGACGGTGCTCCAAAGTCCCACCAGCAAGGACAGGTTCACAGGCAAGGAAGCAGCGTCGGCTTTCAGGAAAGCGTTTCAGTGGAGAGGAGAGATTCAGACAGACAGACAGACAGGGGGTGTGTGTGCGCATTTCTACCTGCCAGGATGTGAGGTATTCGGTCCGTGCGCTCTCCCCGTTGCTCGACACTTCCTGAAACTCGTCGTCCGCTTGCTTCTCCCCTCCTGGAAGGCCAGTCCCCTTTCTTCCCTCTTCCCTCGCGGAAATCTTGCCCAGGGTTCATTCCTGGCTGAAATCTCTCTTGGCGGTATCAGTCTTCAGTTCCACTTGATCTTATTCCCAATGTCTCCACAGCACTTAAACCAATGTCTTGAAGCTTTGCACATTTTACAGGGATCGCCCTAAGGAGTCTCAGGCCACCTTTATGCATTTGTCCAATTAGGAGTCTCTGCTCTTTGCCAAGCACCGACCTAGACGGCGGTGCCAGCAGCGAAGGCCCCTCACCTGCTACAAGCTCTGCCCTGGCACACAAACCAGCAGGGCCTCTCTCAACACAAGCCCCAACCCCACAACAGTCGTCAAAGTACGTTCCTGGCTACACTTAAGTCAAAGATCAGTTGGTATTCCCTCACTAACCTCCTTGCTTCCAAAAATTTTTGGCACTTTGGGGCCTCCATTTGAAAATGGAGGAATTTTTAAATACGGGTTTCAGGATAACTTATGAAATATACATAAAGGAGATAATGTATATGAATGCTGTATAATTTCATAATTCCTTGAACACACGGCTAGTTCTCTGTCCCTATAAAGCTTTCCCTTATGAGAGATTTGAAATGTAGTTACTCAACCCTTAAACGTATTCTTAAGAAATTACGCAACACAATATCCCAGAGAGGTTAACAACTCTAAGCACTAAAACGGAAAACATAGCATGGACAAATCCTAGTGTGAACTGTTAACATTTTCTAGGAAACCAAAAAGTAAAGTTTCTGAAAAAAAAAAAAAAAACCCTGCATGGAAACAAATAAACAAATTAGCACTATGGAAACTCAAGCAAAACAGAGTGACACAACTAGTAATTAAGTTGGGACATGGACTACATCAAACAATAAAACTTGCAACTATAAACTTATCAGATGGAGGGAGGAGCAACAGGAACAAAACTAGTTTGTGAAGCTTTAAAGCAGGGGTTCCTACCCTGTTCTGTTCCACGGCTCTGCCAGCCAGGTGGAAACCACAGCCCCCTAAGTCCACACTCAGCTGGGTATTACTTAACAAGCAGATCACACTCGCACCAACACGTCCCCAGAAGAATCCTGTTTTTTTGAATTTCCATTCAAGCTCATGGACCTCTGGTGAGGAGCCCCCGCTGTAAAGGCACAGGAATCGAGTAGAACCGACAAGAAACCGGAACTTGAATGAAAAAAGCGTATGCGGTTGCTCCCCCGTCTGTAAGCAGCCACAGAAAGAGACAATAAAGCAGCTCTTTGGGGTTAAGCAGCCTCACACTGCTCAAGTCACTTCCTCTTTGTGGGCACCCGAGGCCCCGTGTGTAAATCAAAGGGGCTGGATCTCCGAGGTCACCCTCTGGCTCTAGTCTCTGAGGCTCTAAGGTGAAAAGCAGGCACCTCCTCCAGGCAGCTCGCCTGGCCTAAGTGGGGGAAGATGACCTCCCCGACCACGGTGATTTGATCTTGAAAAACAGCTTACAGAAAAAACTCAAAACTGCCCAGCCTTCCCCCACAACGTCCTCTGCCCTAAGCAACATGGTTTCTTACAGGAGCATTTTTCAGGATTCTAAGCCCAAAGAAAATCTGCCGCTGGCCTTAGAGCCACAACTGTGTGCTGCCCCCATCGCTGGAAAAGATCCTGCCAGCAGGGGAGGGGGCAGACAGGGAGGCGCCCATCGGCTGTGAGGATTCCCGCGCGATGGGGGAGAACAGGGTGCAGGGTAAACACTGAATCAAATCGGAATCTCCTCCCTCTGAGGGGACTCTGTTTCAGATGAAAGGGGGCACGGGCAAGTAATGCCCACTCTCCAAAACCGTAGCTCTAATATGTGCTCTAAAACTAACCTAATAGATACGTGGGAAGCTCGCTAAAAGTACACAAGTACAAAAGGGAAACACCTATGTGGTTAAAGGGAGAAAGTGTAGGTGGTGAATACAGTACCAGAATAAAAATTTTTTTTATTAAAAAAAAAAAGCACCTTAAGGCTGTTCAACACAAACAGGGAACCCTGATACAAACCAAAGGCTACAGTTAATGGCACAATTATAATAACATTCTGTCATCAGTTGTAACAAAGGTACCACACGAATGCAAGGTGTTAATAATGGGGGTACATGGGAACTCTGTGTTTACTGCATGATATTTATGTAAACCTACAGCTTCTATACGTTAAAAAAATAATAATAAATGACAGTCCCATTTATAAAAATCCAGAAAGCACTGAAGACAAAGAATACTTCATGAAGGGATGAGCATTTCATTTCAACAGAGGGAAATCATACTATAAAGGTAGGAGGCCAAAACATGCCTGCTGTGACTGGGCACCAGGGAATAAAGCCCAAGAGTGACACACGCCACTGGCGCAGGTGCCTTCCTCTGTGCTCTCTTTCCCGGTGCAGGTGGCACATGGAGCTCAGCAGGAAGACAAGGGCAGAGCCCTTTTCAGAGCTTTGTGACAATCACTGGTGCTTAAGCCTTCATCTTAATGTCATCATCAAGCATCCTGTTTGTCTTGAACTATTAAAACAAGGGAATCCATCACCGACAGAAGCCAGCAATCTGAGGTTTGAAGAAAAAGGAGCATTTCAAAGGACCCAAAATCACATCTTTTAGAAATCCTAAATTTCAAGGATTACGAGATTATCTGGGGGTTACAGTCTTTCCTCTCCCTTTAAGTTAAATCTTTTCTGAGTCAAAAAATCTCATCCCTCAAATTTGTTTCACAGTTCCCTTGGTGTATTGCAGCAGCTCCTCTTGTTTATCGAAAGAGGGGTATAAATAGCAGGTCAATAAAACCAGAACAAGGAAAACATAAAGCTTGTTTGACAGCTGAGGCCGCAAATATGTTCATAAAAATGCAAGAGAAACCACTGAGATTTTATTTAGACCTGCTCAATATGTAGGAGCAATCAGGTGTTTCCAGTGGAATCCTCAATCCGTACCCCTCCATGCTTTCTCCCCACCACCAAGAAATCTCAAGCTATCTTGAAACTTGAACAAAGTTCAAGTATTAATGACAAATTCAAGACTCTGAACTTTTTACATCGCAGCTGAGTAAAGATTATGACATAGGACTTAACTAGTAAAAAAAAAAAAAAAGTATAGCCACATAAGTAAAATGTAATTAAATACTAGCTTCTCTTTCATGAAAAGTCTATGTTAGCAAAGCATTCAGGAGGTAAAGCCATGTGGTTTGAGGGGTATTTGTTTCGCTGCGGAGATACTGGCTTTGTTTTCGCACAGGCCTATCCTGCAGTCATCTAACATTCCTGCAAAACTTGTCTTTGTTTTCGATGGCCATATAAACAACTATTTTGGCACCAAAATCAGAGTTCATGGTGCTAGGAGCATTAGAAAACAATTTCTCTCTCAAAATTTGATCATTTCCAGGGAAATAAATCTAATGTAGATTACCAGCATTCAATTTTCTTTCTTTTTTCTTTACTTCAAAAAAAAAAGTTTTGAAAATATGCCACTTTGTATTGTATCAAGAGTTCTTCTCAACTCACCTAAAATAAAACTTATAAAGATAATACTTCTGGTGTCCCACCACTGAGGTCATAAAAATGTTGCCAACATTACTGTAGTAAGGCTAAATCCACCATAATTGAAAGAAAATAACTTGCTTTTAAGGATTGTCACTATCAGTTAAAAGTCATGGTATTATGAAGAAAACATTTTTCAGGTTAAGTAGAGGGCACTAGATATTTGTACAATAGGCAATAGGAATATCTTGAGAATGATGAACAGCTTATTCTAAAATCTATATCAAATATTCATGTACCCTTGAAAAATCTAAAGGAATATGATACTGAAGCAAAATTGACTTGGTTATCTGTAACCACTAAACATCATCACACTCCTTACAAAGGCCAATGGCAATCAAAAGAATCAATTTCAGAGTCAAGGAAACTACGTTCTTTTTAGAACTCAAATCTCAAATGCACTTCTTTCCTACACCTCCATCCTGTCTTTTAGAAAAGCTGATGAAAAAGAATAGGGTGTAAAATAAACCATGTGAAAAGAAGAAAAATAATAGAGGCTAGCGCCCCAGGAATGCTGTAATCCAACATCTGATCTGCTGGGCAGAACGAGGGAGGTGAAGCATAACCTGAGCCTTTTTCTCCAGCCTCACCCCAGCGGTGGTACCCAAGGCAGCCGCGCCGAGGGAGATGAGCAAGGGCTCACAAGTGACAAGCTAAACGACCAGGATGCTCAACTACTCGGCAGCCTTTCCTGGGGAGTAAGGTGCTGCTGCTCCACACCCCAAATCACAGAAGGCACCCCTGGACACACAGCTTCTGCAGGTGTCAGATTCCAAGCTTTCATCAATCACGATAAGATGCAAATGAAAGCGAGAGAGCTAATACGTATGTCGATTCAGAAATCTGATGGAAGATATAGATCAAACATCACTGTTAATCTGAATTATATGAAAAAAAAAATAGGTGGATTGTACCAACAGTCCAATTAATCATATATTAAGTTACAAATACACAAACTCTAACACTAGAAAAACATAGGCTTTACTTTTTTCCTAACCAGTCCTAGGGAAGATTCCTATCACCACCATCCTGCCATTTACCCTTGCAATTTCCACCTGACGTCATGACACACACAAAAAACCAAATTATAGCTTACCCACTACAAATTTGAATAGTAAGCCTGGCATAATGCTTTCGCACAGAGTCACTGTAAACTACAAGCACAGGAGGTGTTACGGGGGGTGAGGACTGGAGAACAGGCCTGGTAACTTCTTCGCACTAAGAGCCAGGATCGACATAGGTGTGATATCCAATCCCATCCTCCCTGCAGTATCCCAACCCAACCCATCCCTGCCGTCAGAACACATCAGCCTCCTGCTTCCAGTGTGCGCTCCTGCAGAGAGCTCTTGACTAGGCTGTGAAAGCCATGGAAGGCTGCAGTCTCAAAGACGTGTAACTGCGTTTCTGTTTGCCCCTTGGGTTTTGGGATATCACAAAGCATGTTTAAAACCGCCTTCCAGGGATACGGATATGGCTCAAGTGATAGGGCTCCTGCCTACCATATGGGAGGACCTGGGTTTGATCCCTGGGGCTTCCTGGTGAAAAAGAAGAGAAAGTGTGCCCGCACAGCGAACCAGTGCCCATGGTGAGCCAAGCGCCTGGGCGGTGAGCGAGAGCCTCTGCAAGTGAGTCACGCAGCAAGATGATGATGATGCAACAAAAGAGAAAGACGAAGGGGAGAGTCAAGGTGAAGTGCAGCATAAAGGGGAATCCTAGAGGAGAAAGATGAGAAGACAAAAAGATAAACAGATACAGAAGATTACACAGTGAATGGACACAGACAGCAAAAAAAAAAAACAAAAACAAAAACAGCAGGGCAGGGGAGGGAGGAAAATAAATAAATCTTTAAAAAAAAGAAAAAAGAAAAAAAAAACCACCTTCCAAAACACAGAATCATCTTTACAAAGCATGGTTAAGGCAGGGTGTTAAATAGTCCCATTGCCAAACACATATGTTGATGTGAAGCAGTAGAAGGTGCCTTCGGTTCAAATGTATTCTATAAAGCCTTAAAAGAAAAAAAATCTTCAACGACAGTTGAAACACACACCAGCAAAATCATTCTTCCTCTCTGGTTGTTTTCCTTCTTTAAAGGAACATGGTGACTTTGATTTCTGTTGCTGACCCCCAAAGCTTTAAAGTCAGCACCCGTCATAGAAAGATCAAAAGCTTCTTCGAGCTCAGATGACTATAAGCTGAATTTAAACTATTTAAATATAGTTTAAAAGTATGTTTTCAAAATCACAACAGATATGCTATCGATCAGATCACAGTAATTAATCTCAGCTTTGTGACGTCAGACATCTTTTAGATTTCCCACTTTCCACAGCTAGTTCTCTGCTTCGGGAAAAAAACCAACCGCTTCATAAATTTTGCAGTATCCTAGAACAATGGGTTTCAAAATATGCTTGTGTATTGATGGCAATGCAGCAGAGGTACTGAAGGAGCAGGGGATTTAAGACCTTTCGGGGACACCGGGCCAGGGGTGGGAGCCGCTTTCTTCTTCAGGGGCTGTCGGCGTGACCTTGGGCAGTTTGTTCAATCCCTGGGCCAAACGCCTGTGGGGTTTGGTGGATAGGGGCTAAGGCGATTGAGTCCTTCAACTCTCAAATCCGCATTCCTAACCACGTGTTCTTCTGGGCTGGGTTTACTCCTAGAGAAACACAGACCAGCCAGCAGAGGGCACTCCACCAGCACACAGGTTCCCGAATGCACCGCGGGAAACCAGAGCTCTTCACCCAATGAAGGCAGAAGCACCTTCTTAATTTAAACTTCAGATCCAGAATGGGGACTGTTTCATTGGCAATTAGAATAAACTGAAGTGTTCATGAAGTAACAGGCAATCGAAGGACGCAGCAGAACTAATGCTATATTTCTTAAAACGTGTTTCTACATAAAAGGTGGCGGAGGGACTGGGAGAGGGGCATGGTCAATGCAGCACAACTGGAAAATGCATCATGATTTGTGGCTTGTGCCATGCCAATTACACTTTGCCTTCTAAATCATGCCCTCTTTTAAAAGCTTGTACGAGTATCCATTCTCTTGTAATGGTTGGACACAGAATGCTGTTTATTTCCCTTCTGATCTCGTCTGTGACTAGGTGTTTTCTTTTAAAGTTCGTACAATCTGCTTAATTTACTTGGAAAAAAAATAAAAATTATATACAGTAATCTGCCCTGTGCCTGATCGCAATAAGAAAATCTAAAATAATTTGATTATCGCCGTGGTAAACATAGCACATTGTTGATGGTGGTTGGCTTCCTTCCAAAAAATCCAGTGAAAGAACCCTGTGAAATACTACCATGAAAATATGTGTTTGTTAAATTGTCTAAGTTTCATTCACTAAATCCTGGAATTGAAAAATGACCGTGAGATATCTGTGCGTTTTTTCTTTACCACTCTGCTTTATGATTGACCCTAAGACAAAGTACCAAAGGGGCGGGAGTGGGGGGACAGCTTTGCAGAAAAGTAAGCATCCCTCCACTGCCAAGAGCAGCAGAGGCCTCCATAGATCCGCAGAGCATTGAGTCTACTGAGATCCAAAGGGCAAAGACTTGTTGGGGAGCAAACAGCCAAGCAGAAAAAATGAGAACGCGCTTTCAATCGGTTCCAGGAGCTCTATAAAGCCACAGACGCTGCTCATGAAGAACGTGAAGCAAGCATTAGCCCACTGGGTACCAGCAAGATCGCCAAGGAGTTAAGAGTGAAGATTCTGGCCCTAGAGCAAATTATTTAACCTCTCTCTGCTTAGTTTCCTCATCTGAAAAATGCGGAAAATAATACCTAAGTCAGAGTTGGTTAAGAGGATTAAATGACTCAAAACCTTTAAAGCAGTAAAACAGCGCAAAGCCCTGAGTCACTGCTCAATGAATATAGTTGCTATTACTATTTGCCAGGATTTTGCAAAACTCCCTCTGGCCTCATCTGGGTAGTGTAGTGCTCACATTATACACTGTAAAAGCGACCCTCGTACAGGCACAAGTATCTAATGTCAATCTCTCTCAAACAAGAATGAGGGTAGACACTGATGGTTCTCAACCCTGGCTATACCAGTAGCAACTGGGGAGTGTTGTTAGAGACCCACCACCCCACCCCAGACCACTGATTAGAAATCCAGGGGATGCTAACATGCAGAGTTGAGAGGCACTGGTCTCCACCACCTAACACTAGACTTGTTAAATGAGTAACAAGTTACTTTACAAATTCTCCAGCACACCTCAAACACTATTTGCTTGACCTGGACTAATTTTCCTCTCTTGAGGGAGGAACGCTCATATTCTGATTTTAAATTTTGTTAAAAATTCTCAGCCATGTAGCAGCACAATGCAGGATCTGAGTATAAATGTCCCTAGATTTAGATAGTGACTTGAATTTAAAAATTTTTCAGCGTTAAGGTTAGAATAGGTCCTCAGTTATCATTTCGTGGATTTTTTTTTTGCCTTCAATGTGTTTTAACCATCAACAGTCAACTGTCTCTGAGTCAGATGCAGTATAACTTCTTAAAGCTTCCTAAAGCAACTATAATTATTTTTATAGAGGGCAGAGCAAATACAGCTAATGGTTTCCAAAAACAAAAGCTTTTCTCCCTTGTATTTATAGGAAACGCCAGCACTGCGTCTTTCTCTTCTTCCTGAGCACACAGCTAACAGCAGCTTTTCCTCCCATCCACGGCGACTCAGGGCCTAGGCGGCCGGCAGCATTCCCTGCATTTCAGTCGCCTGAGAATCAACAGTTAGCTCTGTGCGCTCAGCCCATTAAGAACTCGCCAGCTGTAATATTTATATTACAGCAGTACCAAGTCTAAGGGCCCCCCTACCCTCAACATGAGATTACCCTTGGAGGCCCCACAAAAACCCAGACCCTCTGTTCCTGCACTGCACAGTGTGGCGGGTGGCACCCCTGGGTGGGGGTGGAGTGGGGAGGCGGTTCCAACATTCTGAGATGTCAAGTTTAAATACTTCAGCCCAAGAGTCACGACTTCACAGTACATGAAAGGAGAGAGA